>NC_061476.1:8671121-9280487 GCF_022581195.2 Helicoverpa zea
GAGTGCCAATGCTTATATGGAGTGACTGCCTTACTGACCTCCTCAACACAATTTAAAGTGCCTTTAGGCCTCGGCCTCGAATTTTGCGGGCAGCGGGGCGGGCAACGCATACCTGTTCTCGAAAGTAGCGGGCAGATCGCGCGGCACTATAGCAGTGTGGTGTTGTGTTCTGTTGTGTTTGCTGTTCCATGTGGGTGTCCTCTCAAAGATGGCCGACATAATTAGCTCTTGCACGTCCGAAGACATTTTGATACGTCACAAAAAAAATGTATAACACTATGCCTACAATGCAGACGCCCAACGCGGGCGGTCACTGCTTGACTGGAGCGCACCGCTCGTTGCCCGCCGCCGCGCCGCTCCCGCGCCGCTGTATTCGAGGGCCGGTCCATTTGAATACACGCGTAAGATCCTGCCGCTCCCGCGCCGCCGCCGCTGCCGCCCCGCTGCCCGCAAAATTCGAGGCCTTAGAACAAATAATTGAAGCGTCCGGTTGTTATCTAGCTAAGAAAACTATCAATTTTAAATATATTTTAGTTTGAGAGTTTTCTGATCAGGAAAAGAATAGAGGTTTAAGGATACTGGTATTCTGATTGTGGCGTCTCAATTCTTACATTAATGCCAATATATTATGTAAGGCAAATCATACCTAGACTCATTTATAGTAAAACCAGTGACTTGCATAATTCCAATCAGTTCATTTGTGGAGATTTGTATACGCATTTATAATAGAACCTCAAGCGTCACTATCATAAGTTAGAATTAAGTAGAAACATAAGTTAGAATTGAAAGATCGGTCTTGCAAAATCAAAATTAAAGAAAGTACCTATGGAACTTTCTGTATTAAAGAAAAGAATAATCAATATGTCGGAGCGAACATCAGGATGGCACTATCGTCCGACATCAGTTAGGGTAATCGAGCAGAGAGATAAATCAAACAAACTCAAAACTTAAACAAACTCAAAACTCAAACGTTTATTGAAATAACTAAGAACAAAAGACAGCCCCCAAAACGCCCGCCCTTCGCCACTTCCTATGTGTTTTGACTGGGGAGAAGAAGTGGCGGAACCAACTCCCCAGCAACACATGTCTGTCTGTTAGGTTAGAAGAACCTTTACACTTCAACATAGATCTACAACGGTACTACAACACTAGGTACACTAGACATTACGAAAGGCAGTAACGCGACAACTCAACGAATACTCCACGAATACTCAATGAAGACTGAACCAAGACTCAACCAAGACTGCGCTAAGACTGAGCTCCGCGGACGCCACGCTGACCGCCACGACTCCGCCAAGCGCGCCAAATTGTTGTTTCACCGGAAACGCCACCAGAGGGCGCACTTGCGTCTCGTTCAGTGACCGTACTATTGACTATCTCCGACAAATATATAAAAGAATGTTTTATTATATACAAAAGCCAACCTATGTAAATTATTATATCACAGATAAACGCAGCTGGCAGATCCGAAGTGGACAACAATGTTTTGTATACTTAGTATGTGTGGTGCAATAATTTTTGAAAAAAAAAAATGCAAACAGTATGTTATTCAATTGTAAAAGACAGCAGTGTTGCTGGAAAGATCTGAAGAAACAAGTTACTTAACTTACCTACTCAACATTTTTAACTGTCTAACTCAATGATTCCGTTAAAAATAATAATAATATTAGACCAGACAAATATCCAGGCAGAAAAAACGCTAATAGACGCGATAACATTGATATTATACAACAGTTAACAGTTAGTTATTCCGATATTACAGCCTTCAATTATGGTATTATAAAATTAACCATCGTTTAGTCAGGCGACAAAATGATCTTCCTTATTTATAATTTAAAAAATATAAGGTATCTTCCTCGATCAAGTTTTCGCAAGAAACAAGTTAAATAGGTAAACACAGAAAATAAAATCTTTTACGGTTCTGCGAAATTTTCTTTTTATTTAACCATTTAGTTATTTAGTTTAGATTAATGCTCAATCCTTCTCCGTGTGAGAGGAGGCCTGTGCCCAGCAGTGGGACGAGAAAAAAGGCTGTAACAGTAACCATTTAGTACACAGTAAACACATGAAAGAAGTAGAGGTATCATAAAATGGTACCTCCTATTTTATGTACCTGTATAGGTACTTTTTGATATTTTGAAAACTACTGTAAACAACTGTCGATTTTTTATAAAAGTGTGTATGGAGTTTCTTGCCGGGATTTCTCCATAAGACCCACTCTTTTTAACCGTGCAACTAGCTTGACATTTCGAAAGAGCTGTCATAGGCCTAATTGAAAATATTGACTTTGACTTTCACCGCTAGGTAAGCATTTCTTTGTATAATAAAAGCAATAAAAAATACGATTGTAAGCAACAGGTGTTTTTAACAAAAAGCATGTCTTTTCAATATTTTTGGAAGTTATCAGCTCAATAAAAATATTATATCGGTACACGTTCTGAATGACAAAGCATGACAAAAAACGTGATGTTTGCCGAATTACAAGTACAGTCGTATAATAATTAAACTACTTAGCTTCTGCCAGAGGTTTCACCCGCATCGGCCGCATCCTGTGGGAATTCAACGCGAACCCGGATAAAAGTAGCCTATAGCCTTTCTATCTAACACTGAAAGTATTTATCAAATCGAACCAGTACCTGAGATTAGCGCGTTCGAGCAAACAAACATACTCCTCAGCTTATAATATTAAGGATAGATTGCCAGTACATAATTCATTGGTGGTCAAAGCCACTTTTTCCAATTTTTTTTTTGTGGGTTGTGTAGAAGGGAGTGTCAGACTGCTACTGACGAAATCCATACGACAAATTTGCGCCTTCAAGTAGTGGTGATCAACAAAAATGTCGGTGTATTTACTCAAAGTCAAAGATAAAATCATGCAATGCAAGTAGACTAATTAAATTAGCACTTTTTCACGTCAATATTAACAAAGGACAACATCCAGAAACACCGTTTTCTAGTGTTATGCCTGAAAAAAAGAAGCGCCGATGAACCGTATGACTAGGTATAGGTACCTATTTAAAACTAAGAAATGATAAGTATAAGGCAACTTTGGACATTACATAGAAAGTAGAGGAGTTTTTTAGTGTTTTTCGGATCATGTAATTTTGTCATTCGAAAAGTTGTTTTTCAGCCTACTTTGAATAATTTCATGAGGAATCTCTTCCAGCAGGCCCGTCTTAATTTTGATTCTACGAATATTTCTTCTTAGGGACCGGATATTGTCCAAAACTATTGTAGTTATCAAACAGCGTAGCAACAAGGTTAATCTAAGCCATAAAACACGTGAGAGATATCGAACGCTTGTGCGTGCAATTTGCAAAAATATTTGTGATAACACAACTGATTTTTTAGTGCGTAAGGTTATAGGTAGGTAGGGTTCTGTACACTCCATAAACTTTACAAAGGTCCGTATATTTTAACTGCTTCCCGTAGCCGGATAGTGACAAAAACTCGTGTGTCCTTCTCTAGCGTCTAAGAGGGGGTCTCTCCAATTTTCAGCCTTACCGAGAGTTATAGGGGTCTACATTTATTAGATCAGTAAGAATATCGTCTTCTTCTTTTTTTTTCTGCCAAGTTCTTAAGGTATTTGTGGTCGATGCAATATGTTTTAAGCCTCCATTCTTCTCCGTCAGCTTGCTCTTTTGAACTGTAAATAAAGACCTATATTCTATATATATATATATATTCTATAGCTATATTACCTATCATCTATTTTTCTCTGGCATCTTAGCTATAATTTGGTGGCTTAAGAAAAGTTACTACTAGCGCCACGTGCCTACAAACGTAACTATAAACTAAAACGGATTTATTTTAGACTGGCCTACTACTAAAGATAAAGTGATCTAGAAACCTAGTGCCCTTGAGATACTCACAAATCATTACTAGAAAGAGAATACTAGGTTATCTCAATCTGTATTAGGTATTTGTTATCGATTCAGCTATTGTTTTGAAAGGCTCTCATCTTTATTAATGACTTCATCTATCTCATGATTATCCGCTTCCTGAATTACTTGTAGTACTGAAATCACAATAGCTAATACCTAGCTATACTTATCGACTTGGTTTTAGTACAGCTAAGTTTGATATGTTTTATTATGTTCCCATTTCATTTTGGCTTGTGTTTAAACATCACCCAAAAAAGTACCTATTTTACTACCAAAAAAATTCTAAACGGTTACCAAAATGGATAAATGGTCACCAAATAACGTTTCCAAAAATATTATTAGGTAAAACCATTTTTTCGTATTATTGACTACTAAAATAATATATGGACGCCTTTAAAATACACTTTAGACCAAATATTATATACTAGCTTCTGCCCGCGACTTCGTACGCGGATCCTGTCCCTTATACCAGCGACTACGGGGTTAGCAAAATCAAAGATCTGAATCGTCTGATGTTGAATTTAAAGGGCCCGTTGACGGGAAAACAACGGAATACGCAAAATCATTCGAAACGTTTTATATATTTAACTTTTGTACGTCAACGGCAAAAGCACAGCAGACTAAACAAAACGCTAAGAACTAAAGCGCAATAGGCGTGACCATAGGGATAAAAGTAGTGATTCTGATTAGTCCGCATTTAAGTGGTCTTTCTGAACGGACCCTTAAATAACAAAGTAGTGGTGACCTAGTGTTTAGAGAACCAATCTCTCAAGTATGAGTGTGTGACTGCGATTACAGGTCTGGCAAGTACTTGCTAATGCAACTTTTCTTAGTTCGTATGTACTTTCTTAGAATATTTTGGACACCAATGACCGGTTTTTGGAGGAGCTGTCATTTCTAGTGTGTCCCGGCTGTCAATGAACATCCTTGGCAGTCGTTATGGGCAGTCAGAAGCCAGTAAGTGTGACCAGTTTTACCAAGAGGTATTGGGTTGAGCGGGTAACCGGGTTGTGGAGGTCCGATAGGCAGTCGTTTCTTGTCGTTTCTTGTTGTGTACTCAGTTGCATCGAAGCCGACCTTAACATAGTTGGGGAAAAGGCTCTTGAAGTAATAACAATAATAACAATGAGATTTAACGCAACAAAGTCGGAGAGCTCGTGATGTCACGTCTATGTAAAATTTGTGCTAAGAAGTGACTTAATACAAAATTCAAGCGTTTTGTATCTTCCTTGTTCTTTGTTTGTGAAAGAAAAAAAACAATACTTGTCCATTATTTTAGGGTTATCTAAAAGACGGACTATTACTTTCTTTGATTCACCATGCTTATTTTGTATAATTTGTATCAGTAAACGTGTCCGACTCGCGAGACAATGAGTAGCATATTCTTTACTTGAGAAGTTCTCTAGACATATGGATGTAGATGCGTAAATATGCCAATGACGGAAGCGCGCTTCGCGATCCGATGAGATTTCCTCGGAGCAAGTAGCAGACTGATGTTCTCGAACAGCATCAAGTCCTTCCAAACGCTCTTCGGTATATCTTTGGGATCTTATGATTCTCTCCCTAAGAACATTGGAAAAGATTCGACCCATGGTAATAGTTTTATTGTGAAGAAGATACCTGATCAATTAAAATCTAGCTGACTGCCCCCTCGCCCCCCGCGGTACTGAGTAGGCTACCCTGTCACGAAGATAAATGAAAAAGAATACAACACTCAAATAGCATTAAAACTCGAACATTCATTCTATAAAGTTTTGTAGTAAAAGAGTAAAATTGACGATGATATACCATCACCATTGAAAGTCTGTCCTAAACTATTACCGCCTTCACTGCTTGGAGGTACTTCCAGCTTATTATATCACTATACAGTGAAATTAGAGATAGCTTTCATTTCCACATCAGTTGTTTCTGATCTTCGATTCTCATAAGTCAACAGAAAATATACATCAGATCGAACAACTTTTGCTAAAACGTCATTTCAAGTGTAGTAGGGCACTTGGAGTTCAACTTGAGATGTTTTAGATCTTCGATTTTTGTAAGTCAACAGAGAGTGCTCATCAGATTGAACAACTTTTGCTAAAACGGTATTCCTATGTATGCTATTGTGTAACTGGGCTCTTGAAGTTCCACATCAGGTGTTCCAGATCTTCAATTTTTATAAGTCAATAGAGAGTGCTTATCAGATAGAACAACTTTTGCTAAAACGTCATACCCGTATATGCTACAGAGTAGCTGGGCTCTTGGGGTTCCACACCAGGTGTTTTAGATCTTCATTTTTTATAAGTCAACAGAGAGTGCTTATCAGATAGAACAACTTTTGCTAAAACGTCATACCCGTATATGCTACAGTGTAGCTGGGCTCTTGGGGTTCCACATCAGGTGTTCCAGATCTTCAAATTTATTCTCTCAACCGAGAATGCTCATCACGTGGAACAATTTTTGCCATGGCACCATTTTTGTATCTCTTATAGTTTTGTTGATCTGTTGCAGTTCTGCACCAGGTCTTCAAGTTTTGAAGATAAATTATAGCCTATATGTTGCCCAGACATTATACCGATACAACAAAGAAAAAATCATTGAAATCCGTCCAGTAGTTCCGAAGATTAGCGTGTACAAACAAACAGACATACAGACATACAGACATACAGACATACAGACAAACAGACAGATTTTTTTTTTTGGATTTGTGCTCGATTACTGTTTCTGAACTCCACTCAATTATAATTTTTTTATTATATTCAATGTACAGACAAAGTTTTTTTACAGATTTATTATATGTATATAGATTGTCACTACTTAGATGTTACCAATTATGTAATACCATGACTCCTAATTTGGTCATTTTTGTTAGACTAAAAAAGCTAACGATCGCTAGAATATTTCCCAAATACCAATTAATATACTGGGGTTCCCAAACGTACGTCGCTTATTTATTGTTATATGAATTTGTGTGTAACTCAGTAGTAAAATGTAAGCACGAAGCACGAGCTTCTGTCACGGCTCCGGCACTGCGGGGCTCCGGCGGTCCCATGCGAGCTTATCGTCGCAGATGGTTTTCACGCTCACCACCGCAGCTTCGGCTTGCTGGCCGGCTCTGCCGGCCAGCCTCAGCCGCGGCGGCGAGCCTTAAAAACTACCTGCGCCTCAGCTCGCAGGCCGCCTCGCCCCTCTGCGCCTACGCGGATTTGAATTGCACTCTAGGGGTAGGGCAGACAAGACTACGTGGAGTCGGTTTTGCAGCGATTCGTTTTCGTCACTAACTTTGATTTTGGTAGTAATATTAATCTTTTAGTTGGATAGAATTTGGTGACCATTAATCCATTTTGGGAACCAAAAATAATATTTGTGCGAGATTTGCGATTTTTCTGATGTTATTTTATTTTTTTTGGATCATAATATTATATACTTTAGTGCCCTTTTAATAAAGTCAATTTATTTTTTTTGGAGTTGTTTATTTTATTTGGTGCCTCAGCTTAGAGTCTTAAAAATATATTTGGTGATCGCCTAAATTATACCCTTTCATTTTTGTGTCTCCCAAACGTGTCTTATTTACTGTTCTTTGCAAAAAGAGTAACATAATAACCACTTCTGTTTAAAAGCACTGAAAGTATTTATTTTTAAAATAATAAATAACAACAATACACTTAATTTATATTTTTAAATAAACAACCCTCAGTCATCATGCATACAATTATTTTTTGAATGAAAGTTATTTACTTATTAATTGACAAACTTCATATTAGTTATCTTTGGTGTAGTGATACATTCACTACGATTGAAATCCACTGGTTCTTCTGTTTGTCCATATTCTATCATCTTGGTATTCGCCTCCTCATCATCAACATTCTGAAACCTTCCATAGTTGAAATAATTCTCAATTTCCTGCAGAGTCCTATCCTTGGTTTCTGGCAGAATAAAGTACAGCATAAAAAGCGAGAATCCCATAATTATGCCATACACGGCAAAGAAACCGTATACTTTGATGCTGTCTATCAAATGTGGGGTTGATTGCAGTCCTGCCATCAAGCATATTGCTATCCAGACTCCTGATAAGGCTAGTCCTGTTCCTCTGTGAGATAGAGGAAAAACTTCTCCAACTAAAGCTATGGGTATTGGTGCACAACCCAAGTTTGCAAACATGAAGTAAAACACCAGCATTGATAATGGTATCCATTGCCGGTCTCCGGGAATAATGGCCTTGTCTTCTAAGAAGAGGTACGTGGAAACTGCCATCAGTACTCCAAAAGCAGCGAAGCCGGTGGAGAATAGAAGTGTTCGTCTGTTCACCATCTTCACTAGAGCTGATGCGAACACTGCACTCCCCGTGATGATGATATCTGAGCCCAGGGTGTAGTAGAATGATTGTGAAGTCTCTCCGGTAATTTTAGACATAATATGGAGCAGATACGCCGGGAAAACATGCCTCAAACTCATTTCGAGAACTAAACAGGCGAGCATGATAATTATGAACGGTTTGACAAAGTCCTTCTGAGTGAATTTCTTGAAGAAGTTCATCGTTTTCTCAACGTAAGTTTGATGCAGTTTCGGTTTTGATAGTCGTTCCTTTTGAGCTCTGATGGTGTCTTTTATTTCTCTGCATGATTCTTCAGTTTTTCCTCGAAGCCAGTAGAAGGCTTTCTCACTCTTATCGTACTGCTGTTTCTTGACCAGCCATGCGGGGCTCTCGGGCCATGTATACACGATAAATAAGGCTATTAGGAATGGCATTACAGCTACTAATGCTATAGTCCTCCAATGTAGAAATCCGGTTACAATATGCATGAACAAAGCCCCCAAGCAAACTGCAGCATTTTTCAAGTAAAGAAACACCCCTCTGTATTTAGGGCTGGTATATTCTCCCATAACTATGGCTCCCAAGGAGACGGTGGCTGAACCAGATAGTCCACATAGGAATCTGCCAATCATGAGACATGTGACGTTATTGGCGAAGTGGATCATGAGCCAGCCCACCACAGCGGGCAAGATCACCAGGAAGTGAGTCAGTTTCCTTCCGTAGAGGTCCATGAGAAATGAGGATGTAAGGAATCCTGGGATTCCAGCGATGCCCGCGATGGACCCTGAAGAAAAACACATTTAATAAGTAAGCGGGGGTACGTATTTGATTGCTATGATATTTTATGAAGATTGTAACTATAAAAAGTGCGAGGCTTATCAGCATTCGTGTCTTTTAGTTCATTCAACTTATTTATTTATTTATTCGACTTACACGGCTTTAAAAGCCAATTATACAAATCGTAGAACTTCAATGAAAAATTAAAATGAATACAAATAAAAGCTTAAAAATACAGTTAACTAAAGTAAAAAATAATAATAAAAGACTAAAAACACGTCAGTGACAAATAATAAAATTTGAAATTATTATGTATTGTCTTATGTTCGTTTCTAGCGTAAGAAAGTTAAGTATTAATTACAATTGATCTCATAAATTAATGTATCTTTCATAAAAGCGTGTAAAAGTGGATCAACCGTTTTACCGTGACTATTAACAATTCATTTCTATAAGCACATCATTAGTCTCATGATTGCTTCCTGTGTATCAAACACGTGTTGGTTTTTTTCGTTGTATTGTTACCTAAAGGAAATAAATGTCTATCTAATCTCTTAAATGAATTATTATTATTTTATTTTACTCTGTAAATCTGGACTATATGGTCTTAAATCACCAACCCGCATTGAGCAAGCGTGGTGTTTAGTGCTCAATATGAGAGGAGGCCTGTGCCCAGCAGTGGGGTGATAAAAGGCTGTAACAGTTACTATTTTACTGTTAATGACATGTTTCAGTAATTCTTGTAATGAAACAATTGTTAACAGTGCTATTTCTCAGCCTGGGAATTTTTGTCTACCATCATCCTCCGAGCCTTTTCCCAATCATGTTGGGGTCGGCTTCCAGTCTAACCGGATTCAGCTGAGTACCAGTGCTTTACAAGAAGCGACTGCCTATCTGACCTCCTCAACCCAGTTACCCGGGCAACCCGATACCCCTTGGTTAGACTGGTGTCAGACTTACTGGCTTCTGACTACCCGTAACGACTGCCAAGGATGTTCAATGACAGCCGGGACCTACAGTTTAACGTGCCATCCGAAACACAGTCAACGGTGTCTAAGATATAGGTACTTAGAAAGTACATACAAACTTAGAAAAGTTGCATTGGTACTTGCCTGACCTGGGATCGAACCCGCGCCCTCATAATTGAGAGGTTGGTCCTTTACCCACTAGGCCACCACGACTACGATTTTTGTCTACCATGTGAACATTTTTCTTACAGCAATTGTTTTTCGAAATTGTGTGTGTAAATACGTCATGTTCTATTTGAATGGTAGTTAAATTAGTAATTCAGTTAAATAAACTGAAATAACATACAAAAGTTCAAGGTTCTTAATAATTACATTTTTCAGCGAAATAAAGAACTGGGTCTTCACGAGTAATGACGACAAACATACTATCGGCCGACTAAAAGTTTGCAGTCGTACCTACTCAAAATAGTAAGCTTTTCTTCCTCCTGCCCTGTTCCCAATTTTATTTATACGCGCTTATCATCTCTCCTCATTACATGCCCATACATGAGAACCTTTTAACTCAAAATAGTAAACTATGCCCTAGAAAAAGAATAGAGTATTTGTTCTTATTTTTCTTAGGGCTGATTTTTCAATTACCAGATATCTTTTATCTGAAGAATAAGTCTTAAATTTTGACAGATTTTGTATAGAAAATATGTCAAACCGCCATGTTTATTCCTCAGATAGAAGTTAACTGATGATTGAACTGTTACTGTTAACAGTAGGGATGATTGAACAATCAGCCCTAATTCTCTTATTTCGCGAACTCGAGTATAGAGTAAAGCCACCTATGTAGTTGATCAGATCCTCACCTAGCCACGAGGCTGTGTCCAGATCGACCCTGATGGAGGAGTCAGGGTGTTGGAGAGCCGGCAGCAGGCTGGACGGGAAGCTCAGCACCAGACCCTGGCCGAACATGTTGATCAGCACCGCTGACATCGTCCATGACTGGAAAATAAACATTTTCACCTGTTGAATACTTGTCTGAAAAAAGTGTGGCTCTGTAAAACGTACTTTATTTCAACGCCATAATCTAATTTTTTTTAGACAAGTGTTCAAAAGACGTTTAAAAGTTTTTGTGGTAAGTACAACGGTTTAATTTTAAACTTTTCTTTTTTTATGTATCTCGATCATTTTATTATTTTTTTACTCATATATACATTTTATTTAAAAACTATTCAATAAATAAACCTAAAACTAAAAGGCATCAAAAAATTGCGTGCCCAACAGGCTGACAGTTTTTTAAACTTCAATTTTGACTGTTTTTCAGAAGGCTGTTAAATTGGTCGGTCCTGGCTTTGGCAGTCTTTACGGGAAATCGTACTACCAGTCTCACCAAGGGGTATCAGGTTGCCTAGGTAATTAGGTTGAGGAGATCAGATAGGCAGTCGCTCCTTGTGAAACACTGGTGAGACTGGAACCCGACCCAAACAAAAAAGGCTAGGCAGGTTATTTTGTTCTCGTAATTGTATTTACAAATAAAATGTTTATTATTACACACTTTAACGAAATAAGGTTGAATAAAAATTTTATACAAGTTCATTTAATAAAAAATATTGCAAAGTAAATATAAGTAAAAAGTGCAAATGTAGTTTAGAATCATTAAAATTGAGGTTGATCTGTAATTACTTCATTATTTGAAAATAAATTAATAAAATAGCATACCTGTCTTAATAATGGCGTCGACATTTTTTGTCTAGATATCCGTCATGCTGACCACTGGGAACTGGGAACCTCTCACTGTCAACTCTTGCGCAGCACTTGCGTCAACTGTGCGACAACAACACAATATATATTATATTTATTTAACAACTTCAGACACAAATCACTTTCTGAAAAGGTGAGTTAAACTTATTCTTACTAATAGATATAAAAAAGTTGTTTGTTTATCTGTACCCAAAAGGCTCCGAAACAACTAAACCGATTTGAAAAGTTCTTTCGCTGTTGAAAAGTCTCCGAGTAACATTTCCCAACTATGTTGGGGTCGGCTTCCAGTCTAACCGGATGTAGCTGAGTACCAGTGCTTTACAAGGAGCGACTGCCTATCTGACCCCCTCAACCCAGTTACCCGGGTAACCCAATACCCCTTTGGTAAGACTGGTTGTTAGACTTACTTGATTCTGACTACCTGTAATGACTGCCAAAGATGTTCAACGATATCAGGGACCTAGAGTTTAACGTGCGCTCCAAAACACAGTCATTGTTGTCAAAATATACTTAGCAAGTACATACAAACTTAGAAAAGTTGCATTGGTACTTGCCTAGCCCGGAAGCGAACCGACACACTCATACTCGAGAGGTTGTTTCTTTACCCACTAGGCCACCACTTCTTACTCCGAGTATCGTAGGCTGTATATGTTTACATTATATTTCCCCCGGGACGCGGGTGAAACCCCGGGAAAACAGCTAGTTTTTATAGAAAAATAACAAGTTTTATTGTTTGTTTTATTTTACTTGAATGAAGGATGGTTCATTTATCTTTATGTATTAATAACCTCGTAATTATCTGTGTTATTAATTAATTTGATAGGGAAAGGTTTCTACGAATGGGCCACTTAACTTCTCGACCTCATATCACAAAAAGTGTAAGTGTTAAAATAAAAGCAGTTTGTTGATTACTAGCTTCTGCTCGCAGCTTCGCCCGCGTGGTGTGTTGATAAAAGGTAGCCTATGTGTTAATCCAGGGTATCACCTATCTACATACTAAATTTCATCCTAATAGGTTCAGCCGTTTTTTGTGTGAAAGAATAACAAACATACATCCATACATTCTCACAAAGTTTCACATTTATAATATTAGTAGGAAGTAGGATATTAGTAGGATAGGTAATCAAACACAATAACAATTTAGGCTTACACTTTTTCATATAAAATAATTGATGTAAGTTATTTAAAGTTCGGCCATTCAGAGAATGCGTTCCTGACACGTCGCGATTGAACTGACGACGTAACTACATTCATTGATTATTGATATAATAATGTTGTTTTAATGCTCCTCAATTGTTAAAACGGTAAACAACCAGCAAAAATATTTTTATCGTAACTGCAACGCCATTGCAAAGTTACGTCGTCAGTTCAATCGCGACGTGTCAGGAACGCATTCTCTGAATGGCCGAACTATAATTATGTATATCGGGTGTGTCGTTCACAATCACATTAAATGAAATGCGTTAATATACTGGTGAATATATGTCGAATAACACAAAGAATAAAAAAAATGATTTTTTCAAACAAAGTAAATAGAATAAAAATGTGCGAAAATTAGAACACCATATAAAAGTCAGTCATTACAAACAACTGAAATTCTCCCTTGAAAACTGACAACTGTCAACTGATCAAAACATTCGATACTCCTAACTTTATCTCTGCTTGAAAAAAAACATTTTTTTTGTTGCTTTCTTTGTACCATGGGCTCCTTCATTGACTTCGAGGAATTTGTTCTAGAGGTTCAATCGAGGCAACCAATTATAAGTTTTAGTATACGTAAAAAAGATCACCTCAAGAACATACATATATAGACAGCAGGGCAATCAATATGGGATTTCCGTTTATGTCCTCTGATGCACGGGAGTGTCAATCACCAACTTCCAGACCACGGGCTGAATTGAGAAAGTTTCTAAAACCCACAAAGCGATATCTATACTTTATAATATTATAAAGAGGAAAACTTTGTTTGTGTGTTTGGTTGTAATGGATAAATTCAAAAACTACTGGACCGATTTTAAATATTCTTTCACCATTAGAAAGCTACATATATTATCTGCGAGTAACATCAGCTATATTTTATCCCGGTGCGGGCAGTAGCTCCCACGGGACGGGGGTAAAACCACGGGAAAACGGCTAGTACTATACGCGACATAGATAGGTATCTTATGTGAAATCGGTTTTGCCGACATCTCAACCTCAAAATTCGTATTCAAAAAACTTTCACTTTTTATTCAAAAAATTGCTCTCTAAGAATATTTATAGAATGAAGTAAGTTAGTATAGTTCTTCGTTTATAACAAAGTCACTGTTATAATATATTCACTTCATCTGCATATCCGGGAATGGAATAACTTAATTGATTCAAAATTACTCACTTGAATGGTCCTATTGTTAATTTATTCCGTAATCTGGTATTTTTATGAAGATGAAAGCAACAAAACAAGGGATCAGTTAGCGCAAACAAAGTCATAAATACCCACTGCACTAATGACCACCTTGCGCTGACCCTTTATTGAATCGCAATCCATTGTTATATTACATTGTATTGTTAAACTAGAGTTGCAAAAAATCGTTGTATCGTCTAATTAATCATAATCTCTTGTTTTGAGTTAATAAATAAGGAAAGAAACCTAGAAGGGAGGGCTTAGATCTATAATTTACAAAATAACAGTGTAAAATAGATTGGCTCTTACTCTGACGTATATCAAATCAAAACAAAATACCTTTATTTTCAGGCTGCATTGGTCCATAGATATTTAATCTTAAAGACTAACATACATATTATATTATCACAAAATTGTTAGCATATAAAGATTAAATATTTGTAAGTAATATTTCATTATATGCACTACTATTATAATATGTACACACGAAAAAAATCACTTAAAAAGAGCCATTTTTACTTACGTGTCTGGAATCGAACTCAACACTAAGTATTCAATCCATTGACTTCCTAAATTCACTCCAATGAACACAACAACTCACTTTTAATCTTCAAATCATAAACAAATAAGTACACACTATATACCTCTATACAAACTTAAACGACTTATCTTTAAAAATTAAAATACTAACAAAAAAAACTTAAAACTGGCGAATTTCGTTTGTATACAGTGTCGATCCATCAAAAATGCTCGACTAATCGTGATAAACCTTTATAGCGATACTACATTATACTTTATGGACTCCCACCGTAATATTTAAGTCCAGTCAGATTTGAATACCATAGTTCAAGCCTAGATCAGAGACGCTAAACCTCTGTGAGTTATGAGTTGTAACTTCTTTTAAATAAATACACATTCTCTCATTTGGCAAGACATCTTGTCTTCAAAAAAATACATAAATGTATTGAAAACAAAAGGTTTTTTTTTGAGTACACCAAAACCACAGTACACTGCAAACTTTTCGGCCGATAGTTGTGTGATGATGATGTTACCAGAGTTAATACATTCTCGGTCAGTAGTGAAAAATTGTTCACCGTGGAAAGCTATAAGCTATACACTCTTCCTGAGTAACATGAGTTCCCGGTGCGTCTAGTAGCCTACGGGACGCGGGTGGAACCGCTGGAAAACCGCTAGTACCTACTTAACTCAATAAATAAATGGTTTTTGTTTCGTTTTTCTTTAATTAGAGAAAATACTAGTTGTTCACTGCGACGCGGTTCTACCCATCCCCAAGGAACTCCTCCCCGCACCGGGATAAATAATAGCCTATATCTTTTCTCAGGCAAACCACGTCATACAGACAGTCGTAAGTATTTAGTTTCTTTCGCATTTCGTGAGGAAGTTTACATAACATAACCTAGATAGAAATCAAAAAACATGGTTTAAATTAAAATGAAAGTTGATTGATAGGTTTTTTGATTTTGAATTTGAATTTTAGATTGTAGTTTTATTTGATATTATTTATATATTCAAAATTCATGAACCAGTTATTATATTGGTATATTGTAGGTATATTGTATTTTGAATTTTTGCACACAAAAACTTGCATATGGTGTTCGTTGTCCTCGAGAAGGCATATGACCGGGTGCCTCGTGACGTTTTGTGGTGGGCCCTTGAGGAGAAAGGTATACCAAGGAAGTATGTGCAGTTGATTCGAGCGATGTACGGCAGACAAGTCCGGTCCGCAGCGGGCACTACCGCCAGCTTCAGTGTAGGTGTTGGCTTACATCAGGGGTCGGCTCTCAGCCCGTACCTCTTCCTGCTGGTAATGGACGCGCTAACGGCAGATATACAGGAGGAGGCCCCTTGGTGTATGCTTTTCGCCGATGACATTGTTCTGGTGGGGGAGAGTGGGCCAGAGGTCCAGAGTAGATTGGAGGCATGGCGGCTGAGACTGGAGACAGTAGGTTTAAAGGTTAGCAGGAGCAAAACCGAATACCTTCATTGTGATTTTGGTGGTATTTCAGGACCCATGACCATAACTCTAGCCGGCATGCCCCTACCAGTTTGCTCCGACTTCCGGTACCTTGGTTCACTCGTCCAAAGTGACGGTGAGGTGAACAGGGACGTTACGCATCGGATCAATACTGGATGGATGAAGTGGCGACAGGTAACTAGCGCTATCTGTGACCCGCGGATGCCCCTCAAACTGAAGGGCAAAATGCATGCAACAAAGTGTGTGCTAAGTATGAATGTAGATGGATGGAGAGGAAGAGGAAGATCTAAGAAAAGATGGATGGATTGCCTGAAAGATGATATGAATAGGAAGGGAGTGATTGTCAGTATGACGAGTGACAGGGGAAAATGGAAGAAAATGACATATTGCGCCGACCCCAAGTAAAATTTGGGAACAGGGCAGGAGAAAGAAGATTGTATTTTGAATTTTAGTTAGTAAAATATAAGTTTTTTATGTAACACCAGGCCCGCCGCTAGCTGTTTGTTCGCCCGCGTGCAAAACTGATTATGCCGCCCTACGACTACATACGTTTTGTCAAGAAATATATAAGGGGGGGGGGGCGGATCCAGGGGGTCCGGACCCCCTGCCCATTCATATCCATCTTATTTGTCCAACAGAAAAAAATATGTACATGAACCGCTCTGATTGCAGAAAACCCACCTACTTTTGGATAAATAACTATTGCAATACATAACATACATTACACATAACTTTTTATTTACTTGAAATGTTCAGAGTAACCTAAGCCCTAAGCAGTCCTGGGTTAGCCCATAAGCAAACTAAGCAATTGCTTAGGGCATCAATGCAGTGCAATCATTACCCAAGTGGCCCCTATGTATTGAAAGATTGTGATTAACTTAAACTAACGCACTTAAATATCTATAACAATGTTTAAAGTCAGTAAAATACGTTATTTGGTGGGTTTCCCGTTGAAAAATCATAAGACACATTCCATATGTAAGGAAGCGCGAGCGGAGCGAGCGCGAAATTTTTATTTTTAAAGGACACAAAACAAATAAAAATCACTGTAAATTAACAAAGCAAAGTCAAAAAGTAAGATATGCACAGAAGTGAAATGCAAAAGCTGCGAGCGAAGCGAGCGCGATTTTTTCCTTAGAGTTTTCATGAAGTAAACATATCATAAAAAGCCATAACGGACGTGCACGAAAAATGTTTATTCGGAATTGAATGCCTCAACAATTAAACAAAGATAAAATGCGATATCTGAAATGGAGCCGCGAGCGCGAATTTATTTGGGGATGCAAAGGGATGAAACAGTCAAAATTGATAGGAGACGACCAAAGCTAGGGCGGCTTTTTCCGAAATTTTATTGGTTTAATTTTGCCGCCCCCTAAATAGCATTTGCCCCACGCTACGCCACTGGTTGATTTTAAATCGTTTTTAAGAATCTTTAATTTTGAAAATGTCCTTTCAACAGATGTTGTACCTAACTGAAACCGGCAGTGTAAGTAATATTCTTAGCGCTATTGCTGTGTTCGGAAATATTGAAATCAAATCATTAGTAAAAAGATATTGTATTTTTTTAATATTACGTGATAACTCGTTAGATTTGCCGCCCCCTAGGACGTGCCGCCCGCGTGCTGTGCACGCGCTGCACGCCCGCTTACGGCGGGCCTGTGTAACACTAGCAGGTCCTCACCGTTTCAGTTTACATCCAGGACACCACTCATTGCTCAGAGGATAATAAGTGTCATCCAATTAGCTAGTAGCGTAGTATTTTTCAACTAAGCAAAACAAAGGAAAACGCATTTAAGCCTATGCAGCCTCGTGAACTTTTTAAGGTCACGCAATTTGTACAAAGAGACTTTTTCAAACAGTAAGTACCTATGGCAAGAATGATAAAATAAGTCTAGGAGTATTTCATAACTCCAGCACGATTGGTTTTCTTTAATATCCAAATATAGATAAATAATTTGATGAACATAAATTGTACTCCTACTTAATAATTAATGCAAAAGTTGTTTTGAATGACTGCGTGTAAACTTTTCACAGAAAATTGTTAAACAGGTTTGTATATTAGTGTGTTAATTCTAAACTACGGCTGGAGATATAATATAATCCTAAAAAATATTAGATATCAATGCAAAAGCCCTTCAACGTCAAAATTACTGAATCAATTTCAATAAATCTAGAGCTTAAGAAATAATGTATGTATATGTATGCAAATAAATATTTTGAGTTTAAGTTGGAAATGGTGTGGGGAAGCAATGTCCTTGACGCGAGTTGAACCACGGAAAAAAAACTAGTAGGTACTGTATAAAAACTCATTAACGTTTAGGTACTATTATAGTTCATAACTCCCAAGACACATTCAACAGGGCCATTTAATAACCTTTTTTAATAATAACATTATAACGTTCTTGTGGTAATCCATTACCTAAGTATTGTTTACTACAATATACCTATATTGTAGTAAACAATGTCAGAGGTCGCCGGTTCAGTTCCCGGGAAGGTAGTTAGTGAACGTACGTCGTGAAGTACACACGTAACATATTGTTTCAGTGTTTTTCTGTAGTGAACATTCAGTCATATTTATATTTTTCTGTTTGTCATTATCTAACTTTCAAAACTGTTATAAAGAGGTGAAGTTTGTGTGTTTGTGAGTGAGAGGTAATCACAAGTTTTGCTGAACCTTTTCTGAAAATTCTTTTATCAATGAAAAGCTACACTATTTGTGAGAGTCAAGAAATAGTTCTCTCAGGACGCTGTGAAACAGCGAAACCATTAGTTTTTATTGAAAACCCCCATGAAATTGAGATTTTTAATTACTAGTGAGTTTTCGTTTCGTTGTTTTTTATTCGTTGAATCTTGTAATATCGTTGAGAGGTACATATTGCTCTATATAATCAGGCGCGAAAGAGCTGCTTTATAATAACTATGTTTTTTCTACGCTATTGTGAAATTAATCCTATTAAGTGACAATATGAAGAAAAAGCGTAGGGGTATAGTAACCTTCATAAGTACTTGTCATATGGTCAACAAAGGTGTGACAGTGGGTGCGGGTTAAAGCAACTGGGTTGTTTTATAAGTACGGAAACGCAGGAAAATATCGCTCACCTAGCAGTATAATGGCACATTTACAAAAAAAGCGAAATTGGGTTTTTACGGTCTAAGTGTTTAAAAGTGTATAATTTATAAAGTGGTAAAACGGCACGGCGTAAGTTGTTAAAACCATAAAATCTAAGATAAAATATAAAATGAAGTCATAACCTCGTTTCAAACGTTTGCAAAATCTTTGACCCTCATTTCTGTAAAATAAGAAAAAAGTAGATGTGTCATTATACTGCTAGGTGAGCGATATAATATGTCCTTTTCCAAGCTCCACAAAGACTATTAACTTATCTATAATTATTTGTTTTCGGTACTTTAGTTCAGTAATTTTGGCGTGAAAGCGTGATAGATAAAAAAATGTTACTTTCGCATTTGTTATAATACCTACTTTATTAGTTACTATTATTATTGTACAGAAGTTTGTACCCTATTTTTGATGTTAGAATTACAAGACATTGATTAGAATCATTATTTCCGTAACTAGACAGATCTAAAGCAACCGTTAATCCCTTAATGACTGTCTGATTTCCATCTAAAAGTCTGACAGCTAGTCTGATCTTTAAAAAGGTTAACTACCGGAAAATACGAGGTCAGTGGGCTTATTAAAATGAACGGTTCATGTAATATTCAAAACTGGGTAACATTGTAAAAAAGTTATTTAGAGTACCTGCACACTGAAAACTAAACAGTCGGCCATCGGTTGACCAGTTGGTTGGCAATTTTTTTAAAAGAAAATCTTGATTCCAATCAAAGTTTTCAGTCGGTCTGATACCGGCGAAATAACTGATCATTATTATGTGCGCACTCTTCATACTGATATATAATGTCACCGTAAGATTACAAACATCGTTAGATTACAATCTATCTCGAGAGATTGTAAACTGTCGAATTATTGTGAACCGTAACATCTGATTGCAATTTAACGTATTATTTTTCGCTATATTATAATCTATCAATGTAGAGCGGTCGAATTGTCAACTGGCGTAGAACGGAATGCATCTTGCGCGCTGATTGGTAGAACGTCAAAAAAGCCAATGTTCTTTGCAACTCCCGGTGTCACAGCTCTTTGACGTGCAAAAATAAGTGACGGTTTAATTTCTTATAAAAAAATTGTACTTAATTTTTAAGACTCTGCAACATTATTTACTTATCAATTTTAATTTGTGTTACAAGACAAAGTAATTGTTTTTTTTTAACTTTTTTTTTATAATTGTCCAATTTAAATTGTCTGAGGCCAAAATTACCCTTTTACATAAGAGGCTTTTATTTGGGAAATAATAAGTGTAGCCACAAAATTATTTATTGGACACATGATTAAACTTCTAATTTTATAACTAAGCAACGGGGAAATGACATAGCCTCTAATAAACTAATTCGTCTTTTTTATAACGCCAACTACTAGAAAGCTTCAATAAAAGATCATCAATTATTGTAACTTGTCCTTCTTATTTATACATTGTCATCTAAATTACTAACTCGGCCTCATTTTTCCAAAAACGAGCCAAGAAAAACGTTGATCTCGTTTTTTTTTTTTTGATAGTAGAATTTAATTTGTAACACATCTGTGTGTGTGTAACACATCTTCTAACACATTTAGCATATTGCCATTTATAACCTTCAATTAAAAACATTGTATTAAAAATTGAAGTTAGTGACGAAAACGAATCGCTGCAAAACCGACTCCACGTAGTCTTGTCTGCCCTACCCCTAGAGTGCAATTCAAAACCGCGTAGGCCCGGAGGGGCGAGGCGGCCTGCGAGCTGAGGCGCAGGTAGTTGCGACGATAAGCTCGCATGGGACCGCCGGAGCCCCGCAGCGCCGGCGCCGTGACAGAAGTCATGCTTGCTGCATGTTGCATGCTTACTTCCATGCTGGGTCAATTAATATGGGATGTGTTATATTTTGAACAAAAAACTCAGTAGGTACGAGTTAAAAAGTAGTCAGTACGAATAATCATATTAAAAAGAAGCCTGTTTAATTAGCACCCCTTTTATTTTATTTTAAAAAAATATTAGTTTGTATTTGAAGACAAAATACCTAACTGTATTTTTATAAGAGTGATTTTTATATAAATTTAATACTTGAAGAATTTTTGAAGAGCATTTATTTTATTTAACTGACACCTCTATTTCATTCCTAACTCTACGGGAACAGAACGGCTGGTCGTGATTGGTCGATCTTACAAAAAGACTGACCAATCAGAGAGAGCTTTCGGACAGTTGACAATTTGACAATTTCTCATCGAAAGATTATAATATAGCGAAAAATAATGCGTTAAATTGCAATCAGATGTTACGGTTCACAATAATTCGACAGTTTACAATCTCTCGAGATAGATTGTAATCTAACGATGTTTGTAAGCTTACGGTAACATATGTAAGAGAAATGACTCAAAAGTTTATAGATTTCCAATGACACACGAACCAATGTTTACGAACCGTATCGCAGGACTATAACATACTTTGTAAACACTCCAACTGAACCAAAGCTATCTTCATTCCGTTTGAAAACACTCAAATGGCATCGTGCCATAAGATTTCTATTTATACGTCTTTTTGTTTGATGCTGTTACGTTTCCAGTCACTGCTCAGCCCTCAAGCATGACAGCGTGATAGTAAAAAAATACAAAAATACTCGTGACAATATTATCTACTACATTATGTAAATTTCATCGTGATTGGTGCAGTGGTTTCGGAGTTATGTGCGTGTAAACTTTGGTCAATGTCAGGGTTTTCAATGTCAAGTGTGGTGACTTTTGAGTGATATTGTAGTCTGTGGTAATGGTTAAGGGTTTATAGTAATGTAATGTGAGATTTCAGGTAATTATGTGGTGGTCCTTGAGGCAGGTTTTAACCTATAAGTATGCACAGTTTTATCCAAATTCCTTTAGTAGGTATGCAAGTAGTTTTGGCGGGAAAGAGTCGAGAAATAAAAACAATCTGTCGTATGTTAACCAAATACAGTTCAAAGCAAATATTTTTATGCGGGTCTCGTTTCCTAATTATTATATTTTAACTGAATAAGCTAATAATGAAGTTATAACCAAGTCGGGTGTAATCTATTCATCAAATTGTGTAAAAAAAGCAGTTTCTTAAATGGCGGGAAAGTGATCGTTTTCTATTATATATATAAGGCGACTTTAGGTAGGTATTCCATTATCTTTAGGACTTTAAGTAAAGAAAAAAAATAGGTACCTATTAGACTTTGTTTTAAAACCTAAAGGGCCTTACTACAAATACTTTAAACCCTGTTTTACACTTGTCTAATAAAATTTTGGCTGCAAAATAAACCATATGTCAACGTCATAATTTGACATTTTTTTAGACAAGTCATAAACTGACGTTTAAAAGTTTTTGTGGTAAGACGGAAAGAATCTAAGAATCTACGTCAATATGTAGAAGTTTATTTTGTTATGTACTTGTGTTGAAAGTCCTATGAAGATTGTTTACCTTTAGTAAAACGCCTAATCAAATTGAGGTATAGACGCATATCAATAAGAAATCAAAAACCTTGAACATTTGCGTGTTGCTTTATATCTAATCGTGCTGATTAGACAAATGCTACTTATAATATACCTGGTCATTATGAGATGCTTTATCTTACTATATCTTGGTTGCACAAAAAACAATAATTTAAGTTAGTCTCGGTAATTGTAGGGTAATCGATTAACCTTAAGTATGAGCAGTAAAGAAGTCGTGGTGGCCTAATGGGTAAAGAACCAACCTCTCAAGTATGAGTGTGTGGGTTCGATTCCAGGTCAGGCAAGTACCAATGCAACTTTTCTTAGTATGTACTTTCTAAGTATATCTTAGACATCAATGACTGTAAGTCCCGGCTGTCATTGAATATCTTTGGCAGTTGTTACGATTAGACAGAAGCCAGTAAACCACCACTAAACTTACCAAGGGGTACCGGGTTGCCCGGGTAACTGGGTAGAGGAAGTCAGAGAGGCAGTCGCTCCTTGTAAAACACTGGTACTCAGCTGCATCGGGTAAACTTGAAGCCGACCCCAACATAGATGGGAAAAGGCTAGACGGATTATGACATATAACTACATTATTTGGGAAAATTTTCGGGAATCTAATCGCCGTATATCTAACCGTGGCCATGATATTAATGTACTTACCTAGTAATCATTCAGCCGTCTCGTACGACACACGTGTCATTCATAAAGTATTTGTACGATGTCTAATTTGAGCACAAATCGAGCACGTGCTAAATATTTCCGACATGCTTTTAATTGCACGTGATATGCAATATACGTTTCATAATTATTTTATACGTAACCAGTAGTTTTCCCGCGGTTTCACCCGTGTGCCGTGAGAACTTCTCGATCCCGGATAAAATATAGCCTGTGTTATTCGGGAATACTGCAGCTTTCCAACAGAGAAAGAATTTTCAAATCGGTTCCGCAGTTTTGAAGCCTTTTGGGTACAAACAACCAAACAAAAATATGTTTCCTCTTTGTTGTTTATGTAGACTAAGCTCGTCACATGGTCTGAGTTTTCTTTAGAATTGTAGGGAAGATATCGGAAAAACAATTTTGTAACCAAAGTAGTCCAAAAATCCATAATACGGTGCATCTATATGTCAAAATTCATCAGTATCCCGTGAGTAGTAGATGACATACAATCATCCATTACATGTACCCGGAACTTTTCTGATATAATACGCAGGATAACATGAGATTCTTCTGCATTGTACTTAGTACTAAAAACGATTGTATCAGATGTTTAAGTAATTGATTTTCATAAAAATACATCACAATGTACGTCATATTTCCAATTGGCAGGCATCTCCTAAAACTCGGATTTCAGAGTCGCGGTATCGTAGGTGTGTTTTGAATTAATATTGACATACGTAAATCCAGAATAAATATTACTTACATATGCATGTATTTATGTATATCGTACAGTAATGTCTGACCTGAAATAGTTTGACGACCTCTGTGCCAAACGCCAAATTACTATAATTTGTAGGAAATTGCTTGCATTGATAATGACGTAATTTTTCTAAATTGGTCTCGGCGAATTGTCAAGTTTTCTGGCTTCTGACAACCCGTAACGACTACCATAGTTGTTCAAATGACAGCCGGGATCCACAATTTATTTTGCCTTCCGAAACACGGAAGAACTCGTAATGATTTGACAAGATGGCCACCCATCCACGGACCGACCGCACCAAGTGTTGTTAAACCTCATGATCAATCGATTTATATACTATAGTTTCATGAGGTACTTAGTCTCGTATTTCCCGAAAATAGCAGCTTCATTTTAGATAAGTCTCGATATATGAATACTACTTCAGTAATTTGCGTGAAAAACTGAAACATATGTTCTCAAAACTTTTCCAATATACATACAAGATAATGAAAATCATAATAAGATTTAAAATTGCAATTACCGAATGATTAATTAGTCTGAGACTGATAATAATCGAATGTAGTGACTTGCCATAAAAACAGTTGCTTCAATTGGGAAGTTTATTTCATACCTACCAGTTTCTAGCAGTTTCATTCACTTTCTGAATGAACTTAACCATGCATGCGGATGAAACGAGTAAATCCCAGTTCCTTATTTCTGTATCTCCACGTTTAAGAAATCAAATAATTTATTTTATTTAAAAGCATTAGTATAACTTTCAAAAATATAAATAAGGTTGATTCTAGTTGCCCATTCCAAAGGAAGAAAAGATTCCAGAGGAAAATCCTTTGTGAAGCTCTATTGGATCTATAGCAATATTATATAAGCGCAAGTTATAAATTCGCAAATAAAGTTACCTATTCTAAAAATTCCACCTTTTGTTTATTTATTAATTTACACACAACTTATTATGGTATCTCTTTTCATTAATGTTTTTTTTTGTAATTATTAAATTATCATTGCGAGGCTAAAACACGGGTTTTACAAATCGAATCAACTACTTAATCTATGTAATCAGATAAGCTGTATTCTACTTAGTTAAATATGAAATAAGTCTACCAAACAAGACTACACCCATACATAATTAAAAGAATTTTCACAAACAAACACATGAAAAGATTGCCTCCAACAAACATGCAACTGAATCCCTCAAACATTACTTTTCAGACTAATCAGAACCCACCACGGTCAGACCTCAGAATCTAAGCGCGTATTATCATTGGAATCGCTTAGATAAAGTTCGCGTTCCACCACAGTAGCTATGTAGTCGTCTACTCAGAAAGACTGTGCTAGTGTTGTGTGGTATTATTTCAAAATGGCGAAGAAAACTTCGGGATGGATCACGCCGTTCAAAAAACAGGTGAGTTGGTGTATTTTGTGTTTAGTTTTAAGTGATGTGTTTTTTTTTGGGTCAGTTTCGAAAAAAGTTTTATTTTGGACATTTATGTTTCAACCATGTCTATAGTTTTTTTGTACCTAAATAGTTTTGAATAAAATTTTGTAAATAATGGTATTAAATATGCGGAATTTTCAAGACCGTAGGTGCTCGTTTGGTGGACGGCAAAAAACTGTTGTGACAAATGGTGTAATAAAAAAATATTGATAGTTTTGATGCTAAAAAGTATTTTGTAACTGACCGGTTAAAATGCTCCATTAGAAATAGCCCTTTTCAATGTGGATATTATTGTGTAGCGATAGATTGTAAAATGATTTGGACGAGACCTCTTGGTCGCCCCCCATAGATGGTATTTCATGATGACTGACTGATCCTGGTCTTATAGCTAAGTTTATACCTATCTGCCACTTTTTACAGCAAAACATAGAAACTTTGCCACGTTCCTTTTTATAATTGACTAAAATCATAAGCACATTTAAATTCAGTGCATTTTATTTACCTTTGGAAAAGTGCCTAGATACAATTGGAGGTCCCTCTACAGAAGTATCAGATGTCTGACATAATTCTTATCGATTTTATCACAAAACATCTGGCCACAATAATCTAGATTCTAGATAAACTTGTCAGACAATTTGATAACTAATTTAGGTACAATAGAGTGCAAAATATACCATTTCAAATGATATTTTTAGGTCCATAGGGAACTTAACTACTTGCTGCACAGCGTTAAAAAGTTGACTAAGTATAAAATATTCTGATGTAAAGATGTAAAGTTTCTTTCAATCGTTCTGTAAATAGATTTTGTGTATTTTGTTGAAAGAATGTCAAAAATCCAAACATCCACGTTGTGTTTCGTATAATATAAAGTTTTGAAGGTCGACTGTTGAATATCGAGACCTAGGTAACTGTAATACATTTTAAAGTAAAAAAAAGATGTCAAAATCTGCTGATCGTGGCAAAAACTTATCAAAACTTATGCAACATTCAATCAAATAATTTATTATTTTGTATTTTTCTATATTACGAGATTCGAGATCCACTTATGGTAGGTAGATTAAATCATAACTATGTATCAGAAAGTACATTATAGTTTCAATTGAAAAAATCTCTCATTGTTTCTTTTTTATTTTCCCTATTCAATATAACGTTTTTAATCCTACGCAAGAATTATAAACTCATTGAAGTTTATTATGATTAAAATATATACCAGTAGTAAATATGTTTTTATATATCTCATTCGTAATCGCGATAAGATATATAAAACGCTTGTAAAAGTAATATCAAGCTTATCTTATCCATCACTGTTTATAGTTTAAAGCACCTTTCATACGTACATAGGTGTGTTTTAGGGTTCTTTACCTACGTTTCAGTTGGTCTATTAGGAGGCTTTATCTCTTAAAACCGTTATATGTATACATAATTTACTTTCATAAGAACAAATCATTGAATGGGTGCAAAAGAAACCATACATTTGCGTCATTTGATGTTTATTAGCCGTTTTCAATTTTCCTTTTTCGACCAACTTTTTGCCTGATGTATTTTACACAGTCATCAATAAGATTGTGGGGTTACAAAAAACTTTGTTGTTAGTGAGATTATGTCACATGAGGGTAGGATTTTCTTCGTGTTCATATTCAATTCGTCCTTAATAGGGAACAAAAAAAAACTTTAAAGTACGAGTCGCACTTGACCGTTTTTTTTAATTACTCTTACGCGTGATGTTATTCTTTTCAAAGATTAAAAATGCCTACATAATATTTATTTAGCATATTAGGTAATCCTACTATTGTAAAAAATAGGCGGAATATTATTACTATATTTAGCTGTTAAACATTATAAAATCTTACACTATACATGTCGTTGTTGCTAAGTGAATCTACGACCATTACTTGATTAGGTCAGCTTGGCTATATGTGTACTTAATGGCTTATTGGCTATATGTATATTGGCTTAATGAAGCGGTTTTTCTTGGCATTATTAAAGAGAGGAAATATCTTTTTATTAATATGCTGTCAAGTTCTGTTGGCCTGGTACAGGGCTATAATATAGGGCTATATATATATACAGGGCGATAATGAGCAACACAGGTTTGTTAGCAATAGGTAATTTATTGCAGATATGTGATCCTTGTATTTTTTAGTTTTGAATAAGTTCTTCAAAGATAGAGCTCTTTTGTATGCGGAATAAAAGTAATTTATTTTTGACCCATCTTGCTGTGGGTGCTGCCTAAAACCCATCATGTTCCTTCTGAAGCCTGTTGTGTACCGGGGCCGCACAGTGGTCCGGATTTTCAAAAAGGTGGACATAGGATCGAAAATGCATATTTAACTAAACTAAAAATTGTTTCGTATAGGAAATTTAACACTGATTAATACTTATTACTACAACTTTTCAAAAAAACTGCTCCTTCATGTAAAAAAAAATATCGAAAATAAAAATGTATGGGAGAAAATCTATTTTTTTTTTCTCCGTTCAGTATCAAAGTATAGCAACCAAATCTTATATTCTAGTAAGTACCTATTGTTCTTAATACGACAAAATATAAATTGATTGCGTATCCCTGCGGCCTTGACGCCTACGATGCTTCAAAGTTTACAATTTTAAAGTTGAATTATCTCACATTATTAACGAGTTTATCTGAGTTTTTCTATTGAAATTAATACAAAATATCATTTTTAATAAAAAAAACCCGCCGCCTGCCCCAAGGGCCCCAACCGTGTGTTAGGCTCGCCCCTACTACTTGGGACTTAAATATACTACTGGCGAAATGACAGTATACTTTTGTGCAGTAAACTACTTTGCCGAACCCTTCGGGGAATATAAAGCGTGATGTTATGACAAAATAAGCATATATGTATTTTATTATATTACAAGAAATATATTACATTTTTTATATAACAATCATCATCTTCCGAGCCTTTTCCCAACTATGTTGGGGTCGGCTTCCAGTCTAATCGGATGTAACAGAGTACCAGTGTTTGTTTTACAAGGAGCGACTGCCCTAATTGACCTCCTCAGACCTCAACCCAGTTACCCGGGCAACACAATACCCCTTGGTAAGACTGGTGTCAGACTTACTGGCTTCTGACTACCCGTAACGACTGCCAAAGATGTTCAATAACAGCCGGGACCTACAGTTTAACGTGCCATCCGAAACACAGTCGTTGGTATCCAAGATATACTTAGAAAGTACATACAAACTTAGAAAAGTTGCTTTGGTACTTGCCTAACCTGGAATCGAACCCTCACCCTCAAACTCGAAAGGCTGGCTCTTTACCCACAAGGCCACCAAGACCACGATAATATTGTTTATGTAACAAGAAATAGATTAAATTAAATATATATATATATATATTTTTACTAACTACATATATATATATATATATATTTACTAACTAACAAACTCAATTCACACAATAACAACATTACTAAATCTGACACGTTTACATTAATGGATCATGTTCAGACTGCAACTCCTGTAGATCCATATTCTCTGTTTCTTCTGTGGCTGTGTTTCCGTCGTTTGAGGTTCCAAAGCCTTGCTTCACAAAATCCACAAGTATTCCCATTTGCTGTTTGAATTCTTCTTGTGTCAAATGTTTCTTCGCAGCTTTTATTTGCTTTTTAGCAACTCGTGCAGTCCACAGCTCAAAGTCCATGTTGTAAGATATGTGTAGAATACACTCCATACAATGAATCCACACATGAAGAGACAGTCCCTATTTATAAACATCTTCTAGAACAGGTCTTGAAAATACTTCTGACAGCTTGTTCATCTCGGTCGGTTTAGCAAGGCAAATATTGCAGGCAGATGCAGACGAAGTATCCGTTATAATAGTGGCCACTTTTCCGTCGATCATTGTCATATGAAGCTCGTGACTAATCTCTAGCCCTGCCCATTTTGTAGAATCGATGTTTTTAGGGTTCCGTACCCAAAGGGTAAAATGGGACCCTAATGTTTTCGCTCCCCTGTCCGTCCGTCCGTCTGTCACCAGGCTGTATCTCATGAACCGTAATAGTTAGAGAGTTGAAATTTTCACAGATGATGTATTTCTGTTGCCGCTATAACAAAAAATACTGAAAACTAGAATCTAATGAATATTTTGGAGGACTCCCGTACAACAAACGTGATTTTTTTGCTAATTTTTGCTCGATTTCGATAAGAATATGTATATAATATTAGTTTGGATGGTACGGAACCCTTCGTGCGCGAGTCCGACACGCACTTGGCCGGTTTTAATTATTTCTTCCTTCAATGCAGCTTCTTCTTGCTTGGTGTATTCTGCTGTTTCTTTACAAAACTCGAACTTAATGGGCCTGGAATAATGTGTTGAAGAAGGTGCTGGGTTTTCCCATATGGTGCTATTATTAGAAACTAATTTAAGAGGGACAAGACTTGACATGAAAACCGTTGAATCACTGAAGTCTACATCTTCACTCCTTTGTGAACTTCGTTACGGGTAGTCAGAAGCCAGTAAGTCTGACACCAGTCTTACCAAGGGGTATTGTGTTGCCCGGGTAACTGGGTTGAGGTCTGAGGAGGTCAATTAGGGCAGTCGCTCCTTGTAAAACAAACACTGGTACTCTGTTACATCCGATTAGACTGGAAGCCGACCCCAACATAGTTGGGAAAAGGCTCGGAAGATGATGATTGTTATATAAAAAATGTAATATATTTCTTGTAATATAATAAAATACATATATGCTTATTTTGTCATAACATCACGCTTTATATTCCCCGAAGGGTTCGGCAAAGTAGTTTACTGCACAAAAGTATACTGTCATTTCGCCAGTAGTATATTTAAGTCCCAAGTAGTAGGGGCGAGCCTAACACACGGTTGGGGCCCTTGGAACGCGCGGCGGTTTTTTTTATTAAAATGATATTTTGTATTAATTTCAATAGAAACACTCAGATAAACTCGTTAATAATGTGAGATAATTCAACTTTAAAATTGTAAACTTTGAAGCATCGTAGGCGTCAAGGCCGCAGGGATACGCAAGCAATTTATATTTTGTCGTATTAAGAATAATAGGTACTTACTAGAATATAAGATTTGGTTGCTATACTTTGATACTGAACGGAGAAAAAAAATAAAATAGATTTTCTCCCATACATTTTTATTTTCGATATTTTTTTTTACGTGAAGGAGCAGTTTTTTTGAAAAGTTGTAGTAATAAGTATTAATCAGTGTTAAATTTCCTATACGAAACAATTTTTAGTTTAGTTAAATATGCATTTTCGATCCTATGTCCACCTTTTTGAAAATCCGGACCACTGTGGGCCGCTTTAACTCTTTCGAATAATTCCGCAGCCCCGGTAGGCTTCGGCCCCAGTGCCACTGGGTTTTTGCTGACTCTCTTTGAGAAATTCTTCACTTTATTTTAAGAGAACTAAGGTTTTTAAGAGAACTTAATATTTAGTAAGGGAATTTTAAGTAGTTATTTTCTCATTCACAGATTTGAATGTATACATTAACATTAGGTAAATGGGTACTATATAAGTAGGTGCTTATTTTTATCTGATTTTAATTTCACACCTATTTGTAGAAGAAAATTGCAAGTTCCGGATCATTATAAAAACTATTGTTAGACTTTATTATGCTCGAGAGCAATTAGAATGTTAATCATTTTTTTTATTGAAATGCGCGTATGTGGGAGTTTCTTAGAAGATGTTAACGCCTCCAAGTTTAATTATAGTTGTTATTTTTTCATTTTGATGATTTTAAATTAATGGATTACGATAAAGGTATTTGTATATAGCAACTCATAATTATGTCCTTAAGTCTAACAATGTCTAATAATGCGTGTATACTCTGAAAAATTTATATTTTGATGAATAGGTTTCGGCGTATGAGCGTGAAAACTGTGACAAAGATCTAAACTACCATTTCAATTTTGTAGAGTGCATTTAGATATTAACATAATTTGCCACGTTTATGCCATGGAAGAGTTCTTGACTACAATAATCGTTATCACATAATAACATGGATCGATACCATAAAGTCAATATCGATACAGAACGCTCGAGTGTGATCGAACAACAGAACAATAATAATGTATCGAATGCACATTAATTATGACAGAATTATACCTACATATTTAAATAATCCGATCACGTTGTTAACATACAAAAAGTTAAAACTAGTCGAACATAATAATATATAAGTATCGTGCTCCTTTCCTGTACCAATAATATATAATAATATACAATAATATATAATAATGAGGAAACATTTGTTTGTTTGTAAAGGCGCCGAAACTACCGAACCGATTAGAAAAATGCTTTCACTTTTGGAAAGCTAAAGTTTTCCCAAGTAACATGGGCTGTATTTTAACCCGTATGTATGAGCAGTACCTCTCGGGACGCGGATAAAATCACGCGGATGAAAACGGCAAATTGTGAATAAAAACTTTCAAGACTTTGCCGTTAAACTTTCTAACGTACACTTTCTTGCTAAAATCGAATCCTAGGGCAATTTCCTGAAGGCAAAAAATAGGCCTTGAATTCTGAAGGCTGATGAGATAAACCTTTATCTCCCTAGACTCTTACTGGATATGTTATCGCGAAAATATTCCCGACAACTAGCAGTTTAAATGTTAATCTTATCGTAATATTATCGGAGTGGTTGAACCATATTTTGATCAGCTGATTAAAGATAATATAATCAAGGACCTCTTATATACATTGAACTTCAGTTTTCCTAATAATGTTTACTTGTACCTAATAATTGCAAGCCTATATACTATAACGTCTGTACCGGGGAGTCCCACTTACCCCTCTCCCGTCAGCGACAAAAAAAGGCCTACATACTATACTTGCCTCGCATTTTATGAGAATTTTAACTAATGAAAGCTAGGTAGAAATCATATTCACCGTTACTTTGCGAAACACAATTTAAGGGAAAATAATTTAGCGTTAATTCTGCAAGACAATAAATCGAGGGTTGACTTGATGCTGGATGAAGTCCTACTATCAAGCATATGCTCATGCTTTTTTTCGTCTATACCCCTGTCCTATTTGGAGTATAAAACGCATTTTCTATTTATATTTCAAACAGGAATGCCATCTAGGTAATAAGGAAATGTTTACAAACAAAATCAGTTTAATTCACGCACCGGATACCATACGTTTTCAAGGGTTCAAAGGCACATTGAGTTATTGTACCGACCGTGTTTAGGCCATCAATAGATGCAATAAAAGATCGATTAATTGATCAATGTTAAAGACATTAATCTTGCCTCTGTGCCTTTGCATCTAGGAAAATAAGTTGCTTAGTAAGTAGGTAGTTGCTCTTGCAAATTATAAAGGCACTTAAATTTCTCATCATAAGAAACCAATAGTTAGTTTAACATCATGGGAGAACGCATGCTGTCGCTAAAATTATCACTATCGTTATCCAATCTTTAATACAGGTACTTACATATTATTAACAGATCGAAAACTATTCTTATATTCATTCACCTAAAACTTTACAAAACCATCTCTTTTAACTTTATTTTATATCCAGAACAAACTCTAAACAGATGCTTTTGCGAATATGTGAATACTTCCGATGTATCATGAGTGCAAAATCCACGAATTTTCATATAAAGTAAGTCAATCTAACCACCTATTCCTGTAATGTTCCAGTGCTTCGTGACCCTGGGCGTGTGCCTCAACATGGCAGCACACGGGCTGGTGATGGGGTTCAACGCCATCCTGCTGCCTCAGCTGAGGAAGCCTGACTCCATCATACCTATTGACGACTCTTCAGGGTCATGGATTGGTAGGTTTCATTTGTTTTTTGGTAGGCGTGGGATGATAAAAGATAAAAGATAATTTATTTTGTTAAAACATGGGTATATGTTTACAAAACATAAGTATTGTTAAACATGAGGTGTTAAGATTAGGTAAGTTAGAGCCATACATGTTTTGCCTGTAATTGGCGTACAAAATTTTTTTACATAACTAGGCAGGTATATTATGTAGCGAATATCGCAAAGTAGCGTAGCAAAGCGAAATGTCACAATAGTTAGGCATCATTAAGGTATTCATTAACTGTATAAAAACATTTCGTAATCAGGAACTCTTTTAATTTAAATTTATTTAATGGGAGCTCCTTTATACATTTAGGTATTTTGTTATATAAGACAGGCGCTAGGCAGAACATGCTCTTATGCATCAGTGCAGTGTTGCATGGCACAATGCACAGTTTGTCATTGTCTCTGCGAGTACGACTACTTATATCAGCAAGGCGACTAAATAATTTTGGGTTGCTCTTAACGAATGTAGCTACTTCGTATATAAACAAATCATGTACGTCACATTTGATTTGTTTGATATAGAACTGCATAAAAGTGTTGATTTCTGACACTTACGTTACAACTGAAAAAAATACTTAAAACGAATTTTATCGCGGTTATATTAATATTATTTAATCCCGAGTTTACAGCATTCATACTCACGGGCAGACAAAGGTGTTAGTCGTCTTGATAATATCAAATAATCTTAATAAATATCAAATATCTTGATAAATTGCACAAGTGACTTAGGTGAACAGATAAAACAAGTTATCAAATCCTAACTTTACAACAATTATTTGTTTCTCTTTCCAGCTTCCATCATCGGCTTCGCTCTCGTAGCCGGCAACTTCATCGTCCCTCCCGTCATGGCCAACTACGGCCGAAGAACAGCCAACCTGATCAGCGTGATGCCCCTCATCGTCGGCTGGTTCGCCATCATCATGGCCAAGAGTATCCCTGTTCTTCTAGTTGCCAGGTTTATGCAAGGCATGGCCATGGGTATGAGTGCTTCTCTAGGCCCAGTTCTTATAGGAGAATACACCAGCCCCCATAACAGAGGGGCGTTCTTAACTTTAATATCCCTATGCATAGCAACTGGAGTACTAACAGTCCATACCATGGGCTCCTACCTACACTGGCAAACAACTGCCCTCGTCTGCGCGTGCATTGCCTTCGTAGATCTAGTCATTATTATTTATTCACCCGAGTCACCAAGTTGGTTAGCTGATCAAGGAAGATATGAAGACTGTAAGAGAGTCTTCCGCTGGTTAAGAAGTGAGGAAGAAGAAGAAGAACTGATGAAGATGATTGAAGCGAGTACCATTGTAAGAGAATCTAAAGTTGATGCTAATATATCTCAGTCACTTGGCAAAAAGATACAAAGTGGTGTCGTGTACTTAAAAACTACATTTAAGAAGAAGGAGTTCTACAAACCTATTTTTATTATGATGCATATTTATACTTTAGGGCAATGGGCAGGAGCTAACATTTTAGCTGCGTACACTATAGATATCTTCCATCATGTCATTGGTACTGATGTTAATATAGCTCTCTTGGTTATCACTCTCGATGCACAGAGGATAGTATCTAACGCCATAGCAGTATTAGTGATTAAGAAAATCAATAGAAGAACAATGTTATTTGCAACTGTTAGTGTGAACTTGTTTGCTTTCTTGCTGACAGCAGCCTACACGTACTGCAAGGGTCAGGGCATGCTGCCTCCTTTCCTTGATCACCCCATGATCGGTGTTGCACTGGTCCACCTTCACATGTTCACAATCGCAACTGGAACCGTTCCGTTGCCATTCATCATTGCTGGTGAAGTTTTCCCTCTCGAATACAGAAGTCTTGCTGGAGGTATCAGTGTGCTTTTCCTATCTTCCAACCTCTTCATAACTGTTAAAACCGTGCCATTCTTTTTCGGAACACTTGGCATTCACGGAGCCTATTGTATCTACGCCGCTGTGGTCGGCTACTGTCTTGTCATAGCTTACTTCTTCTTGCCAGAGACGAAAGACAGAACTCTTCAAGATATTGAGAATGAGTTCAGAGGTAGACCGTTGTCTCCTGAAGAGTTGAAGTCTACTCAATCTTTGACGTCATGGAAGCTACATAGTAGAGACAGAAGATGCAGCAGTCCAGTAGTATAATGTAAAATAGTGATATAATTTGTGATACGTACAATGAAATTATTTATATGTATAGTACATTAACAAATAAGGATAGCAACTTGTTAGATTAGAATAGCACATATGAAAGCCTGGATTTTTAGGTCATAATGTGAACAAATAAATGTAAATGACGAATGTCTTGTAAATAGTGTTTGAAAAGGTAGTGATTAATTAAATTATTGACAACTTGATATTATTTATTAAAGTTAAGTGTTAAATATCATGAAATAAAATTGTGAATAAGAATTTTGTCGCAGTTTTATTTCATCGTGGTTAAGTTCATTCAAACTAGTCTTTAATTCAAGCAATTCAACGAGTTTTCCCCAAGGTTCAATATTAGGGCCTACCCACTTTTTAAAACGAGATGATTATTTTTTAGCGATTTATTGTTAGTTGTTTGATTTCATTAACTATTAATTACATTAGTGATTTATTTATTTTATTTATTTTATTTTATTTTTTTTATTTTAAGAAGGCTTACAGACTAATACAATAATAGTTTACAATATACAATAATCATATCGCTAATGACAAGCCTCCACAGATAATAGACACATGTCGATAACAATAAGTATCTATCCAATGTTGCGTGCCAAGTGATTCAAGTATTATAAAGAAAAAAGAAAAATGTTTCAAGAAAAATGTTGTTTGATCGGAATAGAATAGGTGTTACCAATATAAAAAATATGTTTAGCATAATATCATAATCATTTACATTTACTTAAACAGGCAATTAAAATACAATAACGACTTGGGATAAATAAATTAGCCACAATAGAAATCGAGATGCTAATTCACTAAGAATTCTTTTATTTCCTTTGAAAAGCAAATGGATTTCAGAATTCAATGCTTTTTTTTGTTTATCAATTTGACAGAAAATACAATTTAATTGCACTTTGCCTTGTTCTAAATCATTGAAAAGGAGATCTATATAAATAGTACTATTTGAATCTTGGCAGTTTTAGCCCTGGTTCCAGATTGGAATGTAGTTCAGTGTAGTGTTTTTACTTAACCTAACTGGTAGGTAAGAATTTATTCTCCAATCTTAAAAAAATCTAAAAATCTTCTGCAAATGTGTAAGTATTTAAAAATACTGTGTGCAGTCAAAGATATAAAGAATCAGACATTAAGGCGCAAATTACTTTTGTTTCAGTATTTGTAATTCAATTTTTTTCTTTAAGTGTGATACTTTAAGTTCACCAAATGAAATATTTATTTCAGAAGCACCATCATTGCTCATATAAATATCCAAAGAAACACATTGTCAGTGAATATGTTACTAACGGTAATCGTAATGATAGTCATAGTAGCAATATCTGCCATACCTGACAATCCTGATGACTTCGTGGATGTTGGCCAGTGGAAGACCTTGCTGATCGTGTACCCTTGGCTGAGAAACTACTCTTTGTAACGGAAATACACTAACAAATATTCAGAAAGTAAGTAAGTATTTGTCCGTTTCCATGCTGCAAAGACAAAGCTATTAAAAAGGCTTGTCTCCCACCTTTTCCACAAATTCATTCCCAACGGGTCCAAAGGGAAAAAAAATGATTTACAAATAATTTTCTTCCCCCAAGCTCCAAAAGATTTTAAATACAGAGACGTAATTTTGATATTTTGCTGACAATACACAATTTTTTTTTGGAGCCATGTGGAAGGAATTTGAAGATACATATATTATTTTTTTTTTCTAAAAAAAATTCGACCCAATTGGGGGAAATGTTTGAAAACTTTGCTAACACAAAACAGTGTGTTTTTAGCAAATGAGAACAAGCTAGTACTACTTAGCTGTGGGCTTCGGTACATCAGTCTTTTCTATTTCATTTATCAATTTCAGAATTTTGAAGGATTAGTATGTGTCTACCTAGTGCTTTACATAAAATTGTAAGAGGATTAGTACGAGCATGAAACACCAAACGTTGCGCAAAATTTCCAGTTTAAGTCTACCGGCGTTCCTATCCTCGGTCTGCGGCACTAAGGAGTTGACCAGCAAAATTTTAGCCCCTTCACTGGTCGATTCTGAGGTGCCGTATCTGACTACGTATGATCGTACTACGTATCTACGTATGATCTACGTATGAACGGGACCATGCCACCATTGGGACCATGCTGGGTGTCGCAACCTGCGTCGACACCCTTGCACCTTCCCGCCTGCAGCTGCTGCAGCCGCGGAAAACCTCAAACATCACAAATATGTAAACCTCACCGGCAATTGCATTTTTGAGCCGTTTGGGGTTGAAACCTTGGGACCATGGGGCCCAAGTGCCCACAGACTCTTTCGAGAAATCAGTAAGTGATTAGTGGAGTCCACTCGTGACCTAAGGGCTGGCCTATACTTCGGCCAAAGGATATGCATTGCCATCCAGCGTGGCAATGCAGCCAGCCTTTTGGGCACGATCCCCGCTGACAGCGATGCGGATGAATATTTTGATACTTAGTTTTAATATTTCCCTATTATCAATTGTATTCATATGGTACCATAAAAATAAAATTGCGCATTGTGCACGTAGGAAGCAACGTAAAATGATTTGTTTTTTTTATTGTAAGTGCTCAATCACTGTTAGAATTGAGACGGAATAAACATTATTCTAAGATGGACATTTATTTAGAATAGCCATGGTATGGCACTGTTTGGATGTCAGTTAAATAAGTTAAATTTTGAAGTAAATAGGTATGTGGTCTAGTTGAAAATACATATCGCCTATTTGTGTTACCTATCAATCTACGTTGAACTAGGATCCCTATCCGATTTATTGCCTAAGTAATTGACATGACATTTTAATGGCCTAGACCATGAAATCGGATGGGGATCTTTAAATAGATATAGGCTAATACTATTTCCTGAAAAAATGGCTTTTTTTATTACAATTTGTATTCAGTAGTTAATCCAAAACTGCTGCTTTAAAATACTTGCGAATTCCGGTTTGCCGTATGATAGCTCTAACTTAACTGATAAACTGTTTACATACTAAAAATACTTACTGCTGTCTGTAAAGTAACATTTTAATTTCAAGGGAATGCAAGATAATTAAGGTATTAGATCAAATTAGCCGACTTTAAACACCCTTTCCTAAGTTAGAATAAAGATAAAGTTTCTTAAACTTGACAATAACAAGACTTAGTTTACCATAGCCATTACGGGCCTGCTAGAAGAGATTGCTCCTTAAATAGGCTGTGCCTTTGTACTATCTGTTCTATGTTTCTTTCTATCTATATTCCGTGTGTGGAACTGTGTTCATAAACTGTTAAATAAATAAATAAATAATCTATCATCGAAGATCCTATCAATAAATTGCATCTCATACACTGTAACATTATACCTAGGAAGTGATGCAACAATTAATCGAATCTAAATAACTTCAATACCTTTATTTAAATTAAATTAAATACGAACAATACACGACATTCCTGCAACTTGTTATGTAAGATGGCGGATGTCATTAAAATAAAAACGTTTATGACTTCAGTTTATAAGGCGATGCGTTCCTTTGGTAAACAGTAGTGTCTTACCTTGCAGTTACACCTCGTGTTTCAAAGTAAGTTTTTTCAGTCATTATCATCATCATCATATCGGCCTATTGGTGTACTCAGGCCTCCCATAAACTCAAACCATCTAGTATTATCATTAGGATATTCGGTGGTTAATTTCTATTAGGGTTCGTAAAGGTGGTCATCATCATCATAGTCTGTCCACTGTATTCAAAAAATCCAGCCCTCATTTTTAAAGCTTCCAACTTTAAAGAATTCTTCCAGTTTTAAAGAATGCTATACTTTCTTTGTTTGTCCGAATCCATAGCCGCTCCGAAATAACTCGATAGGTTAGAGCTCTTATTTACTAACCACACACAAACTGCTTGAATTTGGATTTAGAATCAGGTAATGAAATCGTGATCTTTAAATCCAATAACATCCAAACTTGATAATTTATATTATGTAAGGTATTATGCTATGTACTGCGTATGTTAAAAAAGTAATTAACACAATTTACTTAAACCACATATCCGTGTCGAGTTCTTTTCCAGTGAACCTTGTAATTTTAATCTGTTTTCTACGTTTTATATGTCGTTGACATATTTTCCTCGGTAGTTTATATAAAATCTTGGATATTGGGAAACATAGCCGGAAAGAGATATACCTAATAATTTAATCGCCAAATTACATTGAACCGCGTTGGCAAATTATTTCTATTCTCTGTTCGAGAAAAATAAATCTAAATCCAATATTACAGCTGGTGTTCCTCAAGGATCAATCATGGGACCCTTTTTTATTCATCATGTTTTTAGTCAACAAGATCTTTACCTTAACCCTATAATACCGATGATACAATAAATTCTTTGCGTATTCCAGATCCTATCATCCACAATGATTCAAGTCAGGCGCAACGTGTCGAGGGCTGTCACCATGTTGGTGCTGATGATGTGCTGGTTCAGCGCGATGGCTTTCAGGAATAGCAGCCGCATCGCCAGCAAGAAACCCAGGATCAACTACTCCGTAGACTTTGATTGAAGATCTTGATAAATGAGCGATTCAGTTTTCATCGATAGTTTTGTTTGGTTCTATTGATTAAAATTACATTTATTTTTTTAAATGACCAATTTTGTTGTTTTTATTACTTGCCTCAATGTGATAGCAACCAGTATCCTTACACTCGCCTCGTTTATAAATACTTAAGTCCACAATATTTTATACTGTACTTTTTTTTCAAGGTTATTTACCTCATGAGATGAAAGAGAAATGAACCCAAAATGAAACAACAAAGCTATAATAAATATTTATATTCTGTACATTCTACTTATCAAACTACTTAATATAATATTTGCTAAAGTGTAATCCAATTTAAAATGGTATCGGACTACTACATCTCCTTTCCGACATTCTCCTCTTATATTGTACTATCGGGTCTGCCTGCAGCGACTTCCTGACCTCAATCTCCTCAGGAGCCAGCGGTCTACCTCTGAACTCATCTTCTATCTGTTGTAATGTCTTGTCTTTAGTCTCCGGCAGCAAGAACCAGATGACTACCATGCAGTATGTGATGATACCACCATATACCATGTAAGCTCCATACATGCCTACACTATCCACTAAACCTGTAAATGTTTTGAGGACTAAGAAGAACGTTGCTGAGAAGGATGCCAAACTGATGGTTCCACCAATACTTCGGTACTCCAATGGAAAAACTTCTCCACCAATCACATTTGGTAATGGTAACATGCCTGTAGCTACCGCAAAGAATTTCATGTTGATCAGTAATATTGGTATCCATAACGCATCGTATGGGAGAGTCCCTTGTTGCTTGAAGTACACGTAACCAGCTAAAGCAAACTGGGTGAAGATTGAGAGACCACCAGTAGCAAACATCATGGTTCGTCTCTTGAATTTGTTTATAGCAAACACTGCTAAAGTATTCGAGATAAATCTTTGTGCTCCCAAAAATATCATCCAGAAGTGAGCGTTGACTTCAGGTCCCATCACTACACCTATGATCAAAGTTGAGTATGCAGACATGGTAGTACCACCAGCAAAGTTGACCAACACATGAGCGTGTAACATCAGAATGATTGGCTTATAAAACTCTTTCTTCTGTATTGTAGTCAACATTCTTCGTAAACGGTTCTTCTTTTTTCCAAAACTCGCTGAGATCTTCGCCTTTTCGAAGAGAAGTCTGCTCTCTATCATTTCATCTAGTTCATCGTCTTCACCGTGACCTCTAAGCCAGTGGAATACTCTTCGACATTCTTCATGTCTTCCCTTTGTTACCAGCCAGCTCGGTGTCTCTGGAGAGTACATGGTCATGACGAAGCTTGCGAAAGGAAAGAATACGCAGACCAGTGCTGTCTGCTGCCAACTGAGCAGAGATCCGATCAAGTGTACGAAGAATACTCCAAAGGATTGGGCTAAGGAAACGGTTGTTAGAAAGGCTCCTCTGTTTTTGGGGCTCGCGTATTCTCCAATGAGGACTGACCGAAGAGGTGATAGCATGCCAATTGATAGACCTTGAAGTATTCGTGCAGCGAAGAGGATCTGCGGAAACGAAATAGTATTTTTTAAAAGGATACTTTATAAATAAAAACTAACACATGTACCCATTTAGACATGTCTAATGATTTTTTAGTTTTGCTCCCGGCTCCAAGCTTTACCCAAACAAAATTGAAACTAATTCAGTAGTTTTATAGCAGTAAATAGAAACAGCTAGTTTGCCGCAGTACATAAAATCTTGATAACTTATCTAAAACATCTATGTACTCTCAAATTATCTGGAGCAAAAAGCAGTTGCAAGGGGCAGTTTCAAAATGATGAACTTACTTACCTCAAAGTTTGGAGCCATAGTGATGATGAACCAGCCCACCAGGTTGGGTATGGTGGCTGCGAAGTGTGCCATCCTTCTGCCGCATCTCTCCATGATGGGGGGTGAGATGAAGCTGCCCACCAGCTGCGTGATGCCCAGAATTGATGCTGGAAATAGGAAATTATTACCCTTGTTAAGGGGAAGCAAATAGCAACTGCAATAACGTCTCCCGGGACCATCGTTTGACTTTTTGGTTCAGGTAACTCTGCACCTATTTGATAAATCTTAGTACCCATTTGTATTTACCCACATGTAATTAACTGGTTATGTCCTACGGATACACCCTCAAGGAACTACTTAGTTCTTTCCGTACCCGGATAAGATATAGTCTATGTATATCAGGGATAGTGTAGCTTAGCTTCCCAACAGTTATTATTCGGTTCAGTAGCTTCAGAACCTTTTGGATACAAACTGTATAATATTAGGATGGACATAATTATACAGGTGTCATAGCTTGGCCCCAAATGAATGAAGTAATACTACTACTGACCAATCCATGAGGCAGCCACAGGGTCCAACTGGAACTCGGAGTCTGGTGGCAGCAGCTGCGGCAGCAGGATGGCGGGGTAGCCGATGACGCAGCCGTGACCGATGATGTTGCTGCCCACAGCTGCCGTCACGAAACACTGGAGACACAGTATTTATAAGTTTAAATATAATATAACAATATTCATTTATTTGTTCACAATGTAGGTATTTACAACATTCTATTAAATTACATTACGTCTTGCATTTTTCATTGTAACTTCTTGACATGAAATGAACCCTTTTAATTTTAGATTTAAATTGTCTGACTGATTGTTCCAGGTTCGATTCTCGGGCCTACCAAAATTGATAGATAGATAGATAGAATATTCTTTATTGTACACTAATAACAAACAGAAGGACATAACAAACAAGTAGTAAACGAGTACAATAGGTGGTCTTATCACTAAAAGCGATCTCTTCCAGAAAACCTTTGGATGGAGTCGATCTGTAAAGAAATAGATTACGGGTAGTATACTTAGCGTACAAAAATGATTATTTTATTATTTATACCAAAGAAATCAAATAAACAATCCAAATAAAAATTGTTCCGCATTCATGACGGAGAAGTGTTTTGTAGTAAGAAGAGAGCTACGGTAAGTAAATAGAAATTAGGAAATTGATCAAGCGATAACGTTAAACGCCGTGCTTCTTGAGACAAGCAGAACCATGAACCAATCAAAATAAAAGTTGGTAGTTAATCGAAGTATTACTTACTTGTTTCCAAAATGGGCCCCTGCTCTTTTTTAAAGACATCACAAAAACTTACAAAATAATTTACTGCACGACTCACACTTTGCTACATTGAGCTGAGTTGGTCATTTATTCATTTACTATTTTTTAACTTAACACCTGTTTCACTTTCTCACTTGCTTAGATAATATTAAACCTATAATATACAAGTTTTATTGTAAGAAATAATCTGTAATCAATTTAATCAATTGGTTTTATTAAGAGATGTCTAATATTATCTTTACAATGCATATCCTATACCTATGGATACGTACGGAGCAAAGATTAAAGGTTATGTAATTTACTCTTTATTAACAAACTTCCAAAGTGCAATAGTTAGAAAATAACATAATTTTTAAGATAATGGTGATTTACGGTGAGCAACCAGGCTTAAATCTGCAATACTAACTAAAACTATAAGTGATCAGTTCCACCCGCAGTTATAGGTACAAAATACCTAAAAGATAACAAGAATTGTGATCATCGAACCCAAAACCACACACTCAGTTACCGCCTTTCCTACCACTACACTATAGACAGTTTATCAATGAAAACTAAAACAGTGGAATGAACTATTTTTTTCGCAAAAAAGTTCATTAAACTTATGGTTATCTCACACTTTTTTCACCAACCACGGATTTTTAAAATTTAGCCAATTTCACGTCTAAGTATGTTAACTTCAAATATACAAATATATGGATATTCTTAACATCTTAACTATAGATCGTGATGTATCCATTAACAGGGGTAAATAGGAGTTACCTTCGAAGCACACTTGTGTCCATCTATATATTATGTCATGTTATCAGTCACGTGGTTATTAACATAATATTATTTATAATTAGCAAATCCTATCACGTATGTATTCTATACCTATAATATAACATATTAATATCCCCTTTTGAAAGTCTTTTATATTCTAAAATCGGTTACCTATAGCTCCCTAAACGGAACGTCCATCACTCTCTCTTTCATGAAACTTTTCCTGCTGTGAACTCTTGTCATAGGATTTGTCTCTTCCTCTATTGATCGTTACATAAATCGTTAGAATAATAATAGAGAAAACAACACTTGAAAATATAATAAAGGAAGTTTTGTAAACAACGGAGTAGCATGGTTCAACTGAGCTTGTTAAGTACAAAAATCTAGACTGTAGCTGTATCTTATGCACTACCAACAACAGTACCAACTTCTAAGACGGGAATTATAAGGTGTATGGTGAATAATAATGAGAAAATTGTATCACTACATACTACATAAGTAACACTTGTTAGTATTTACTAATATGCAAGACTAATTTTAAAATACTGTTGATCTGCAATTATCTTCATTCTTGTATTGTGCTATTAAATATACGACAGGCGCTTAAAACCTTCTAACGCACTCCTGCACATTGCCTTGCATACAATTTTAGTTTATGATTAGCTCTAACAGTTGCCAGGAACTCGATGCCAAGTAATAGCAACAACGGTCGCTCGATCAGGATAAGCAACGCTTGGCGTAATGGGTCCGTGGAAGGATGACCTTCAGAAATATAGAATCAATAGTAAATCTCTCTCTCTATGGTCTGCTAGCATGATTGAAAAAGACTTCGTCGACGTCGCGTCGTCTCGTTCTAAAAAAGTCATCTGCTGGTTGGTTCCAGGCCTTCCTAAAGCTGGGGAGATTAATCACTGCGCTAGACATGCGTGTTGGTTAGAGACCCAAAATAGTTATGATCCGATTATTAATTAGTAGCCTAATACAGATCAGATTACAAAACGCTGTGCTGACTAAAACAAATTCAGTTCAAGATCACACATATGTTATAGTAATACAATACTTTAATTAAGAAGAATGGTCTAGCTAGATTGTAGGCATTGTAGGTCACACATGGTCGAGATAAATTGGGTCACTGTGGCTCAGTGTTATGGCACTTGAAACTAGTTAGTCATTGAAATATTATATTTTGAAGAGATTAAACAGGCATATTGTAAACAGGTCTACAGATGAATGCAATTAATAACCGAACCACAGGGAAAGTTTGGAAATCCCTCTTTTCCGGCTATTTTCAAAGTTATATTTCTATTATAAAGGAAAAAAAATGTCCAGTAGGTACAGTCTGCAATCCTTCCCTGTGTGTGTTCGCGATCTACCTCTATAACTTTACTTTTGGAGGTTTTCGCAAATATGAAATTCCTCTCTCCTGGACTGTTATATCTTCGTATTAATTAACATTTCCTTGTTCGGTAGAGTTCAGCCGGCCTAGGCTGTTACCTAATCTGCAGTCGTCATCATGCCAATGGGCAGATATAAGGAAAAAATCCTGATAAAAAATATCTTGTTAGGTTACCACACAGAAGATGTAAACTAAATGTCAATGGCATATAACACGAGCCGCTTCTCAGAATCCATTTTTGGGTATCAGAGAACACTACCCGTTGCATAATTTCTATCTGTTCAAAAAGAATGATGACATTGCCAGACAAAGTTTAGAAGTTTTAATATACAGTCATGGTCAACTAATTAAAGACACTGTTGGAGTCTTAACTTACCGGGGCATTTCATCATTTCAGATTGCCATTGGAACTTTCTTTTCTATTTTAAAATATTTAAGAGGGCATTGTGAAATGTTAAAACTAATGACTATATTCAATAATCCCCCGCAGCTAGTTTTTTTTCGCTTTATCCGAGTCTCGGGCGGTATGATCCATAACGAGGGCTGGCCATCTAATTAAAGACACTCCATTTGCTCAGAGGAAGAAATACAAATTATTAATATTATTGGAGTTACCTTTCTACAAAAACATTCCCTACACGAATATTAAACATTCGAATAAGTATTAATATTTGTTTTTTTTCCTTTTACCTCAATAACAGTACGACATCCCTGAACGAGCAAGCGGTCAGTTTTGTAGAAGTCGCTAAGGGAATTTTCTTCCATGCTTAATTAAAATCTGTGTAAAATTGATCGATTTTCCATGTACGACTTATTGCCATGGTATTTTTCGCCGATTACTAGTTTTTGTTTCATTGGATTTGCGATAGGCCAAACCAAAACCGTCATAAGTTGCCCGATCAAAGAGTTATTTTTACTACTCTTGCAGTGTTTTTCAGTACTTTTCTAATTTGGAAAGTCCTAATGACCGGTAATTTATGCTTAGCTTATAATAATATGCTTTTTTCTGAAATATTATAGTTCTTAAATTCGCCTATTTTTAATAATACCTTTCTGAAGGGTCTTACACTAAACAGTGGCGAGCAGCCCCACACTATAACATTTTCGCCTCCTACTTTTGAGAACTTTCTTGGTCTACTTTGGTTCCATCATATGTTTTGGAGGTGAGTAAAATCAATTTATGTTTTTAGAATTCATCAAATTCCTTTGTTTTATGACATAAAAAAATCATTTTTCAATACTTGTTCAGAGTAACTTTCACCTTTGATAGAAAACGCCAACTACAGTATGGACTCGCGGTGCTTTCGCAAAAGTAACACCTTCAGATAACCATGCCCTACAGCTTTTCCCGACCCGGTTGGAGTCTAAAAGTTCTGCAGACACATTTTTTGTCCTTTTAGCATCAGAAGACTCCCAAAAGAACCAGTACCGAATCATGTAAATGGTTCACTATCTTCTTATAACACCACTGTAAAGTCTGTCTGCGGACAAGTTTTCCTTGGCGTCGGTTTTCAGTTGCTCTCAAACCTTGACTTTTTTAGTGCCATTAACAAGGCATCTTTAATAATAAACTTATTACCATGCCCTTATTACATTTCAAGTGGTATGAAAGAATCCGCATGACAAAAATTTATTTAAAAAAGCCTAAAACATTTTACTTACCAGAATTTTTGTTTTAGTCGTATTGATTGGACTAAAATGAAAAATTTAAATGAAGGAAACCTAAATTATTACCTAATTTGAGTTCTAATAAATATTTACCTCACTTTAAGAAAAAAGAATGGCGACTATTTTTATCTTTCGTTTTTTTTCCTTAACTTAGCTTCTACTGTCTTTTATTAGCTGACCAGCCAAGTATCCGCTACAAAAGATAGTGTCCAGTTCCCATAGAGCGTTGTATCTAAAGTATTAAAGAAAGTAAATATTTTTTGTCCTTAATTTAAAGAACATAATGTAAGGTTTGTTTTAATAATAATTACATTACATTTTATACCGTTCTTAAGCTCATGTCAGTACCATAACTATCTGTTTCACTTCGAGTCGGGGGCTGTCTTTAATTAGTTGACCATGACTGTATGTATAATTCTTTAATGACACGCTCGATGTCACGTCTGGCAATTCGTAGAAATTCGAACGGTACCTACATTTTTGCGACATATAATTTTGCAGTCTGGATTTCCCTATAGAATTCATTGAGTAATAATTGATAGAATATGTTTTACTAGCTGCGACACGTGGTATTGCTCGCTTTTTGCAAATAAAAAGAAATACGTATATTTTTACACAATACTTATTTTAATATTAAGTAATTTGTTTACCAATAAAAGCTCCCTGAATACGAGGAGAGCTGTTACTTATCTAAGTAAGTAGATGTAGAAGAAAAACCGTACATACAAACATTACCAAGTACCTATCTATAGATACATAGTAGGATTTATCAACATTATTTTCTATATGTGTATGCAGGAAGTACCACAAGATTGATAAAAATAAACCACAAGCATCCCTATACCAATATAAAACATAATTACCTATTTTCATAAATTATGATTTACAAACAGCAGTTTTTGTGAAAAAAATTAAATTATAGACACGGGTGCTACACATTTTGTACCCATTTGAAAAAAAAATTGAGTTTCACAATTTCGATGTTTGCAATTTTTCATTCATAAATCTTCTTTGATACAAGTAAAATTTTATTAGGTGAGTAGTAATATAGATTATTTTACGATAATTCCTCGTTTAACAGCCATTAAGTTTATTAGTCCAATAAATTAATGTTATTAATCTATAACATTTATCGACACGTACCAACACTACACCTACAAACTGCAAAGAAAACTGATACTTCTTCAGGAGGTAATTCTACTAAAGTAATGATCAATAGACATCAAGACAAATGTACCTAATTAATAGTTTTGTTATTTTGTTATCATCATACTGCTACTGGGCACAGGCCTCCTCTCACACGGAGAAGGATTGAGCGTTAAAATCACCACGCTTGCTCAATGCGGGTTGCTGATTTCAGACTTTATAGTCCAGGTTTCCTCGAGATGTCTTTCTTCCCCTTTAATGTCCATAATACACTAGCTAGGCCACTGTGACCAAGACGAGTTTTGTCTACTTTTTATACATAATTTTTTTAGTCTTATTTTTCAGATTCAACATGTCTGACCTATCGATAATTCTTAGGTATCCCAAAAAATTCAATACACTTGAACTTGCCACATGCGAAAATAAAGCTAACTCACTCACTGGTAATTATTATGAGATGAAATAAAATGTTCTTTACACTTTAAACCTGACTCTTAGAATTAGTGAAAGTTGATAGTAAATACATATGTTCAATGATCATCAGTAACAAGTTATTAAAGACATGGAAAGTGACAGCTGACTGTCAGAACCCGGAACCACGACGCCACGCAAAATACCGTTTCGAGGAATCGAAGAGTAAAAAAACAAATCGTGTTCTTTTTAACTTCGTAGACTCAGAGGGCGCTAAAGTTGTTTGTTTTTTAGTCTAGGTTCAAGATTTTAAAGTAGGTAATATTTATACACTTCTGGACACATCTATAGGCCCACCTTGTGTTTTCAATTTCGTTTGGTCCTAGCTAAATTTTTATATTAGGTCCAGCAAAAGGTTTTTATGCAGTTTTGAACCTTGCACATTCACAATTTCATTCAATAGTCTTTTTTTGAATTTCGAATACGGAATTTAAAGAAACAAGAGACAATTTAGAGCCTGCTTGTTGACATCAAACAATCGATTACTAAGAAAACTTGGTTTTATTGGTTTACTTGGATTTAATTCTTGAAAAAGTGATTGATATCGTTGGTTTTGCAACAAACATTACTTATTCTTAACATTAAGGTGAGGTTCTCTCAATAATCTATGGATATTTCACCTGAAATCGCCGCCCAAGCTGTGGCACTTATTCAGGCCGGACACAGCCAAAGAAACGTGAGTGCTCAACTTAATTTAAGTCGATCTGCGGTCCGAAATGTTTATTGGAGGTACCTAGAGACTGGCGGCTTTGTTCGTCGCCAAGGAAGGCCATGATCTCGGTTCACAACTGAAAGGCAGGATCGATTCATCGTGATGACCAGTTTGAGAAATCGTCACCTTACCTCCATTGAGATACAAAAACAACTTCGCGACTTCCACAGAGTATCTGTGAGTGCTCGAACTGTTCGGAGAAGGTTAAAAGAACACGATATGGTACCACACAAGTCAGCTAATGGGCCCAAACTAACGCGAGCCCACCGAACAGCGCGCCTTCATTTCGCACGCAGTCATTTAAATTCGAGACACCAAGATTGGAGCCGTGTACTCTTTTCTGATGAGTCTAAAATTGTGTTACATGGCAATAATGGAAGGAAGAAGGTCTACCGACGTAAGGGAGAGCGTTTCGGACAATGCTGCTTTGAAGAGAGGGTTGCTTATGGCGGTGGCTCAAGGACTGTCTGGGGCGGTATATCCGCGAGCGGCAAAACTAAACTTGAGGTTGTTACAGGACCACGGCTGCCAACATTAAATGCTGAAAGGTACATTCGTGAGTGCTTAGGACCTCACGTGATACCATACGCGGACTATGTGGGCCCAAATTTCCTTTTTATGCATGATAATGCAAGAGCCCATGCGGCCGGCTTCGTCAGGGAATATCTTCGGGATGTGAATATCACAGTTATGGACTGGCCAGCCAGAAGCCCAGACATGAACCCCATTGAGCACATGTAGGACGAGCTAAAAAGACGTGTTAGGGCTCGTCAGCCAGTTGCCCAGACGATGCAGGTGTTGAAAACTGCCATAGAAGAGGAATTGGAGATGATCCCTCAAAACTTCATAGAGCGGTTGATAAACTCTATGTCTAATCGTATGAGAGCTGTGGTAGATGCCCATGGAGGCAACACACGTTATTAAATTAAACCTTTATTTGATAAAACATGTTTTTTATTCAAAAATCAATTGCCTTTAACGAGGCACATATCCGACTTGTTAGGCGTAGCTCCATGTCGTATGGTATTCTGAATTCAAATTTAAAACAATACGATCGAAAAAGAAGGTAAAATGTATCAGGTTTAAAACTGCATCAACAGTTTTTGTTCAATCTAGCAATAATATTTCGGTAGGGGCCATCGAAACCTAAACTCTAAGGTGGGCCAATAGATGTGTCCAGAAGTGTAATTGACAGATAAATTCTTAGAACACGACGGCGACGCCTAGTCAGATGATACAAATAAGTACCTATACATATTTAAAAAAGTTCGATGAATAATTTCCATTATTTTCGAATGAAGTATTACAAGTAATTACAATTAAGATATAAAATCATCGTCAAGAATTCTCGTAGCAAAAAATAGGCCACATTATTCGTTACCAATTTTTTGTTGTCAACAGCCGGTTTCCAAAAGTTCATTAGACTTTATACTAGAATTTGATAGCATTAAATAAAATTGCATTGTTAAATGAAAATTAATTAGCCATTTCACTTAATTCTTAATTTATTATCGCTTAACTTCTAGAATAGAAATCGAGCATTACCCACATTTATTGTAACTCAGTGTTACATAAAAAAGTCATGGTTTTTTAGTTACATCATTCGAATTGGCTAAGTAATTAGCTTTAACGATTCTGTTTTCAATAAATGAGCAATTTTTGCATTTACAATACCTATGATCAAGGAAGATCTTTCCTATGATTAAGGAAAGATCATTGGATTTCGATGGAATTGATAAGATCTTTAGAGAAAGTAAGTGCCTACCTAAGTAATAGAATCAGTGGATGGCCATCGAGCCATAGACCTCACTTTACTGACAACATAAATGGGAGTTTCAATCTTCAAAACAAACGGCTGTTTTAAGTACAAATATTATCACAACCATTGTACCCCAGTTGAACACATGCCTCTTTTAATACAGAAAAGGAATGTCAGTTTGTCAAATGTTCTTTTATTATTTGTACGTCTCTACCAGACCTCGGGACTACAGAGTCCCGGTTTTGTGGGAGGCGAACGTGGGGCCGAAGCCAACACGCTAAAGCCCTTTTGAGACAACTTTAATGAAATGGTGACACAAAACTGACGATTATCCCTGTACCTATGCACTACAGAAATGTACCCAAGGACAATCCCCGGTTCAGTGCTAAACTATTGCTACTATGGATGAAAACTACTTGGTCAATGAAGTAGATAGTTAAGTATGTCAATCTATCAATCGATCGTTTAGCGTTAATTGTTATAGCATAAATCTACGTAAAACAATTATGGATGCATGTCTTGTCACTTCCGACTTCTCCTTAGAAGAACAGAAACTGTATATTTTACATGATAGTGAATTAACTCATGACGCAAATGAGATAAAATAAATAGTATTTATAAGTAAAACAAAGAATTTGAAACAAATATGAACGGAGTACCTAAGCTGCGCACGAGTCAGTTTCATCATATTTTTATCGGGGGTGTGTGAGTAATTATTTATCTCATTTAGCTATAACTAAATTCGTTGTTTTAATTTTTTACCAGGAATTGTTATTAAAAATGCACATCTACTTAGTACCTATAGGAGTTGGCCCAACTCGCTATCCTCCATCATCTCCCGAGCCTTTTTCTCAACTAAGTATGTTGGGGTCGGCTTCCAGTCTTACCGGATGCGGGTGAGTGTTTCCCAAAACTTGCTATCCTCCAATCGTCTGAAAGACGTCCACTCCTGGACAAAGGGCTCCCTCAAGGTTTACCAATTTGCTTTATCTTCAGCAACCTGCATATCCACTGCTTCCTGGTGACCTTGGCCAGATCGTCATTCCATCTAGTGGGATTAAACAATTGTAAAGATGCAGTGGCAATGGGCAGGGTACATAGCTTGCCTAACAGAAGGCAGATGGGACAAAAAAGTTCCCGAAAGATGCATCGTGGGCAGGCCGCTCACTAGGTCTTCCAAACCCATTGAAAGTTTTTACTATTCGTGAATAAAGCATTAGTAAATCATCTAAAATCCAAAACAAATAGCATTTTGAATTAAGGAATAAATGCTGCTTTATATAGGCGAAACCGTCAAAAATAGGTTTAGCAGTCAATAAAGAACTAATAAAACAAATGATGACGCAATTGCAAAGATAAAGTTATCAATACTACCAGAAAAAATTAAGCCAAGTAGCATCTCCTTGAATTGATAACGCGCACGCGCCGCCCGCCATCTTGCTGCGTCACAGATCAATCATATAATTTGTACTCGGTTTCATAAATAATCATATTGTTTGTTAACTGTGTAGATACCAGGAATGTATGTGCGTAAATAGGAATGTTGTGGTAGGTTTTTTGCAGATTTAATTACTGTTGTGTGTTATGTGTGTATGTTCATGTGTTGATGCGACTTATGATAAATAGAAGAGTATATGTAGTCCTATTCGTATGCCATTTGTATGCACACGGTAATTAAAATTACCATTTGATCCGTGTAAGGTGTAAGCTTCACTACTGACTAATATGTGTACACCATAAAAATTACAAAATATCTCTAAATGAACAAATTAAAAAAGAAGGTATTTCTTTTGGTAATTTTGATGTTCTGCAGTTGAAATTAAAGAACTTTTGGAATTCCTACATAAGTGTTGAAGTATTCTCTAATTAATCTTGTGTTAGTTAACTTCTGATGCTAACCGTACATATTAAAAACCCAAGCCAAAAAAAACAGATTTCTCTCTAAATACTAACTGATAAAACACATTGCTTTTCGGCCTAGATGACGCATATAAACTGTATGATCTCATTCACATCATAAACATGTTATGTTGACTTATCGACCAAGATTGATCCAAATCAGGCGGGCTCGTGTTTCATTGTCATTCCTCACAATTATCTTCTATTAGGATATACCGAGGACTCTTACATAACCGCAGAATAAGATACGTAGCATTTTTGCATAATTTGGTCCACCTGATTAAGTTAGAAAGTCTGATAACCAGTCTTAATGAATTCGGGTTGCCCGGGTAACTGGGTCGAGGAGGTTAGATAGGCAGTCGCTCCTTGTAAAACACTGGTCACCTTGCTCCTTATTGCTGGATACAGGTATATTTCAACGGTGGTCGAACTACGTAAATACATCTTTATACTGTGCACTGTTCTACACTGCATTTCCACGTGTTCTTCATATTAAAAATATTTATAGCCAACAGTTGTCCGATATTCTAGTTGAAAAGATTATAGAGTTTGAAAAAAGAAACAGCAGTAAGTATTTTTTACGTAATTGCTACCGCTGACTCTGAAATGAAACCGGTATTTAAACTCATCACGTGTTTGACTTTGAAAGTTCTAATTAGCCGTAACAGCTATCATACATCAAAGCAATGTTTCGTGAGAGCTTAGAGAATGGGTACTTGCAAAAATACGTATTAAAGCATATTAGATACCATGTGTTAAAAAAAGCAAAAGAAAACATGTAAGGAATCTAATATTTCAGCATCGCCAATTTTCCTTGAGAAAGCATCATGATCAACGCCCTTAGAAAAAGTCAAGTACTTACCTGCTTTTATTACACAATCTTTCAAAATATCAGTGTCATAATCTCCCCGGAAACAATACTTCGAAGGTTCTTGCAAGATTAGATTATTTCCTTTTGGCGAGATGAACTTAAGAGACCTTGAAGTTGTTCTGAAGCTATGATCTTAACATTGCAGATAAGATACAAATCAATTGCATAAGATGGGTTATGTATAACCGTGGAGATTGATGTGCCAATACTTCGAATACTAAAGCATTTCTTTTTTCTTACTCTGTCTAGTGAGTTATCGGTGCTCTAACGTTGTATCCAAGCCGGTTTAGAGAGCAATTTGAATGTTTTCATTCCCCCTTATCAATGTTTTCATTTGCGGACTGAGCAGCACATCTTCTTCTTCCATTTCCTCTGTACCTTGAATTGGAATATTACGGCGATTATTGCAATCACCAGTTCTCAGAAGAACATCTGAATATCAATACAAAAATTGAATCGAATTTTGTATTGCAAAAACTAAAACAAATGAAGTTGAATCCACAAGTCGAAAGTCAAAAAAAAATCTCTTAAGCGAACTCTTAGAAGCCAGCCTGGTGGCATGCCTACCGTCAGAAGTAGACTAATATACAGATCTTAAAAGGCTCCAGGTTGTTAGCCCCAATTTGTCAGAAGCCTTCCCGCATCAAAGACCATTAATTAGCGTCTAGCAATACAAGATCTAACCTATAAAAGGCACTTGCTCAAAACTCAAAAAAAGACAGACCTAAGCAACATCCCATCAAAGTCTTAAGCAATAGATTGCTTAACTCTTTGAATCGCGAGGAATATTGGGGTCAGCTGCAAAACTGAGCGGCCATCACATAACCTGTCATTTCTCAATACGTTATCAAGTGCATTTAGCAAGCTTTGCTATTGAATGTGCACCTATAGTGTGGTTATCTATAGTGTGATTGAGCGGTCGAAACTAGTACAAAATATAGTCGGCCTGTAGAAAGCAATGCTAACTATCCACTTGGCTTTTGACTTGCCAAGACGAGCCAAGCAAGGCCCAAATGGCACTACCTACTTTTTCACGAAGCTCTCCTGGTATTTTTGAACCTATGTACTTAAACTTGGGTAAAACCTTATATTATACTTTGGCAATGCATATGAATTGAATTTTAATTAATTCTATTAGAGTTCAATTTATTCATGCAGATAAAACGATTACAAACTAGGTATATATGGAGTAATTGTGAAAAAAAATTGCTAGAAGAGGGGGACTTTGACCTCTGAAGCGAAATGTGAACTTTATTATACATTTTTAAACGATTTTTTTTAAATTTCCCAATACTTCCCATTCGTAGGAAAACCCGTAACTTATGCAATGGCCTGTATTTTTCTCCATTAAGTTTGAAATCACCAACCAGCATTGAGCAAGCGTGGTGATTAATGCTCAATCCTTCTCCGTGTGAGAGGAGGCCGCAGTCCAGCAGTGGGACGGGATAAAAAGGCTGTCACGTAACGTAGGCATGAGCACCGAGATATCCACGTGTACTCCAATTAAACAAGCTTTATAAATTATCCTTTCAATAAATCCTTAACGATGTTGTTTGTTTATTAAAAACAATAAGTATACAGTATAGCGTGCGAATGAACGTGATAGATTATATTATCATTGCATTATCTGTGTCACGTTTGACACCATGCTATGTCAACCTGTTCATGCAACGATGGCCAGACACCAGACGGTATGTCATTATTCCCGTGGAAGATTGGTAGGTCTTTAGTATGGGACGCGACCTGTGTCGATACTCTTGCACCATCCCACCTTCCTAGCTCGGCGCGATGTGCTGGTTCCGCTGCTGCGGCTGCAGAGGACCTCAAAGGGTGCAAATACCCTGGCAAGTAACTATACCTTTGAGCCATTTGGGGTAGAAACCCTCGGGCCGTGGGGCCCAAGTGCTCATCTGCTTTATGAACATCTGGCGAAGCGACTTGCTTGCATTTCGAGTGACCCCAAGGGCTGGTTTTTATTTTGGTCAAAAGTTAAGCATTGCCATCCAACGTGGCAATGCTGCCAGCCTCTCGGGTACGCTTCCAGCGGGCAGCGATGAGAAGAAAAAATACAGGAAAATCGCGAATTATTTTTTATAGCATGATCGGAAATAGCCCATCTACTTGTTTTAAGTAAACAGCTAAGTACATAATTGCACAGGAAATATTACGTATGCAAACATTGCTTTGTTGAAATTACTTAGAGGTATATAATCATATTGTTCGATGAGGTAATTCATAAAAAAAAAACATTGCTGGAATGTTTTTTTAATATATTTCTATAAGCATTGTAGTATCTACAAAATATGTTTAGGTGCCTATGTGCTTCAGTACGAACTTATTTATAGATATATGTCAATTGTTTGGTAACTTACCTCCTACACTCACTCATTAATCAAACTGATTTGAATACAATAATTTACTAATGAGTGTTCTACTTTCTTCTCATTTGTTAATTGAGTCAAGGTGGTTTAAAGTTCAATCCAAGAAAAGTAAAAGATACTCTGAAAAATACAAACAAAATAAGTACATAACTCCGATTTCCTTACTTTTAGATCCATGACATAGGGTTAGTTTTTTGCCATCGACTTCTAGAAAACAAAGTTGAGGAAATTACAAGATTATGAATTATTTAACTTTAAAATATTTATAGAATTAATATGAACTAAAACAAATTTAACTTCTAGGTTGGTTCCTATTTAAGTTTTACATTATTTATCAATGAACAAAGTCCAAGATTTTTACTGAGTCACCAACCAATAGTAAAATAATGATCAGACTATACGGAAGTCCATAGTAACAACAAAACTCAACATAATTTGATAAATACACACTATTGAGGAAAACCAACTCCGAATATAATTAATTTCTTATTAATAAAAAATATTTTGGTTGGTCATTTCATAGTTAAGTCATCTTGTAAAAAAATATTGTGAAGGCAAAGTTCATTAGAACTGTCTTGAGGAAAACCCATAACTGTTAAAATGACCAAAGTCCTTTGATTCTATACAAATATTCTTCTTAGAGTGATCTTGTCAAAGTATTGGGTGATATTTTCTGGTCCAAAGGTCATCAAAACAGTTCATTCTGTATTTAATTATGCCTTTATACGCCACTAGCCGATTTCCCGCGGTTTCACCCGCGTCCCGTGGGAGCTACTGCCCGCACCGGGATAAAATATGGCATATTATGTTACTCTCAGATAATAAAGCTTTCTAATGATGAAAGCATATTTAAAATCGGTCCAGTAGTTTTTTGAGTTTATCCATTACAACTTACAACCAAACAAAGAAACAAAGTTTTCCTCTTTATAATATTAGAGGTAGTATAGATTTCGTTCGAAATCTCTATGTGGGTATTAGAAACTTTCACGAAACAGAATGGAGCCTGGAATTAAATATGACCTATGTTACTCAAGAAGAGTGTAGCTTTCCAACAGTGAAAGAATTTTTCAAATCGGTTCTGTAGTTTCGAAGCCTTTAAGATACCTACAAACTAATAAAACTTATTTCCTGTTTATTAAGTATATCACTAGTGAAACCCTTCACACACATCCTGAGAGAAATAGAACCAGTGGTATCAACGTCATTTGATCATAATGACGTTATCAACGTCACTGGGTTTTAAATAACAATTATTGACTTATTTCTCTCAGGATGTGTGTGAAGGGTTTCCCTAGCAGTTCAGATAAATTATTTTATTATATCTGAACTGCTTGTTTTATAAACATTATTCGCACGTGGCTCAAGAGGTGATTATTAATATAGATAAATAAATAAATAGCCTATTTAAATCAAAAGTTTTCCCTAATGATCTAGTCCTCCCTATTCCCAACTAATATTATAAATGCGAATGTAACTCTGTCTGTCTGTCTGTTACGCTTTCACGTCTATACCACTGAACTGATTTTAATAAAATTTGGTACAGTGATAGAGTTGACCTTGAGAAAGAACATAGGATAGTTTTTATCCCGGACTTTTGAAGAGTTCTCTTGGAAACGAATAACCGAACTTGCGCGGGCGAAGCCGCGGGCGGAAGCTAGTATCATATATAAGCAAGCGCTACTTACTATAAAGTCAAAGGTTTTCAGTGTGAACTTGAAATATATTTTAGGATTTTGACAATCAGTTCGGCATTCCAGACCAGTCATATTTTTTTGTTTGTTGTCTGAAGGAATCTAGCGATAGAACCGACATTGGTTATTCTCTTTGTGTTTATAATTTCCTGTGTTGTTAATAATCATTATAGTAAACAATAAAGAATATAAATATAATCTAAGTATCTATCTTGAGAATAATCTTATCAAATTTAAATATCAACCTTCTAGGCAAATACTTATAACTAAAACGAACTTAATCGTAACTTAAGATCTTTATTACCTTTTTATGTCGCTCTGGAATCCTATAAAAGATAAAATAAATATTCCTCATACCTATTTAGGGTACCGTAGTCAACCTGAAACCCTTATAGTTTGTAGTAAGTATATGTGATAGGATTTAACGTGATTAGGTACGACACGCCCGATATACTAATGCTAAACCTAAAGCTGAAGAGTTTCTTGAACTACTTTTACGATTTGAAAAATTCTTTCAGTGTTAGATAGCCCATTTATCGGAAGGCTATAGGCTATTTCTAATCCGGTATCGCACATAGGCTCCCACGGGATGCGGCTGACACCGTATATAAAAGAAGTTGGTATTCATATGTTTGGTTATATTATAAGCACTTCCTCAATATCTTCAGTTCGGGCGTCACGCTATCATTCAATCACGTTCACCCATTCAATAGAATCGGTCACGTAGTAAATTCGCTAGCCGAGTAATGTAAAGTATGCAACAAATGACTTTAACAAAGCTTTACCCCATCGTTTCCTGTGCCTGTATTATTTTTTAAGTTATCGCACATAATGGTATTATTAGTAAAAAATAAACATTATATTATGTACCTTCTAATCCTACTCTTAGAAGTTACTTAAACTATGAATAGAAACTTGAAAGAAAATTTTTCAAAAAGCAAAGAGCCTTAAAAAATCGGAACCTTTTTTTACAAGACCACAAATAGTTGAACTCAATAAAATTACGGTTCAAGTTAACTCTATTGTATCAAATAGAAATGTAATTATTTTGACTTAAATCAGTCGCGGAATTGAATGATTTCCTTATTGCTTCATTCATTTGTTTTTTTTTTCTATGCGTACACAATCTCTTGCGTAGGTATTGTGTGTACTTTGAAATCTATAAATAATTTCACTTTTGTTTAGCTCTATTATATCTTTTTACATAAAAAATCATTTTGCCATTTGTGCTCGGTGGGAGGTGGACTTTATTCAATGGTTGCGGTAAACACCGAGATAGACCGAAAAACTGGGCCTTAAATAAAACAATTAGTTGAAAGAAATCAGGAAAAAACGAGAGGGCGGCTCGCTGCGAGACGGCGCGATGACAACTCAAAACAAAAGACGAACTAAAAAACAAAACAGCTAGTTAGCAGCCAGTGCTGCAAAGAGTTTGGTTAATGCATGCGAACCTCGCCCTCGTTGGTAATTTTATTTGTTAAAAGACATTTTTTTTTCTGTTTGCTGTAATACTGGAAACAATAAACTTCTATTCTATTCTATAAATAATATAACAAAAATCAAAAGGAAAATAACAATAAACTAATTACATCGTTAACACGATTGTTCTATAAAGGTTGTTGATAAATTCGCTTCTTTAGATAAATAAACTGTAGTTACCATTTTGAAAAATAGGTTCTTATAAGCAATTTAAAAACCTATAAATTGCTCGATTTTTTAAACGCGTAGAAATCCAGAAATTCTCAGCCGTATGTATTTACTGTTTTGCGTAAAATAATAATAAACATCCGTACCTTAATTGTTAATATTTGTATTAATATATTAATTGCGGGATTGTTCGAAAGAGTTACCGCGGCCCAGGTACCTACATAAAAGGCTTAAGAAGGAACATGGTGGGTTTTAGTCAGTAAGAGTCTGACACTCTCTCACGCTGCATCCACAGCGGAAGGAATCATTTGATGATTTCCCATCAAAAAACCCTAGATATTAATACAAATATTAGCTATTCCAAGAATAGTTTACTTTCTATGAACCTTGCGAATTGATCAATATTGGTACAACACTTGCACTGACGGAAGCTTTATCTTATTTTCTCTGACAATAAACAAGACATATTGCATTATTGATAACACTACTACATTGATAACACATTGATAAGTTTGTTTTGATTCCTACAGTCTTATTGACACTTATTTATAACCTTTCCGTCTGTCTGTTTGCCTTAACTAGTTTAAAAGCAAGTTTGGATACGTTAGAACTAGTTAAAATCTAGAATTTTGCTTATACAGACAAATATACCTACATTGTAACTGTTGACTTATTACGCAAGTTATTATTTAATGTCTTGGTTCTTTACATTGTTCAACTAGAACTGAAACTAGTTTTTTGGTTGAAATTACCGGATCCTGACTGAATCTTCGGAATATTTATAAAATGAACTTTTAATTTTCTCTTCCCTGTCTCATCTCTCTATCGCTCTATGGTTTGCTGTTAGAGAACCCAACTCTGGGTTCAGCTCGCCTTTGTACATGTCTTCTCTGTATTGTGTGTATTTTGAATATTTTGTGTACAATAAAGAATAAAGATGAAAAAGTGCACTTTAACATATCATCTACTAGCTGTTCTTTTATAGAAGAACCGGCAAGAAACTCCATATTTTTATCATCCATTATTTTCATAAGTTTATTTTAAGGAGTAAGTATTTGCGTAAAAAGTCCTATCAACTTTTTCAGCCCCTAGTGCTTACGCAAATAGAGTATAGTTTAGATCTTTCTCTATGTTCAAGGTGTGTTAACAGTATTCTCCTTGCTCTTAATTATACCTTAGTACTTATAACTAATTCTAAAATAAATAATTATTAGACAATACAATCTAGGGAATTAGCACTCGTCATCATATAATGCACATTTATTCGATTCGATAAGACTTCTCAGTTTGTAAAACCTGCACAAACCGTTTTTCCAGTACATGATTCTCATGAGGATTTCCCACTCTTATGAACCCTTATGAACCTACTGTATTCATGTGCAAATAAATACTTTGACTTTGACTTTACAAAAAAGATGTGACACTTTAACACAATTGCCAGAATTGCCTTAAAATTTAAATCCATTTTTTGCCTTTTACCTACTTATTTCCCATCCTCGGATTGCCCATATATTTTTTCATCAATTTTTGTCGTATCTTCTTCCTTTTTCATCGACACAGAAAAACAAAAGAATAATACATAGCCGTATCAGTAAACACACTATTTTTACGCGTAATTTTAGCAACGTAATTCATACAAAAATAAAACATGATACCTAATAACTTGATTTACTTAAGATTTTTTAATATAAACAGTAGTAACAGCTGATTATTTGACTCTGATAACCCGCAGCGTGCGTAAATGTCGAGGGAATTCAGAGAAACATGACGTATGACGTCATTTGTCACTATGCTGGTGATTAAAGGCAGAAAACAATTGAAGATAGGTATAAGTTTGAAGCTATCTACGTCAGAAGGTAAGCAGAATAGGGGCGTGCCTTTGAGAGGAAGAGTCTACTTGGCTGATAATACATAATACAGCCTATACTTCGATTAAGGTAGACCCAAAATCCAGTTCTGAAGGTGAGTTTAGTCCAGCGTAATATGGCTTTTGAAATACGATTCAACCGATTGATATCAAATTGAAGACTGATGGGTTTATGCTTGGAATATTACAATCCTGGTGGATACAATCACATGTGCATTAAGCCAAAGAAATCTTGTAGTATTTTACTGGGATCATTATGTAAGCCCACATAATTCTAGTTAAGCCATGGCAAATAGCTACTCCCAAAATATCTCGAAGATATTACGGTTTTAGACATTTATTTTCTCAAAAGATTTACACAATCACTTACAGAGAAAATACAATATTATAATTTATAAATACATGAGGCCGATTTGCGTAGTGGATTGTACAATAAGTCAAATAACATCACTTCTTAACAGTATTATTAGACTCGTAAAAAGAAAAAAAAGGTAGGGTAATCGTAGAAATAAGTGCACGACATCTTGTGCGCATCGCTAGTGCGGGTAGACTGAGGAACGCAGTCATAGAAAAATACAATACATGTTTGTTAAGGCCCATGACACAGTGGCTATTTCACCGCGTTTAAAAATAGGTAAGTACCAATGTTGTTATTGTTGTGCTCGTAAATTTAGTATCTTATTATATAGTAAATATGGTTGTAGTAATTATAATAAGTAGGTAAGTTGCATTTATATTATTTTGATTACTTGAGTTTGTTTATGTATTTATGTGTATGATTTTGTGTGTTAGGTGTTAGGTAAGGAGTGTGGTTTGTATATGCTGTAGGCACTACATATAATATTTTTTTTTTAATGTTTTTTTTTTATGGATATAGTAGCAAATGTCAAGTACGTAGGGTAAAATATATTAGATTAACATATGGTGAATGTATATATTTTGTTTTATGTATGTATACAGTTTTTTATGTTAGATTGTGGTTTTTATATGTTAGGTATACTATAATATTCTATAATAATGTAGTGTATTAAAATCGTAAATGGAGAATTGAATTGTGAGTAAAATATATTTTGAGTTGAGTGTGTTATAGTGTAGATTAAGTTAATGATTGATACCACTTAACCTAAATTTAACTTTTGTTAATGAAATAATCCTTCAAAATGTGGCTTTTTAATAATCTTTTAAATGTGAACAGAGATTTTGCTTCTTTTATATTAAAAAAATAACCTTTCTCACCTAGGTATTCCCTTCATTTGACTTCTGAATTTCCCATGAATCTCATATCAAGATAAAATTTTATTTGACACTGTTTTCTCAAGCATCAACTGGAATGAAACTAATCTATTTTTGAGCATATAATATGTACATAATTTTGCACGAAAATCCTATAACAACCATTATTTGGCATTTTCCAAGTGGAAAAAAATACGTCTCATTGGAAAAGGCTCGGAAGATGATGATTGTTATTATACATAACTTATAAATTATTTGGCAAATTTATATTAAAACATTTGGTTCGCAGTAAACAAACGCATATTATAACTTAGCTAATATTTAATTACCAGTAAGTAATTAGTGTACATTCAATGTTTTCGTTGACATAATTGGTCCCTCATTTGTAAAGTGGTCTAGGTGCAGTATGCAATATGAAACTGGTTGTGTACCGGTCTGTTACTAGGCCAGTTGTGTTAAATACTTTAAACTTGGTTAGCAACAGCAGTTACCCTTCAAAGGACGTTATTCTATTCTGTTATTATTCTTATTCTATAATTTTCTTCGATCGTCTACCTGTCTACAATCTGGATACTTTTGGAATACTCCATGATTCACGCTGGCAATGCAGACACTGCTGATATAAGAACCTGCTTTTCATCTACGGAGAAATAGCTGACCTTTCTCTGTGTAGTAGTTTTCTATTTTTGAGGAAAACAAACAAATTACTGATTGCTTAGCCTCAAGCTATATAAAAGTGCATACAATTTTTGAACAGTTTATACTATCTACCAAACTAGGAAAACGTATGAAACCCAACTAGTTATCTAGAATTTTAAGTGAGTAATTACGAGTATCAAATATGGTTCCCAAAAGTCTTAGCCCTAAATATAACATCTAGTACTATATAAAATAATAAAAACTTAATTACACTTGTTTCTATGAATTATGTATTTGTATACATTTTAAAAGCAGTTCGCGTGTAAACTCAAGCGCAGCACAGATATCGGACAGTCGGACACTGCTCGGACTTTGAACTCTATATTGACACATTTATCGATAAAAAATATCGACATCGATAATTTTACCTAAAAGTTTATGCTTCTATCTGTGACAATTTCCTGGATTTCGTAATCTTATGTCTGAGAGTCGTATTTATGCTTATCGAAATATATTTAGGTACAGAGAATCACTTTCATTTTATCGATGACCTTGATAGATTTCACATCACTAAGAGTTTGTGGTATCAACGGCGTTCACTCATCTGAGACTGGACGTGACAAATTGCTTCTCAAATAATAATAATACCTACTTTACGGAAGTCAAGTGCACATAGGCTCATACAATATTTGTTGACTGTTTACATTTTTTGTTGCAGCTTTTTTGAAGGAAATCACTGCCGGATCGTTTGATGGTAATAAGTTAATAACAGTCACTTATTGGTACCAGAAGTGTGACAGATGCATTGCATTTCATTGTAGTGACAAACCTGAAATGTATAGGTAGACAGTAGCAATTACAAAAACTTGCATTTGGTATTTTTGGTCAATGAATAATGACATGTTGAAACGTTCATTATGTGCATAATGGGCATTAGCATTGTCTGAAAATGATGTATGTAACTTTGATACCTACTTTCATATTTCACTAAGGTGTCTGATGTCGAAAAATAACAAATTGCATACTTGTGTCTTTTCACAGAGATATTTTATTTTCCTCCATTACAAAATTCTCTACTACACACAAAACTTATAAACATAGGTAAGTTTCCCAGTCGACAGCAATCGGGATGAATTTTTTGACGGTATTTTGTCTTAGGCTTTTTACTAAAATATTTTTTAATTTTAATTATAAATATGACTTAAGTACAAAAAAATATGTGCGTTAAAAATATATACGATTGAGAATGAGAATAATTATATCATCGATAAATGCCAAGTCATCGTGTCCCGCCTCTAGTCGACAGACGTTCTCGGGTACACCGCTAGAGCTAGAGTTGTGCGTACTCAGTTGTATGCCGAACGGTCACAACACTAGTCGCGCCAATTGTTTCGTCGGAATACTTCGCAAAGTCGCGGGAATATTGTAGTGAAATATTTTGTTTTTAATAATTATTAATTTGTTGTATGAAAGTTTAGTGAAGTGTTTGCTATTACTGGTAGGTATTTTTTCTTTTTGATTTTCTATAGTGGATTGGCTTTATTTTTGAGTATTTTCTTCATGCTACATATATTTCTGTGACTGAAAAATGTATGCGCTGTTTTTTTTTCATATAATTTATGATTTAGTTGGGCATGTACTGTATGGTCATTGATTTTCATTCATTGTCACTGATATTACTCCAAGAAAACTATATGTAATATGGAAAACAGGGGCAAAGAGAATTAAATTTTCTTTTCAGCCACACAATATTTTATATGGTATGGATAGCCAAATAACCAACATAAATAATTTTTCTAAGAGTTAAGCTTTACACATATTCAAGTCATGCGAACATTAACCACAGACGCGACCCCGTAGAGCTAGAATTTTCTTGAGCTTCGCGAATTTTCCAAACCTTTTCTACAAATATAGCTAACTAGTTATTTTTAGTGTGTGTCGATCGCACGCGGTTTCTTTCAGTCTTGACAAAACAATGTCATGCGATAAGGAGAAAATACATTTATATTTTAATACATTTCACAGTCAATTGTATAGGTACCTAGTATCAAACTGCAAACTTTTTGTCGGACACATTATAAATCAGAATGGAGATGAATGGTAGTAGGTATTATATGGGGGTACCAAATCTCTTGTGCAGTTGAGAGCACTTCAAGGGAAAAAAGAAAAAAGTTTTTTATACTGAATGATAGGAGTGCACCAATTAAGGTCAGACTAATACACATATAATTTAAATTACAACGATTAGGTATCCAGCCAGTATTAAACAGAATACAAAGTTTGATTGGATGCACAATAATTATAGTGTTACCGACACGTTACCGCATTCGGTATTTGTGCAGCTGATAGCTGTCAATTCTCAAGGGAAAATAGCATTTTTTGAACTAACAGAGAGGATTGTCAATTGCAAAAAACGTTCAGACTAGGGCTTTCAATACCGGTATTACGGGATCCCGTAATACCGTGATCACGGATATATTTTGGTATTTTTTCAATACCGGTATTGAGGAGCCAATACCGTGATTACGGTATTACAATCTATTATAATTTTAATTATTGTGGTTTGTTGTAATAAGTAGCAGGAAGTTGTATTAAATAAGATAAATAACAACGACTCGTAATCTTATTCTCACACTTCACACTTGTGTATTAAGCGCTAACTTTTATCTCCAGCATACCCGCCCGCTGATAGTTCTTCAGCAGGGTTTTGTCTCCCTTTTTGAAGAACAGAACGACAACACTCCTACTCCACGCCTCTGGAGTTCTCCCTTCAAACCGCCGCTCCCCCAGTACGGGCTTACCTCCTGTTTTTAATAGCTCTGTTGTAATGCCATCCTCGCCAGGGGCTTTTCCATTTTTGAGCTGTCTCAGAGCGATCTCGATTTCGCCACTGTTGACTTCTGGCAGGTCTTCGGTGAAATGGCGTGTTAATGTGGCTCTAGAATCCTCATTTCCGGGATAAGGTCGAGATGCATGCGATGCGCATAACCGGCCATAGAAATTTTCCACTTCCGAAAGGACTGCCGGCACCGAAGAAACGACTTCTCCACTTGTTGTGGTCAGCTTCGTCAAGTGGCTTCTTCCAAGAGATTGTACGAACACCTTTGACCCCCGATTCAGCTCAATTGCTCTTTCAATGGCAAGAATATTGGAGCACCGGAGGTCGCGTCGCACGTGCTTGTTGATCTCTTGGTTTAGAGCCCGCTTAGCTGACGAGGCGGGTTTTCACGTCGTTTCTTCATAAGCCCTTACGCTGCATGTTACAGAATCTCGAACCTTCTTCCATGAGCCTCCATATTTGTGGTTCTAGTTAACGTCTGTTGTGGTTTCCACGGCGGCAAATCGGTTCTCCAAATTTGACTGGAACGTTTCAGATCCTGTCATGGTTTGGAGCAGTGTTGGTCGGAGCCTGGCCTTCATCAGACGGAAACGTTCGGCCTTGAAGTTGATATTCAGAGAGCCTCGGACAAGTCGGTGATCGCTACCGGTGTTAAACCTATTGATCACGGAGACGTCTCTGACTATGTGCTTCTTGTTCGTCATGATGAAGTCAATCTCATTTTTAGTCATAGTGTCGGGACTATGATTCGACGCTTTTTGAAACGATTGTGATTGCGATAAAGGATTGTGTTTTAAAAGTTTTAATCGATCTAAAATTAAACTCCGATTTCGAATTAGACGAATTCGATTTGACAATATTAAAAAATGTTTACAACAGCCTTTCTGTAGTCAAAGTAACAATATTAGTTTGTAAACGGGATTCCAATTTACTAAAAGCGGATATTGCGCTAAAATTTATGTTGACGAAGTTAGATGGTCAAGACTTAAGCCAAAATCTTGCAAAAGCACTTCGAAGACGCATAAAGGAGCGACGACTTTTAATATCTGGAGTATTGCAATATTTGCATGACCGACAATACCGTGATCACGTGATCACGGTATTGAAATTTCTAATACCGGTATTGATACCGGAATTGAAAAAATCCGGTATTTGAAAGCCCTAGTTCAGACCAAACCTTCAAAATAACTGTCAGCCAGCCCTCAGGCCAAGTGAGGACCCACCCCTCACGAGAAACTGCATATTATCTTGGAAAACACCTAATTTTACGGGTCAATTAACAAAGTCTCATAACACTGAGGTTATCAAGTTTTTGGAGTTCGGATAGACAGTCGCTATCAGTAGGTAATTGTTACGTGAAATTTGTAAGAGGTGAATGACATTAACATTATGTCGAAGTATTTAACTGAATTATATTTAACTAATTTCCCTATTGATAGATTTTAATTTAATTTAACTACGACTTTGAATCGTAATTAAAACAGTTAGTAATAGATAAAATAGTCGACAAACGACGTGCTAATTTTAAATATAAATAAGAAAATAAACTGTAAATTACTTAAAGGAAAATAAATAAATAAAAACTGATAAGACAAGGAAATACATTTTCTTGCAAATAACAACAAAACTATAAAACAAAGTACTATCTAATGCCAATGACCTGGTAATTAACTTTCTTAAATTTTCTCCCACGAAAAACTAGAAGATACATAAATTATGCTATTTCTTTTCAGCTATTTTACTAGGAATTTTCTTTTCAGCTATTTTATACTAAGGAATTTTAACTTATTCCGTACGCAAATAGAGATTGATACATAATAATTAATTAAGTAATTAATAGTGTATGTAAAACAGTGAATAGTTGCGTATTCCATTTGACCTAATTACAAATTAAAGAGATAAAGTTTATTGTATAACATGATAGGTTTATATTCGTTACATATTAACGTCTGTATATAAACGATAACATATTTTATGACGAAGAGAAATTTTTGATGACTCTTGCATCATTTGATCCGATTTCTGGTATTCTTATTTTTTATTTATTGCGTAGTATTTTTTTTTTATAAATATACAAACAAAATGTAGCCTATTATACTATTTTATTGGCACAGTTTTTTTGTAATCTTTTCACTTCTTTCGGAGATTGCGACTTATGCATGTATACGATTTTTATTTTCGTATAATATAGCATTTTAATTTTAAATACTTATACGTATATAGTGAGTACATATTTGTTTGAAAATAAAAACCATTTTTTTTCACGGCACAACCGTACTTTAAAAAATTGAGTTTTCATATAGTTATAATTTTACGCAAAACGCAGTTCATTCGAAGCTTGCTAGTATTACTTATATGTTACTTATATGTTTAATGTCTTTGTTTGAAGTATAGCCGATAAGCTGATGGTCATCATGATAGTTAATTTTCTATTTCAATACCGACTTGTATTTGTGCACGTGACTATTGAAATCACTTCTATTTTTCTCCCAGTGTTATCAAGATATTAAGATTTTACTGAGATTCTTCCTTTCTTCTTTCCTTAAATATTTTTTTATTCATTGTTATTTTAGTTTAAGGATACATATATTTTTTCTGTAAATATTAATCATCAATAAAAAGCAATTAATTATTTACAACACTTGCCTCCCCACTCAGAGACATTTAATGGTTACTTAAGCCATTCCTTAGTGAAGGTTTTGTATGACATTCCGTCACTAAGGAGTGACTTAAGTAATCATTAAATGTATCTGAGTGGGGAGGTTAATACAATAATTAACGAGTTGTTTTTATATTTATCACAAGTTCTATAGCTGAAATAATTGCCGGCCCTGAATATTTTAACACCGTTGACACAAAAGAACAATAAAAAAAATCCCATTTCCCAGATAAAACAGGGTCGGGACGCCAATAAAAATAATGAATTTAGTAAGGCTCGCGAACTATGTTAATGAGTATTTTCTCTCACGCAAAATACACATAGTTTTCTTACAAAACTGATGTTTACTTCTCTTTCAGTTTATGTTATTCCTGTTTGACCGAGACAGTGAACAAGGTTATAAGCTCTTTAGACAAACATATGTTTTCTTATCTGAATGTGAGACGTCTGGGTTCGATTCCCAGATGAATATTGTTGGATAATACTAGTGACGGCTTGTCAAAGAAATCCTTCACTAAGGGATATCTTAAGTAAACATTTGAATGTCTCGGAGTGCGGGGGTAAATCCGTAGCTGTCATTTGAACATCTTTGGTAGTCGTTACGGGTAGTCCGAACCCAGAAAGACAAGCAATATAGGGTTGCCTACATAACTGGGTTCTGAAGAGGTCAGAAAGGCAGTCGTTTCGTGTAAAACACTGATACTTAGCTGCATCAGGGTAGACTCGAAGCCAACCCAAATATGGGAAAAAGGGTACCTAGACAGATAACGATTTTCTTGAGATGTGCTTGTCTAGACAAAGCCAAGAATGAGCAATGGTTCGTGTTTATGAGTAGGTTCTAAATAGTCACTTTACAAGTCCCTCTTGCGGATATTTTCTATGCTAACACTAGGCCATGTAAGTTTATATTTTCACTTGCATGTTGTTTGTAATTTCTGCCGCACTTAACATTTGCGGTGGCAAAACAGCAGTTAAATTAAATGGAAATAGCAAATAGTCTTTTTAGTGTTACAAGCGCTTTAGCGAGAATTTCTTGAAAGTTGACTAGAGATAGTTATTACAAAAAAAATGATTTGATATATTTGCATTAACGCTAGCGGATTTACCTATCAGGTTTTTCGCGTAAAAATAAACAATTGACAACTACCGGTACCTGCAACCACGCGACGCGACTTTATTACCGCGCAAAATGTGTCGCCCGTAGGAAAAACAAGCGTCTACGCGCGACAAAATCCGATAGTGTGAAAGTCCTGTCCACCATTTTTATCTCTGTTTATAGTCGAGAAAATAAAAAAAAAATATCTTAAATCAGTAGGTACTAGTGAGATCATGATAAACCATAATCATATCACGTTTAATATCTAAAAGTATTTATTTGCCAATTTGGACCGTAGCAAGGCGGAAGACGGACATTTGCAGCGGCGGTCATGAAACTCGCCAGAATCAGCGTTTATTACAAATAGAGCTATTTTAATGTTTTGTGTATAACCACTAAATACGTGGCGAATACAGAAATGTTGTATTAAGTATGTTCTGAAGTATGTAGTTTAATCAGACACTTAATTTGACCTGGGGCCTGATTCTCCTAAGTTAATAATGTCAAAATCGAATAGAAATCGAATCGCAATATGATCGTAATAGCAGTTTTAACCATATCGGGCATTCTGCTACTAATAAAAGACCAATCGTATTCGATTGACATTTGATTGGTGTGCGATTGGTCTTCTATTTTGATGATTTTGGTCTATACGGTAGTTTGCTGTCCAATCATTTTGCAATCGTTAATCATTTGCAGACAAAATGATTCATTATTGAATGACAGAAAAGGATAAAAACGTTTATTTCAAAGAAAAAATAGCGGAATGCCACATACGCTTCAATCGTAATCGAGTCGGGATTGGATCTCAGTCGAATCGAGTCGAACGTCAATCGAAGGTCGCTTAAGCAAAATTAGGAGAATCGGGCCCCTGTAAGTCTGATGAACGATGTCTGAGGAATTTTCTCGGCGGCTTACTAAATTCGTTATCCCTTAAAAATATAAATATCACGGACAAAAGTATTCAGAAACCTGCGTTTAAGTAACTCAGATACTTATACCTCATCAACTTTATTAATAAACACATGTTAACTTGAAGTATTCCAAGTCACAATGTCTACATCTTCTCAAATTAAAAAACTCCGTACAAAAGTGTAAGTTTACACAGCTTTTTACTAACAAAGATTTTCGTGACATTCATCAAAAATATATTTGTTTAAAAACACAAACTCTCCACAGCTGATTCTACGTAAACAATACTACGAGTATATGAAAGAATTCATCAGTTCGCGTAAATTGGCAACTTACCAAACACACAAGGTTATGTCGGTTACACGAGACTACAGAGTAGCAAACTGCAGACTAAAAAGTCGGCAGATAGTTGCCCCGATAGTGGGGCTGCAGGATTGCTCGAAAGAGTTACCGCGGCCCTGGTACATAAAAGGCCTACCAAGGAACGTGGTGGTTTTTAGGCAGTAAGAGTCTGACACTGCCTTACTACTTACCCGCAGCGGGAGGAGTCATTTGACAATTTCCTATTAAAATAAAAATAAAAACTACCCGATTATTGGTAAAAATGCTTATAAAGGAAATCTAGACTCCAATAAAAAATTTCAGTCATTTTGACACCGCCTAAATAACTGATCTTTGTAATGTGCGTACTATTGGCGTACTACAACACATCTTCATACTGATTTATGAGCCCAAACAAATTATCGGCCGACTAAAAGTTTCTAGTGTGCTCGAGAGCCCATTGAGACTAAACACATGTTTTGATGGATATCATGTGTAGGAAGGTCGCAATAGACGTTATTTAAAGAACTTTTATAGCGACTTTCGTAAGAAGAGAAAGCTCAAAAGTCTGGTCGACGAGGCTTCTTTTAAATCTTGATCGACAGGAGACATTTTTAGAAACGAAGAAAAACAGAAACATTGGTACTCTGCATTTGTAACCTAGCCTATACTAATATAATTAATTTCAACATTTTTTGTTTCTTTTTTTATACCCTAAACGGTCCGAAACTACTGAACCGAAGAATTCTTTCACTTTCACAAAACTACACTCTTCCTGAGTATCATAGGCTGTATTTTATCAAGATACGGACTGTAGTTCCCACGGGACACGACGGAAACCGCGGGAAAACGGCTAGTTATTCATAATGAAACTTCGTGAAAATTCCTTAGCAACGTATTCATAAGGTTAATTTAATGAATATGATTACTGCCTATTTATAAACTAACCGGTATTTATTTAAAGTTTTTACCGTTGTTGTTACTGACTCTATAAATAACGAATTAAATTCCAAAGGTTTGCAAAAAAAACAGACAGTTAAAAGCTATGTTAATCGTCTGAATAATGTCATATTAATTTATTTGCGTAGAAGTTACGTAAAACTTAGAGGAAAAAGTAACTTGTTGGGTCCAGTTACATCAGTCAAGTTTTGCAACCTACTAATCATAATTACTTGTAAGGCTAGTAAATTAAGTAATTTTTGAACAGTCATTAAGTATATTTTCATTTAGTTAATATTCTAAGTAAGCGTATAAAAAGGGCAATGAACTCATATTTTTCTTAAAAGGACCTTGTGTAGATACTTTAACTGTCATCTTATATCTGATAAATGTCGCGATACTACGAGAAATACATACATACCTACTCACTCAAAGTTATCGGTCAGTGATTTAAGTAAAAACTGCACTTTAGCCAGTTTGCGTAGTAAGTAAGAATTTAGTTTTTGTTCGCATTAAAATTACTATTATTCTAAACACAGTTATACTATTATTCTAAATACAGAATAACATAACTTATAATGTATTTTGGTGAATAAAGATAGGTTTGATATGGTACCTTTTTTCATTTTCTAGATTTTTTTTCAAATCAGTATAAATCGTTTATATTAAACTACAAATCGCTAACCACGTTTGAAAACCAAACAAACGTAAACACTAAAATTAGTAAGTAAGTAGTAGTAGTAAACACCAAAATAACTTTACGATGGAATTACTAAGTTTGTATCTCAAACAGGTATTCCTAGTACAACTAGCATTTAACTAGAGTTAACTGGTTCCGTATATAACTAACTGTAGAGGTATATAAAGTGCTCAGTTTATTTAACCACTTCTGGTTTGACTGGATACCGTCGGGAAAGGCTATAAAATGTTAATTTTAGCTAAATATAGGGTTTACCGATGTTTTTAGTGATGGATCTTGATTTATAATTATTTATGTTAAATTGATTTATTGGAAAGCTACAGGCTACAGTACCTACTTATACTCGGGTGATGTGACATAGGCTATGTTTTATCCGGATACCTACAAGAAGGAAGGCGAGGATAAAACCACGCGAAACTGCTAGTTAAACAATAAACCACTGAATATAAAATATTAAAAATGTAAGACTTAAAATTTGTAGTTTTTAGGTTCTACGCTATGCATTTGACACTACTACCCGTAATATGATGAAGTATCTAACGTTAAAAATAATCGACCTATGTGCAATACTTATGAAACTTGAATCATTAACGATTATTACCAAATAATATAAACAAGTGACCTATATTCTTGGAAACAGGAAAATAAATAATTATTGTCATTCGAAATTACCAGAAAACGCCCACCATGACACATCGGGTCATCAGTCACTGCATATATTTATAATTATTCGTTTTAAATAAACTTTCCTCTTCTTAGCTACAATAAAACTGTCATCGAAATCATTCCTCCAAAATATTTTGTGCAGTTAAGAGGGTTTTTTGTACTGACTGTTCATATGGAAGTATACCGGTATACCCTTATAAAAAAGAATGAACTATCTTTTTTAATCGTTTTTTTTTTAATAGTTCATTCTTTTTGCTATTAACTGATCACAGAACCGGGCTACCGAACAAAGATTGACAAAAAAAATGTCTAGCTAGGTTATAAAATATCTAACCAAAAAAAGCAAATCAATTATACAAGTTTATTTTTAACCGTCGATCGAACTTCAACTTACTCTTGTTTCCGGAGCGGGGAAACTATTGAAATTACTAAGTATTACTACTAAGGAATTTCGGGAGACAAATTAAAAGCGTGTTACCGATTCTGAGGTACTTTTAATTGTAAAAAAACTAATCTACTGTCTGACCCATCTCGGCGCGACATCTCCGGTGGGGCGACTTATCTACCTAAGTTCTTAAAATTATAGTCAGCACATTATACATGTGTGCGTACAGACTTAATCTAGGGCCGAAGGCTGGGTGGTCACCATAGCTCCTCCGACCTTAAGAGGAAAATTATCGGGAGAATCGATTTTAGATTGGTTCCGATAATTTTTCTTGAAACACGTGTATTTCAGCAATTTGAGCCGAACAACATAAACGGAAAATACAAAAATACTTAAAATAACTAAACCTAAGGTCACGTACACCAAGGACGCACTGAAGCTACTGTCCCTTTTATCAAAAACACTTTCGATCACTTCACTATGTTTTAACGAATACGCCATATATTTCACTTCGTCTAGATTTATGCCCTTCATATCAAGTGCACGTGTACTGGATAGCTGTGCGTTAGTGCGTAACTGAGGTAAGGCGATGATTGGTACTCTTTTCACCACATCGGACTCTATGAAGATACGATGATTAATGTGTATGCCATGAATCTCCACCTCACAGGGTTCTTCGATGGTCATCAGGTAAGTACCAAATACCAATTGTCTACTGGTCTCATCCTTGCATCGTTCTGTTAGTGTGGTCTTCTCTTCACTATACAGGATCCAGTTGTTGTTAGCGACTTGTTGGACTCTGACCTGTTCGATTTCTATTGGATGTTGTTTGCAAAGGGTAAGGTCGTTTTCGAAATTCATAAGCTGTTCGACACAGGTAAGTTCATAGAAGGGGATCCTGTTGTCTGCAGTGCAGAGGAAGCGAGCACCGGCAGAGAATGGTCTACACGGTATTGCGATTGGTGAGTATCTATTTTCTTTCGCCAATAGGTAAGGGTATTTGGGGAAAATAGCTAGGGTCTTATTTTCGGTGTCATGGAAAATTGGTAGGGAGTAAATCTTATAATAGTTATAAGTAACATTATCGGTAAGTGGTATCTCCATTATAAACGTTATTTGATTACTTTTAATAAATGATTTAACACATATAATCTCTTCTATTTTTAACAAGTTCGCTTCGGCGGGAGGATATATTAAGCTTTCATATTCGGATATTAATTTAAGATGATATAAAAGTTCTGAAGAATTAACAATTGATTGATGTAAAATAGAGACTCTGCTTAATGCAAGTGCAGTTTCGATTTCACTTAATCTAATAAATATAGTACGAAAGTTACTCATGAAAACATTGAACAACCCAGTTAAGTACGTCAGAAAAATCCAACTATTTTGCTGAGCAGTTAAATCTTTAATTAATGTTTCAATTTTAGTTAACCTGTTATGGAAGTTAATTGTATTCTGTTCAATAGTTTCAGTGGCATTAATAAAACTGTCAAACATTTTAGAGACCAATGTTAACCTTTTAGATATAGTGATTTGACCTTGATTCAATTTAGAAATGAGATTATCATACTTCAACGCATCATCATGATCCAAATTACCGGTAACAATTTTTATAATAGAGCCCAGTGGATTAATGAGTCCTCGTTTAGATCGTTTGGATGGTATAAGCTGTTGGTATTTTTCTACAGTTAAATCACGTATGGAATCTGTATGCATTTTAATAGTCATAATTTCTTGTGAGTATGATGCATTCCAATCAATTAAATTACAAAGCGCTTGATAGTTGGTAGAGATGTAGTTAAGGTCAGTATAAATTTGATCTAGGCTGATGATCTTTACAATAGTCCACTGATCAGTTTGGAAATATGCATGACCTTGTTTCACCGGTAAAACTCCTGGATTACCTTCAAGATTTTGCAGATGAAGGGCCAGCGACAGCATCGTGACTGTCATCAATAATATGCCGCACCTGTGGAGGACGTTTTATATTTTTAATAGGAATTTTGGTATCCCTTTCTCCTATTTTTATAGGTAAAATATTTTTATCTGCTTTGCCTGTTACTACAGCTTTTATATATCGGGGCTTATCCTTACTTTTACGCTTATTTATGTCTTTACCGAAAACAATTTCTCCTTTTTTAAACTTTATTTCACCTTCACCACCCTTACTCTCTCTATTCTTTTCTTTAATATTAACCATTTTGTCTGCTAAGTGTTCGTATAATGTTTTTATTCTTTTTGCATGATCTTTTACTAATTTTTGGAAATAACGTTTTTCTAATTCTATGCTAAACGGACTGCTTGAGTCGGTATGTCCGAAGACAACTTCAAATGGTGCAAGTTCAGTGACTGAGTGAATAGTGTGATTGTATGCCAGAACAGAATAAGTCATAACCGAAGCCGCATCAGTACATTGTTTTTCGTATTTGGCCAGTCTGTAAATTTCTATTATAGTGGAGTGGAACCTCTCAATAAGACCCATTGAATTGGGGTTATTAGGGGTTCCAATGTGGAAATCAATTTTATGTAAATTCAAAAATTCCTTAATTAGTTCATTATTAAATTCGGTTCCGGGGTCTGAGCTTATTCTTCTGGGTGTACCGTAATACGAAAAATATTTCATCAGTGCTCTAGTTACTTCGGGAGTTGATTTTCCCTGAGTTTCGATTGCCTGACCTAATTTGCTAAATGCGTCAATTATAGTTAAATAAGTTTTACCTTCTATACTAAAAAGATCTATAAATAGCTCTTGAAAAGGCGCGTCTTGGGTTTGTGTTAGTTGTAATATAGGTTTGATGGGTTTCCTATCATATTTCATTCTACGGCACCCATCGCAACTGTTTATGACTGCTGTTACAGTTTCCTGCATTCTATTCCAATAATAATTTCTACGGAGCCTAACTAGCGTTTCTTTTATGCCTCTATGACAGGTCTTTCCTTCATGGTGTTTAAGTATAAGTGCCTTTTGCTCTCCTTCATCTTCTACAAAAATAACTCTTTCTGTACATTCAAATAGGTTAATAGTTCCCTTTCTGAATAGTTCAATTATTATATTGCTAAATAGTTTCCGATGTTCATTCTCCTCAAAATAAATGAAATATTTTAATTTTGGCTGTATGTATTCCTTTAAAAAGTCCTTTACTAATTGCGGATTATCTTTTGGCAGGAAAACTTCTAATATCTTTTGTTTGTCACGTGACAGGTTCTTAACATGCATTTGATTTTTAAACCATGAAAATATTAAGATTTGATTCGGCTTGGTGTCGATCGCCTCATGTAAAATAGGTATACCGGTTGATTCTAATTCTACAGCGGAATGAACGGTTTCGTTCGACTTACTGGACACTGATCGTATTGGATACTCATTTGTATCGTAGTGAACTTCTCTAATATTGTCGGAAAAATCTATAGGACTACAGGTCATAGTTCGACTAGAATCAGATATCGTTACTGTTGATGAACCTTTACTATCTGCACATTCATTTAGATTTTTATCTTCCTTCTCATCAATATTAACTGCTAGAGACTGATTTTCGTCGTCTGTGAGTAAGGCATTGATTTTTATTCTGGACAGAGCGTCTGCATTTGTATTTTGTTTGCCGTTTTTGTGAATTAAATCAAAGTCGTAATCTTGCAAACGTAACCGCCAACGTGTGAGTTTGCTACTAGGGTCTTTAAGAGATTGGAGCCAAGTTAAGGGACGGTGGTCAGTATATATATAGAATTTTCTACCGTACAGATAGGGCCTAAAATGCTTTACTGCCCACACTATAGCGAGCAGTTCACGTTCGATGGTACTATAACGTGATTCTGTATCACTGAGGGTACGACTAGCATACGCAATGGGCTTGTCACTGCCAATCTGTCCTTGTGACAGCACAGCGCCTAGAGCGACATTGGATGCGTCGGTCGTCAGTATAAATGTTTTGTCATAGTCAGGGTATTGTAACAGTGGGGCATGTGTCAGGAGTTCCTTGCATTTGTTAAATGCGTCTATGTATTTCTGGTCAATAACAATTTTGTTGCGCTTTTTTAAGCAGGCTGTCAATGGTTGAGTAATTTTTGCAAAATCTTTTATAAAACGTCTGTAGTAACCTACAAGTCCAAGAAAGCTCTTAATCTCTGTCGTTGTCTTTGGTAACGGGTAATTCAATACAGCGTTTATTTTGTCGTCATTAGGCTTTAGCCCGTCTTTAGTTATAGTGTGTCCAAGGTAGAGCACTTCTTTGCGTAAAAATTCAGATTTGTCTAATTGAATTTTCATGTTAGTTGTTCTAAGTCGGTCAAATACAATTCTTAATTTATTTATCATTTCGTCAAGGCTATTTCCGTAAATTATTATGTCATCCAAGTATACCATGCAGTGGAGTCCTTGCAGACCACGCAAAATATTATCCATGGTCCGTTGGAAGGTAGCAGGAGCGGTTTTAAGTCCAAACGGCATTCTGAGAAACTCAAAATGGCCATTTTGCGTCGAAAAAGCTGTCTTCTGTCTATCCTTCTCTTCTACTTCTATTTGGTGGTAGCCGCTTGCTAGATCCAATGTGGTGAAGTACACACTCTTTCCTAGTTTGTCGAAAAGGTCATTAATATTAGGTAGGGGGTATTTGTCGTCTATGGTTATGTCATTCAGTCGTCTGTAGTCTATTACCATCCTGTATTTAATTTCACCAGACGCATCCTTCTTTTTAGGGACAAGGTGAACTGGAGCACTCCAAGGGGAATGAGATTCTTGTATAACATTTTCATGAAGTAATTTTTCTACCTGATTATTTATTTCGTTTTGGATGAAAGGTGCCTGTCTATAGGGTTTAATGTATATAGGATCTTCATTTTTGGTACGTATGTGATGTTTAACCTGATTAGTAAACGTAAGGGGGATTTGGTCACAGTAGAATATGTCCTTATATTCCCTACAAAGTGCATAAATTTTCTCACGTTCTTCGCCATTGGTATGATCGAGTCTTAATTTATCTAAATTTTCTTCAAGTAATTTGTCAATTTCTAGAGGAGTATTGGTCGTAGTAAAATTAATGTTGTATTCTGTATTTTCATATGGCGTTACTGTGAAAGGTTGGCAAATAGTCAGTTGTTTTGGGCAATCTGAAGTGTTTTGAATTACTGTAAATGCGTATCCACTATCACAGTTTACTAAAGCACTAGGCATTCGTAGTCCATTTCGAAATTCTTGGTAGTCAAGAATAGCGTCACCTGAATATTGATCTACTGGCAATTTAAATCGTTGTTCTGAACGTGGCTGTACAGTAATTTTATAATTTAAATTATTATTGATTATTGGAATACAAGTGGAATTCGTTTTTAAGATTCGTTCTTTTAGATCAATAATTGCACCTAATTGCTGTAAAAGGTCGTTACCTATAAGCCCGTCATACCGTGGATCTACTTCGTATACATAGAACTTATGCCAATCGTCACTAACAAAGGTAGGTAGAAGAGGAATTTCTATTACTTCATTATGTCTACTAGTAGCATGAGTACTAACCACCTGAAAATTTTCATTACGTATATAGTCGTAAAAATACTCATATGCTTTTGTAGGACTAATGAACGATCTCATACTACCAGTATCTATCATCATTTTTGCGTCTATCTCTTCTACATAAATATACGGTAGCTCTAAATTAGAGTCAAAATTTAATTCTAAGATTTCTTGTCCGTCGAGGCACTCTCCTGAAAATCCAGTGCCTGAATTTCATTTTCTGATTGTAATTCATAGTCAACATGAGTCTCGTCATGATAATTAATTTCATTTGAGTCACCATAATAGTCATCGTCATAGTTAGAGTAATAGTTATTGTAATAAGGCTCATAGTCGTCAGCAGACAATTCATTTAAATTGAAACCTTGTGGTACATTCGATTTAGGTTGGGCTGTTCGCATAGACACATCAGTAGTTTGCGTTTGAGGTTTTAGTATTTGTGGGGTATTAGAATTATTGGGGGATTTGTAACCAAACTGCTGAGGTTGCAACGGTTTATAGCCAAACTGTGGCGGTGGCCTGTATCCTAATTGTTGGGGTGGCCTGTACCCAAATGGTTGAGGTGGCCTATACCCGAATTGTTGAGGTGGCCTGTACCCGAATTGTTGGGGTGGCCTGTACCCAAATTGTTGAGATTGGGGTAAGTACCCAGGCTTGGGGCGTGATGTTAATGCATTTGGTAATTGACCTTGGGGCTGATTGAATTTATTCTGTGGAATACCGAAATTAAATTTAGGTGTGGTAATATTATTTGGCAATAAAGGTTTGTATCCCGCTGGCGTCATTACCAATTTTGATCCGAAACTGCTAGATTGACCGTAAATGCGATTCCTAGTATTATACTGCTCTAAGAAATTAACTTCCTCAAGTACTATACTCAAGGCCGCTTCTAAACTAGAGGGTGCCTTAAGCCTTACAATACGAACCATATTCTCTGGGAGATTGTATAAGAACACATTCAAGGCCGTATTGTTATAAATAATTGTCTTTGCACTCTTCAAATCAGTATCCTCAATCATGTTGACCTTGGACATCAATAATGATCGAACACTTTGGATTCTATTACAAAATTCTAAATAACTTTCACCGGATTTAATTTTTAAGGATTCTAATTCGATATTAATGCACGCTTCGCTACGCGGGTCTCCAAAATGTTGAATAAGTAGATCTTTAAAAGCAGACCATGTCACAATATCTTCACGTTCTGATAAGAGCGCTGCGGCGTCATCTCTCAATCGACTAGTTAAAACATTATAAACGTAAAGATTTTGTTCGTGGCTACCCTTATATCGGTCAAGGACATACTGACACTTTCGCAAATAAAGATTTAACTGTCTTTTATCACCATTATACAAAGGTATTAATTGAATAATTTCTTTGGGTATTTGTTCAATAGTCACTGAAGTCATCATGTTCACAGAGTAGAGAACGGAACAGATAAAACAATTCGTGAGAGTACAATTGACTATGCTATGAAACACACAAGATAACACAATTCAAACATAACACACGTAAATCAGAAAATAATTAGACGCAAAATGTATGTAATAGTTTAGGTAATAAAATTAAAAATATTAATGTATAAAATATATATTTTTTTTTATATTAGGTGTAGAATTACATACACTTTACTTATTACTTTTAATAAAACACATTTATAAAAATATCAATGCAAAGAATACACTTGAGATAACAATTAATTGGCGTCTCTGAAAGTTTAACTACTCTATGTCGGTTCTATTTATAGAACACAATGAGATAAGCCAATAATCTAAATGAACACGTTATAATGAGAGAGGTTTAATCTCAAAATAATGTAGGTATTAAGTATTGGGGGATAGAGGAACATGGATTGGCGAAAAAATCACTCACCAGCCAGCTGCTACTCTCATCCTTGGTATTCCTTTGTTTGCCCACACGCACCAAGAGTAATTTATTTGGTTCGTCGGATTTCACTCGTCCTTAAATTCCCACAGCTATCGTGCAGCTCGTCCTCGAGACACGCGACGAATTTAAAACCGCGAAGAATTTAGGAATATAACAGCGAAATCCTACCGGCTGCGCCACTCTTGTTTCCGGAGCGGGGAAACTATTGAAATTACTAAGTATTACTACTAAGGAATTTCGGGAGACAAATTAAAAGCGTGTTACCGATTCTGAGGTACTTTTAATTGTAAAAAAACTAATCTACTGTCTGACCCATCTCGGCGCGACATCTCCGGTGGGGCGACTTATCTACCTAAGTTCTTAAAATTATAGTCAGCACATTATACATGTGTGCGTACAGACTTAATCTAGGGCCGAAGGCTGGGTGGTCACCATAGCTACTTTGTAACTAACTGGTACCGAGACGGCGTGGTACAAACTTATTTACATAATCATATACAACGACATTTGAAAGTAGGTACATAATATTTATTAGTTACTCCTAAAACTTACTGCAGGTAAAAAAATATTCTTCTTATCGAGTGAGCTGCAGGTTTAATTAATCACCTAGCAAGCCCTGGTATCAGAGTTTTCTGAAATCCGCCTGATTACCTCTGACGTGGAATTGTAACAACGACTGCTACTGAGTTGTATTCAAGGATGCCGCGGGGATGTAACACCGACAACTACCAGACTCCGGGCTGCTTTGTGAAAGCTTCTAAAACAAATAAAATGATTTCGGCCCGTCCCGGGAATCAAACCCGAGACCTCGTGCACTGCAGTCGCACTACGCTACAACTAGATCAACGAGGTAGTTAAAACATTAAACTTTACTCTTTAACAAATAAGTCAGGTTTAACGTTATCGCAAGTCTAAATCTAACTGTTTCTAGTAATATGTGCGCTACATTTAAATATGGTAAAACAAACGTATAGAATAATAATTAGCTTGGTTTAATCTGATGGGAGTTCTCTTTAGTGATGACAGTTATTTTGATCTCGTTTTTTCTTTAATTACCTACATATATTTTAATATTGTTATTGTTTTTTTTTTATATAGAGTCAATTTTCATCATCATAAGGCAAAACATAAGTTGATACTACTTATTATAACACCTATGCTTTGTACCATGTTTTACAACACATTAAAAACCATTAGGTACTTTATATTATAAATGCGTAAGAGATCAACTTTGTGTGTTCTTTTTTACGCTTTCACTGTAAAACAACTGAATCTACGAGTATTTAGAAAATGGAGAACCAAATGACTGGCTGAGATGTTATAGCGACCCTAAAGACAGTGAAATTCTATATTATTCTCCTTATTTCTGAAAATGGTTTTCTCTACATATTACACTATACACTATAGAAATATTTATCTGTCATCCAAAAGTGATTAATTATTAGGCAATTAGTAAAAAATGAAAATCATTCGTCTCCATCGTTGGTTGACTCAACAATTAATTTTGCGATGTTCTAACTACTTAACTGATTATATATTTGACCATGAAGTACAATAATCTTTTTGAGTATCTAATTAAGACGAAATAAAGACTATATGAACGAAAAAAGCTATCGGCCAACAAAAACATTCAAGTGTGCAATAAAGATCGAATAACACGCATTTTTCATAAATTCTGTTCCGATAATTATTTTCTGAGTAATAAATCATTTAAATGCACTGAAAAAACTACGGGTTATAATATATGTAACTGGGTCAAATTCCTAGAAGAGATAAGAAAATCATTTTTCTTGTCATGAGTATAATCAATAATTAAGAAATACCTACTGAAAAGATAGCAGACACTCTTAACTAGTATGATTACACGGGTCAGAAACATTTATAATATAAACGAATATCTAAAATGGTTATAACGGACTTTATCTTCTCAATAGCATTTTTCTAAGGATTTTACTTACTTCGGTTACTTTATCTGAATATTTCTATAAATCACGGGCTTTATGTACTAACTAAGTATGCAGTAGGGATACTCCGTTTGTTGCGCTCCTATAAATATTTCTGTAAAATAAACCATGCATATTGCGGCTTAAACTCCTTAACAAAAAAATTACCATAAATACCTTCTAGAAATTCTATTCATTTCCCACGGTTATAAAAAAAAAATTAAAAACAAAATACCTACATTTAAGTAGATTAGGCCTATGCTTAACATTTTAATTGCTGGTTTTGCCCAAAGGGCAAAAGTTTACCTATAACACAGACACACCCACATTCCACAAGTTGTGTTTATCTAAATGTCTTGTAATAAACTATCATCATCAGTTAATAAAATCCTTGTTCATTAATTATTATTATTTCGTCTCTTATCAGTAGTATCCCAGAGCGAAGAATTCTACTGATAGTTTAAAACCATCTCCTGTCATTGAACATCTTTGGCAGTCGTTACGGATAATCAGAAGCCAGTAAGTCTGACGACCAGTCTTACCTAGGGTTATTGGGTTGAGGAGGTCAAATACAGTCGCTCCTTGTAAAACACTGGTACTCAGCTGCATCCCTTTGGACTGGTAGCCGACCCCAACACAGTTGGGAAAAGGCTCGGTAGATGATGAGTTTAAAGCCTTTTCTCCGTTCCGCTCCGCTTTGGTGTAATCTGGGCCAATGCTGCTATTAAATTCTACGACTCTATCAAAAGTAAACTAAGTCTAGTTTAGTTTTGCTTAACTGCAGATCAACAAATAAATCAATCAGTGTACTTTAAACACGAGCCAAACATCCTCGGATAACAGTCACGAGGGCATATACTATCAGGTACTAGACGTCACATGATCACTCAGGAATGACCTCAAAGCCTTATCTAAGTTCAATTACTATAAAGCTAGTTATGACATCAGTTACTGCGATTTGTTCAACGGGTGTGTCTACATTCCTATCTCTATGATACTTTTATTATTATTTAACTTTTTGGTAAGAATAATCTGGCAGGTTAAGTAATTAATTATAATAAGCTTTAGAGTACATAACAAACTTTTAGGCGACCGATAGTTTTTTGAAGTCACAGATCAGTATGAAGTTTGAATTGAATTGAATTGAATCAGTTTGAATTGTAGTCCGCACATTACAAAGGTAAGGATATAGATCGACGAAAAACTTTGATAATAGATTTTCTTTAAAAACATTGTTTACCATCCATCGGGTCAACTGTCGGAAGGCTGTTTAGTCTGCAGTGTCCGGGTACTTTAATAGAATGAATTTTCAATAGCAAGACAATTCGATAAATACAACGCGCCATCTCTATTTCTTGTTGCGTTTCATCATATTAAACTTATCTTAATAAATTGACACTAACAAATGCCTAAGTAAACGTGTAGGAATAACAAAGCGTGGTCTCAAACAAAACATGCAGTTAACCTTTTATTGCATAAGACACGCCATCCATTGTTTCACGGTAATTATTCCATAAAGAAGATTTACACGTATTTACTATAAAAGTTTCCGATGGTGGAAAAACAACTAAGGAAATATTAGTGATAACAACATAGGTAAAAAAAAAAAATACCTACTTAAAAACTTGATGATTTTGCTAAAACATTTGATGGAGCAGATGCAAATAATATTAATGATAAGTTAATAAATGAAAACCAAAACAATACCGTTGCAAATGCATTCTAGCTTAATAAATACCAAGTAGACTCTCACAATGAGTTTTCTACAATCAATTCAGCTTATTCCGCTACACATGCATAAAACGATATCAATGTTGACAGACACAGAAATGACGAACAAGTATTGCTTCACACAGATACCGACGCAAGTGACCAAGTGCTCCAGATAACAAATACTTAAACAAAGATTTATATTTACGATGACAGATAAAAACGACGTGATACTGCAGTCTTTACCTAAACTTTATTTAATTAATGACTTTATTAATTACTATCTCTTTGTTCACAGAGCGAGCATGGCGATAGGTGCAGCCAAAAAAGATGAATTATCTATAAGTGCAATCGAGAATACCAACGCAATCGCTGATGAACAAAACTCGCTAAATAACGATCAAAATGACACTGAAAAACTATGTGAAGTACATAAGAATAGTATTAACGAAGACAGTTCTAAGGAATATAATAACTTAACTAAGCAAGCAGATGGAAATGACGGAAATAATCTTAACAACAAACAAACAAATGAAACACCAAATAAATATACCAACGATAAAGAATCAACCAAATTAGAATTAGGAAATGAACAATTAAAAAATGCAAAAGAATCTTACGCAGAACTTAAGGATGCAGAAGGAAAGAAAGAAGATAAGAAGATCCCCAGAAGAACGTCGAATTATCTGCATAATATCCAGATGACAAATTCTTCATTAGGACTTACTCTAGGTGGATCGGAAAAGAAGGATACATCATTACTGACTGAGTCTAAAACTGTTGCTCGCTTCTCGCCGTTATGGAAACAGGTAATGAATTCACTTTTTGATTTGTCACAACTTAGGCTAGATCCGACCCTACTCTATGGAAATGTAATCGACCAACTAACTGGTAATAGTTTGCTTAAACTATTCCTTAAAAACTTCAATTGTTTAGTGTACAAGTGCAGTTTTCAAGTAGTTTGTTAGTGCATTAAAGATTTATCGACCACATAAAACCTCTCCACATTCAACCTCTAAATAAATAATTTTCTACTCTGTGCTTATCAATCACAACAGCAATCATGTCAAAATTCCTCTGAGTCATCGAATGCAAAGTCAGAAACTTAAAGAAACTAAAACTAAAAGAAGATGTATATTTCAGACGCTGGCATCATCAGCACCGATCCTTCTGACCTTCGTGGCTGGTCTGACGTCAGGGTACTCCGCGATCTTGCTGCCTCAGCTCAAGGCGACCCCGGGACCAATACCTTCAGACGAAGACACTACGTCGTGGATAGGTAAGATTCATATTGTGTGGTTTTAAGCAATATTGTTATTGAAAATGATGTTGCTAATTTTGCAAAATAACCATTTCATATTTTTACTTTTGTTATTACAGCGGCAATGGCAGCGTTACCAATGGCTCCAGGCTGCCTCGTGTCCGGTTGGATGATGGAGAAGTTCGGAAGAAAGACATCACAATACATCACCTGCGTGCCTCTTCTGCTCGGTTGGATCTTCATCGCGACCTCCTCCAACCTCGGTCTCATGCTCATCGGCAGATTTTTCACCGGCCTGTGTGCTGGGTTGGCCGGTCCTCTCGTCCCCGTCTACATAGGAGAAACCACAGAACCAAGATACAGAGGATTCTTCCTCGCGGCAGTGTCATTAGCCATAGCTGTAGGAATACTCGTAGCCCATATCATAGGAACATTCTGCACTTGGCAAACGACGGCAATCATATGCTCAGTATTCCCAGTATTAACTGCCGCGCTCTTAACATTTGTACCAGAAAGTCCCACCTGGCTGATATCACAAGGAAGGATAGAGGATGGAATCAGATCCTTTTATTGGCTAAGAGGATACGGTGAAGATGCAAAATTAGAATTAAAAGGACTCGTCGACAGTAAGAAAGCTCTTGATAGCGCACGAAAGTTGTCGTTGAAAGAAAAGTTGATAAGCCTTAAGAGTCCTGAGCTGATAAAGCCTCTAGTGATCATGATCTTATTCTTCTGCACTTGTCAGTTCTCTGGAGTGAACGCAGTCGCATTCTATTCAATTGAAATAGTTGAGAAGGCCGTCGGGAAGGGTATCGATCATTACCTTGCAATGTTGATAATAGATTCATTAAGAGTCGTCATGAGTGTGGTCGCTTGTGTAATATGCAAACAGTATGGAAGGCGACCTTTGTGTTTCATAAGTGGCATTTGGACTTCCATGTCCATGGTTGGGCTATCAATGTTCCTTTATTGGAAGCCCGAAAATATGTCATGGCTGCCTTTGATGTTCTTAATGTTCTACATATGTGCTATATCTATAGGTTTAGTTCCCTTGCCTTGGATAATGTGTGGAGAAGTATTCCCGACAAAGGTGCGAGGATTAGGATCTGGTATCAGTTCAGCAACAACGTTTTTTGCATTTTTCACTGTTGTCAAAACTGCGCCAGGTTTGATGAGTAGTATAGGAGAAGTTTTTACTTTCCTCTGTTACGGAATAATAGCCTTGCTTGGTACAACTCTCATGTACTTCATATTACCAGAAACTAAAGGGAAAAGTTTGCAAGAAATTGAAGAGCGGTTTAGAAATGGTAACAAATCTGATGGGCCTAAAGTGTAATTAGAATTTACTAGTATTTGTGTTGTAATATTGCAAATGAGGCCATACTATTAGGAAGAACAATGTACAAATTGTATGGAGTGCTACTCGCTAGAAGCGATATAATTTAAAAACTGTGATACTTAGGTAGTCAATTTAATTAAGATCGATGCAAAAGATGGTGCTAATGTATCTACGAATATGAATTTAGGAGTCTAAGTTAACTTAATAAAATATATTCTTGATATTTTCAAAAGACATAGAGTGATTTTAAACAATTATACAATATTTATAAATAATTCCGAATTATTTTATGGTGTTTATCTACTTGCACTTAAGGATGATTGAGATATTTTAAGAGATTTTGTAACATTCCATTGTAAAGACAAAATGTTAGAAAATACTTTTATTTTAATATATTTTTCTTGTATTGTTTGCACGGTTTTGATGAAAATTATAATTATAAATGTTTAGGAAAATATCTAAAGACAATAAGAAAAGCTAAAGAGTTTGGGAAGTTTCCAAATGAAAAACAAACTGTAGAAACTAACATTCATTATTACAAAATTGGTAACAAAACAGATTAAAAAATAGTGTCTATGTAATGGCACATTATTTAGTTAAGTTAAACATTATATTAAATGCATTTCGGTACTTTCTGTCTACGATTAAGTACAGGGATTCAATTAAATCATACATTTATTGTTTTTTCCAAACTTTTGTTTGTTTATGTACATTATTAGTTGATATTAAAACAATCATCCTAAATATGAAATGTTATTGAAGTTATTTATTTTTCGTTTCGATTTCCTTGTCCAACGCGATCTTCCATTTTTCATTCTACCATTGCATGAGCTAGATCATCAGACACATTTTTATTATCACCAGAAACAAGCGAATTTTAGTTAAACTTCTTCAGTGAACGACACCCAGTCGGCAAGCGAACTCTGACAAAAGCGCAGTCATATTTTGCTGTAATCCGCTCAATCTCATGCAATGACAGTTTGCTCCCTAGTCGTCTACTTGGATCTTGGTTTGACCAAGCGCGAGGCTGGCGGCGCGAACTTGGCGAACCCTTGCTGGTCAAACACTGGCAGTAAGTCACGGACCCTGGCTGACACGGTGCCGCCCGTGACCCTGGGGACAACCAAACTTTAACATCTTGTTAAAAACATGTGCTTGTGCTCAACAATATTGTGAAGGATATAGTTTATGCTGTAGAACCGGTGTATGCAATGCTTATTCTGACGTGACCGTGCTATTACGTAGATTCAGGCACTTATTGCTACGGTGAGAGAAACCAAGTCAGATTAAAATCTTGCTTGTGTTTAAGTTCAGTTGAATTTAATTGTAATTAATCTGCATTTGATACATATGTAATTACTTAGGCCCAAGTTCCCCAAAAACATAAATACATAGATACATCCGGCGGCATATGGGGCTGACAAAGTGTAAAATGTGAAAATTCATAGTCAACAGTGGTTTTATGATAGTGAACTTGGCCCTTATTTGGCTTATAAATAAGAATATGTAGTCTGAGAAAACAAATTACCTGCTGGGCTTGATGAGCTTAGCAGCTTGCGCCGGCGTCGCGAGCTCAGTAGGAAAGAACGTGGCGCCATAGAAGTCCAGGCCATTCTGCAGCAGGATGTTAGCTTCCTCAATGTTGGCCAGGGTGACGCGGATCACGCTGGTGGCCTCCTTGGGGATCATGCTGCTCACCAGCTCGCCGTCGATGGTGGTGAGGGCGCGGGAAGACGTCTTCTCTATCGGCTTGGGGGTGGAGGTTCCTGAAATGACGAAGAAGTTTTAATTGATAAATTATACGAGTCAGTTTGAAAAATTGTCTCACAGAAGATAGCTTCTTGTTTTAGTTAATTTTGAAATTTGCTGATTTTATGATTAGTATTTCATACATGCCCAGCGTCTATTCTCAGACGTATAAGAAAATGTATAAAGTAAAAATACTCAATCAAAACGAGATTCTAAGACTCGAAAAGTATTTAAAGACCAAAGACAAAGCAAAGCTATCATTGCAAATAAAGCAAACAAAGAAAGGTGCGATACTAATACCTGTACTATACCAACCAGTGTTTCCATCCTTGGGGGAGCCGGAGAAGTGGAGACGGACGACTTCCACGACGGAGGTGAACTTGTAGAGGGCGTGACGGACGTCCTCCTCGGGAACCTCATCAGGAATGTCGTACACGTAGATGGTGAACGTCTTCTGAGGTCTGCAGGGAATGGCGATCTGAAAAACGAAGTTGATAAAGGGTATCATTAATTAAGATGGAGTTCGTAAGAGCTTTTAGTTAGCGCTAAAGTGGATGAAGACTTAGTGGAATATGAAAGAAATAAATAGATCCAAGATAAAATAACAGAAAAAGACTACACATGTGATGTTGGAATGAAAGAAGGGCGAAGAGCAGTTAATTAAGTCGCATTTAATGAAGGAATGACAATGGAAAGAGACAGGAATGGAAGTTTTGAAAGCGAGATAAAAAAGCAAACATTTTAGAAAATAACAAACCAATTACCTTCCTATAAAACCTGGATCCAGTTACTTTATGGAAACCTTTCTTGAAGACCATTTGGTAGTCATCAACGCTGGAGAATTTAAAGAGGATGCCAGTAGCGGTCTTCGTGAGTGAGAAGCAGCCTTTGAACTCCATCTTCTCGCAAATGGCTGAGGCTTTCTCCATGCTGAGGCCGTGGGAGGGGGTGAGGAGGAATGCGCCCTTGGTCAGGAAGTGTTCCGAGTCCGAGATATCGGACTCGCTCTCTCCGCCCTTCATCAGAGTATGGATCTGTTCCTTCCACATGTAAGAGTCTGACATCTGGCAAGGAATTTTATATTTAACTTAAAGCTTTTATTACAATAGATTCTAAATAAATGATTGGGAGAATTCTAAATTGCTAGACAAATGTTTTCAATAATTTGGGAGTACCTCATGGTTCCACACTAAGCCCTTTGCTGTTTTTAGAGGATTCATAATAATTTAACTAACCTATTTATTCTACAAAGACGTCATTATCAAAAAGCTATACATATGTAACCACGACATCCCGCCCATCATGTTACCTTAATCGATTTATGAATGATCTAGAAAAATCCTCATAAGAATACAATAGATCCCATGAATAGTGTTGCGACAGTAATGATCTATAATCGCGATCCGCTTCACTGGGCACAGGGTGCGCACGCGCAAGAAATGTTCCGAGCTTAATTGTAGCATTGTTCTTTTAGTTTCCGGCTGTCAAAAGTTTTAAAGGATTTATGAGTAAGATATTATGCTACTGTGTCACTGAAGTTAAGTCTGAAATTAATCGAGTGTGTAATGTGATGAACGACTTAGAGTAAGAATTTGGTCACGAAAAAAGATATATTTTGTTTTGATTCCTAATGAGACTGGTAAACATTCACTACCAGAGCAAGTGGACTTAATAATAAATAGATATTTCGTAAATGGTCCTTCACTAAAAATATGATTCCATTTCGATTGCCTAAGTTAAATTAGAAGTGCTACACAACAGTGCCAATATAAATGACACAAATAAAACCAATCCAATTAAAAATAACAACTAAAAACCCAGAAATTGGCTCATAAATTGAAACTGGTACCATCGTTAAAACGATACATAGCGTAGGAGTAAACCCAATTACTAGAGATGATACTAACAAAACAGACAGACATGTACCTATTGTATAATTACATGGTTTTTATGTGGGCGACTTTGAAAACGGACAAAATTGCCATCAATTGCCATAGAGCTCCCAATATGGTGCAAATGGCTGATACTCATTAATTGGTTAATTCTTATAGTGTGGTTTAAGGTCAGTATTTATTGGACCAATTGTGAGACGATATATCGTTGAAATTGGTACAGTTACTCGTAATAGGATGCCTTGGAGTTGTTTTTAATTTAAAAGTAATCAAAATCAAGGACGTGACAATGTAGAAAACATGATACAAAAATATAACAAACAAAAGGGTTATTGTCAAAATTAATGAAGTAAAACTCCTTATAAAGATAGAATTTAATTAGGTAGTTTTTCTGTAGAATTTTCTTGGTATAAAGTGAAGATATACCACTGCTGTTATTGTTAGCTGTTGGATTTCTTAGAAAATATGAGCACTAAAACTTTCTTATTAATTCCTGGTGCTTTAGGCATGCACAAAGAATAATTCTTTCAGTCCCTTAATCTTTACTATGTTACGAATGTGAAAAACGGAATAGTAAAGTCCGTCTGTCGAGCTTTCACACCAAAGAATATAACAGATCAAAATGAAATTATATTAGGTACATAGGTCACTATTTATCCTAGTGCGGGAAGTAGTTTTCTCAAGACGAGAATGAACCGTGGGGAACACCTGGTGGTGAATATTGTTTATTATGCCTAACACATAAAGCGCCTGTGAATTTATGAATAGCGCATAAAGTACAATTTGTCGTACTGAAGCAAATTGCTGCAATATGATATGGAAAATAACGATTTTCTTCGATTTTCAGGATATTAGCACCTAATGAAATATTTTTAAATTAATAGTTGCTAGGAAGCGCTGTTTTTTAATACATTTTTTTTTTTCATAAAACGGTTAATAAGTTCAACTTTAGCTTAACTTTAGATCCACAGTTATTATCCACAGAAAGAAGTTCATAAAACTGTATCTTAGAAAAAGTTAAGCAAACCAAATTATTAAATCACAATAAAGAAGTTCCTATGCAACCCCAGAATCTTTTAAGCTTTCTACAGTGCCTAAAACACATAGCAAAAAAAAAACAAGAGCCCTCCTTATATCAAAGTCGGATAAAAATTAAGAACTTTCTTACCATTTGATAAACAATAGATCTATAGACTGAAGAGATCTGTCTTCAAACTTTTCAAATCTTTTCAAAAACTAAGTACCTACTACTTATTTTTTAGATTTCGCCCACTTTTATCAATGAATCTTTTTGGAAAAATATCCTTATTAATTCTAAGACTAACCTGTCTCCCTTTATCGCTGTTCTTCTTCTTATTGGTGGGGGTAGGCGTCTTGTTATCTTCCTCCGTTCGATGCTCGGTGTCTGAAGCAGCCTCGGCTAAGGACATATTGTGTCTGGCGAGGACGGTCGCTTGCCGGCTGTTTTCGTTGGCGAATGAGCGCCCTGATGCGTGGAGGACCGCTCCTAGGAGGCAGGAGTAGAGGTGGTGTGGAGTCGTGTGTGGGTAGCGATGTGGTTTTTTTTTTTGGTTGAGTGGGTGGGTAGTATGGTGGTGAAGGTATTTCAGCGTTTACATTTAATAAAGACATTATTGGTCTGATTGACCTTTCCTCAGGGTATGGGATACCTTAAGCGAGAAAAGAAAATAGTAAAAATTGAGGAGTTCCCTGCAAATGTAATGTTTAAGTATTATTCCAAATAAGTACTTAGTTATCGAGGCCCTGGTATATTATGTTGAGTTGCTATCTAAGAAAGAGAAGAAAGAGGTTTTCGAATATAATGCTTTCGAAAGGTTTCCCTGCTGATAATTGCTCAGAATTATTTAGTAGGTGTTAAATAATCTTGATCTATAGAACCTTGACTTAAAACATTAATTTTAAATTCTCTTTAGTACTTGCATAAAAGTAAATCCTTCAAAACATGTTGCTTATTACTCAAGAGACGATCCTTAATAACCCTTCTTGGCAGTCGGGTAAAATAAAAGTCGACAACAAAAAAGAACGAATGCAATTGTTTATCGAAGTCGACTCGACGGTTTTTGTTTAATTTTTATTGACAGGAACTACAGTAAGTATCCGTATGTACAACATCGTTATGTCGTAACCGAGATAGCTTCGATATAAGGGAACTTGCACATGCACTTACCCAAAGCTCTGAGAAACTCTAAACTAATCGTGTGAGTAAGGATACTCCCAGAAACCGCTCAAAAATAGTGTCTAACGAAGTGGCTGTTTATAATTATTTGTGCGATCTGACTCTTGTTTTGATATTATTAGATTACAAACAAATGAAAAGGCTTCAACAGGAAGAAAACTTACGTCAAGTACACACTTACTACAAGTCAAAAATAATAATAGCATTGTCAATTAGTAAAATCTAACCATCTAGACTTCTTTGTTTTAGATACACGAAATAGGTATTTAAATAAGCAACTATTTCAAGTCATTAATGGAACTTTATGAACAATGTTAGTACCCAGCTGTGAACGCAAGTAAGATAAGTACCAACAAATAAGTCCCACCGCCCACTGACACCTAAATTAGTAAACCACATACAATTGGATACAAAGCTAATTGTAAATACACAATACATTGGATAACCGATGAATCAACTAATAACTATTACCTACATGCATTTATTTAATCAATACTGTGAAAATACTTATATCTGAGGACCTGAGAACTTATCATAAGGAAAAAAGGTCGTTTTAGTACAAATCCTACAGTTACAGCTTTTTGTTTAAATCGATCTCAATAAGTTACTCAGTTTCATAGAACCAGTTTTTTATCATAATATGTACCTACTACTGCGCATATTATACTACTACGGTTACCTTGCTGTAGTTACTTATAAGTTACTTATAAATGCAACCTAAGTCTTAGAAGCTGTCCTCTTGTACCAGTAGTATTAAGCGGACTCGTGGTAAATGAGTTAGCAGCCTTTCAGAAACTTCCTGTAAACCTTTCAAAACTTCTACAGTGTCACCGTTAAAATTTCATATCAGAGGCCGTCAGGTAGATTTCAGAAAACTCTTACACTGGTGGCTTGTTAGGTGATTAAACCCGCAGCTCCCTAGATAAGTTACTGAAAGCCACATACCTAATAAGTGAAAAAACAAAGCCAAATTCCTTAAGGCTGATGTATAAAGTCCTTTATCCTCGTAGGGTGAGTGACTACTTGATGAAATGCCCATAGGTCGCCAATGAGCTATGACAGTGATATAACTCTGCCGAGCCCCCAAGTTGAAGGCCTTGCTCATACTGTTCCTTATGATATTAATGAACTGTGCCAAAATATTTGGGTTCCGTCACGGAGAGCAAAAAGCTAGGTGTCTTTTGTGGGTTCTGTCGATATCTATTTCGTAGATTACCTTAATAGTGAAAACTTTGTAAGCCTTTCATTACTTCAGGATTCAAAAGATAACATAAGTTATTGATTTCTGACACTTACGCGAATATTAGACATTTAAATAAAACTACTTTTACGGATTTTATCGCGTTATATTAATATTATTTAATCCCGACGTTTCGGATCCTTTACAGCATCCATGGTCACGGGCAGACTAAGGTGTTGGTCGTCTTGATATATTAGTTACAAACAGCTACCCTACATTTTGTTGATTATTATTGACAATCCGATTCACGCAAAACGAGCTCACTGTATCCATAGGTCGAGCAGTTGTAGGCTTGGATTTTGATTTAATAGTTTCTATGATGGGATTCCAAGCAGGTGGTATGCACCAGCCATCTTCTCTATTGAAATTTGGATGTTTTTTAATTTCAATAGCCTCGCGAATCATCCTAGGTAGGAATCGGTTTTCTCTTGCAAGGACTTGTGGTTTATCAAATCTGATGTAATGCTGGGCCTTGTCTAGTGTGTGTTCACAAACTGCTGACTGTCTGGAACGGCGGTGTTTGACATCGGCGATGTGTTCTTTTACGCGGGTCCCTATGCTTCTTTTAGTTTGGCCTATGTAAGAGAGACCACAATCACATTCAAGCTTGTATACACCCGCATCTTGTAGAGGTATGTGACACTTGACAGGTGGTAAGAATTGACTGATCTTCTTCAGCGGCTTGAAGTAGGTTTTGATTGAAGCTCGCTTCAAGATGTAGCCAATCTTGTCTGTGACTCCTCTTATGTATGGAAGAACAGCAGGTAGACGCTCAACTGTGGCTGGTTTCACGCGGGTTCTGCGACGAGGGCGCGGTACTCGGAGCTTGTTGTCGTGCAGTACTTGCTTGACATGTTGAAGCTCAGCACCCAGGTGTTGTTCATCGCAGATCCCACGTGCTCTCTGAAACAATGATTTACCAACGGTAGATAACTGTGTTGGGTGGTGGTGGGACTCACCATGAAGGTATTTGTCTGTATGGGTTTTCTTCCGATACACAGTGTGACTCAAGGTGTTATTAGGGTTACGGATAACCAAAACATCTAAGAAAGCTAAGGAGTTGTTTGCCTCTGACTCCATAGTGAATTGAATTTTGGGGTTTATGGAGTTAAGATGATTTAAAAATGCTGTGACTTTGTCAGATGGTAGTATTGTGAAAGTATCATCTACGTACCGCTTGTAGAATTTGGGTGTTACGGGTGCAGATTGCAGGGCTCGCTCCTCAAAATCCTCCATGAAGATATCAGCAACAATGGGAGATACTGGGGAGCCCATTGCTACACCATCCACTTGCGTGTAGAAGTGATTATTCCACAGTAAATAGCCAGATGTTAGGCAATGTTTTAACAGTTCAGCATATTCAGTAGGCATGTTATTCTCTGCTAGTTTCTTAGACACAATCTTGATGCAGTCTTCAACAGGTAAGCATGTAAACAATGACTGAACATCAAAACTGACCATAGTTTCATTGTCAGCTAGTTGTAGGTGTTTTATTTCACTGACAAAATGGTACGAGTCCTTTACATATGCTGCTGTGTTTCCTCTCAATGGTGAAAGTACTTTAGCCAGATGTTGAGCCAATCTGTAGGTTGGTGAGTCGATTTGGCTGACTATTGGTCGTAGCGGAGCATTAGGTTTGTGTATCTTCGGTAGCCCATACAGCTTTGGTGGTTTTGCGCAGCTAGGAACTAGGTATTTTACGTCTAGATTCAATGTTTCGGAGTACTTTTTTATCAAATCACTAGTTGATTTCAATGTTTTTGTTGTGGGGTCGGTCTTCACTTGTTTATATGTACTTTCATCCGATAAAAGGTCTTGTATTTTATCATTGTAATCTGACGTATCCATCACCACCGTAGCATTACCTTTATCTGCACGTAGAATTGTTAATTCAGGCCTGTCGCGAAGGTTTTTTAACGCTAGATATTGATTTTTATTTAGATTCGGTTTGGGCAGTATGTTGCGACGTAACACAGACGAAATGTCCTGACGTATCGCCTCCGAATCATGTTTATTGATTTTATTTTTAAACAGGCAGTCTTCCACGTTGCATATAATGCTTTCTACCGGTATTTTTCGAGGTGTTACAGCAAAATTTAGGCCTTTCGATAACACTTGAACCGTATTTTCATCCAAGACATTTTTTGATAGATTGACAACTGCGCGTGATTGGCTCGCAGGTAACGGGCGCGTTCCGTTTTCTCTTCGTGTGTTATTTTGGACATTTGATTTAGACGTTAGTTTTTCAAAGGAGATGGCCAAAAAAAAACCCAGAGTCGACAGGAACTTCATATGTATGATTGGATTCAGTATAATTTTTGGATTTTAAAAAGTATTTCAAAACATCTAAAAACCATGGGGTTCTCTTTTTATAACGTTTTTTCGATCAAGATTTTAGTTCACAAAAAAGTTTACTTTTACTGTTTGATGTTCGTTAGAAGTTGAATGCAGACTCGTGATTGGACCGTTTTACATTGCTAAGTCATTTGTTATATTTGACAATGTCACATGGCGCGATTTTCAAAGACAATTTCTCCAAAAACATTTCATAGCCAGTTGTGAAGGTTGCATGTAACTGCGAAACCTCTCCAAGTAGGTAAGGTCGGTGCTTAATCGTATCTGGAGTGGTTAAATACAAGACCTTTTAATCACCAGGCCAACTCTGAAACTATGGGGTTGTTTGTAGTGGCTTGTATAATGTTAGTTTACTTTGCTTTTTTATGTCCCTTGATGTTAATAATCTTTAAAATCAACATATATTCAACATAACCTATTTTTGCGATAATATGAAATAGCTCCTATACCCCATGGATTTCAGTCTGGATTTTTTGGCACCATCAAAGGTCTATCATAAAGAACCTATTGGTAACCATTTCATTGCTGTCGATTCTGGGTTTTTTTTCTATGAAAATTTGGCCATCTCCTTTGATTATTTGTCTGTTTTTGCATTCATTATATTTAGATTTTTCGCGCTCATCTAGTATTTTCATGCAATTATTAAAATCAAATGTAGTTAAATCTATCTGTAATTCATGGGATGACGCCTCAATGTCTTGATTAACGCGGTGCAAATCGGATCGTGTATTTTGTATTAACTGCTGTAGTAACTTTTTGCTTGCCTGGTTTAAGATCTTAGCGCTTCCTCGTATGTCCTTCCTTGGTGAAATTATGGCACACGTAGGAATGATGCTGTTGTCTCTGCATCTCTTCAAGAAATTCAAGGATGTTATGAATCTTGCGCGCTTCGTCTTGAGATCTTCCAACCGGCGTATTTTATTTGCAATTGGCAGTCCGTACTGGTTAACATATTGATTTCTGACACTTACGCGAATATTAGACATTTAAATAAAACTACTTTTACGGATTTTATCGCGTTATATTAATATTATTTAATCCCGACGTTTCGGATCCTTTACAGCATCCATGGTCACGGGCAGACTAAGGTGTTGGTCGTCTTGATATATTAGTTACAAACAGCTACCCTACATTTTGTTGATTATTATTGACAATCCGATTCACGCAAAACGAGCTCACTGTATCCATAGGTCGAGCAGTTGTAGGCTTGGATTTTGATTTAATAGTTTCTATGATGGGATTCCAAGCAGGTGGTATGCACCAGCCATCTTCTCTATTGAAATTTGGATGTTTTTTAATTTCAATAGCCTCGCGAATCATCCTAGGTAGGAATCGGTTTTCTCTTGCAAGGACTTGTGGTTTATCAAATCTGATGTAATGCTGGGCCTTGTCTAGTGTGTGTTCACAAACTGCTGACTGTCTGGAACGGCGGTGTTTGACATCGGCGATGTGTTCTTTTACGCGGGTCCCTATGCTTCTTTTAGTTTGGCCTATGTAAGAGAGACCACAATCACATTCAAGCTTGTATACACCCGCATCTTGTAGAGGTATGTGACACTTGACAGGTGGTAAGAATTGACTGATCTTCTTCAGCGGCTTGAAGTAGGTTTTGATTGAAGCTCGCTTCAAGATGTAGCCAATCTTGTCTGTGACTCCTCTTATGTATGGAAGAACAGCAGGTAGACGCTCAACTGTGGCTGGTTTCACGCGGGTTCTGCGACGAGGGCGCGGTACTCGGAGCTTGTTGTCGTGCAGTACTTGCTTGACATGTTGAAGCTCAGCACCCAGGTGTTGTTCATCGCAGATCCCACGTGCTCTCTGAAACAATGATTTACCAACGGTAGATAACTGTGTTGGGTGGTGGTGGGACTCACCATGAAGGTATTTGTCTGTATGGGTTTTCTTCCGATACACAGTGTGACTCAAGGTGTTATTAGGGTTACGGATAACCAAAACATCTAAGAAAGCTAAGGAGTTGTTTGCCTCTGACTCCATAGTGAATTGAATTTTGGGGTTTATGGAGTTAAGATGATTTAAAAATGCTGTGACTTTGTCAGATGGTAGTATTGTGAAAGTATCATCTACGTACCGCTTGTAGAATTTGGGTGTTACGGGTGCAGATTGCAGGGCTCGCTCCTCAAAATCCTCCATGAAGATATCAGCAACAATGGGAGATACTGGGGAGCCCATTGCTACACCATCCACTTGCGTGTAGAAGTGATTATTCCACAGTAAATAGCCAGATGTTAGGCAATGTTTTAACAGTTCAGCATATTCAGTAGGCATGTTATTCTCTGCTAGTTTCTTAGACACAATCTTGATGCAGTCTTCAACAGGTAAGCATGTAAACAATGACTGAACATCAAAACTGACCATAGTTTCATTGTCAGCTAGTTGTAGGTGTTTTATTTCACTGACAAAATGGTACGAGTCCTTTACATATGCTGCTGTGTTTCCTCTCAATGGTGAAAGTACTTTAGCCAGATGTTGAGCCAATCTGTAGGTTAACCCATACAGACAAATACCTTCATGGTGAGTCCCACCACCACCCAACACAGTTATCTACCGTTGGTAAATCATTGTTTCAGAGAGCACGTGGGATCTGCGATGAACAACACCTGGGTGCTGAGCTTCAACATGTCAAGCAAGTACTGCACGACAACAAGCTCCGAGTACCGCGCCCTCGTCGCAGAACCCGCGTGAAACCAGCCACAGTTGAGCGTCTACCTGCTGTTCTTCCATACATAAGAGGAGTCACAGACAAGATTGGCTACATCTTGAAGCGAGCTTCAATCAAAACCTACTTCAAGCCGCTGAAGAAGATCAGTCAATTCTTACCACCTGTCAAGTGTCACATACCTCTACAAGATGCGGGTGTATACAAGCTTGAATGTGATTGTGGTCTCTCTTACATAGGCCAAACTAAAAGAAGCATAGGGACCCGCGTAAAAGAACACATCGCCGATGTCAAACACCGCCGTTCCAGACAGTCAGCAGTTTGTGAACACACACTAGACAAGGCCCAGCATTACATCAGATTTGATAAACCACAAGTCCTTGCAAGAGAAAACCGATTCCTACCTAGGATGATTCGCGAGGCTATTGAAATTAAAAAACATCCAAATTTCAATAGAGAAGATGGCTGGTGCATACCACCTGCTTGGAATCCCATCATAGAAACTATTAAATCAAAATCCAAGCCTACAACTGCTCGACCTATGGATACAGTGAGCTCGTTTTGCGTGAATCGGATTGTCAATAATAATCAACAAAATGTAGGGTAGCTGTTTGTAACTAATATATCAAGACGACCAACACCTTAGTCTGCCCGTGACCATGGATGCTGTAAAGGATCCGAAACGTCGGGATTAAATAATATTAATATAACGCGATAAAATCCGTAAAAGTAGTTTTATTTAAATAACATAAGTTATTTTACAAGAGAGATTGAGCGGGCTACTGGACAGAGTGGTAAGAAAGAAAATAGGGAAAATGTGAATGTGATAAGACTTGCCTGTTGTTACAAAATAAGAAATTTTGATTGACTGAAACTGTATATTTTAATAATAACATAATATTCTGCATTACCAAATGACGCATATAAAGTGAGTTTCGTAAAAAATATGTTTCTATAAAATTGCCGTATAATTAGATAATTTTATGTACTAATCCTGTTTACCGTAATAAATCTAATTTATATAGCTTTCGTTTTCATACAGAAGCAGTTTAAATCTAGATCATTATATTTTGGTTTCAAATCGCTGCCCTATCGAATATTAAGTACCTAAATGTTACCAGCTTTCTCTCAGCATACCTACTACTAAAAGGTACTTAGCATATTATAGCCTTCCTTGATAAATGGGTTATTAAACACCGAAAGAATTTCAAATCCGTTCTGTGGTTCTAGAGATACACGTTCAAGAAAATCACAAAAAACAATAAGCTAAGTTGGTATACATAGATGTATCATTAGCCAGAAAGTCTGAAATACCGCCCATCCAGTTTCCACGCATTTTCATCTTCTGCCTTCTTTTAAGTTAGTAGATCAAGTTTTTGGCAGATGATACCTATTTCTGAAAACTATTGAAAATCCCATCCAAAACCACTTATAAAAAGCCATTTTTATACGTAGGTACAAAGTGCAAAGTCCATTGTAAAGTTGCATGCCTTCTTCACAATGTGTGCAGGCCGTTTGGTCGTGTTTTGTTTTGTTATCAGTTCCTAATGATAAGAATGCATGTAGATTGAGATTACTTAGACAGGTAGGTGAAGGTCACACATCGATTTCTGAGGTGATAAGAACTCGTATTTTTTCACCTATATTTAGAAATGTAGCTTTTTTTACCAGAATTTTCAAAATACTTTTGATATTTGACCCTGGAAACTTTTAGTCTTTCAATAGTTTGTTTGTAATTTGGCCAGTATTAGTTCTACTGAAAACTTGACTGAATTTACGATTTTCATTTTGAAAATTGTAACCATCGGGCCAGCTCTCAGCCGTTAGTAATTTACCATTTAAGGCGAGGAATTGGTCAACAATAATTCCATAACCGGCACGCGCATCTAAGGCGCCAAAAGGGGTCGGAGCGTCTGAGCGGGGCGAGGATAACAATACGCGCGCTAGCTTATAACTAAAAGTCGTAAGCGACAAAATGGTTTTGTAATTTTAATATTTAGAAATGATAATTTAATAAAAATTCCTACTACAATTTTAAAGAGTATGTATATACTCAACTACTAAAAAAGTTAAGAGGCTTAAATCGGTCCCGTTTGCCAATAATATGTGAATCTCTTTTTAAAAAGTGGTATGTTTGATATATTTTTCTCTGTTATAAAAGTTACCTAATCATGTTTCTACAACTAACAAAATAAGGTTTATATCATGAACTTTCAGGTAACCAAGTTGTATTTTGATCCGTTTTGTATTTACTGAGAAAAATTGACATCCTTGGCGCCAAAAATTCCAATTCGTCCTCTTAAGCAATAAGAGTATAACAGTTCAACAAGTTTTTAGAAAGCTTAGTTAGCTTATGTAGTTTTAAAGTCATTCGGAAGTAACTGGATGACTATTTTTTTATTTATTTACACGAGTAAAATAAATAAAATACATTTCAGTGTAATTAAGTACATTGGTGTAGATTAAAATTAATTAATAGCTTGCTAAAAAACTAAGAACGCCCATATTAAAATTGTGAACGGAAATATAAAAAATTTAACACTTATCACTTTAGCTCATTCAGTTTTTGTCTAATTTTACCGGTCTAACAACGAGTAACAAGCAATTAACAAAATCGTAATTAAACTAACATGTCCGCACAATTGGAGATCTTATCTCTGACCAGCGTCGAACCTATTACCACAAGGTCCCAGTACTTCTGCAAGAACAGTTAGCATAACCAATTTATTTATTGTCATGTTTTAATTACATTGAGTTACAGTCATCATAATAAAAATTTTCTATAGTACAGGCATGCTGCAAAAAAATACAATACATCTTGGATATAATATAATTCGTATAAGTATGCGAAACAGATAATATGAAGTAGTTTAACTAAGCATATACCAGTATCATTTCTCGGAAGTTCTTTTGAAGAATTAGTCAAAATATCTTTCAAATTCTTTCAAAACAACGGTACAGGCACCAACTTTCTATAAGTATGTATAGTTATGCTTGATGACTCTTGTCTATCATTCAAATTGCAAAGCTATCGACCTTTGTAAATGCAAGTGTCGGTCAATACACCACACGTTCCTAGATTACATAATATTGGCAAAATTTTAATACATAGTATTCCGTAGGTATATAACAACCAACCATACATGTAAATGTCAATGACCAAAGATATAACAGTTCAACTTCCCTTCCCGTCCCTTCTTCAACAACGCTAAGTTTATCATCTGCCTAGCATTTTTCCCTACTGTTATGTTAGGGTAAGCTTCCAGAACTATTGCCTATATTATCTCCTTAACCAAGTTAACCGAGCAACTCGATACGCCTTGGTAAGACAGTTGTTATGGGTAACTTCCTAAATCGGCTTAGCAACGGATTAGTCACAGTTAAACCGATTTATTTTATAAATAATTTAAATGAAATGATCGGAACAAATACCATTAAGTACCTACAATAATACTTCGTAAGTCTCAATGACTAGTATTAAAATTGAAAGTAGTAAAAGTTTAAAAAGAAAGTGTAAGAGAAAGTCAAAAGAGGCGGTAACGAGACGGACATTCTAATCCAAAACAAAAAAGAAAACTTAGCTAGCTTTCTCCCATCCTTTTTTTGAAAGGAAATATTCTTGAACATCATCTATCTGGGGAGAGCATCGGATTCTTATCGACTAAAACCAGCCCAACACAAGAATCTGAGCCTCATCTCCCGATAGGTAGGGAGGTGCAAACCCACCCCTTACTTCGACTTAGAGGGAGGCGTGCCCCTTAAAACACATGTGGGCGGGAACCTTCTCCAATCGTCGCCCCTGGACCCTTCTCCCATCTTAAGGTACCTATGTAACTGAAAAATCTACTCTCCAATTTATCTACATTACAAATGTCATATTTAAATCGATTCCGTAATATTTTTATCATCAAAGCGTAACAAACGAATAATCTGAATAATAATATTACGCATTTATTACATCAAAGAAAATGTTGTGTAGTCTTAAACTATTGTTTAATGTCAAATACTTTGGATAAAGAAATAGCAACAAGGTCTTGTAGCTAATATTTATATCAGCAAGGGAAGGGAGATATTGGCAAAGTTAAGCTACGCTAGTTGCAGTCCGATCATGGATGGGGACTCTTTTCATAACAAAGCATACATCCCATCGTGCCTCTGGTATGATACTCTTATGCACTAAATCTAAAATATTTTGCCCACAAGGCTGATCTTCTTTTAGAATAGCCAACATTGCCGGAAATCGGCTTAGGAAATATGAAATTTATCGCGGCAATAACTCGTCTAATTTATTGACATCCAGACTCCTGGATATATCAAACAGTACTGAAAATATCAAAAAATCATTAACATACGTCACTTAAAACAAAGTTTAACTACTTACAACAGTCCCTCTAATATCTTGCTAAGTAGGGTCCAAGCCCACCTACAAAATAAACATCAGTTTTGCTAAAATACCTATCAACTATGAATTTTCACGTTCAATTTTCAAAGTAGACATTAGTTTTAAGAAAACTGTCGTTCAAACTGTCGGTGAACTTGGGCCTCAGTATGCATATAAATACATTAGAATCCAGATCACAGGTCAGCATGTTTTATTCATAGATGTAAGCAGTGTGACCAGCCTCCACTTAGTGACATTTGTGGCAATTGTGGCCAAGCTGCGTCCGCGCAGGTATTACATATTCGCATTTTAAACTAATATTATGTAATGTATATGTTATGTGTGTTTGTTTGCTTGTATATATTTGTAAATTAAAAACCATTCAGAACGTTTTATGTCATCATCTGCCTAGCCTCTTCCCAAAGAAAATAAAATATTTTTCTTAGGGAAAAATGGTAAACGTTTATCTAAAAGTTTAGGTTTCTTTCATCCCACACTAATTTTATAATCGTTTTAAAATTGCAGGTAAAAACTGGTTCTACCTTTTCAAAATCTGTTTTCCCTATCACGAGACAGCCTCAAAAAAGTTATTTATGAATGATTATAAAAAGTAGCTGTAGCAAGCAAGTGCTAATTCCAATTTTGGCAACTAAAACACGTTACATTTTTTTCATACTTTAATACCTAGTTATATTATAATTTTTTGTAGACCATACAACAAAACAATACTCAATGAAAACATACCTTAACCTTTATAGTATATGCAACACACCTACTAATTACATTTCTAGCAAAAAAACTACTCACATTGAATACTATTCCTGTGTCAGTTTGTCTGTCTTGCAAATCTTTATACGAAACTTTAAAAAATTACGACTACATTGCACCAATTAATAGGTACTTATGTTATATTTGTTGGACCCCTGCAAAAGGTATTCCTACGGATTCTTGGAAGAAACTTAAAATACTAAGTACCCACCTACAGGTACGAGTATATTTCTGTCCAATTGTTGCTAAAATTAAACATACTATTAAATTGGAAACGCTGAACCAATAAATTGATGCAAAATTATTGAAAGAGAGCGCTTAAATTTTTGAAAAAAAAAAACGGGTAAGTATTAAGAATGGTCTCCAGACCATTCTTGAATACGAAGTACCACTGGTATGGTATATTTACATACAACTAATTATAATCCCAATATTTTTTATTACATACGATTTACACTCAAAGCCATTTTCGTATCAAAATCGAATCAAAGATTAGTTTTTTTAAGCATATCCGGGCGCAAAAAGCTGTATATAACACATGGTGGCTTACGAAACCGGTTAAATTAATATTCTGAACACTACTACAAAGTAACTTGCATATTTAAATCAACCTTATGTGCTTGTGGTAGAGTCGAGAATTGAATGGCAAGTTAGCTAAAATAATAATTATGTATCTTTCTTAGAACAACACTGTCTAATATTTCTATTCAGTAGTTGAATGGCTATCGAATGAGATGTAGATTTTCGAAATATTTTCAAAAAAATAAGTTTTTTTTTATCAATGCAACTTGCTTCGGTCATTTGTGCTACTTACACGTAACTTATGTCAGTGTTAAGTTGTGAAAGTTAAGTTGCAGTGTTTCGTGTTATTTAAATGTCAAAATTAAGGATTTCACCGTTTGTTAAACAAGTAAGTTTTGTGACATTTTATTTTTTTGAACTTCATTTTCATAAAGAATAAAACTATTTTCCCAATTCACTTCTAGCAGGATAATTTTTTTATTGGTTACTTCTCTGTGTTCAGAAGAGACCTTAACCCAATTTCTGCGGGTAAAGTCAACGGATAAAGCCTTGTTGACAAATAACTACATGTATTTTAAGAATGCAGGTTATTTTGAGTTTTCTTGTAGACTGCGAATATAATAAATAAATATATAATATATAATAAATATATAATAAATAACTGCGAATATAATAAAAAAATAAGAAGCATCAAATGATTAAATAACGCATTTCTATGTAATATCCATTCAAAATAATACTCTTTAGCAATTTTAAACAACGAAAGGTATATGAGCAATAACTAGATATTTTGATTAAAATTAATTACTTATCAAAATCTAGTCAAAATAAAGAAGGACACAGTCGACCGTATTCCAATGAACATTTTCAAATAAAATGATTTATTGTATTCTTTCTTCAAGTTCAGAAAACAATGAGAACATTTAGTTAAATAATTTGATAACACATAGGGAACTTATTGATTTTTATATTTTTTCAATATTCTAAGATGAACAAAAAATGCTTTTACTAATGCTCTGGTTAGGTTTTTCTTTTATATTTTGAGGACTGCATAAGAATGCAGACATGACCATAATAGGAATATTCTTACACAATATTGATTACATCATTTTCGAAAAACTTTTCAAAATCAAACACTCAAAATGTTTGTACCTTCTTCTAAGTTATGTAACATTCAAAAGCCATTTTGATTACCGTTAAATTAAATAACTACTTAAAAACATTTCATAACATGAATGACAGCTTACTGTGGTAATATAGTAATACTTGACACATTTATTTATTAAAAAGATGTAGACAGTGTATAAATATAATTAAAACGAAAGAAAATAACCGTACCTTTATTATATACCTACATAAACAATACATATATAACTACTACTACTACATAGTAGATACATATCATATAAAACCAGCTTCTGCCAGCGGGTAGAACACTGAAAGAATTTTACAAATCGGACCAGTACTTCCTGAGATTAGCGCGTTCAAGCAGACAAACAGAACAAAGTACTTATACCTAAATAGATGAAAACAAACAATCATGATGCAATGAACAGATAATGTTACATTATAGATTTGCCTAACCCGGCCTATAATGAAATCAAGATAAATTGCTAAACTCATTTATGCAAGATCTGATGGCCTACTAATAACAAAAAATATGTTGCTAAAAAAACCGCCCAAGTGCGAGTCGGACTCGCGCACGAAAGGTTCCGTACCAGAGCAAAACAATCACGTTTGTTATATGGGAGCCCCCCTTATATTTATTTTATTCTAGTTTTCAGTATTTGTTGTTAGAGCGGCAACCGAAATACATCATCTGTGAAGATTTCAACTCTCTAACTATCACGGTTCATGAGATACAGCCTGGTGACAGACGGACGGACGGAGGAGCGAAAACAATAGGGTCCCGTTTTACCCTTTGGGTTCGGAACCCTAAAAATGACGTTTTAAAAAATATCAAATCCAATATGAGAGTCTGGTAAATAACTTTGAAGTCGGGTCTACACTTCATGGCTGTCACTTCTATTGTCCCTCGAAATAAGTCAAAAAAATAGAAAAATCCTAAGTATTTATTTACAAATACGTCATAAATATCTAAGTTTATATTTATTTAATACTTTCTGCACATTTTGCACTATGGCGGACGTAACACCTTAGGCGTTTCCTCCCCGTCTACATTTGGGTACTTATAGGTACTTAACCTTTTCTAGCTGTCGCATTTTTGCTTTCTCTTATTTAAATATTCTGCAGATAATTTCGTACGACAGTTATTAATTAGTCACCTTCCTATTAAGTAAAAATAATTATTATAACACTAAGTACCTAATTAAGTATTGAGCGGAAATTTCGAAGGCCAGTTTCAAAACAAATCCAGTTATTTTAATCGTTACACTGTTGGTACGGTTTAGACTAGCATATTAGGTAAACTAGTTGTTAGAATGTAGTTAAAATATTTATGTTAACTTTGCGGTTAACTGGTTAACTATTAAGTTAATTGTTTGGCATGAAGTTTTTTATAATTGGTAGTTGTATTGCTTGTACATGGTTTTAATGCGTTTGATTTAATACTGGTAAGGCCCAAGTTCAACGATAACATAATCGACAGTTTTTATAAGACATCTTTTTACTATGAATATTCACGTACAAACAGTTTCCGTTCGTTGCAAACTTTTAGTCAGCTGATAGTTTGTTAGGGCTCATAAATCAGTAAGAAGATGAACGGTGGTACACACGTCACAAAGATCAGGTATTTAGCTGAAATCAAATCAGACCACCTAAAAACTTTGGTAAGAATCATGATTTTCTTAAAAAAAGAATTGCCGACTGTTTAAACTTACTGCAGTGTGCAAAAATTGGTGTCGATGAAGTTGGGGCTTAGTGCGGTAGGTACACGCGCTAAGTCATGGTAATCAAAATCAAAATTCAGGTTCTAACTCGAATCATGGGGATATGATGTCATTTAACTCCAACCAATTACTTCGGGGATTGGGGAAAACCAACCGTATTATGATGTTATACATATAGGTGGCACATGGTTATTTATGTTCTTAGAAATATACATTTTATTTATGAATTTTATAAACATTTTTATGTCATTATCATCATTGTGGGAAAACAGTAGCTTTCAGCTGAGAGAGATAGGCAAGCTACAGGTGTTAATAACCTACGACTTACCCGTAAATCTACTGTCCTAAGAAGCTGATAAAAAATAAACAAGGATATTCAGTAAGCCATTAGGTGTTTTCATACCTGTTTATTAGCTTAACTTTATAATCTACTAATCTACACCAGCGGTTTCACCTGATTCCTGAGGTAACTACTTACCTCACTCAGATTAATTTATAGTAGTCTGTCTGTTATTCTGACTTGTATAATCTATATTACTGAAAAGTTTCATCAAAATTCATTCCCAAGTCTCTGCTCGAAAGAGGACACACATCCATACATACAATGATACAACTTACTCTTCTTTTGTCCCAGTGTTTCGTGACCGCGACGGTATGCCTTACGACCATCGGCCACGGATCCGTGGTGGGCTTCCCGGCGATCCTGCTGCCTCAGCTCAAGGACCCTGACTCCAGCCTCATCCTCAGCAAGGAGGAGGGCTCATGGATAGGTAAGGAAACATACATTATCTTCACAGTAGACCTATATGTCGGTACTGCGCCTGATCTCTCTCTCCGGTCGAGTCGGATTGCCGTCCCATCGGGCGCTGAGAGTGAAGAAATAGTGAGTGTACTTGTGTCTGCGCGAATGCTTGTGCACAATAATATGTCCTACGCAGTTGGCTGATCTCCGATAATCGGCTAGGAGGACATCAATATAGAGAATTTATCCAGGCCGTTGAAAGTGTATTTAGTATTTTAATTCAATAAAACAGTCTAATTAATAAAACTTATCGTGGTTGCTATTATTGTAAGGATGTTTGACTGACTGCGAATAATTCCCAATTAGATAATTCAGAATAATTCCAGCGTAGGCCTGAGCAAAATGCAAGGTTAATGAAGTATGTAAGTAGATGTTTCTCAGACTTACAGTAAATATAAAGTCTAGACATTCCCAGATAATTTAGTTACTTCCTAATGAGTTAATGAGAGATGAATACCAGTAATGCTATGCGTGGGACTGGGAACTATGTTAAATTGCTAGTTTCTGAATGCATCTGCATTAATTTGTAGAGTCTGAACAGTTTTCAGTAACATAATTCAAACAGTTAAGAAATGTAGACAAATTATCTGACTTCCAAAATACGTTACCACACACCTAGTACATTTGGTTGTACACTATTACGCAAGAGTACATGTTGTTTATCGTTAATATGCAAGGGCTATAAAATCAGATTTTACCGGAGGAAAAACATGAATCCAGTCTCCAAATTAAAATGGAAATTATTGAAGTTAAATTACTTACCCCAAAATGTTGTATGGAAAGTAGAAGTAGCATGATCTGTCCAGATACAAATATAGCTATCTAGCTGTTTTCCCACGGTCTCAGCAGCGTCCTGTGGGAACTACTGCTCGTACCGGTATAAAATAAAGCTTATGTTAGTCGCTGATAATGTAGCTTTCTAATTTTAAATCGGTCCAGTTTAGTTAGTTTTTGAGTTTATCCATTACTAGTGGCCCGACCTTGCTTCGCTTCGGTAACAGAGTTTATTATAGGTGTTTCTCTCCTATACTATGCATGTATTATATCTGATAACAAAACCGCATGAAAATAGGTTGCGAAGTTTTGAAAATTTAAGCTTACAAATGAACATGGGGATATAGGGACAGAAAAAGCGACTTTGTTTTATGCAATGTAGTGACAAATAAATGAACAATATTTCCTCTTTATATTTTAGTATAGATAGATAATTTGAACGTGATTATTCCAGCATCAGTGACAGCGATCTCCCAGCTGCTGGGCAGCTTCACCACGCCGCCCATCATGGGCCGGCTGGGGCGGAAGGTGGCTCACTTCGTCGTCATAGCCAGTATCCTGCTCGGCTGGACTGTCATATTGCTCGCTAAGAGCATGGAAGTAAGCTCTAAATATTTTGATTCATCATCGTTCTCTTGCCCTAATCCCAATTTTATTTGGGGTCATGTTTTCTGCATGTTTTCTCCTTCCATACTCTTCTATCTGCCGACATCTCTAAATATTTTGTTGACTTATCTTATTTTCTTTCTTTTGTATACAGTGGAAACTATTCTCTTTTTTTGGAACTTAAGGGCACCGAAACTACTGAACCGATTTGAAAAACCCTTCCACGTTTGGAAAGCTACAATATATTTTATCTACATAGGCTATAATAGGTTCAGATGATGGAATTAGTTACCGCGGGGCGTGGGTCATATAGGTGAAACCGCGGGTTTCAGATAGTTATATTCTAAATTATCAGGTTTTACTTTGAGGAAATCCCAACATTATTTATGTTATTTAGGTATATTCTAGTTACAGGGAGAAGTAGCATTTATAAATAATTACTGCAATAGATCTAGGTGTCCTTATTTTATGCTCAACGATAATATAGACGTTAATGCGTCCATAATTGGCGTGTATACCTTGATTACATTCAAGTTTAATTAACTTATTGACCTGTTGATATGCACTAGTGTACTGACTTCCTGATACTAAGCTATTGTGCTTCTTTCCAGGCAATGGTGGTAGGAAGAATAATTCATGGCATGTCTTTTGGACTGATGCTGCCTCTACGCTCCGTCCTCCTCGGGGAGTACACCAGTCCGAAGAACAGGGGAGCATTCCTCACGACCATCTCCGTAGCCCAAGCCTTTGGTATCCTACTCGTCCACCTCGTAGGATCTCTGGTCTCGTGGCAAAAGACCATCCTGATCCTGATCGCCTTCCCTCTAGCCAGTCTACTCATGACTTTCTACACCCCTGAGTCTCCAAGCTGGCTCGCCGCTAGAGGGAGATATGAAGAATGCAGGAAAGTCTTCCGATGGCTCCGAGGTGACGGAGAAGAAGAGGAATTAGAAGAAATGATTAGAGCTAGATGTGAATCGACTAGTACCCCGATATCTAACTGTAAGGATCTTATGGTGTTGTTGAAGAAGAAGGAGTTTTACAAGCCAATAGTTATTATGATACATAGTTACCTGATGGGAGAGTTCTCTGGCGGTGCCCTCATGTCCTGCTACTCCACAACTGTCATCACTCTTCTGGCTGGTCCTGAAGTGGATGCTCATGTGTGGATGATAGCTTTAGATACTCAGAGGAACATTTCTAATGCTATAGCAGTATTCGTAGTGCATAAAGTGAAGAGAAGAACAATGTTCATGGCGACAGGAGGTCTCTGCATCGCCAGCAACATCGCCATTGCTTGCTATGTGTACGCCAGAGTTCTCGGAGTGTTGACCTACACGGCAATATGGCTGCCAATATTACTCATCAATATACAATTCTTCACAGTAGCTGTGGGGATGGTTTGCCTTCCATATGTCATCGCTGGGGAGATATTCCCCTTGGAATATCGAAGTGTTGGCAGTAGTATAAGTATAGTTTCCATAGCTTGTGGGTATTTTCTAGTCACGAAGTCGTTCCCTGCCATGGTTGATAGTATAGGTCTGCATGGTTCATATGCAGTTTATGCAGCAGCCATGTCATATAACCTGTGTGTGGTCTGGTCTCTGTTGCCTGAAACCAAAGGGAAGACCCTGCAGCAGATAGAAGAGCATTTCAGAGGAAAGACGTTGGTTCCTGAGGAGTTAGAAGCCAGACAACATTTGAAAGATAAGAAGACAGATGTTGAGAAATCTCACACTGATGTTTAAATGTACAAAAATAAATTTGTGTTTTGAACTGAGTGTTATCTTCCGTTTTAAAATTGTTCAAAAAGAAGCTGCTAGCCAGAACATAAGAGGGCATTTAAACAACTTTGTTTATATCTCCCTAAATGTAATTTAAAAAATGTTGTACAAACAACATTAATTTCTCATAGATAATTCTAGAGATCTTTATTGTACATTGATAGCCCATAGATAGATACATGTAAGGATTAGATTAAGTTAATTAAGTGACGATTTTGTACATAATAACAAAGTATAAGCTGTTGTTGTATTAATCTCACTTAGTAATAACTTTTTGATAAAACAATTGTGATATTGCTAGATACTTAATGTAGTCCTCAATTGTGAGAAACATAGTTTTATAATTTGTATCTTTTGTAAATAAACAAATATTTTCTGATAACGATTTTTTTTTTGCTTAAATTTTATACATGTTCATATAAATCACAAATTATATTCCATACACATACATAGGTAGGTATTACATGTACATGTAATAGAGGCCCTATTCCTAAACCTACAAAGTACCTAGCCATTTATTTTACAGTACCTAGACTTAATCATATAATTAGCATTGAATCAAATTACAAAACCAAAAAAAGGAAACCGAAATTACAAAACCATACTCCATTATCCTTGACGACCCATAAATGTCATTGACACAGTCACTACACCATGCGATCTAAAATTAAGATTGCCTGCCGTTGTACCAACGTGCAACTGGTTACGACTGAATTGAAATTCAGTTCCAATGTTCAACAACAATATATCTTGTTTCAGTTTGCTAGTTGGTTTGTTGTGATTTTTACCATACGAGAAGTCATTGTACTTGAAAAACTTGATTCGTGAAGTTCGTTCCAGTGCGGTTTCGCAAAAAAAAACCGGCATACAACATGACCAAAATAAACATGAGTCGGCCTTGTCGAGTTTGCATTGGGAAGTTTTAAGTAAAGAAAGATGTGAAGGAGTGAAGTGAAAATTCTTAATTTTTCATTTTATTAATGGATGGAAGAACCCCTGTGTTTAAGACTAATTGAACTCTTGAATGGTTCAGTAGTGAATCTTGTGTAAATGGCGTTTTGTTAAGTAAAGATTATAAAGATTATGTTTCCACTTTCTAAGTTGACATTGCATTCAATTCGGCGTGTGTTTAATCTTAATTTTATCATGTCTGATACCGAATGTAGATCAGATAATTGCAAATATTTTGTGGTGAGGTAGTAGAATAGTATTGTGTGTGCTTTTATGTCGTCTCTCGTGGCTATGGCGAAGAAAAAGGCTAGATTTTCGCCATTTTTAAAGCAGGTGAGTGTTTCTTTTACTGATTATATGTGTGCACGTATGACTGCACACAACCTCAAAAAGTTATCAGCTTGTAAAGATTAAGATATCAATGTGTTATCACATTTTTGCATTCGTGTTCGATTATGACAAGATGCTAAGCGGTGGCTCCCGAGTTTGATTTATAATTACAAAAACAACACTTTAATTATATTGAAATAGTCTTCCATGCTCAATCCTTTTCTGCGTAAGAGGAGGTAGGTATGTGCCCAGCAGTAGGACGATAAAAGGCCGAAGATGATGAGTCTTTCATTTATGCTAATGCGTTAATCACCTTAAGTTTAAATATCTTCATATATCGAATATTATTATGACCTTCTGTAATTAATTAAATGACTTTACTCCGATGACAAATGATAACGAAGAACTTCATAATAATAAACATAGCCAGAAGTATGGCAATGTAATTCTAATTAGTGGATGATATTGGTGTCCAATAATAGTGCTTCGTGACATCAGCGGTGGGCATCAACCTGATCGGCCATGGTGCCGTGGTGGGCTTCTCCGCAGTCCTGCTGCCGCAGCTGCACCAATCTGACTCCGGTATACCCACCAGCAAGGAGGCTGACTCTTGGATAGGTAAGCTCTTTCACATGAAGTGATTATATGATCACTTACGAGAAAGTACATACATATGAGGAGAGAAAGTAAATAAAGAACATTAGACATAAAACATAATTTTCATACGTAACACTATTATAGACATCATTTCAAAAGATCTGCCAACCACATAAAAACAACAGCACATACCAAATTACAGGTGATGACGATTTATAATTTTTCTCAGCTTGGTTACAACTTTGTCCTTACTTAACTTACACATCACATGTTACTTTGTACTTTACTGTAGCACTCACACTTTTCATCAAATGTTCTAGCATCAGTAATCGGTATAACCCTGCTGATCGGCAGCTTCGTCGCGTCTCCGATAATGGGCCGCTATGGACGGAAGGTCGCCCACTACACCGTCAGCGCGGCGGCACTCGTGGGATGGTTGACTACACTCTTGGCTGAGAGCTTCGAAGTAAGTACATACACCTCATACTTATCTATACATACATAACCAGCCGTTTTCCCGCGGTTTCACCCGCGTCCCGTGGGAAATACTGCATCTACCGGGATAAAATATAGCCTATGGCACTCAGGAATATTGTAGCTATCTATCAGTGAAAGAATTTTAGAAATCCGACCAGCGGTACCAAAGTTTATCCCCTACATACAAACTTACAAATAATATTAGTATAGGTACATAAATAACAGAGTTTTTTAACATCACGCTAGTGGAGTCTTACATGAATACCAAAATGTTTCAGGTCATCCTCCTGGGAAGAATCATAGGTGGCCTGTCATTCGGCATGATGCTGCCCCTTCGCTCCATCCTCATCGGTGAATACACCAGTCCAAAGAACAGAGGGGCTTTCCTCACCACAATCTCCCTCACGCAAGGGTCGGGAATCTTCTTCGTACATCTCGTGGGATCCCTCCTGAGCTGGCGAAGAACTGTCCTCGTGTGTCTCTTCCTACCATTCATAAGCCTGGTGATGACTCTGTTCACACCAGAGTCTCCAAGCTGGCTGGTCTCCAAAGGAAGGTATAATGAGTGCAGGGAAGTATTCCACTGGCTGAGAGGTGACGAAGAAGAACAAGAATTAGAAGCTATGATTCAAGCAAGAATAAACTTCGAAAAGACTGTAAAAAATCAAAAGAAGTTGGATGTAGTAGCAACTGTGCGGAAGAGAGAGTTCTATAAGCCAATCATATTAATGGTTCATGCGTATGCCATGGGACAGTTGTCCGGAGGAGCCAGCACGGCTGCCTACGCCACAACTATTATCCAACTGATCATGAATCCTGACGTCAACGCTGACGCGTGGATGATAGCCCTCGACACCCAACGGATCGTTGTCAACACACTAGCGATCTACATCATCAACCGGTTTAAAAGGAGAACCATGATCTTCGCATCAGGAGGATTATGTGTCGCCAGTCATTTGGCTATCGTAGCTTACGTATACTCTAAGCAAACAGGGTTTTTGACTTACGATGCTATATGGATCCCAGGTATTCTTTTAAATTTACATTTCTTCTCAGTGTCTGTGGGTATGGTACCTCTACCCAGCGTGATAGCTGGTGAAGTTTTTCCATTGGAGTACAGGAGTATAGCTGGTAGCATCAGCTTGGCGTCCGTGGCTGGAACTATGTTCTTAGTGCTCAAAACTTTCCCTGGTCTGGTGGCCAGTGTAGGAATAACTGGAACTTACTTGGTGTATGCTGGATTGCTGACGTATTGTCTGACTGTCATATGGTTTCTGATGCCGGAGACTAGAGGCAGGACTCTGCAGGAGATAGAAGACGAGTATAGAGGCAAAACGGTAGTTGATGAAGAGAGGCAGTCGCTTAAACAAACAGGGACAACGGAAAGGTGACATGAATACAGTGTTAGACAGGAGAAGAGAAGATGTCGTGAAAAAAATACTCCCGAGTTTTATTGAGTTTAAAAATAAACGTATTTATAACTTATATTTATTTATTATTTTGATCTATTTACTTGTAGCGAACATGATACAGTGTAAATTGCTGCAGCTGATAAGTAAATTAGCCAATTGTCTATATCCTTACTTACGCTGCCATCGAAACTTATAGTTTATTGCCATTTACCGCTCCATTTACAACTCTCTACACCTATGTATTCATAGAAACAGCTGATTATTGTTTATGTATCGTAGACCGTAGATAATATTCGGTCGTCTGATAAGCAAGTGTGATTGTCCTACTTAATCCGTGTCCTACGGAAAGGAACAATAAACTTTATTGTTCAATAACGTGACGTTGTTTGTTTTTTCATTGATGATTAGTTCGTCTAGTCATTGCTTGTCATCATCAGTCTGCAATAAAGCCTTTCTAGGAGACCTGGGGGATGCTTGATATGTAGCTGCAAAACGTCTTTGTCAACAATCTTTAAAATTGGGTTGTCTACTAATGCCATCTAGAAATCTCCAGATTGGTTTTTTAAAAATAAAAAAGCACCTTTACAATAGCGAGTTTCCTCAATTGACGGAATATAATTTGATAATCATGAACTACATAGAAACTTATCTGTGATCCTCATAATTTGCTGCAATAAAGATATTATAATAATAATGAGTAAAACCGTAAAAATGCGAATGACACTTTTACAGCCATTGCAAGATAATAAGCGTTTACAACTCAACAACAGGTGTGGTTTCCCATGCTTCATTTATTTTTCATTTCGTAGATTTCACGAAAATACCATTCAGGAAAATAGGTATTTTAATGAAATCCTATAAATACGCAATAAACCCGATGCAAGAAAGATGTTAGCTGCTAGTACGAACTAAAATAGTGAAAAAACTAGAACGAGACTTTTCATTTACTGTGTGTGTTCTACACTCATTCATAGGAACATGAAACATAATGTTTATGAAATCCATGAAATATTTTAGTTTATCAATGGCAAAGCGACTTCCTGACACTTCAAGTGACCCAAGGGCTCGTTTTTATTTTGGTCAAAAGTTAAGCATTGCCATCCAACGTGGCAATTCTGCTCACAGGTCTCAGCTTCATTTAATTATAGATAACTAGCCGTTTTCCCGCGGTTTCACCCGCGTCCTGTGGGAGCTACTGCCCGCACCGGGATAAAATATAGCCTATGTTACTAGCAGATAATATAGCATTCTAATGGTGAAAGAATATTTAACATCAGTCCAGTAGTTTTTGAGTTTATCCATTACAAGCAAACAAACAAAGTTTTCCTCTTTATAATATTAGTATAGATAAGTATGTATTTAGTCAATTATAATAATGTAAATTATTCATGGATTAAATTATTCACACACACAGCAACTACACACTTTCTTTACATAGGTAGGTAGGTACCCAAACCTTTCCCTCTCGCAAAAAAAAACATTTGACATGTGACAATCATCAGCTTATTCAGCCTAATTGTACAATGCAGGCCAGTGTCAAGATGCTTATCATCATGTAGTAGGCATTGTGAGACAGGTCCCCGCCGCGTGGACCACAACCTATCGACGCTATCTGCCGATAAACCTCAATAGTATCGCTTAGTGCCGCTATTGTGAGCGATAACGATCAACGTTAGGCTGAGTGGACATCGACGGACTTTTGAGATGAATTTGATTATTTTTTTTATTGATTTTAGAACGGATTATTTTGTAGACTAGTCGTTTACCCGCGGTTTCATCAGCGTGCAATAGGAGCCTGACGTCTAAAGCCTATGTTACTCGGGAAGAGTAGCTTTCTTACATTGAAAGAAAATTTTCAAATCAGTGCAGCAGTATCGGGGCCTTTAGGGTACAAACAATAAAGGTTTAGATAATTCATCTACAGAATTGAGACTAATTATTATTTATTTATTGATATTTTATAGATTGAGGTTTATTTGACGAGTAGGTACATCTACATACATTATTACCGCTGTAAAAATAGCAATAGATTTTGAAAGTAAGGAAAACTACCCAAATAATAAAATTCTGTTGTAGCAGGTTTTTCCATTACCTTTTTATCAACAATTACGCTTTGATATTTATTTATTTTTACACGGCAACTGCCTGCTTTTTCTGTATCATCAATCATTTATGAATTATATACCTACACGATTCACTGACAAAACGGATTAAGTAAATAATATCTTTGTTGTTATTGTAGGTAAATTGCACAAAACAACAAAACACAAACTAATTAATAATCGAAAAGATAAAACGTATCTGTAATTGGTTTTCTTCACGTCAATTAATATCCAACCGCTACTAAGGTAATAAAGCATCTAGAACATTTGTACGTCTTTGCAATGTGTTGGCAAGCTCACAAATATTACTATGACTGTGTTGATAGGCACCACATGACTTAAGATATACTCATTATCTTAATTAGTTGCAAAATCACATACAGTCACTCCACTTATCAAATTATAATCGGCATGATAAATCTATGAACGAAAAATGGACAGTTTGGTTTTCAATAGTTCACCAGTGCGGATCTGCCCTTACAAATATCTTTATTTCCATATTATATATAATCCTTTGAGTGCAGTTAAAATGATATACGTATATTTAACATTTTATAGTGCTTGTCATAAACATGTGAGAGCTAATCGGATAACGAGGGACTTTCGTTATTGGCTCTTTTTTAAGAAATCGTTGTAAAAATGTGCTGATATTTTTTATTGTGATACTAATTTTAAAGTATATTAATTGATATTTTGTAAGTTAATTTGTGTTAGTTTAATTGTTTTTAATTTAATGGAACTGTGACGAGTGTGATCAAAATGGGAAAAAGAGGAATTTCGCCATTTCTGAAACAAGTGAGTACATAAATTATATTTTCTAATTTATAAATGATTACATGTCTAAACAGCTAATACGCAAGTTCGACAATATACAGCAAAAGTTGTCTGTCAGTCTTTCAAGCAAAAAAATCTAACGGATTTGGATGAAAATAAACACAAACGATTTTTTTTTAAATAAAGTTAATCACTGAAAAAGTAATAAAACTCTACGAAACGAATCTGAAGCACCTATAATGAATTTTCTACGGAATAAAAAAAAACGCCTTAATTAGATCAACCATCTGTAATCACTGAAAACGAGAAAAATTAACGGTGCATTTTCAGTTTAATATCTATGTATTTGTACAAAACGAGTCAAGCCTATGTAATGATCTTGATGTAAGTCATGAAGAATAATCATAACACATTAACAAGTCCATAAGTAGGCCTTTTGCCCTATATGATTTGAAAAGAAACAACTGTTCAGGAGCTACAGATTTTTTAGTGCACAATTGAAATCGCAGGAAATAAGCTGCTCTATATGTTAATCGCTATTTTAAAATCAAAATGAACACACTATAATTTACTTGCCAGTGTTTCGTGACTGCGGCTGTGGGCAGCAACATCATCGGGCACGGCTGCGTCATCGGCTACCCCGCCATCCTGCTGCCGCAGCTGCTGGTGCCCAACTCCGAGATACCCATGACCAGCACTGCTGCATCATGGCTAGGTAAGGTTTCACACTAGATATGTACAGGAACTACAAATCAAATGGTAGTATACCACCCAAAACTGGTGACTTCTAAACAGTGGCCGAAAGTCGAATGGTATTCGCTCATTCCGTTATTTATGTTACATGTAAGTTAATGTAATATCTAATGTTTAATATCCTGTAATCACTACGGAAGAAAGCGTTTTTCCTATTGCCTTAATTACACAAATCTTCATCAGGCTACTATTCCGACAGTAAACAGATCTACATAAGTTAGTAATACCAATGACACTATCATTAACACACGATCTCAAAACAATAAAGCATTCAAAATGTTACACAATATTCTGATTGTTATTTAACTTTGACCATATTATCTGTTAAACAGCATCAGTATTAGGAGTGACCCAGTTGCTGGGCAGCTTCGTCACGCCCCCCATCATGGAGCGATTCGGCAGGAGGACCGCGCATCTAGCCGTCACAATGCCTGTTCTCATCGGCTGGTTCATCACTATGATGGCTACTACTTATGAGGTAAGCAGAACCTGAAATGTGGATAGTCAGAAATTATCAAATTACTCAAGAAATTCATAACTAGATTGTGTTTATCACTTTATATGACCAAATATGATGAACATGTCAAGTTCTGTTCGACTGTGAAATAGGTAAACATATAGCCTGAAAGGTCTCGTATTTTGTTTCAGCCTTTAATTGTGGGAAGAATACTCCAAGGTCTCTCGATTGGCATGCTCTCACCACTACGATCAATCCTTATTGGCGAGTACGCCAGTCCCAAGAACAGAGGGGCTTTCCTCACGACTGTCTCCTTGACGCAGGCATTCGGCATACTGTTCGTGCACGTGGTAGGCTCCATCCTGAGCTGGCAGAAGACCGCCCTGATCTGTGTATTCTTCTCATTCTTCAGCCTCGTCATGACCCTCTACTCCCCTGAATCTCCCAGCTGGCTTGTCGCCAGAGGACGATACGACGAATGTCGAGAGGTCTTCCATTGGTTGAGAGGAGAGGACGAGAATGATGAATTAGAAGAAATGATAAATGCCAGAATGATGTTTGAAAAGGCCAAGCAGGAGCAAAAGCAGGGCAAAGCCCCCAACCGTGTGAAGTCAGCCATGGCGACTATACAGAAAAAGGAGTTCTACAAACCAATCATAATTATGATACACGCGTATGTGATGGTGCAGTTCGCTGGAGGCACCACCATGGCGGCCTATTCTACCACGATTATAACTTTGATCATGGGCCCCAATGTAAACCCACACTTTTGGATGATATTTTTGGACACGCAGAGGTTTATCTCCAATACTGTAGCAGTATTCTTAATTAACAAGATAAAGAGGCGAACTATGATGTTCCTGACTGGCGGGCTGTGCGTTGTGAGCCAGTTAGCCATAGCCTCCTATACTTACTTGAAGCAGGAGGGCATCCTAACCTATGATGCGGTGTGGATCCCAGCTCTGCTGATCAACCTGCAGTTCTTCACTGTAGCGACTGGTATGCTGCCGTTACCAAACGTGATAGGCGGAGAAGTATTCCCCTTAGAATATAGGAGCATTGGAGGGAGCATCAGTTTAGCGACGATGTCAGCTTCCTTCTTCATTGTGCTCAAAACCTTCTTAGGATTAGTAGAAAGCATAGGAATATATGGTACGTACTGTTTGTACGCAAGTCTTCTCACGTATTGTTTACTGGTGATCTCATTCCTTCTGCCGGAGACGAAAGGGAAGACTTTGCAACAGATCGAGGATGAGTTCCGAGGCAGGCCGCTGGCGCCTCGGGAGATTGAAGAGAGGATGGTGTTCCAGTCCTGCCCTGTGCTCACCTATAAGAGAGAAATGTCTGCAAGGAGGTGCAGTACACCCTTGTTACATTAGGTTATTTAATTTCTAAGTTATTGACATTTGTTTTACGCTTTGATGATGTTGTGAGTGGTAATATACGGATGACAAAGTTTACCTTTGCTAAATGGGTTTTCTTTTTTATTTTTATTTCTATAAGGTACGGTACCTAATGTATACCGAAGACACAAGGTCATCGGTAATGTCTTTATCTTCGAGTATTTATGTGGTAATTATAGGCTACTTGTAGGACACAAGTGCGGATGTATACAGCAGTAAACAATTAAAAGCTCTTGTGAATTGCGATAAAATGAACGTGGCTTTGAATAACAAGTACCAAAGTAAGTCAAGAGCCTCTTGTCTGATGAAACATCACTTCTCAATAAAAATAAGTGAAGATGGAACTTGACACAATTTTTATGATATTTATCTCTTGAAGTGTATCTGTAGTGTGCTTTGATTTGGATCAGTAGGTCATGCTTCCAATATTCTAGAAAACGACTAAAGAAAATAACAGAACAGTGCATAAGAATAGAGGCGAGGCGAGAGGCGACAAAAATCCTGGTTTTATCTAGCTGTGGATGTAGCAAAAACACCTGAACGTCAACCAGTCTGCATTATAGGTGTCACAACAGAACGAGGAAATTGGGACTTCCAATAAACAACAATAACAAATACTGTTATACTCAGGTAAATATCTATCATCTGATAGCTGCCTATCTCCAAAAGACGTCATTTGAACTTCTGCCGAAACACACAATTTATCTACGTGCGTATTTTCTCGTACTATAATAGGCACTCACGGTCATTTACCCACCCGTTTAGCATATCATCAGTCAACAAAGCACAGAAGAGAGCAATATTGTTTATCTTCGACAGCACTCATTCTGATAAGCGATTTGCGATCGATTGACAACTATAAGTGTGTACTTTACTTGTTTTGTTCACAAAAATATTATTATCATATCGATATTTAATACACTGATATAGTTTTCCCGGTTGTTAATACCTCGTGCCGATGCAATTTAGATCTGCTCTGGCGAAGTCTATTGAGAAATAACTTTGTCATACAATATTATAAGTACTTTTCTGATGGACCTTTCTATTGAGTAAATAAATACTTTATTGAGTAAATAAATGCTTTATTGAGTAAATAAATTCTACTCTATCATAATCATCAGCCTTTTTATCGTCCAATGGCTGGGTACAGGCCTCCTCTCACACAGAGAAGGGTTGACCTTTAATCACCACGCATTGCTCAATGCGGGTTATTTATGGGTACTCATACATAATCATAACACATATAAATACATGCTAATCATAATATATTCCTTGAATTCTTAGAACACTATTGCAGAATCATCATGATAATGACTATTTTCTTTCAATTGAAACAATCTACTATCTTCATTGAGCCTACTGTTACTAGTTGCACGTTACCACGCGGGTACAAACAAATCGAATATCGGTGATTATCAACGTATTGCATGATAACTATGCTTACTAATTACTTGTGATGTCACAGCATTTTAATTATCGATTGTATTTTTGTATGTTTACTAAACTTAAAAATCACTATCCTCTTGGTATCTCTTTATTTGTGGTCGGCGCTGCATGTTTTCTCCTTCCACACTCTTCTCTCTGCCGTCATCTCACGAATAACATTCTTTTGACCTTATCGACTTCAATATGTGGACTGGAATAACATTAAAAACACAGATAATATTTTTCTATAATTTTCTATATTTATTTGGTACACAATATGCCGATCTGTCCAACGATACGGGACGACATTCATTCATTTACATTTAAACAATTTAATTTTACACTAAAATACTATCGGGTATAGTACACGAGCCTCCGGTATTGTTGGACAAACGTAGACTTTCACTTAACTAAATATATTCTGTACAATTATGTTTGCGCACTATGCGCAAGTTTGCGCAAATAGGGGGAGGGATTTGAACGTTATAATTATTACTTAATTCAGTAAACTTGGCACGTTGATAATTTAGGATAACTTATTGTGAGCCCAGGGAGTAAGTAATAAATAAAAGTGCCGAATTTGATCACAGGATTTAAAATTCAAATTGAAAACAATTAAAGATATTAAGTAGACAACACATTTTATAAACATGATTCAGTTAAGTGCCCGCTCCCCCTATTTCTCAAACCGTCGCGTGCGCAGTAATCGGCCATTCATAAATACAATTATATTAACATAACATCAGATCGGACGCGGGCTGGCAGAGATCAACACAATGCGGTCAACTTTGTATTACAGCCATAGCGATGGTCATTGGTTTGACCAAGACAATTTTTGGGCTGTTAAAAATAAAATCTGTGTAAAAGAATTCGGCCTATGTTCAGCAGTGGACGTCCTATGGCTGAGATGATGATGATGATGATGATGATGAAAGGAATTCGTGGAGAAAGTAATTCTAACTGTATTTGTTCTGTTGTAAAGCTGTATAACCTACTGAGAGACGATTGGATTTGTCATTTGCACTTTTAGTATGGTAACCACATATAATTTACCTATAGTGTGACAAAAAGTCAGATATATTCGAATTAGATGTTCTTAGTCAAACCAAAGCCACCACGTCAATAAAAACTAGCAACAATCCAAACAGTTAAATGTAACGGTTGAGACTTAGCGCTAAATGGCTGGCGGCTTCAGCCGTCTTTAACAAATATAAATCTTGTCTACTAAGCAATAGAGTTCATATTGGCTTTACAATTTGTCATACTGATATATCTCGATACGATCACACGGCACACCTCTGCAAATATTAGAATTAGTTTACTTACAAAAATAATGAATTTATTATTTAGTGTAAAATAATAAAACTCAAAGGAAAAGTCGAAATATGAATTGAATTTTATATTACACTTTAAAAAAAATATAATGACATTGATTCAATGAGCAATAAGTAAACTTTTCTATACACCAATAAATAATATTAATAGTGAATTAATTTAAGTAATAATTAGATTAATGTTATGTAGAGTTGTGCCCGTGTGATGTACAATAAGCATAGATAATGTACTATGTTTACAGCGAGTTGCTACGTAAATAAATATATTATATAGATACCTTACCAGAAGTCATTTTACCAAATGGCTTGGTTTATAGAAAATTAACGGACCTTTTATCTTGTATTTGAAGTATTTATATTTTGTCTGAGAATAAATTTAGTCAAAAATGAATACTGCTTGAAAACGACAGGAAATAGGAGAGAAGGACATGTCATTTTAAATTGACTTGCATCAACCATAACCAAATTGGAACAGAAAAAGAACATCTGGTAAGGTATTAGCTTTATTTAATCGTCTTAACATAAACTATCATATAAACATTGATTCACAAAAGGAAGGCCAGTGCATAAATATTCTCCATACAAACATATTAGAACAGATACTAATTCAGTCAAATATACTTAAAAATACCTCAAAATTCTCTGAAGACATTTTTTTTAATATCTGTAAAAATATGTGTTCAAGGTCAACTCACACGTACCAGACGCATTTGTGGAACAAAATGTGTGGTTCGTGTGAGTTGTCATTAATATTTTCTTACAAATGGTTAGGCGACAGGGTCGCAAGCTCTTACAACATTACTTTTCTAACAAGTATGGCGTTGGCGCCTCAATATACATACATCGAACTACATTTAAACATTATTTACAATATGATAAACGATTCGACCAATATCGAGCAGACGTAGGGTACTAATTGGTCTTGGAACTCAAGCAACGAGGTGACTGTGCCATCTTCCCTATCAACATAAATAATTTTGTAAACTGTAACTTATATGCCGTCGTAAGTACCTTCTCTAGTTTGTGTTGTGTGTGTCTTTATCTGTACAAATACTAATGCAGAATGTTTTTAAGTTTAATGTTGATAGATAAGCAACCACGATTACTTTACATAAACTTAATAATGTTTTAGTGTAACAGTGTAAAATGTTATAGAAAAGTGAATGTAACTATTTAGCTCGTCGACATTTGTTTTTTTTTTCTTTATGATGTAAATTCCGTTTAGACATATTTGATAGTTTTTTTTTTCATGGTAGTTCGACAGTGCCTTATTTCACACACAAACACGCCTCACACACACCTACTTACACTATCAGTTTCTTGCAAAAATTTCCATTACAATAAAAACTTTTTAATTTTTTCGCTAGTTTTTTAAAAAAATATTTACAAAATGTTCTCGTCTAACCAGAGACCTTGTCAACTTGCGTCATTCTTATAACATTAACATGAATGTTGCCAAACTAAATAAAATACAAAAAGTTTGGTTAGAAAAAACTTTTTAAATAAAATAAGAATTAGTCTAAGAATACAAATAGTTAATATTAATTAATCAAAATGATATAAGATTCACTAAATTTAAACGATATTGTAGCAAAATAAATAAAGTACAAAATCAGTAAAAAAACACTTAAAATATTTGGCTACATTCAATATTAACATTCGACAGGACTGGAAAATGCATTTATACATAGATATATTTATAATTTCAATTAACAATTAATTTGGTATCAAAACTTATGAGATGGACCTTATTACATGCAAGATCGCAAGATTACTTCATTTGAAAAATATTCAAGCAATAATTTTGCAACAATGATTTTATATCTATGATCGAATTTCAAAAAGATTTAATACCAAAAAAAACAGTTAAGGACTAGTCATACTTACAAAACTTATGTTTTATCCTATCAACCGATACGATATTTTGCGACTTTCTTATACTAGTCCCTTTACATTTACATATAATACATAATTTTACAATTTTCCCAGTCCCGGTACCTTAATTATTTGTCACGAGTAATAAAAATAACAACTCTAGCTATCCCGCTCACACGCGCTCGGAAGATACCATCCTTGTAAAGAGAGAGAGAGACATGTATATTTTGCTAATATTTTAACAACAACATTGGTTTAACATCGATATTGAATATATTTGGGTTGGAATATTTACTGTAGGGGTGGATAACATCTCGTATCAGTTTTTTGTTGTGTAGTAACAAGCCTTTAATTGTCACAATTGTATATTTATAGGTCTTTTATATACAAGTTTATCACAGCTTATCTGTGGTCTTGCCTATATTTTGCAATCTTTCAATAGCAATTATATTCTATATACCTTTCTCAATCATTTGATTGAACTTTAGGTAACTTTGCAACGTCTCATAAATATCTTCATATGGGTTCTTTCGAAAATAGTACGCTAACCTAGGGCACCATTTCTAAGACACATCGATATATACTCCCCTTCTAGTCACCCCCATAGTAAATATTCCCCCTTATTCGGGGAGTGGGGGGTCACTACATACACCGATTTATCCAAGTGTTTGACAACTAATACCATATGAATAACAGCAAAATTGAATTATATTTGAACACCTATTAAAACATTGAATGACGTTTAAATTCACTACCGAGCTCATCTTTATCATGACACATTTTATTTCGACATAGTAGTCATTTATTTCAATTATCTTGGCAAATATAGCAATTATTTCAAACTGGCAAATATCATTTAACTTGGTTTCCTGTGTCATAATAAATGAAGGCTTAAAAATCCATTTAAATCTGTTTTAAACCACATTGAGATAATTTGAAAACATTTATTTGAACTACAATTAATATTTTGTGATTTTAGCGGTGGCAACTTTTCTCTGGTCATATCTACTGCGAAAACTCATTGGACTGCAGTACTTGCTCGTAAATGCTTTGCGCTAAGTAATGAAAACTCTTTCATTGTAAAATCAATCGTATGACTTGGCAATAAGCGTCAATTTGTCGCGTTCGGTAAATCAATTGCTATCAAATTGTGCCTACTTTTGTCTCTCTACCCTTTTGAAAATTGAGGAAGAATCGAGCGAATATGACATGTATGTATAATCTCTATTGGTTGGTACGTATATTGTATATTAAGTCGTAAAATTGTCTGACTCAATATTACAGAGATTTTGAACCATACTTTTTCAAATATCATATTTGCTCGAAACTTCCTATTTCAACACTGAAAGATCAAAAATATCAGTGGTTTTATATTCTCAGAAATGTTCTGAAAACCAATTTTGTGGTCATTATTCATGTAAATCTGTGATTTAACAGTTAGGATCACGTAAACATATTGGAATATAGTCAAGTATGTTCATATTAATATATTTCAACATGTATAAATTGATTTAGTTGTCAAGACAATTTTATTTATTTCTCGACTATATTCCATTACATAACCTCTCATCGATGAACAGTCAATTTCAACAAATACATAGAAATGAAACCCATTAATATTCCGTGTTAGAACCACATCACTGTCAGTCAACTACTTCCACATAGTCCATGACGGCAGGCCCCCGGGTCCCTGGGTCCCTGGGCCCCTACTGGCGGGGCCCGCGGGCGCAGGTGCCGCAGACGTAGTCGTCGTCATCCCGCAGGGCTGCGCGGGAGAGGCCGACGCAGTGCATGTGGAACCACTGGTCGCAGCCGCCGTCGCATTGCACCCAGTCCACTTTGCCTGTAGAGGTGGATGCTGGTTCAATTAGTATACGGGGTTATTGATGTGTGGATTAATAGTGTAAGTTATTGGATTATGAATGGTAGTGCATGTATTTAGACCTATTTGAATTAAACAAGTAATGTATGTAGTTAAAAAAAATAATTATAGCTAAAATAATGCGATTTATCGTATAAATTAACGGTAATCGTATTATTCATATAATTACGTATGTCCTTAAGACTATCTGGACACCAAAAGACAGTCCAAAGATAATAAATAAAATAATTATATCTCGTGTGCACTAGAGTTATACAAAAGGTCAATCAGTTTATAGAGAAAGGTCGGACAGAGTTTTTTATCTAATAGTAGTAGAATATAAAGGTATTGTTTTTATTTGAAGTACATTTTATAACAATAATAAATCATTTATTTCCATCTACTAAATATACAACATAAAGATGTATTTTATTTATGCAACACACAAACAGTTATGATGACAAACTAAGCCTATGTATAAATGTAACGCAGCATACATACCAGTGGGCCTGAGACAGTTGTGCGCGGCGCAGTCCTCGTCGTCCTCCGCCGACGACGCCGACGACGAGCTGCTGCGCCGCGACGCCGCGCCGCGAGCCGGGCCGCCCGCGCCCGCCGCGCCCGCCGGGCCTGCCGCGCCTGCCGCCGCTCGGGCTCCGGCTGATGAAGGGAATAATATTATTAGGGTACTAAAAAGGAACCTTATTTCTAAGTTTCTACTATACGTGTTTCTGTTACAATTCTTTTAAAACTCGGTGTTTAGTACGCGCATGTGACCCACATCCACGCCACCAGCAAATGTTCAGTGCCAACAAAAACTCAAGGAAAACATAGTTGACGTGTTTTACATATTTATTGCATGTTATTATTCTAGTATCCATTATGTAAATAAGAATTACATTATGATTATTTATCATCAGGAACAAAAACCTAGGATTTATACCAAAAAAAACTTTTTTACAAAAAAATTAAACCGACTTCCAAAAACACTAAAAAGCAAAAAAAAACTAATTTTAGGTGCATCGGCCTAGAAGTCGGTGGCAAAATTAACTTAGTAACATCCATTAGACACCGACTTCTAGGCCTAGGCTGATTTTTTGCTTTTTAGTGTTTTTGGAAGTCGGTTTAATTTTTTTGTAAAAAAGTTTTTTATTTACAGCTTTTCAGTGATACAAATACTTGTCACTATCCATATAAGTGGAAAGTTCTCATCAATACAAAGAATATAAGCCCATTAGAGAGAGCCCAGAGGTATTTTACATATTCATTTGTCGAGTTCCCTCGACCTTCTCTGGTCTCCATCATCATGTCAGCTTCAAACCTTCACTGTTGCAAAGGTCTAGTCAATACAAATAATATAAGCCCAAACACGAGGTAGTTTACATATTCTGTTATCGAGTTCCCTCGACCCTCTCTGGTCTCCATCATCAGGTCAGCTCCGAACCTTCACTGTTGCAAAGGTCTAGTCAATTCAAATAATATAAGCCCAAACACGAGGTAGTTTACATATTCAGTTGTCGAGTTCCCTCGACCCTCTCTGGTCTCCATCATCAGGTCAGCTCCAAACCTTCACTGTTGAATAGTACTTTCAGGCATACGCCTGAGTGTCAAGTTTTTACCTTATGTATGCCTACAACTTTCGAAGGTTGCCCTCGATTTCTCAGGGTTTCCATCATCAGATCCTGACCTGATGACTATGGGACCAACTGGCAGCTATTCCGCGTCGAACAAAAAAAGAATCACGTAAATCGGTCCATAAACCTCGGAGTAATCGATGTACATACATAGAAAAAAAAAAAAAAAAAAAAACATACCGGCCGAATTGAGAACCTCCTCCTTTTTGGGAAGTCGGTTAAAAATAGTAAATAAGAAAATCTCAACCGAAACCTAATCAATTGATTTACAAAGAAAACGGATCACAATCCATACAAAATTGCCCCACGTCCTATAACATTGTGACGTATCTCAAAAAACAGATAAAAATGTTTAAAATAATATGGCATAATCTCTAATTTACATACATTAAAACATACACCTTATAGTCAAGTTTTTATCCTGCGCATGCCTACAACTTTCAAAAGTTGCCCTGGATTTTTCAGGGTTTCTATCATCAGATCCTGACCTGATGATTATGGGACCACCAGTGAGGTATACCCCCATCAAACAAAAAAATTATTTAATAAAATTGTCCACAAATAGTCCTATGAACGATGTTTTCATAAAAGCGCCTGAACAATTTTTAAAGCATTTTTTTCGTATGAAGGTGTAAAACAAATAAATTAAAGATTATTCCATATTATTTTAAACATTTTTATTTTTTATTTTTTTTTTGAGATACGTCACAGTGTTATAGGACGTGGGGCAATTTTGATCCATCTTCTTTGTTGTACTGTTGTAACGACATTTAGGATGCACCCGGAAACCAATGCTTCGATGCAATAGAAAATGCTAATGTAATAGGAAATCATTATTTTAATAAACTTACCCATTCTAGTCTGTCGCGGATGCTTCCCCCTTGTGGTGGCAGCGAGGCCGCGCTTGCGTCGCTCCTGCCGCGCCATGTAGTGCTTACGCATCATCAGACCAGAGCCCGATGATACTCCCTGTGCGCGAAACAATAAAAATATAACATTATATTTATTTGGTTATTTAGTAAATGGAAGGGACTTACTGACTGTGTTTCGGATGGCACGTTAAACTGTAGGTCCCGGTTGTCATTGAACATCCTTGGCAGTCGTTACGGGTAGTCAGAAGCCAGTAAGTCTGACACCAGTCTAATCAAGGGGTATCAGGTTGCCCGGGAAACTGGGTTGAGGAGGTCAGATAGGCAGTCGCTTCTTGTAAAGCACTGGTACTCAGCTGAATCCGGTTAGACTGGAAGCCGACCCCAACATAGTTTGGGAAAAGGCTCGGAGGATGATGATGATGAGGGGACTTACTGACAATATAAGGAACACCATCATATTTTAATGATACTTGAAATAAAATATTATGCAGATCAAGTTATGTTTTTAAGGAGTAAGAAATTAGTGGACTTTTTGTGTAATTGAGATTACCATGATATGACAAGTTCCGGCTGGTTCCGGCCGGTTCCGGCCGTAATACATGAAGAAATTTTTAGTAAAGAACGGTAAAATTACATACCTGTTTTCTATTTAGATAGTTGGTGGTGGTTGCTGTGCCTCGTTTGAGCGTTGGTTTTGCAGTTGGTTGAACTGTGGAAAAGAAAAGTATTATGTATTAGCAGGCCCGCCGCTAGCTGTTTGTTCGCCCGCGTGCAAAACTGATTATGCCGCCCTACGACTACATACGTTTTGACAAAAAATATATAAGGGGGGGGGGGATCCAGGGGGTCCGGACCCCCCCGCCCATTCATATCCATTTTACTTGTCCAACAGAAAAAAATATGTACATGCACCGCTCTGGTTGCAGAAAACCCACCTACTTTTGGATAAATAACTATTGCAATACATAACACACATTACACATAACTTTTTATTTACTTGAAATGTTCAGAGTAACCTAAGCAGTCCTGGGTTAGCCCATAAGCAAACTAAGCAATTGCTTAGGGCATCAATGCAGTGCAATCATTACCCAAGTGGCCCCTATGTATTGAAGGATTGTGATTAACTTAAACTAACGCACTTAAATATCTATAACAATGTTTAAAGTCAGTAAAATATGTTATTTGGTGGGTTTCCCGTTGAAAACTTATAAGGCACATGTCATATGTAAGGAAGCGCGAGCGGAGCGAGCGCGAAAATTTTTTAGTCTAAGGACACAAAACAAATAAAAACCACTTTAAATTAACAAAGCAAAGTCAAAAAGTAAGATATGCACGGAAGTGAAGTGCAAAAGCCGCGAGCGAAGCGAGCGCGATTTTTTTTCCTTAGAGTTTTCATGAAGTAAACATATTATCATAAAAAGCCATAACGGACGTGCGCGAAAAATGTTTTTTCCGGAATTGAATGCCTCAACAATTAAACAAAGATAAAATGCGACATCTGACATGGAGCCGCGAGCGCAGCGAGCGCGAATTTTTTTGGGGATGCAAAGGGTGAAACAGTCAAAATTAATAGGAGACGACCAAAGCTAGGGCGGCTTTTTCTGAAATTTTATTGGTTTAATTTTGCCGCCCCCTAAATAGCATTTGCTCCACGCTACGCCACTGGTTGATCTTAAATCGTTTTTAAGAACCTTTAATTTTGAAAATGTCCTTTCAACAGATGTACCTAACTGAAACCGGCAGTGTAAGTAATATTCTTAGCGCTATTGCTGTGTTCGGAAATATTGAAATCAAATCATTAGTAAAAAGATATTGTATTTTTTAAATATTACGTGATAACTCGCTAGATTTGCCGCCCCCTAGGACGTGCCGCCCGCGTGCTGTGCACGCGCTGCACGCCCGCTTACGGCGGGCCTGTGTATTAGTTATTTTATTTATATACTAATATAGTTAGCTAGGCTATAAGTCTGTAATTATTTATGATGAATTTTAAAATTAGATTTATACGTTTTTCAATTTTTTGTTGTCTAATGATTTATTCCACGTATATGAGCAACAACAAACAAGTTGACAGCTCCTAGTACAAAAGATGTCGCTTGAAATCACGCGATAGGTTTTTAACCGACTTCCCAAAAAGGAGGAGGTTATCAATTCGGCCGGTATGTTTTTTTTTTTTTTTTTTTTTTTCTATGTATGTACATCGATTACTCCGAGGTTTATAGACCGATTTACGTGATTCTTTTTTTGTTCGACTCGGAATAGCTGCCAGTTGGTCCCATAGTCATCAGGTCAGGATCTGATGATGGAAACCCTGAGAAATCGAGGGCAACCTTCGAAAGTTGTAGGCATACATAGGGTAAAAACTTGACACTCAGGTGTACGCCTAAAAGCACTATTCAACTGTGAAGATTTGGAGCTGATCTGATGATGGAAACCAGAGAGGGTCGAGGGAACTCGACAACTGAATATGTAAACTACCTCGTGTTTGGGCTTAAATTATTTGTATTGACAAGACCTTTGCAACAGTGAAGGTTTGGAGCTGACCTGATGATGGAGACCAGAGAAAGTAAGTTGAGGGAACTCGACAACTGAATATGTAAAATACCTCGTATTTGGACTTATATTCTTTGTATTGATGAGAACTTCTCACTTGTATGGATAGTGACAACTATTCGTATCACTGAAAAGCTTTAAATAAAAAACTTTTTTACAAAAAAATTAAACCGACTTCCCAAAACACTAAAAAGCAAAAAAAAAACTATTTTTAGGTGCATCGGCCTAGAAGTCGGTGGCAAAATTAACTTAGTAACATCCATTAGACACCGACTTCTAGGCCGATGCACCTAAAAATAGTTTTTTTTTTGCTTTTTAGTGTTTTGGGAAGTCGGTTTAATTTTTTTGTAAAAAAGTTTTTTTGTCTCTTGCGTATATGCTAGTACAGTAGTCGCATTATGTGACCTCCAGCCCACTGAGGAAGTAAACATGTATAAACTAACCATGATGATGCCTGGTCCTGGTCCGCTTGAGCTGGTGGTGGTGGCGGGGCGCGCGCTGGTGTCGCTTGCGGCGCCCCGCGTCGTGCCGCGCCGCGCGCCGGCCCTCCGCGCCGCGGCACGCGAGCACTGCGCCCCACACTGACGCTTGCTATGTACTAACCATGATGATGCCTGGTCCTGGTCCGCTTGAGCTGGTGGTGGTGGCGGGGCGCGCGCTGGTGTCGCTTGCGGCGCCCCGCGTCGTGCCGCGCCGCGCGCCGGCCCTCCGCGCCGCGGCACGCGAGCACTGCGCCCCACACTGACGCTTGCTATGTACTAACCATGATGATGCCTGGTCCTGGTCCGCTTGAGCTGGTGGTGGTGGCGGGGCGCGCGCTGGTGTCGCTTGCGGCGCCCCGCGTCGTGCCGCGCCGCGCGCCGGCCCTCCGCGCCGCGGCACGCGAGCACTGCGCCCCACACTGACGCTTGCTATGTACTAACCATGATGATGCCTGGTCCTGGTCCGCTTGAGCTGGTGGTGGTGGCGGGGCGCGCGCTGGTGTCGCTTGCGGCGCCCCGCGTCGTGCCGCGCCGCGCGCCGGCCCTCCGCGCCGCGGCACGCGAGCACTGCGCCCCACACTGACGCTTGCTATGTACTAACCATGATGATGCCTGGTCCTGGTCCGCTTGAGCTGGTGGTGGTGGCGGGGCGCGCGCTGGTGTCGCTTGCGGCGCCCCGCGTCGTGCCGCGCCGCGCGCCGGCCCTCCGCGCCGCGGCACGCGAGCACTGCGCCCCACACTGACGCTTGCTATGTACTAACCATGATGATGCCTGGTCCTGGTCCGCTTGAGCTGGTGGTGGTGGCGGGGCGCGCGCTGGTGTCGCTTGCGGCGCCCCGCGTCGTGCCGCGCCGCGCGCCGGCCCTCCGCGCCGCGGCACGCGAGCACTGCGCCCCACACTGACGCTTGCTATGTACTAACCATGATGATGCCTGGTCCTGGTCCGCTTGAGCTGGTGGTGGTGGCGGGGCGCGCGCTGGTGTCGCTTGCGGCGCCCCGCGTCGTGCCGCGCCGCGCGCCGGCCCTCCGCGCCGCGGCACGCGAGCACTGCGCCCCACACTGACGCTTGCTATGTACTAACCATGATGATGCCTGGTCCTGGTCCGCTTGAGCTGGTGGTGGTGGCGGGGCGCGCGCTGGTGTCGCTTGCGGCGCCCCGCGTCGTGCCGCGCCGCGCGCCGGCCCTCCGCGCCGCGGCACGCGAGCACTGCGCCCCACACTGACGCTTGCTATGTACTAACCATGATGATGCCTGGTCCTGGTCCGCTTGAGCTGGTGGTGGTGGCGGGGCGCGCGCTGGTGTCGCTTGCGGCGCCCCGCGTCGTGCCGCGCCGCGCGCCGGCCCTCCGCGCCGCGGCACGCGAGCACTGCGCCCCACACTGACGCTTGCTATGTACTAACCATGATGATGCCTGGTCCTGGTCCGCTTGAGCTGGTGGTGGTGGCGGGGCGCGCGCTGGTGTCGCTTGCGGCGCCCCGCGTCGTGCCGCGCCGCGCGCCGGCCCTCCGCGCCGCGGCACGCGAGCACTGCGCCCCACACTGACGCTTGCTATGTACTAACCATGATGATGCCTGGTCCTGGTCCGCTTGAGCTGGTGGTGGTGGCGGGGCGCGCGCTGGTGTCGCTTGCGGCGCCCCGCGTCGTGCCGCGCCGCGCGCCGGCCCTCCGCGCCGCGGCACGCGAGCACTGCGCCCCACACTGACGCTTGCTATGTACTAACCATGATGATGCCTGGTCCTGGTCCGCTTGAGCTGGTGGTGGTGGCGGGGCGCGCGCTGGTGTCGCTTGCGGCGCCCCGCGTCGTGCCGCGCCGCGCGCCGGCCCTCCGCGCCGCGGCACGCGAGCACTGCGCCCCACACTGACGCTTGCTATGTACTAACCATGATGATGCCTGGTCCTGGTCCGCTTGAGCTGGTGGTGGTGGCGGGGCGCGCGCTGGTGTCGCTTGCGGCGCCCCGCGTCGTGCCGCGCCGCGCGCCGGCCCTCCGCGCCGCGGCACGCGAGCACTGCGCCCCACACTGACGCTTGCTCTTCTAGACGTACCTGAAGATAGCATACGGGTTTTTATAACATACATGTATTAACATACAGATTACATATGTACATTTCTGATTTCATTTAACTGACTAATGTGGATCATGTGGATGAACCAAACAGTCAATACCTATAAAACTTACAAAAAAACATAAACAAGTCATCTAGACACTAACATCATTGCTGTCTTTGAATTATCATTAACAAAAAAACCTTATAGCGGAACCAATACCAGCAAAATTTGTGCAGACTTAAGGACGCTTGCTCGGTTTCTCGCAAATATCAATGTTTTTTAGGTACCATTTTGACACATAAGCAGTTACAATTTTCACAATATTATGGTATTAAATGAAAGGTAATTTATTCATCTCCACGTTAAATGCATTATAATTACACAGTCCCATACTTTTTTTTTACACAATTTCGTTTTCACCGCCGGAAGAATCATAAAAAAGTACAAAAAAAGGGGTCTGAATAAGTACGTGTAACCCTAATGTGGAGTTTATTTATAACTTCCAATAATAAAACAATCACAGCTAATGTATTTTTCTACACGTTCAGCTATTTTTTTTTGACTTACATAAACCACTTTATAATTTACAATAAATTATAAAATCACTCTCAAATTTCTTCATACATTTTTTCGCTATGCGCACGTCTCGGACCGTCATTCCGCGCTCAGACGCGCTCATGGACGCATGGGTGTATCGCTTTGTCGGAAAAAATAAATACGTAAAATCTAAAATAAAGAGTGTAACGATTTGTGTACTGGGACTGAAATACGTTGATACTTTTTCGGATCAAAACAAAAGTAAGTACGGCCATCATGTTGTATCATGGCCGTACTTACGTACGTACTTATTTTTAGAATTGTATAGATAATAGATACCTATTAAAATGACAGTAATATTTTTTTTAATTCCAAATGGTGGGCACATTTTTTTTAATAATTTGATATTATGAGTAATCAATTAAAAGATTTTTGGGGGTTGTGATTTTGAAAATGTGTATTTATTTCATGATGGCGAACTTTTTTTTATGAAATAGTAAATTTTTTTACAGATGCCACGGCCAAAAAAATTTGGATATAGACCAAAAAAAATGTTGGAGTTTACCCAACTACGGTAAAGCCAAAGAAGAGTTATGATTTTGACAGGCTTTGTATGTATGTATGTGTGTATGTTCATAATTTATGTTATATAAATTAATGTTTTTAAAATTCATAATGATGGAAACACGACAAATGAGACACGACAACCGTTTTTAATAGTCCGCATCAGGACCGCCGTCACAAATCACCGATCCTCTCGAAATACATATAGAGAGTTGCTACCTAATTGCTACCAGCTACCATTAGTTGCTACCAATTGCTACCCTCGTGGTTTTGAAGATATTCAGCATCCTACGGTGACAGCCATTCTGATATTTTTTGACTTTTGAAAATGCACCTCAGAGGGTTTTTTAATAAACAAAAAAAGCAAATGGTATTACCAAATTCAGGGCCAGTTACGAGTAACTGGTCAAAACCAATGCGTATTTGCCGTATGGACTGGCAATGTCAAAATTAAATATGCATTTGTGGAACGAAACGACCAGTTCTGGAAGGAAAACATGGAAGGACATTTAGTTAAATTCTACAACACCTGTTTACTTCCAGAACTGGTTGACCCACGATACACTAGCCTTAGGGACCATAGTTTACATTCAAGAAAAATATTGACTGTTAAAAATAATTCTTAAAAATATGTTAATTTTGTCAGTTTTTATATTTTTTTGGTTGTTTACTGTTTTTATTTTTTACATTTTAATTTCTCACAACGGTTTTTATTTTCATCCAAAATACTTATGTATAGAGGGGTTACTTAGTGCTGAATCCCCCAGTACTCATATAATCCGATGACAAACACATCACACAAAATTTAAAAATCATATCAATAAGCGTGAAACCCTTTACAAACACTAAGTTACAACTAGTTACAGTCGAAAAAAAATAATATAATATAAAAAATCTTGCAAGTATCAAATTTCGTTGAGTGATGTACAAAATCTGGCCAACAATGGCTTCTATGTGTGTGTGAGCGCAATGTCGTTGTGTTGCCGCTAGTTTACCTAAAATTGAGCGAGTGAGAAATGTAAAAGCGTCCTTAATCATCAGCAAAAAAATGTGTATAACATTCATTTACGCACAAATATTGCGATTTCACGCACACCTGTTAGAAATGTTCGCATATTTTTTTTTATAACGTTGAGATCAAAAGAAACACTTATAAGCCTCAGTCTTACCATTACAACCATACAGTTAAACAAACATAAAAAACCTAACCTCTAGCAAATCTCCCTCCAGCATAAGATCCTCTAACTTTTGCAGTAGTCCGGGCGCGACTCTCGCGCCGGGCGAGCGCGGCGTCGCGCTGTACGCGTGCTCCACGCTCGCTGACGATCTGCACATTACAATTTATGTGTTCATTATATATCTTTAATTAAAGAAATAGTTGCTATGTGTGCATTAACTCGTTATAGGTACATGAAAAAAAACTACATCCATTTGTTTTACACGGCTCTTTTTAAATGTCAAAATTTACAAAAGACACAAAATATCCATCTTGGTGGAAAGTGGTTACTTCTATGTGTTTTTGCAGGGAAGAAGTAGCGCAACAAGCTCTCCAGCCACATATGGCAGCTATTCGTAGATTATAAGAACTTTTAAACATTAATATCACATCTGTTCTTTTTACCCATCATCATCGGTCATTTTATCGTCTCACAGCTGGGAGTACAGGCCTCCTCTTCAAAAAAAGGGTCTTTTGATTATAAAAATAAATACATAATCCAGTTGGAACAAAAACAAACCTGGCATTTTGTGCATTATGTGAATCATGTGCCCTTCCGGTAGCCTTCTTGAGCTCGGCATTGAGTTTGTCAGCCTTCTCCCGACTGCAGGACAGCGCGGGCAGCGCCGGCAGCGAGGCGAGCAGCGGGCTGGCCAGCAGGGCTCGGGCGGAGTCCTGCCACGCCATGGCGCGCTCCGTCACGCACTGCAGGGCTTCGCCCTCTGCTAGCCGGACCGGCAGCTTTTGTAGCCATACCTAAAACAACAATTTCAAATGAGAATGTAATTGGAATGTAATTAGAATCCATTGGACTTTCCAATTAGGAACATTGTTTATACCACTATCTTTACAGGAAGATCCAATACAATAGTAATTTAATCCTATAATATCTTAAACTGAATTGTAAAATCAGAAAAAAGACACAATTTTTGGATGATAAGATTTAAAAAGCGGTAAGCTATGGAAGTATGCAATTACTTCTTCATGCTAAACGATATTTTTTCTCTCATAATTTGAATAAAAACTGTCAATCGGGTCGTAACCATGTTAAAAGGTAATAAATAATAAATACAAAATTTATATTTTGCCAATAAATGGGAATACAAACGACGTGCCATCTTTCAGACTTAAAAATATAAAAAGTACCAACTTACCAGTAATGCGAGTATGCGATCAAGCCTGGGCCGTTTGGTCCGCATGCAGTCGGAACATAGGAACTTGGGTTCGGTGTTAGGGAACGGTACTTCTATCCTCTCCGGGGATTCCTCGCGGTCTTCCTTAGATGCTGCTATACAGGATGCTGTAACAAATGTTATAAAATATAATGATTTTTATGTAAAATTAAAGATAAATTCGATTTAAACGTTGAACTGACAGATTTTCATTATTATATCATTATTTTAAGACAAGATTGGCATAATAAGTAATGTTGTCTAGCTGTCGCAAGCGCGGCTGCTGAGCACGAGGTCTCGGATTCGATTCCCGGGTCGGCCGAAATCGTTTTGTGGGTTTTAGAACACTTTCACAAAGCAGCCCGGAGCCTGGAAGTTGGTGATTGATACATCCGTGCATCGGAGAGCACGTAAATGTCGGACCTGCGCCTGATCTCTGTCCAATCATGTCGGATTGCCGTCCCATCGGGCTATGAGAGTGAAGGAGTAGTGAGTGCACCTGCGCAAATGCTTGTGCACTATAAGATGTCCTGCGCAGTTGGCTAATCTCCTTACATGAGAATAGCCGCTGTGGCCGATAATCGGTATAGTATAGTGTAGGTATAACTTACCATGGAACCAGTCCTTGCAGAGCTCGCACTGCGTCATGACGCCGTACTGGCGCTTCTGGCACGTGCAGAACGTCACGCCCGCAGACACCGGCGCCCGCACCTCCTTGCGCAGGTTGCGGGCTCTGTACACAAAAAAAAACATATTTATATGATTACTTTAGTAGTTCAAAATAAGGTGTATGATCCGAAATATTAATCAGTATACTGGCCAGTAGTTATAACGGCATGAATCCGACACCATATTGTACTAACACTGTTCTTAATATGGTGTTGATTCATGGCATAATGAGTACTGGCGAGTCATAATCTCCCGAGCCTTTTCCCAAGCACTGGCGAGTATATTGTGTTATGTAACGACTTGGCTTCTCTAATGAACATATGCTATAAAACATTAAATAACAAATAAGTAGATGGTTAGAACCGAAGAACAATATATTGTTCTTTGGTATTTGAAAAATTCGGTTTTGTGAAAAAGAAGGCTCAGAGTTAGTACTGAATAAATGATAAACGTTACGTCTACGAATGTTTTGACACATGTTCTTTGTGGAGCTACATAATTGTAAGCTGCGTGAAAGACGAGAATGTATTATTTATTCCTAATTTACCTAAGCTCCTTAATAGCATGCAGCTCCTGCTGCTCCGCGTGCTTGAAGGCTTGCACGATGTCCGTGGGCGTGGAGTCCTCGCTGAAGTGGCGCAGGAACAGCCCCGCCTCCAGCGACGACGCCTCGCCCGCCCGAGCCCGCCGCCGCCCCCCCTCCGCGCCACCCGCCTCTACTCGCGGTGATAGGGCTTCTAGTAGTGTGTACTGCCAGTTCTGTGATTGTAGGACGAAGTGTTATTTGGTGCACAGGTATTGTTGAAAAGTCTTACACATGTTGTTATTTAGAGTGTAAATGATAAATCATTGTCCCATCATCAAGAAAAATACAACAATTTTATCCGATTTTCCAATAAGGAAGAGGTAGACAATTCGGATGCTATTAATACTTTATGTTTGTCAGCGCATAACTGCGCCGTTTAACAACCAAATTGAAATATCTCAAGGTTCTCAATAAACTGAGTATTTTTTAATTGTCTTTTAGTGTTTTTTAGTAATCTTTTTTGGTGTACCGTTTTTATATTAAAGAAAGCTTTTTCCTTCAGTTGGTTCACTGATATTTAAGAAACCTCAAACTCGCTCAGTTATCAATATACTACTATTTACTATAACATTACCTGTTTGAGGAACATGTCAGCGGCCCCGCGCTGCCAGTCCCGCGCCGAGTGCAGCGCCTGCTGCAGCTGGTGCTTCTCGTATAGCTGCAGGGGGATCTGCTGGCCCTTCTTCACTATGCTTTCTACGCTGTGCATGTACGGGTACAGTTCCTTCGATTGCATTTCTTCCACCTGATACGTAATGAAGAAAAAGCTTAGTAGTTTGTTGTAAAGGACGTAATGCTGAAATAGTACACCGAAGTGTTGAAGAAGGTGCCAATTACCGGGAAGGTTTGTGTTTTTTGGAAAAGGCCCACGTTCAACAGGAGACAGCAATTGGCTGATATGATAATGACGAAAAATAGAATTTACTCTACGAATATTGATTGCGGCCGACGGGAGACGTCAAACGCTCAATGCGTCCCTGGTCACAGTATGGAGCTGTTTCGGAGGCTTGTAATGGAGACGTATGGTTGTATGTGGTTACATAATCAGTGTTGGACCTAAATATCCAAGAACATATATCGTGTAGTGGGGTTCCTGGTCCGGTTGGACATGTTCTGCTGGACAAGCCTACCTTGCTGAGCCAGTCCCTGGCATGCGAGACGGCAGTCTGCAGCGCGTGGTAGGACGGCAGAGCGGCCTCGATCTCCTCGCCGTCGGCCAGCAGCGCGTCCAGCTCCGACAGCGTCGTGTATTGGGGTTCTTCATCCGGTTGGGGGTGTTTTGATGTGTCGATTAGTACTGCACGGGCTCGGGTCTCCCATTCTTCGACTTGTGCTGGAGATAAAGAGAGAATAAATCATCACATTTGATGGGAAATAATTTGACCGTTAAGTACTAAAAGTTTCACATATGTATACAACTGCTTACACGTTCAAATTTCAACATAAACAGGTATTTAAAGAAAAACTCTGTTGGTAAACTTGGGCACACTAACCCTTAATTTGGCAGAGAATAAATTGTCTTACATTTGACTTTTGCAGATCTAGCGTCACCGATAGACCATATCTTTTGCGGTCGGAACAGTGTTTCACTGTTCCTAACCAAATTACACTTCCATAAACCAAACAATTAGTGTTACCTTTCAACTTATACAACAGCGACCTCTCCATTTCCACCCTATGGTGGGGGACAACATTGTCTGCATCGTTCAACAAACGCTGTATAACGTCTCTTGTGAGAGTGGAACAGTCCTCCCGGTAGGTGCGGACTTCCTCTAAGAACCGCACTTGAGCCAGCCGGGCCTGCAGGGCGGGGAGCGCGGGGAGGACTATGCAGAGACGGGAGCCGAGTTCTGATGTCTGAGGAGAGAGAAATTTGGTCAGAATTAAATAATGAAGTTCTACATAACAATGTAATTTACGAAATTTTGTGCTGAAGAAAAGGGTTCTTCATTGACGTGAAACTGAGATAGGTTGAATGAATAAACCTGTGGTAAAAGTCATAATATGATGGTTTTGAGAATAACATTTTTATGAAAGCTTGAATAATATCAAGTTTCATACTTGAGTACAACTCTGTCATTTCTATCACTCGTTGATCTTAATGAAAAAAAAAAGAAGACAAATATTGTGTCAACGCTTCATTACAGGTACTTTTTGCTTATATCTGTAGGTATACATAAATTATATATGTAATCACATATTAGGAAGATGTCACAACATACCTCTTCTAGTTCTCTGACGTAAGTTTGATCTGTCTTGTCTAAATCTTTGTTCAGTAGTTCCGTGGCTCGAGTCTCGAACTCCGATGTTTGTCGTAACACTTCTTTTACTGCTGATCCTGTAAGAAAAAACAAAAGAAGATTAAACATTGTACTTATACTTAAAAATTCGTTCGAAGAAATCTTGTGGAAACTATATTTTGTTTAGTATTTTTCAACTAAGAATAATAACCACAACATGAGACATTAAGATGATTTGTGTGAGGAATTCGGTTTCGTCGATAGATATCGACAGAATTGTGTTGCTGGGGAGTTTGTTCCACCACTTCTTCTTCCCAGCAAAAACACATAGGAAGTGGTGAAAGGGGGACGTTTTGAGGGTCTTTTGTATATTTGACTTTTAAAAAGCGCAGGTTTTTAGCTTTCGACCATTGAGGCGCAATGGTCACCATGCCGGACTGCCGAACCTGAGGTCCCGGGTTCGATTCCCGGCTCAGTCGACATTTGTGTGATGAGCATGCTTGTTAGCCATGGTCTGGGTGTTACAATATGTATTTATAAATATGTATATATGTAGCTATATGTAGTTTATCAGTTGTGTTAGCACCCATAACACAAGTTAATTAATAACTTACCATGGGGCTAACCGACCGTGTGTGAAAAAGGTGTCCCGACATTATTACTACATGCATACATATATATTTTGAATATTTTTTTTCTTTTATTTTTGGAGGGGGATTTTCAGACCAATATAAATATAAGTGTTACCTTCAGGCAGCACACAGGCCAGGCCGTCTATCTCGGCGGCGAACAGCGTGAGCTCGTGTATGGTGAGGCGGTACTTGGGGTCGTGCTGGCGCGTGCGCGTGCGCATCTTGTTGAGGTCCAGCTGCGCGATCACTGACGCGCACTTCTCTGCGTCCTCTATTGCTGTCTCTAGAGCTCGGACCAGCTCTGTTTTGTGCATCTGTTGGTGGAAGATGGAAATAATGCTAGTTAGAACTGACACATACTTTCAATTGATAGAAAGTAGCTAATTTTTGTTCTATTTGTTTATAAATATTGCATGTTACTTGATGTTCACAAAGTGGTTCAAAGAATTATGTATTTTGTGACAAATCAAAGCTTGCATAGGCAAACGATAGGTATCAATCTCCGTCCCCGTTTAATTTTGCGGTCGAATCAAACAGCTGATTTTCAAATACACCTCTACGAATTTAAAATTTCTTTCAGACACACAAAAGTCTCATTTAAGAAAAGAAAGAAAAAAGTCTCATTTATACTAGAAAACAATATAATAAAAACAAACAGTCGAATTTACAACCTCTCCCTTTTTTTTGGTGGTCAGTTGAAAATATCTAGACTCTATTGTTACCTTGAGATCATGTGCCCGTTTAAGATGGGCTCTCAATCCGTCCAGGTCGCAGGTCTTGGGCGTGTCAGGGTCGAGAGCGTTCTGCACCGCCTCCGCCCACTCGCGGAACTGCTCCGACTTCTTCTTCAGCTTCTCCAGCATGGCAGGCAACTCGTCTAGGGTGTAGCGGTACCTGAATGGGGAATGTATTGGTTAATATAAGGGAGAGAGATAGGCACATAGGCAAATTCAATACAAAATCAATGAGCTTATTTTCAGAGGGCGGCATTGTAATGTCCGGTCTATAACTTCTACAAGTAAAATGGCGATTGTCAAGAGTTACGATGTAGAAAAAGATATGGACGTGATGAAATAGGGAGTGCATCTATATCTTCACAAATGCTTGTCCATTTTAATATCTCCTGCGCTGGTTGATCTCCTTATACGCCGGGTGAACGGCCTTAGGACTCCATTATTATTATTATTTTGCATTCTCGAGGTGTGTCAATATGACGCTCGAAAATTGAAATACTTACAGTAAGGCGTAATTTGTTTGATTTTGACCGTCTCTAAAAACTTTCCAACCTGTCGAACATTAGTGTCTCTAATAACACAATTTCCTATAGGTATACCTGAGCTTGTGTTTGTGCGGTACACAGTCGCAAAGCTGCGTGTAGTGGCGCAGACACGCCACGTGCGGCGTGCACGAGCACGTCACGCACGACAGGAAGCACGTCGTCTTGCACAGCTGGCACTGCCGCTCGTCGTCCGGCAGCAGCTCGAAGGCTTCGCGTTCTGCTTCCGTTACACCCTGGTGAAGAATATCATGTTCAATTAGATCAAATTGTATTAAACAAGGGCCAAAGTTCAAGGACAACGTAAGAGCCGTGAGCATTAGGCGACCGGGCCGCGCCGCCACGTCGCGTGGCTACTTCCAGCCCGCGCACTATCAGCATGTGTCGCAATGTATTCGTTGTCCGCGCTTCCGGAGTTTGGTCACGTAATGCGCTCACTTACATATTATGTCATGAATGAATCAGTTAGCCACGCGGCTTGGACGCCTGATGCACGGGGACACTAAAAGCGTGAAGACCACTCTCCCGGTTGAACAAGCCACAAAGTCATGCCAACTCCAACACAACACCTATTTTAAGATTGCTTTTTCAAATTTGATATGCATTTATGTTATGATCATTAAGAGTAGTTTGCTATGTATTTTTTAAATATCCATTTTGAAAAAATTCTCAATCATACTAACGTTAGTTCAATAATCATATCATGAACTCCAACTCACCCAATCCAGCAGTCCCTTCCTCAGCTTCCGTTCATCATGCAGCATAGTCCTCATATCCCTGTAAGCAGCCAGAGCCACCGTGAGGCTGAGGGTATCGGCAGTCAGCGCCATCTTGCAGACCAGCTCGTCGTGAGAGAACACGCAGTTGCGACGCAGGGTGGAGTAGTGGGCGATACATTCGCGGCCCATTTTTAGCTACAAGAAAAATTATATGTTGTGATAAAGTATGTGGAAATAATTTGGCGGGCACAAGTGTGCAATGAGAGTAGAGGAAACACCATTATTTCTGCCAAAATATATGCAACAATAATTTTACATGAAGACATAATTATTTATTTTATTTATTGGACAAAAAACAGTAACATAGTCGTTTCACTAAAATACTTAAATCCAGGTTAGCATTTCTACATAACACCCATACCAACGTACACAGACTTTAAAATGGTAACCCCGATATTTTTTCAGTTTGAGAGGCTATTAATTTAATAACAGTGATACCCTTGATTAACAACAATAAATAAGTTATCCTTACCCAATCAGCAGGGGTAAAATTAACCGCCTCAGCGAAGTTATATCCCTGGTTGAAGCCGGCGTGGTAGGCGCGCGGGAACGTGATCACGAACTCGCCCGCGTGTTGGTCCATTCTAAACACGAAACATAAAGTTTCATCATTGTGTCCAAATATGTTATGTAATTAATAATTAGACACAGGACTGTAGAACGAGGCTTAAAAAACATTAATATTAGGTTATGGGTACGAATATGTAAATCTTTGATCCTCAATCACGACTTAATATGAGAGGATAAAGGTATGATTCCGAACAACGCTGCACGCAGCAGTGTTGCCGCAGCAGCGTTGCCGCAGCAGTGTCGCTCTGTTCGTGGTGATGCGTTGTTGTGTATTCGTTAGTTTACTTTGAGTTGACAAGATGTCGATTGATGACCAACTTTTATTTATACTGTTGGAAGAGGAAGAAGTCTGAGTCAGAGAAATTCATCCTTTTGTTGTCAATTTACGTGTCAACATTCAAGTAGGTACTCTTGCTGCGGCGGCAGACGCGTCACTACTGGTCTGTCGCGGCGGTAGGGCGACACTGACGCGCAGCAGTGCTGCCGCTACATTGCTGCCGCGACATTGCTGCCTAGCTCGGAAAGTAATCTCATATAAGCCAATAGAAATTGTACGGGGGCCAGTAGTGTCGCGGCAGCACTGCTGCGGCCGCACTGCTGCGTGCAGCGTCGTTCGGAATCATACCTTAATGAAACTTCGCAGTTCAACTTTATACTTTGGAACGGGAAGTAACTCTCTCGGGAGGCAGGAGAAAGAGCAGACAGGTGCTGGTATAATTTCGGTAAACTTCGTGCTTCCTCATAGATTATTTACCTATTTCAAATGCTATCCAGAACACCTTACTACATAACACTTGCAAATTTTCACCACAATTTTTCTGTCGCAATTTTTCCTACCTATAGACAGGCACTCCAGCCTTCATGAGCACATTAGGGTTCATGATGGTGACGAGCTGATGCAGCAGGTCCGGCTGCAGCTGGAACAGCTCCGGCGCCTCCGCCTTCATCGCAGCCTCGAACTGTTCCGCCTTCGAGCTGGGTACGCCGTACCTTGGGGATGAAAGTACGAAAGTGTTGGTTATCCAATAAGTTAAATACATTTGAACGACGATTTTTAATAAGCTACCTGCTTACTAGAGATAGGAATTTGACATTAGTTGCATGGGACTAATGGAAAGATGTTATCTTAAATAAGTAAATAAACAGATAGACAGAATATTGGGAATAGCCGTTAATGAACAAAGACAAAGCTGAGAAGTTTTGATAGTCAAAACTGCAATATTAAAGGCAAGTCAATCAACGTGACCGTGGTCAACGGTTGCTATATTCTCATAAGTTTAAAGATGTAAAGAAATGCATTTTTTTTTTTATAAATAGATAGATAGAAATGCATGATGTCCTGCATGATTTTGGAAAAGATCAATTTATTCACAAGAGAATATTCTGTGCCGCCAGTTCTCTACATGACCCACATTGTCTGACCTACATAATCAGTTTTGAACTACCACAGCCAACTTACCAAGTCTTGGGCTCCCCCCAGTGCAGGTAGTTGATGGAGTAGCTCCAGTGGTCCTCGTTGTGCCAGCAGAACGTCGCGAAGCACATGCCCACGTACAGCCAGGGGATCTGAGGATAACGTCACAAGTTAGCATATACTTGAATTGCAATGTAAAATATACTTGACTTGTTAAGATTTAGTGGTACGTTCCTACACTGTATGTATATCCGACATAATATGTAGGCGAGAACTTTATAAGATACAGCGTTCGGAAATGGATAAATTTTCTTCCGGATTTTCAAGGGTTGGCAAAAAGGTATTTCAGTTTTGTCCCTAAATTTTGTTTTCTATCAAAATAACCTCACCCTCATGAAAATCGCAAAATCACATAGGTTATGTTAAACCCGTTTACATTCCAGTTTCTGGCACCCTGGTACAGCTGGGTGGAGCACGTTGGAGACATACCTTCATCCCGGAGATGTCGGCGTTGATGTGTCCGAGCACGGAGCCCTCGAGCACGGGCAGGTTGTTGAGGTTCCAGCTCGACTCCGCGTACTGCTGCTCGCCGGGGTACAGCTGAGCATGAGACTTTGTGGGGAAACCTGGGAATAAAGGATATAGTTTAGTTCATGGTGAATGTTTTTACAATCGTTACAGTAGGCGAATAAGACAGGCGTGTTCTCGCCAAACTTTATGACAACTCGAAACACTGCGCCCGGTATGGGCTATATGTGCAAACCTGTGCTACAGAAATTGATTGCGAATCTACACGGCTTCGTTAAACCAACATAAAAACCAACTTCAATAAGGATGACAAAAGAAAGCATCAGAAAGTATTTGGTGCAAGATAAGGGTCAATTTGACTGTACAAACTGAGAAAAACCTAGTAACTTACCAGATCCATGGTCCATAGAATGCAGGTCGGCGCCATACTCCACGGTAACATCCTCGTCAATAGACGATACTACGCGCCAAAACTCTTTCTCAACCGTTGATGTTGGCACCATCTAGTTAAAAAAAAGATAAAAATAAGGTGTGTAACTAACATAACGGCGCGCTAGGTCAATTTCGGCCACGGCGGCTGTTCTCATAAAAGGAGGTCAGCACACATTATAACGCACAAGCATTTGCTTGGACACAAGTGCATTCACTATTCCTTCACTCTCATAGCTCGATGGGACGGCAATCCGACACAACCAGAGAGAGATTAAAATAGTCACAAAGTATATAAGATACAAACAAAAAAATTACATATGTACATTCTGACAAGAACCTTCTTTAATTGTCGGCTAATTAGAAACTTACATGAACAGGCATATTGAAGTAATCAGACTTGAACTGGTCAGCCATCTCTCCGAACTGTTGCAGCGTATACTCTCGCGTCGCCTGCTCGAAGCCGAACGCTTCCGTCGGTTTTGATACCTGTGCCAATGGAGAATTCAATTATTAATATCAGTTAATGAATATTATAATAAGGTCCATGTTACTGGGAACTGGTAAAATGTCAGTTAGTTATCCGATAGTTAATGCTATCTGCCTAAAAGCAACTTATAATTTCTGACAGATATTACTATCCAAAGCCTGTGAAACCAAGTTATAGAGTATCTGTCAGATAACAGATGGAACAGAACAGATATCACAGACTTTATCATTAAGTGCTGAAACTGGACATATAAGTGATATAAAAACGTACAAATCCACACTAAGTACACAAGCGAAAAAGGACATAAGCAAAACCTATACACATTAAGCGCAATACTAATCTATAGTTTGCGCAAAAGTTGCGCAATTTTGCGCAAACTTAGCGCAGTTTTGCGCAACACCCACCTCCTCAGCCAAGCACACGGGGCACCTCCAGTCGCCTTTAGGGACGTCAGCGAGCGGCGGCAGCAGACAGAAGGTGTGGTAAGAGTCGTCACATCCGTCGCAGAGCAGCATCTGTTCTTCTACGTCGCCGCGACCGCAAACGTGGCACATGTACTTCGCCAACTGGACCGATTAAAATGTTATTTGTTTTTGGTTTTTCTGTAGTAATCCACAGACTAAACAGAAGAGGAGGAAGGCGTAAATCCATTTCAGAAAAGAAGTAGTAAAAAGTTGAGACTCTTTTCACTGTAAAGCAAACAAACTGTAGTTTTATTTTTCTAAGGTCAGAGAATAGAGTAAAGAAACAAAAATACTTACCTAAACCTAATGCGTATAAAATTAGCGAAACTAAAGTTTAAATACATAATTTGTTCACAACCTATCAAAACTAAGAAGGACTCGTAACTGATATGTAGTAAAGTCTGATTTCCTTTAGTTTTAAGGAAATATAAAAAATAGGCAAATACTTACCTATTTTAACCGCAACAGCTTAGAAAGAAGTTCTCCTGTGTGACGCAGAGTCCAAAATACATAACAGCTTTTAGGAAATGAGCTTGTGTCACTGTGCACACATTTGAAAACGATTACTTTGTTCAATATAATCTATCAGTTACATTTAACAGTACCCTAACAATTTTACATCTTTCAAGTGATATACAGAAAGATACATACGAAAAGCTATAGTGTCACCATCTCCTTAAACTTATCTAAACTATCTTGGAGCCTAGCGTTACTGGTTTATTTTTTGCAAAAGTAGAGCATCAGTTTAGTCTTTCTGTCTAAATCCATCCGAATTTCATCTTGAGTCCTTATGTTTTAAGGCCACAAACTTTTGATAACTCCTGAAGCCAGGTGCACACCGCATTAAACCTGCAACAAAATCCTATAACCTATAATATTACCGGGTCATCAGGGTGCAACGCGTGACTGGAGGGCGGTGCGGGCGTGACGGACACCGTCATGTTGGACATGCGATGTTCACGCAGGCGTGTTGACCGCGTCACCCGGGACCGGGCGCCGCAGCTGCCGGCTGCTGACATCCATTTGTTTTCACGAGGACCTGGGTACAAAGGTGATTATGTTAAACTTTAGGGTGCTTCTACACGGTGCATGTAGCTGGAGCAAGTTAACATCCGCAAGTGAGCCGCGTGCACGTAACAGAGCTTTGGTACATGCGCGAGTCGTTAGATCGGCACGTTTTTCAAATACATGTAAGCTGCGCATGTGCCTCAACATGCGCAAGCTAATTGCACCGTGTAGACGAACCCTTATGGTAAGCCGATGTATTTGAGGTTGTTTAACTCCACAGGTTGAGAAAACTTAGAATATAGAGCTTAAAGAGTAAATAAGGGTTAAACCTACATGATAAGATGAAAATGAATGAAAAACTGTAAAAGAAGTGTCAGTAAAACCCAATTCAGGTTTTGGGAAGGATGTAACCTACTTGGTTTGGTTTAGTTACTAGCAATTATTGTTATTTTGGATGTACTATGTTATATCAATATTTAAGTACTTACTAATAAATAGTAGATTGATTATGCTATAACTCATAAGTAATACATTTTCAGATAATACTTTGTATTGGCTATTAAAGGCAGCATAACCTTGGTTAATATTGATCAATGCTTATTTATTTAATTAAAGACGCCACTACTTAACTACACGTGGCTATCCGATTAGTTATGAAAAAGTATAGAAAGCAATTATTATTTATGGGCATTTCATATTTAATTATAATTTTTTGGCCTTGTCCCGTTTGACTGTAGTTTTATGAGGGAACAACCAATTTTGAATAAAAAATTGTGTTCCTCCTGGTAATACAAATAGTTCCCTTCAGTAAGCTATGGAATGGTGGATATCAGCTTTAAACAGAAAAAACCGGCAAGAAACTCCATGAACAGAGAGTCCATGAGACCAACTCTTTGGAACCGTGCAACTAGTTTGAAGTTTCGAAAGAGCTTTTATAAAACAGAAAAAAACTTTTTTCACCGACGATGCTCCTAAAATTAGTTTTTTTTTTTTGCTTTTTAGTGTTTTTGGAAGTCGGTTTCATTTTTATGTAAAAAAGTTTTTTATTTACAAGTTTTCAGTGATACGAACAGTTGTCACTATCCATATACCTAAGTGAAAACTTCTCATCAATACAAAGAAATAAGCCCAAATACGAGGTATTTTACATATTCAGTTGTCGAGTTCCCTCGACCTTCTCTGGTCTTCATTATCAGGTCAGCTCCAAACCTTCACTGTTGAATAGTGCTTTCAGGCATACACCTGAGAGTCAAGTTTTTACTCTATGTATGCCTACAACTTTCGAAGGTTGCCCTCGATTTCTCAGGGTTTCCATCATCAGATCCTGACCTGATGACTATGGGACCAACTGGCAGCTATTCCGCGTCGAACAAAAAAAGAATCACGTAAATCGGTCTAGAAACCTCGGCGTAATCGATGTACATACATAGAAAAGAAACCTCCTCCTTTTTGGGAAGTCGATTAAAAATTAAAAAGGATTTAAAACATATAGTTTTCTCAAAAGAATACTCACTTCTCCTAGTTTCAGGGTTCTCCTCTTTCACAGGAGTCTTCATAGCTTCTTCCTGAAGCTGTAAAGGAGTTCTATCAGCCGGTACGGTTTCCGAAGGCGTCGGTCCGTCGGGATCCGGTTTGAACCGGCGCGCGGGGGGCGGGGTGGCGGCCGCCGTACATTTGCTGGTCGAACGACTGCGGGCACCACCTGCCTTTTCTGGCGTTTGGTCGCCTTTGACCTCGATTTTCTGTGGAAATTAATATTTTTCAGAAACGTCAAGTCCTACACTTAGTAAGAGATGGAGGACCTAGGAGCTGAAATCCTATAATAGTGACCAGTGTGTGACAACTCAAGGTAGAGAGAAAGAAGAATGGACCACAAGCTTCAGTAAAATTACTGCCAATCACATTCCCAGAGGACCAATTTATAGAAATAGAAACCTATTAAATAGTTCTTACTCTTTGGACATAAAACTACTCTCCTAACTCGCGAAAAAAGTATATATTTAGGTAATTAATGCTTCATAATTTACCTTAGGCTACAATCATACTTACAGTATCCTTATTATCGACAGCGCCATTATTCTTGAACACATCGTATCTATATAAGATCTTCTCATAGTGGTTCTTGAGTATGGAGCCGATGCCTTTACCCTGGGGGAAGCCCATGCGCCGCGCCACCTTCGACCACTTGCGCTCCGCTGAACATACTTCGAAACCACCTGGGGACAAAGAGTACTCAACAACTAGCTCTATTACACAAGAATAAGGTGTCCTTTAGCTTCACTTTTTTTTGGGTAATCATCAAATGACCCCTTCCGCTGTGGGTTAGCAGCAGTGAGGGAGAGTCAAACTCTTACTGACTAAAACCCATTATGTTCCTTCGTAGGCATTTTATGTACCAGGGCCGCAGTAACTCTTTCGATCAATCCCGTAGCTTTAGCTTCACCTCAATTAAACTTGTAGAATGTCAAATGATGCGCTACAAATTAGTCATAAGCAGTTGTAATTGTTCTGAAGTAGATGCCCGCCCCCGCTGCGAACGGGTTTAGTAAATACCTAAACCTATCTGATGGACTAGTTTATCGATTAGAAAACCACATGAAAATGCAGTAGTTTTGAACTTTACTACGGTAAATTGACCAATTATTCATAATTGTTTATATGAGACTTTTGAGTTTTCTGCAGAGACAAATTACTGGTAGTAAGATTTGAACAGCATACATAAGGAAAACCGGTTGAGTTTAATAACGCCAAAATTATCATAATAACCATGCAATATTACATGTATGGCTGTATCTGTGCTTGAGCAGATTACTAGATTTCTTCAGTTTTCGAGTACAACTAAGTAAACCTAAATAGGACATCTTAAGCGCCCTGAATGTTCATGTAAACATAAAACAACACCAACTTCCAAATCCACATATATTCCAATGCCATTATCGATAATTATACAAGCAATTTAGGCAATAGTATCTATGATGATGATGACATCATGTCATCTACCATCCGGGACATAGGGCTTGCAGAAAGCTTTTCCACTCCTTTCAAGTTTCATGTCCCAAAAGCCACTTAATGATCAAAATATGGTGTACATACCTGCTTCTTTAACAATCTTGTGCAGAGCATAAAGGTCGAGTGGCTTCCGTTCCACAGTGGGGATCTTGAGGACAGAGCCCTGCAGCTCCCAGAACTTGATGATCTGGTCCAGGAAGTTCAGCTTCACTCGGGTTATCGCCTGATAAACAAAATAGTTCAACATGACTCAACTGCAACCTCAAAAACTGTGCAAAATAAACAATGCGGTAAAAAGTTTCAAATAGTTTGTAGAAAATCTTCTGAACTAAACAAACTAAGTATTTGAATTGAATTCTGGAAAAATTGTTTTACTTTTATTTGATAAACACGAATCAGTCTTTCAAATTCTGTAACATGACTCAGACAGTATTGTTAAAGTTACTATATCTGGATTTTCCTAAGCCAACTAATATGAATCCTCTCTTCTAAGAACTACTTGCTTCTTGCTGTTCAAATCAGGGTCCATAGAGCATACTACTATTTTATTTTACAACTCAAAGCTCTTAATTCTGTGTTCAAAGGTTACAAAGGTACATAATATTAAGAATCACTATAACCTGCTCGTAAAGCGTACAGAAATAATAAGTAATTATGAATATAAATTTAACAGCTCTTGCTTGCATCAAATGAGTATCAGTAATTAAATCCCGCAGCAATGTATGACAATAACCTTTCAAAGTAGTGTTGATTATAGGCACTAACTCAAACCACTAGACATCTACAAGGGCACTTACATAATTATTACGAGTGAGCTAGCTAACTGAAGCCTGTGAACACGTCACTTTACAGATTATTCTGCTTCTATCATAATAAGGATATGCTATGGGAAAAACTAACAAACATTTTTAGGGCAAAAGTACACTAAAAAACTTTCTGGACATGTTACAGGGAAATAAAATCTGGTTTATCCTGTTGATTAACCAATTCAAAGAAATTTTCTAATCAAAGTGGTTTGATTAAGCTGTGTTGTGGGCTCATTGGAGGAAACAAAAATGTATTTCTAAACAGGAAGAAAATACACCACCAGCCTCTGGCAGAAAATTGATGTAAATACATTAACCAATGAACTAATGACCTATCAGTAATTCTGTTAAAATATCTTTTATCAGTGTAAATGATTATAAAAAGCATTAAACGATAAACATTTGAAAGATAAAAAATATTAAATCAAAAGAAACCCTGATAACTGATAAAAATTGCCCCTAAGAGTATCACAAATGCAATAGCCTTTTTGCTTTGAAAAAAAAAACTTATTAATTAAAAAATTAAATAAATTCTGCATAAAGAAAGTCAGAAGTTCCGAAAACTACTAAAAGTTTTATTGTTAACTAGCTTTTGCCCGCGGTTTCACCTGCGTCCCGTAGTCGGATGGTGACAAAAACTTTATCCTAAAACCTTCTCCAGGGTCTAAATTACTTATCCTCTAATTTTCAGCCAAATCGGTCAAGCCGTTTTCATGTTATGTCGTGACAACGGAAACCGGGTTTAATTTTTATATATATGTATAGATACATTTATCCTTACATATTTCCTTTCTATTCCTTGTTTTTTTTCCATCAATTAAACAATAAACTCCTTACCTCCAATTCATTCAGTCTCTGTATCCTCGGTGTGAAACGTAACCGGTCAACATCCACGGCAAACGGTGGCTGCCAATGCTGCAACAAATCATTGTACATGTTTATAATATGTATCTATTTATAAAATACTAGCTGACCCCGCGAACCTCGTATCGTTTAAACCTTCCCTGGACCTCTACAAACATTTTATAACTGAAAAAAGCCAAATCCATTCAGCCATTCTTGAGTTTAGTTTTTATTTTATTTTTATATGTAACTGTATGTAGTTCAGCAGTTGTGACAGCGTCCATAACACAAGCTAATATATTTATTAGCTTACCCTAGGCCTAACTGGCCGTGTGTAAAAGGTATCCCAGTAGAGATACATAAAATATTAAAAATGTAATGAGTGGGTTTCTAGGGCAACCACTATCAAATTCATAACAACATGTTTTTGTTTACTTTTTAATGTGATGATGATTGTTTTTATTTATTTTTGGTTATCTTGCAAAATTATTGTTACCTAGTTTCTTTTTGTAAATTGACGATTTATATCTTCTTTGTTGGAACAATTCTTAGAGGTTCATAATGAACTCAAATACACTGGAGGAAGTTGATAGTTAGTTTAAAGACAACATAAAGTATGCAATCAATTCTTTAGACTTCAGGTTGAAAACAAAATAGTACTTCAATGCCTCCTCAGATTTATGTCAAGTACTTACTATGTAAAAACAAAAATTTGCATGGAAAACATGGATGGAATTTAGCATTATTAATTAAAAAGAAATTGAAATCTAGTGCACATTATAACTTTAAATGTTGTTTACAAAAAAATATGTACTTGATCAACTTAGAAACAAAATATTACAGACTAAGTCCTAGATATAGAGGGTATCATATTTCCAGTAGCTTGGCTATACTACTACAGCTGTTTAAGAAATATGATACTAGTACCCAACTACCATTTCCACTAAATAGGTTTTAGTATCATATACTGAATGTATGTTCTACTTTAGCATGTACGGTGAACACAATTTTGTTGATACTTAATGAGCAAAATAAGTATTTACAAACTTATGATTTCCCAGCATGAATTCTATGTTAAATACTTAAAAAATTCAGTCAGTAGGTTACTAAGTCAACTGACCTTCAATTTTTTTATAGCTTTTTGGTAGGTTGCTAACTCTAAATTCAGTAATAAAGAATATTTAAGAAACAATTTGTTGGTCCAGTGCCATGCTTTTGAATGGGGCAACCTAATTTTATTTCTCAAAAGCTATTTTGCCAGACCCTGGGATCCTGTACCCTGTTAATGGATTATGATGGATAGAACAAGGAATTTTATGCAGAATTTCATACATAGAGTTTTATTTGCTTAGAAAATTATGAAGATAATGGTTGTTTACATTTTTTTAGATCTATGAACACTAGAAATATTATATATAAAAATTATCACACAAAACACATACTACTCTACAGTATAATTTAGTTTATTTATCACTTGTGTAAATGATAAAATACTTAAGTGAGTGTCAAAAACCTGTTGCAGAGAATGTATCGTGCAAAAATGTTTTACAACCATTTGACATTAATGACCTAGAATTTAACCCTGACAGATTAATTAATATTTATCATTTTAGTTTGTGAATCTGATAGCAGTAATGTTTTTCATTAGGATACAAACTGTGGGATGCCCCGTTATACATATGTTATGCTACTTATTGCACTGCTGTTGTAATTTTTTTCATTTGATTAGTGTAAATGAATAAAGTTTGCTTTTATACTTGATTTGATGTCTTAAACATGCAAGTACCTGTCAATAGTGAATCATAGCAAGAGTTAATGTAAATAAAAAAACTTCACCTACAAGTAAATTCATAATTAAGAAATTAAGTGTCAGATATTGTACATTGTATATAATTGGTGTGACAACATATTTCCATGTGATGGACAGAAGCTATAGGGCACTGTATGTTTTTTTCTACCTACCTAGTAATTAGCTGTGTCCCAGGTAATTTTGGTTTCAACTAAGTGTTATTTACTTTTTAACTTGAGTAAAGTTGGCATTCTAGATTTATGAGTAGTCTACAACTGAGTTAGACATAATATACTACAGCACCAATTTATACTAATATTAGGATGACAAATTGCCCACTGCTATGGACCTTGTGAATCACTTATACTTGCAAAAAGAAATTAGGTTTGTCACAATTTTACTGTACCCACTTACTAGGATTATTCTAGAACAAAAAGTGCCTTTGTTTTAAAGATAGATTTTAAGCCAGTTATTACTTCGATCTATTACCCTATATATTCTATTGGGTTAGTATACATGGGTATCTAGTCTATTACTCAATATTTTCAACTTTGTGAAATATGGATTTAAGGGCATAGATGTGTTTTATTTTCATAGTCCAAGGATTTGCAGCTTTTTTCACTAATGGTTAATTACAGAACAAGCACTAACCCTCAGTTTCTTGGAAATTATTTTTCAATAAAGAAATAGTTTCAATCAGTGCATTGATTTATTTATTCACTGTCCAGGAGGTAATTGTTCAAGTAACAGCAATAGTAGAGTGAGTAATCTTACATTTCAGTTACAGTAACTGAATTTTAAACAACTACTGTTACTTTATACAGTTACTGGATGGATATTTTGATAAATTACATTGTTTCAGCTATGTTCACATTACACCAATAAATACCTATTTCATGTCATTCTAATTGTTTGTAGAATCATTTGGATAGTTTAAAAATATTAAATTATTGATTTATAATAAATGTTATGCAACAGCCAGCATTTTGATTTCATTCCATTATGTAGAGTGCACCATTTTTCAGGTATTTTTTTACAAATGATACCATCACTTTGTTGAATTCCAATTTATTATTTAATTGAATGACAAAGCAATCTGGACCAAGTAAGTGCCTCAAACACTACCATGGTCAAATATACAGAAAGTAGGTCTTGCATACCAATAATTTAGTTGGTTATCTATAGCAATGTGCATGTTCATTCACTTGGTGTCTTTGCAACCATTTTATATTGATATTTTACTTGTGCATAAGACATCTTTGTCGAATTTTAGTGTAAATTCTACAACCAGTGGGCATTACAGTTAGTCACGACAAAAAAGTCGCAATAGTTCTTTTTTTATCTAAACTATCGTAGGCAGGAGGGCATCACACAAAATGGCAACCAGCCTCTACAATACAATATGCAAGTGCATTTACGACGAATTGAATACGGAAATATGTTTTCAATCGTATTCAGAGACCACTTGACACGTATTACATGGGATTAGAAGGTAAAAATTAAATTTAGATAACGAGCAACATAATAACTCGAGGTAATATGGTTGCATCACACGTAATTCGTGAGTGCTTTTATGGTTATAAAACTGCTCAATATTCATGTTTTATCAATAGAAACGCCCTGTAAAACATCTATTTACTGACACACTGGTTGTTGAAACAAAGAAATTCACTCACCGCTGGTGGTTTTATCTTGCAAATGCCCGATTTCTCAGCGATTGGTCGTATTTTGCTGATGTATGCCAGGGGGTCCAGGAACTCTTCTGGCGTGGGTTCGAACACTGGGGCCTCTGGAGGCGGGGTGAACGAGAAATTATCAGGTTTCATAGCAGGGGACGCCGAGTCCCCCATGCTAACTTCGACGTTAGCTTCGTCACATTTTCCCATTTTTGAGAAACACTATGCAGTTCACACAAATGCAACTATAAATAAAACTTAAGCATCATCTAACGTTAAGGAATGAATAAAGCACGTCCACAAAGAAATAGAAGCATCAGAATTAGTCTTTCCATAGGGAATCACAACGAGATAATAAATGAAATTATCACCAACAAATAACAGAGTTCACTTGCACGTCCGCCATGCGAAATTGAACTTTCGAAACTGCGGTGTTGCCAAGTGGAAAATTAAATCATTGCGCACAATATTTTTTTTTGTTCGGTGCATTTGCGAAGTCAAAAAAAATATTCTTATCATCTTTCATCTCATAAAGGAAACAAGCGAGCCACTTGTGTATTGAAACTTTGGCACTTCTTGATATTACCGTTGTTTCTTCTATTCGTGTAAACACTGGTACTTTGCTACACACCGTTAAGCAGGAAGCCGATAACAACATAGTTGAGCAATGGCTAGGCAAATGATGAGATGATCTACCATCATAATGTGAGAGTATACATACTTGCAATAATGTCTGTCCCGGAAACCAGGATAGGCCAAGAACCAACTTCACCTGTGCATAGATAAACCCAGGGTTTTGTTTTTGATTTGATACATTGGATCTTACAGAGGATACCTCATCGTTTGTGCAAAAGATTTATTGTAAACGAAATGATATCTTGCGGTTATAACCGAGTGCAACTACTGGGCGCCTGTACCTGGATAAGTGGATAAGCTATGTTAGTTGGGGATAGTCTGTTAAAGCATCGACATTTCGGAGTTCTAAGAACTCATTTCTAATTTTATTTTCCTGAAGTCTAATAAATGCCTACACCTTGCAATTAGGTTCAGTCATCGCTAATGAATCTAGCAATCGACCAAGAAATGTATACGTACCTATAGCATAACTTATTCATCTGGGATAAAAATAAATAGTCAGGAGAAAACCACAACATTAATGTTGCCCACTTTTACTAATGCCTCCCTGTTTCTGAATTCTCCCTCAATCTCAACCTCAACCTTTTAGTGAGTCAGACGTGTAGTTATCTCTTTCTTACGTCTCAGTACTGCAGCATGAAAGAAAGAGATGTTTTACGAAAGTGATATGTTATTTTTTTTCTGTGGCTAAAGTTGCCTTTAGCAAAAACCTAGTTCCCTTTCAATTTAACATACAAAAACCATTGCTGCCATTGATTTAAATTGTGGGCATTGCCTTTGCTTCAAGATTTTTAACACACATTCCCAATTTTCTTTCTGTGTCTGCCTTAATGCCAAAAATAATCCGAAAAATTCTCCCACGTGGTTAGTGTTGCCAGTGAATCTCTATCTCCAAAGCCAACTTCGTAAACGGGCTAGCTCGAGTGCAATCGATGAACACATCCGTCATACGCCGCCATTTGCGAAAGGCTGATCGCTGCTTAGCAGCGCGAGTGTCATCGGTTTGATTATGTCGAGTGTTTAAATTGTTATTTTCGTTAAAACTGTGAACTCAGTGCGAGGATATAATCAGTTAAAATGATTGTGAGGTTTCTGAGCGTTTTGTGCGTCGGAGTTTTGGCGACTTCGGTGTTCAGCGCTGAGGGAAACAACGACAATGAAGGTACGTAATTTTTACGTGTGTATTATTTATTTTGTTATCATTTACCCAATTTTACCGGCCTGCGTTATAGAGTAACTTGGGCCGAATTTATTTTTGTTGATGAAATGAGTCATTTTTCATTCAGAAATAATATAACGGTGTGTTCTAAATTCGAGATGCAGTTTGTTCTTTTTTCTCGTGTTATAAATTTATTTTAAAATGAAGATGGTTGAAACTGGTGTGTGAAGCTTGGGTAGGATTGGCTGGAGGTGTACGCGGTGCGGTGTGGCTCGAGTGTCGAGTGGGTGTTAGATAGTGGACCGGCTTGACGACTTCTCGCCATGCACAATGCACACACACACGGGAAGGCTCGCGCCGCGACTCCGGCGCACCTCTCGTGCCGTGCCCGACCGCTGCCTTCGTTTTTGCAGTTGATTCATTCACTTTATGAATGTTACTCACTGTTTTTATCAGACAATTCTGTACATCTATTACTGGATCTTGGGATCATGTAATAAGTCATCAAGATATTCGTCATTCTGGTAGTTTGTTGTTGTTGCTAGAGCTTTCAGGTGTTTTCATACTGAAAATAATATATTTTTCTGTTCTAATAATGTACTGTTTAATTCTGGTAAAAGCCATATAGCTACAGGAGCTACCTACTATCACACAATGGGACCTTAGACTTAAATTTCCTTAGGTAGATGTTAAACATTTATTCTTCCGTAGGGCACTGGCACAATGAGTTCCCATGTAGTTTTTCCAGACAAATCTACTTCCCAATAGGTCAACATCTTAACTGTATAGCTAAACTACCTCTCATTTATTGTTTCAAATCAATAACAAAGTATCTCAATAATTGTCTATGTAACAATATGCCTATGGTATACCTTAACTGTTCAAATTTAGATTTATATTCATTGATAAACGCTAAGAAGAAGAAGAAGATTCATTGCAGGTTAAAAATTATACAGACACTTGAAAACAATTTTTCCACAAATAGTCTCCAACCATGAATCATAGATGCAAGATTGTTCTTACACTTAATTAACAACAAATGCTCTGCAATTAACACTGAGTGTGTAAAAAGCTTTCATTCCGAAACTGTATTCTATGTGGAAATATGTACGATGGAGGAATTTTTGAGAAACTACTATTAACCTGCAGTAAATGAAAAAACACCTGAATGACAAAAATAAATTCTTCATTATGAGGCAAGATTCAGACTCAGTTTTTTCTTTCAACATGTAGTAGCATTTCTTACAATAAATTTAATTAAAATGTTGTTTAATGAAACATATTTTCATAATAATTTATGATTAGCGTAGTTTAGCTTATAAAAGTTTTTCATAGATCATCATATAATAGCCATATACCATGAGTAGACTGTATTTCATAATATATGGCATTCCTAATATTGTCTAAACCATACCTTGGCAGTCTAGTTAACTAGTTTTACTTTGAGTTCAAGGCTAGAATATGAATATATCATGGTCCAAGTAGCTGTGTTGCCATGGTAACCACATACTAAACATTATAACAAGTAGTGTTATTTCATATTTTTGATAGTCTATTAGGTTCTATACTTTTTAACAGAACTAAGCTTTTTCCTAAGTACTTGGTTTTACTCTTCGTATCAATAATCATATGTTTATAGTGAAATTTAATGGGTGTAAATTAACCATAGTTTTCTTAAATTACTTAATGCAATAAGTATAGAGACTACAATATATGTTTCACTAGGGATGAAAATATTTTAATACACCTACTTGGTGACAAGTAACAATACCTAACCTAATTGGCTGGTATTTTACATTATATCTTGCACATGAATGAAAACCAGAAACATCTTAAGTAGACTGAGATATCAAATAGGTATGTAATTAAAGATATCTACATGTAGAAACATAATGGTGAGAAAAATAATTTATACACTAAACACCTATGAAACTAGGTACGTTAGCAGAAACCTGTTCATAAAAGTATAAAAAACTGCTGTTAGTAGGTAAAGTTTGCATAGTGTAAGTGATTAAGTAAACACAACATAACTGAAAACTTGACCTATTTGTGCACTGTTTGATTTTTTGCTTTTTAAACGTACTTAATACGATAAAAATTGTATACACAATCAGATAATGTTATTAAAGAAGTTAGATTGCGAAACACGTGTATAAAAAAAACATAAATAACACGAGGCATGTCGCGTGCCACGATTATGCCGTAATGTTCTGAAGAAAAAAAAAACGATCCTTCCAGGGAGGGTGTTTTTTTTACGTTGCTAGTAGGTAAGTAATTGTGGCACGAGTAGGGCTGCCATCTCGAATTTCGCCAAACCCATTTAAAGGGACAGGACAGTCATTTAAAAAACCCGGACATTTGGCGTAAATCGCATTTTTTCCCCGAACGAGTACGATTTTTTTTTAAACAAAATAATAGTTAATTTGTAATCCATTTACTATTAACATATACTTAAATTTAATGAGGTGCTTCCTTACATGAAAAGTGTCCGGGTTTTCCCCGGACACTTCTTGAAACCCCGCCCGGACGGCCCCCGGACGCCCTCCAAACGAGGACAAATCCGGGGAAACCCGGACGGATGGCAGCCCTAGGCACGAGGAGCTTAGAATAATCTAAATGCTTCTACATCTAAGATATTATTAACGAAGGCGAAATTTTCAATCGGCATGCATTTATTCGTCATCACAGCTAAAGCGATAATCGCGTCCCATCTCGATCGCTACGTACCTATTCTTCGCCTTAAAAGTACAGATTAACCTCAACTACGCCTTATAAAGCCGAACAAAACAGGAAGCTTCAAACGGCTGCATAAGAAATATACAATTTACATGTACAGTTTATTACAAAGGAGACACGGCCATTGATCGACAACTCTGTATTCAAACCACAAATAATTATATCATACATAGGAACTACATCCCATAAATTAGGCAACATTTAGCTTCTAGACTTCCTCAGCTGCATAAAGGTGGCCGAAAATATGACGAGTGGAACCAGTGGCTGAATTAAACGTGAATAAATTAGTTATTTGCATAATTTTGAATGTCTCCTCAACAGGTGACTAAAGAAGCGATTGGATGTCAGTAGAATTATGATATATAGGTATTTTCATTATTGTAGAAATTAATTTAAAATACGATCCCAATAATGGAAGAAGTTCTCTTTGTTTTTTATAAGCTTCAACTGTATATAGGTAATCTAAATACTATTTCAATAGATAATAAGTGATCCAATAGTATCCAAGAAGGGAGTCAATAATATCGTTATACGAATCCGTAGATTTATACAATTGTAGTAATTTGATTCGATTACGAATTGGTAAAAAGAAGGGAGGCAAATCACAAAGACCAAATCGAATAAGGGACAATGATCCGTGGTCTAGCTATTAGCACGTAACAGACTGGAGGTTCGGAATGCTAATACTCACCCAGTTGGAGAAGATTGTCTGCGAATCAACGATGTTGTAATAAGCCATAAAAGCTAGCTACAATGTAATAAGGCGAACGAGAAACACAAGTTATGGCCCAGTATTTCTCTATGGGTTATAAAAGAACCATAAGTCTGCTATTGTCATGATAGAAAATGCAGCTTCATAATATTGACGGCAATTTGAATCTGTTTCTTTTACATTTCTCTATGTATGCATTCGTCGGTCCCGCCAGTTCCGTGCCTTGTCGTGACATCTCTCGCGAGTCTCAAAATCAATTTCACGGAGCCCTGGCGTCCTCAACACTGTTGCTCAATCGTGGACAAAGTGCCGTAAGATAAGAGAATTTATGACGAAAAGATTGTATCTTGTTCGAATAAATGAAGTCCGTGGAAGATACAAATCTTTAAGGGAATCAAATAAATGAACTCTTTCAGAGCAACGTGGACTTTCTATTCGCTTAAGTTTTAAGTAAATATTTTGTACCAGAAATGTAGAAAAGAAGACTGCACAGTAAATTTATGTGAATGAAACTACTAATGAAGGTCTGTACTCTAAGGACGTCAACACAAGGCGACACAAACTGGGCGGTCTAAAAAATCGAGGTTATTGCCTTCGCAAAAAAACAATGCTAAAGTTCAAATGACTGAACAGGCATACAGAAATCTGCAATGAAAACTGCTATTTAATATTCACATTACATAACATTCCTGCAAACAATGGCAGAGACGATACATACACACTTGTGTTAGGTTCCTCGGTTACTCCATTGTTGCCATAAACTTGGTACATTGCTGATTTAGTCTGGGATGAAAGGGCTACTGCTGGAGTTGAATTTATGCTAATTGCTACACCAATTTCACTAAGTAAAAGGATTAGATTGTAGTTAAGATTATGTGTTTAATTTATCGTCTCAGTGTTCGGGTGTGGCCGCAATTCAGGGCATCAAGTAGTCTTAGTTTATACTATCATATTGTCTTTGTTTATAAAGCTCATCGATATAACTTGTTTGACTATAGCTAATTTGTGAATATGTCTAGCAATTCCTAAGGTAATGATCGAAATTGCTTTATTTATTAAATCAATATCGGTTCTTGTACCTACGAAAGCGCATTTGCAACAAGACGATACATTTTAACACGCTAAAAGACAATCGGCATCCCATGAGACACTGAACACAACACAAAAACGTTTGAAGTTACATTGAAAATTCAAAGTATTTCGTTTGCCAAAGGGCTGCTGATATCGTTTCACCAAATAGGCTTATATCTGATCTTCATTGAATTTGCAGCTCTTAACACACTGCTCGAATTTTTCAGATACTTCCTTCCTTATGTAGTAAATAGCGGTACAGACTCGCACCGAATAAGATTCGCGAAATAAGATGAATGATGATACCTCTTAAGATGATTGTAAAAACTTCCAATTTTACGAAGTTTTTGGAACAACATACAAGCGTATCTAGGGCAGAGATTACTTATTTAAAAAACGTATCAAATCGTTGATGACTTATGATAATCTACAAATAGGTGTAACGATAGAATAGTTTTTCAAAAAGATAACGTATAGCTACCGTCAATCAGGCAGATAACTGATAATACGTCGCCATTCATCCACGCGTCCCGATCAGCCTTGCCTATATTGTGTCAAATTGAAATGGTTTCAGCTGCATGCATACATACATGCATGTTTCGCAAAAACACAGATTGGAAAAGGGAGCTAAACTGGCTACTCGTTTTTCAACCGCGCGGTCTGTGAGAAGTTTTATTTTTTGTGCACACATTTTAGCTTTGATGATATTTGGCACACGGTGATATGTTGGTTGAATTTGGCGAAATCCATACAGAGTTGAACTGTTGTGCAATAAATTTTGCTATTTCATCGAATGTGTAAGGCTTGTTTTTCCATCCAACCACGCTAGGTCACGATGTCTAGTGTTGGTTTTGTACGATTGGGATTCGGAATTCTAAGAAATATATTTAAATATTTGAACTTCGTTTGTGTTCATGGCATAGCTTTGACGTCGCCATAGCACGGTTGCCAAATATGCATTAAAGTTTTGTTCGTAGTAACCAAGTTAAAAAGCGAGTCATATGTATCCTGCATGTAGTTTTGATGACCCCGCTGTTGTCAATTTGCAAAGCAATTTAGGGATTGTTCACACCAAACGTATTGTCCGCCGCTGACTGTGAGTATACTCACAGTCGGCCTCAGTGTGAACGTCGACTCAATCTGCAGTACGCGTACTCACCAAGCCGACAATAGGCTATAGCGTACGATGCGCTATATGTGTGAACAAAAGAATACGCTCGCGTAGGTTCACACTAGATGCGTACGCTGAGCGGCCGACTATTCTACACATAAAAGAGCTCAGTATTTGAAGTTGCTCGTAGTATTTTATAAACGATCTCTGTGATCACTCGTGGTTCCCATACGATAAAACTAGTGTATTTTTTAAAAAAATCGGACGTTTACTGATATTTCAATTAAATGATGCGCATTCAGATAGTTGCCATTTGCGAAGCTCTAGAGGAAGACGAAAATAATAAAAAGAAGAGATTGTGGGTACATCCCTTAAATATGAAGAGATGTTTTCTTGGTCAATTTCATACTTTATATTTCGAATATAGACTTTATCCAAATAAGTTCAAGAAATATTTTCGTATGACAGTAAAAACATTCGATGAGTTACTATCTTTAATACGTATAAGTTTATATAAAAGGGACACTAATTATCGACGTGCTATTCAGCCAGAAGAAAGATTGACAATTACTTTAAGGTAAGAGGAAAACAACTTGTACTGTAATCAACACTTATTTATTATAATCAAATCAATCACGTTTAAACAATTGCGAAAAGAACAATGTCAGACGTCCATAGTAACTTAGGCTCAATAAAAATATTTCATGTACAGTGAAAATTCTTACAGTTTCTTGTGTAGTTTAACGTCAGAAGCTTTAAATGAAAAGCTAAATGAAGTAGTAAGTAATTTGGTCGCGTTCAGTCATAAAACTTTTCCGAAAAATCCTCCAACTCCCTCCAAGCCAATTTTTAATCCCCCCGCTGATCCCCCCAAAGGATTGTTCCCCCCAAAAAATCCCCCGTGGGCAGAAAATACCCCCAAATTTGGGGGGAATCCCCCCAATCTGGCATCACTGCGCGGCGGTGCGGACGCGGCGGAGCGGCGGTGCGTACGCGGCGGAGCGGCGCTATTCGGCAACTGCGTCCGCGTAGCCAATCCGCGTCCGCCGTGCATAGTCGCGTAGTAAAATAATCGGCTACTGAGAGTCAGCTACAATAGACGACGTAACAGCGTATAGTCGGTTCGGTGTGAACGACAATTTCAAAATATATGGAAAAGCAATAAACTGCGTAACGCGCGCTCACAGTCAGCGGCCGACATTACGTTTGGTCTGAACGATGCCTTAGAATCGATCAGTTCACAAAAATGTGTACGGTGTCGCTTTATCAAAAAGTTTGCAAGCTTTTGACGTTACGCGGACGATCTTTCAGCACCTTTGCATGGACCAGATTTTTACGTCCTGTCGAGTGCCAAACATGCAGGTGGCGTATTTTTTATGGTTCCGACATCTGCTCGCAGCGTATTGAATTACATTATCCGCGTACTGTGTGCTCTCCAGCGACAGGAGAGCAGGTGGTCACAGTCACGCCTACTATTTGTAGAGGCTCGGGTTGACGGGAATAAGTACTCCTTGAAATAATATATTTTTAAAAGAATAGTAGGTACTTACTGCGCCGAACAGACCTGAGAACGTAGAAATGATTTATGAGAACCGAGACATTTGTCATAATTAGTTTAATTAGAAAGAATGATGAGCTCTCTCTCTTCAAATATTCATCATTCCTAAAGAGGCATTTAGAGGAAATAAGGGTGCCCGCCTTTATGAATATTTAGGCCTAATTATAATAAAAATAATTTAAGTTGTTATTCAGGTAAATAACGAAGGGGAACTAAGCAATGTTAGCTCGTTTTCTGTGGAAACAACGGCTCTCCCGTAAAATCTTATCGCTACTTAAAGTAGGACAAACCTTTCATTATAGCTATCAGAAGCGGTAATTACTATTCTAAGAGTTAGATACCTTCACAGAATAACTCGTATTTTAAAGTCACTACAAACTGTCCGGGATCTTTGTTTAACGTGTAAACAGATAGGATTATATCTGATACTTCCATTAAGTTAAGCCGAAGGGTTAAAACTTTCTTATTAATTCTAATACATTTTAAGAAAAAGGCCCTATTTAACTTTCCCTTTGCGCTCTGTTAATACAGGTGATTACTTCTTTTAATCATTTAGGTAACTACTTCATTTGAACAACAACATGCAAAATGTAAAACTGAACACCTGCATAGGTCTTTATTTGGAGACATATAGGTATTGACGGCAGTACCCAAACCAATAAAAAAGTCCGATACAGAATTAAAAAATAATTGATTAAGTACGACCTTTTGAAAATCCTTCGTTCGGTATTGTCAACTGAGTTGTTTTTCCCTCATCTAAATCACATTTATAGCTAAAAACTCACTCGAGGTTTTCAGGTTTGATTTGAACTGTTTACTTGATATTCCGCTTCCTATTTGAACATTCAGGTTTTGATCTTTGTCGTTCGTTACTTTATTTCCAACATGCCTTTGATTCCTCTGAAACTCTTTGAAAATTAATCTGAATAACGAATCGGAACTGCAGTGGCAGTACAATTATAATACTCCACAAAGTTGGTACAAGTGGCCCGTATGCGCATAATAGTGCTCAAAGCAAACTGAAACATTTGAAGCTGTTTGAAACTGCACTGGTAATTGTCAAATGTACGTATTACAAACTTGAAATGCTTTGAAACTGTCGACACTGTAATTGCGTTGGAATATGAAAACTTTATTTCAGGAATTCCAAAACAAACAGTGAATTTAAAAAGAAGTGTCAAAATTAGTCATGCGTCAGAGACCCTTTTGATTTAATCTTGGCTTCTTGATTCTTGTAGAAATAATTCCTTTAAGAAATAACCCGTCACGGAACAGGAACGGAAAAGATTATTCTTTTCATCGAGCTTTCTATGGCATGGAAGTCAACCGAGCGTTTTGAATAGCGGAAAATTACTCACCTTTTTCGAACTGATAAAAAAATGCTAATAGGAAAAGTCGTAATTGACTGCAAGGTCTGCAGGGGTGTAATTACAATCTCCTCAAAAAGATTTGACTCACCGCAGACAATCTTACGGATCGGCTATTGATTAGTCAAGAGATTGAAGAAGCGTGGCTTCGTGACCTAGTTACGGTCTACTTTACCGGCGATTTAGACTTATTGTCCATCCGACCCGTCCCACCAATACTATAAAGAATTATTCAAGGAAAACTAACCGTTTAGGGTTTGAGAAGTCTCACAGGAAACTAAGACACAGCAATAGTTTGAATTTTTTCGTCAGTTTGAAAACCGTGACAATGTAAACAGTTAGATGATGACATGTGGTATTAACTAGTCTGCTTAAATATTATAGTGTGGGTTCCGGTGACTGCACTCAAAAACACATTCTTATGGTCAGTCGGTGCCCAATACTTCTTTTGTTTGGTAAAACACGTGGGTCGCCAGTTATGTCGACGCCTGTGGTCAAATTATGACTTTAATGCACTTTCTCTCATTTTTGAATAATCCAAGATAGAGCTTGTGCTTTTAGCTTTTGCTGCAGTGATTATGATGAAAATTAATAACACAAATTAATAATACAAACTAAGATATCAGAAATACGTTTTTGTACCTCTATAAAAACCTGAGGAGACGTTATAAATCAAAGGGCACCTCTGCTGCTTGCCAAATCCGATATATTTCTTGCTTGAACCGTACGTTTTTCTGAAACCTTTTGGTAGAGCGGAGTCAATAACTGTACATTTCTTTTTCTGTACATGTCTACCATTTGTCTTCTTTAGAAACCAATGTAATGATTTTTTGATAAATGCGAAGCGAAAGCCACTTGTATATGCAGCGGGAGTCGATGTAATAAATCGCATTTGTCACATGAAACAGTTCGGTTTCCGGATACACCCGGCTCCAGTTTCACATTCGGTGATAAATTCTCCCCTCCAGAAGTGCACAACAGTCGAGCTTCGTGGAAATTGGAGATAGGATCCTATAAAAAATAATAAAGAGAAAACGTAAACGAGACAAAATAAGAAAACAAACAAACCGTGCAAAAGGCATCGGTTGAGCTCAACTTTTTCATTTGGCAACTTTGATTGCCTTCGTCCTCTGGCAGATTGGTGTGGCCATGGAATTTAAATGATCCCTTCGCCTGCATTGCTATTTATTTAGGCTACATTCAAATGCATTTCGTTGGTTAGGTAATTATAAGTTAGCATTTAAATAATTTTAAAGGAAAAAATATCGGGTACCTGACGAATTCTGAAAATAACATCGAAATATCATCGTGCGAAAAATGTTTCAATAACTCACGTACTCTGCTTTGCTTACTTTTTATACTTCCTGTTTATTTAGTATTAACGACGTACCCTGAATCCCGTCGATGCCTTTTTACGCTCTTTGACTAGAAAGAAGAATTCGCAAAGTTTTCTAACAGACGCCATTGAATCTGAATATTTTCATTCGGTTCCCACCCAGAACTTTGGACCGTATTCCTATTGTCACAGGACTTTAATTCAGATAACTCATATTTCTGCCTCGAACGAGACCTAGAAATAACGAGTATCCAAACCAGTTTTTTTATTGTTGAAATTATTTTTTCTACCTATCTTTTGTGTTTGATATATTCTATCGGGCATACTGAATCTCATTTGGGTTGCGTTTGTGTATTTTTTACTAATAGACATGTTTTTATGGTTGGGATAACATATTTGATGGCAATAAAGGTGGATGCTCTTGCTCGTGTAGGTTCTAAGTAAACAGTGGAGCATTGATCAAACAAATAGTCGGGTGGAATAGCTGCGACCGGCACAGTTACAAGAATTAACACTTGTGCAGCGCTTGTAGGTCACTTGGTTCTCGTTATAAAAGCACCGTGAATTTTGATTGCAGTAACGAGCGCTTTTGCATGTATAATGACTGGAGATTTAAAAGGAAAACTCTTTTCGTTAATATTATGCTTGTTCGCTACACAAATTGCAAAGTGGGTGTTATTTATGACTGTGTTATTGTTAAGTTGAATTATTCACAGGCATTTGTGAGAATTGGCTATCAATAATATCTATTCTCAGTATAAATACTTCTAATTATGATTTCTTCAGTAGTGGGTGGGGTATATTAAATGTTAAATTATGATCCGAAAGTTAAGGTGCTTAACCGCACGCACACGAGCCATTCATCTTTTTGAGAACGCAAGATGGTTGATAAGCACATTGTCTCGTCTTAAGTATTATCGATATTTAGTTTGGTTGTCAGAAACTGCTTCAATTGAACTTAATATTAGTTTCTACACGGTGAATAACTTACCACAGCCGAGTTGATAACACTGCAACGACCATTAAAAGCTTTTTACTTCACATTGTTGAATGTTTACTTTAATTATTAGTTGAAGGAATGTGGCTTCGACGCCACGGCGACGTCACTATCCCAATGAACTTATTGTGTTAGTAATATTAGTACAAAACGAAGTGTTTCAATTTCACTGAATAAATTCCTGCTTGATCACGTTTGGGATTGAGGACCCGTGACGAAACGCTGGTCATTGCTTGTTGTTCAGTAAATGGTATTAAAGACTTGTTAGAATTGGAACTTGATCTACATGTGACAGGTAATTATATCGTTTCTTTTTTTTTTTGAGGTTTTAGACATCAAATGCTTTTGTTTGCTTTCATAGATGAAAATTTTCAATTACGTCCAAATAACTATAACTAAGGCAATAAACAGTTTTTATTCGTTATCAAAACAAACCTCCATCTTAAATGAATTCATTACACAGAAGGAGCGACATTATTTTGAATTCGTAATTGACGAAGACCTCACCTTTTAGTTGTCTTTAAGTTTCCACGACGTAATTAAGTATTCAGACTGCTTAGCTTTAAACTGTTCTCGGCGAAATGGTTCCATGTATTTCATTACTTTAATTGATGCTTTTAATGGCTTTGGTAAACAACTGTGCCTTTATATCAGCGAAGTTAGATGTGAGAGTTATTTATGCAAAATATCGCTGAAGTTGTCTGCTTTCGCTCCTAAGATTTCGAACTATCTTATAAGAACACTGATGATTTATTTATAGTGCCTGTTTGGCTTTTTTATTTCATGTTTAGACGTTTATGGATTTATGGATCGTTTACAGTTTTAAGCTGACATTGAAGTTATGGTTCATGATTTATTGCCCGGTCCATTTTATTAATGTTTTAAGTGTATGTAAAATACGATGCGGCATATCTTGCTTGTTAGTTAAGTGATTGACATTTTCTTTTACGACTGTCTCTTTATATTCTAAGATTCGTTTTTGTGGTTCCGGATCTCATTACAGTTTATCTTTCTTGTTAAAAAAATATTTTTTTAAACATTGTCGGAAACCACACCTAGGTAGTTACGAGATACTTCATTTTTATTCTAATGACGTGTATGTATTGATTGAAATTGTCACGGTATCCAGTCCAGGCAGTTCTTAGAAGTCTGTAGGAGTATAATAAATCTCTCCTTTATAAACAAAGTACATGCGCCACGCCCACAGTCGAGACTTTCTACCATGTAATTATACAAACATTAATCAAAACTGAAAAGACTTATTTTTTTTTTTGCCACAAGACATCATTTTTCTTTAACGGCCGCAAAATTCTTAATTTAAGACATAAAAGACCATCCGTTGCCTAATATTGGTCATTGGTCTTTATTATTCAAAGGTTCTTATTGTTTAGAAAATGAATTGTCTTCAATTTATTTGGTGAACTAGAGGTCATAGGTAACTTTGCCCTATAATATCTTCGAGACAAATAACCTGTGACTTACGATTCTTAAAATGAATCTGTTATATTGCTACGAGTTACTTGCCACAACATATAAAATGTTTGGACCCTGATTTGAATTTCTGCAAAACCAATCGCAGAAGGAATAAATTTGAGGTCGTGTAGCGTGTATATCCCAATTTAGACCCAAACAGGTCATTAGGTACAGTCGCCAACATCAATGGAGTTTGAAAACGATTTTACCTTTGATCCGGGCCCTTATAAATTGTGCTTAATAAGCTCTTCAGGTATGGGACGTATAATTTATAGCGAGATGAGTGCAAACGTAAAAAATAGCAGAATCGTGGGCGGACTGTATAATCAGTTCCCTGACCCGAGTGGCGTGAAATTAGCACGAAATATGTTAATTTTATCCGTCTGCTTCGAAATGAATAGGGCACAATTAAGTTATCTTGTCTAAATACCTTATAAATATAAACTCTCCAAAGGCTCAGGGCGAGGGTCCAGCTTGGTTATGCAAAATAATATACTAAGCAACGGAACTGGCATGTAATGAAATTTGAATTAATTTACGACTACGCTTATGTAGCAATGTAAAGTCTTCTCTGAAATAAGTCTTAGATACTTATCGTCACAGTTTTCATAAACTTGTGGAGCGAAAATTCGATAGGTAGTCTTATTTGCAAAAATCCTGCCTAATGAAGTTCCATAAAACTTTGAAGACGACCAACAATTATAATTAGATGAAAAAGTTAAAATTTCCCCGAAGAAAAATAGCATTGGATTTTAGTTCAGAGCCGTGTTCCCTCCCTTTGAGACCGTTGAAATGGAATTACATGGTTATTTTCAATTCAACGCAGTACCAAATGAATGAATGAATGAAGTAAACGAACGAATCGAATCATATTTAAAAATTTGCTTTCTCTCGTTTCCTTTGTATACGTTGCTGGACAAATCCTTTGGTCTTACAGAATCCCTAATTGCATAATTACCATATTTGATTGTTATAAATTGTATGTGGCGGTAGGTAGCCAAAGTTAGATAAAGTTTACCTACTACATTGTATTATTTATTATACTACAATGTAGCTTATATAATTTAATCCAATAAAACAAATAAATGTACCTACTTAATATTTCCAGAAGACCTTACTTTAACTTAAGCTACAACAAACGTAGTTAATCACACTAAATTCCTAGAGAACGTTTGAAATACCCGCTTATCTTGTAAGCTGAGCCATAAATGCAATGTCGCCACACAATATATCTCTGCATGTCTTACGTAACGCTCGCTATGAAGCCAGACAACGAGCTGATGAGACAACAGAGATGCACTAAGCAAATATAACTGCATAATCCGTTTTAGATAACCTAAGTAAGTCAGCGCAACTAGTGGCTCAGACCAGGAATGCTTGCGGTCAAACCTCGGGTTGCGACACTCTTAACCAACAGGTTGCAAATGCACCTAGAAGTGGTGTATTAATACGATACTAATGTTAAGTAATATGTGGCTACTTTGATGTTTGCAATGATATTGTGGTTAGCGAACAGTAAATTGAATAAAGTAATGATGGCTTCGTGAATGCAGAAAGTCACAGCGAAGTGGTAAGAAAGGTGTCATGATTTCAACTTTTTAATAACAAATAAACTTCGCTGTTATCTTGAAAACAAATTCCTGCTTCATATATTCAATCCAAACATCTCAATCTTCCGAACTCGGAGTTTTAAACTTAACACACGTTCCCTAACAAGCGAAAAGTGGATCTCATCAGTTCCAAAGAAAATATTCATAACGAATCCAATTCATAACGTTTGTGAAGCATCTCGCACAGCACTTTAATATACTTGACTTTCCTTACGGCCTTATTCGATGTGACATCTCAGAACGATTGATTTTATCGAAAACTTGAAGGGCGTTGATTGGGATCGAGTGCTACTTCAAGGCTCCGAAACTTTGGGAACGTTAGAATTATGGCTTCAAAGTGATTTGGGGCGTTTTTACAGGTCCGTCTTTTGTGTTAGACTCGTACCCTAAGTGTCTAAAAATGTTTAAACTTTTCACCGTCTTTTGCTGAGAAAACGGTAAAGTTGCAACATCAGTTCGAACGACCCGAACCGGTTAACAGAAGAATTTGGGAATATCAATTTTTGAAGTACATATTATATACTCTTCTTCCTGATCTATTTACTAGAAGTACGTGTCTGTTCCTCCCACCTATTTCTAATTTCATGCTAATTAACTAGGCTTTTAATGAAAAGCTGAATTCACAAGAAGGTGCTAGTTTACAAGATAATTATTGTCGAAAACACTTCCTCTTCATTGCTTTTAAAATGGCGTCGAAAATGGCGCGGTGTCACCGAGGCGGGAAAAAAACAAAGCATCATGGCTCCGTTTACTAAGTGTTCGAGATGGATGAAAAAATGCTGCGCTAACTTAATTGAGTGGAAGAATATTGCTTTTGATGTCCAGATAAAAACATTAAAAGCTTTCAATATAGCGAAAACCTCAAGGATGTGCCTCAGTGGCCTGAGTTATTGAGGATGAGGCTGAACCGTTTTGTATGTGCCTAAACTCAGTTTCCGGTGACTAAATTGCTTATACATGTAGTCGTTTAAATTAAATAATTAAAGCAATCATTAGCATTAAACTCCGGAAGTATGATCGATATTTATTAGCAGAATTTATCTTATCTTTGCTATGCATTTTTATGTTTTTGAACCATCCTGGCGCTTATTTTAAACCCGAGCGTCCTTATACTTTTTAATATTTGATCAACGAGGCAGTATGAGGTCGGTTTCAAAATGGCCGCCAAGTTTGCAGAAATACTCGTCGACGGTCGAATATTATTTATCGATGTTTAAAACCATCTTGTTTCCCAATATCATTTTGGATGTTCGATGTTATTCTATTCCGATATTTTTAATATAATGTTTAATGCATTTAAGATAAGGTTCTAGTACTAAACGGTTCGTCGAAACGATTTAACGCGAATGATCACAAATCGAATTCCTTATTCGGAAAATTGCAAATATAAAGGCAATTTCCGTAGTCGCATCTGTTTATGGTGTATCATGGGGAAATGAGGAAGCAAGAACCATCGTCGCGGGCTCCCGTCGTTATAAATAGCTTTCATATGAAGCTTTGCGTTCGCATCATGAATATTTATGTTATAAAAATAAACAGGTGTCTGAAATGTTATTATGCGTGTTTGTTAAGTTATGGCGACGTTGAGAGGTAATTTCACGCTCGTCTGCCGATGATAGCAAAATTAGATGGATTATACACTTCAGCTTTTAAGTTATGGTTATCGATTTACTGTTAATGGATACTCTGTAAATGGGTTATTAGTTTCGTTTGAAAGTTTTTCCCCCGTTGATCGTATTATCAAATTGCATTGCATGTCATAATTAGTTGATTCAAAAGCGGATTTAAGTAATGCTGGATGGTCTATTTCTTAAATGATAATAAAGTATAAGGCCAAGTAAGTACGTATCATACAATAAAGTACTTACCTTTCTGGAGTAAAATATGAAAAATTCACTGAAGCTCCAAGAATATAATTATACTTTGCAAAGCTGCGGTATTTAGCTAATATACTTACTTAATAATGTATAGAAAACAAATCTTCCTTCTGCAAGATCATAATATTATACAATAACAGGACACAATAATAAAACAGGCGACCCATTGTAATGTCTAATATGTATACAGATATAATTGTACCTAAATAAATTACCTGTTATTGGACCAGCTATCTAGCAGTAGATAGTTATCGCTGATTTATGTGCTATGCATTCATAAATATTAACAGCCTTCGGGGTAGCTAATATACGAAGTTATTTGATATTTTGTTTGTCTAATATCTACTGTGTACCTGTATTATAATAACTTCGGATGCTGAAATAGGTACGGAATATATTGCTGCCATATTTGATAATTGAGCTTCTGAATTATTCTTGCTTTTAAAGTAAGAATCTGACCTAGAACATCTGTAATTCGTCACACATATTGAAGTGATACTAGAATCCAAAGCTCCTCTACTAGATTTAAAATAACTAGCACCAGAACTCGCCTTATAAATATGCTACGGAAGTACATGGAAACTGGTTGTTGTGTAGCTCATAGGTAGGTTGCCATGGCAACGAGTTTCTATTTGCGCGCTATTGATCTTTAAACTCAATATGGGTACAATCAGCGTTAGTTTGCCATGCTTAGTCACTGGTTCTTGATAAGTAAACTATTGTATGTGACTTGGGTAAATTGCCAAGGAAATGTAGCACAGGCAGCCTTTATACTTTACTCAAGTCTTTCATTATTATACCACTTGTGAATTGAAAACCTGTACTCTCAGAAGACAATAATTTTACTGTACACAATGAGAGAGAATAAACTTCAAACAGATTGAGTCCCGTAAATTCCAATAGCCTCGTAAATATCTTCCTTCCATTGATTACAAAATAATTTTACAGCTGTATAATTTTCTTTAGAAACTTTACAACGATGGGCACAGTGATACAAACTGTAGGTTTTATTAGTACCTCGGCTCGGCCTAAATAAGGGTACGTCTGACTGGCTGCGACCCTGATTAGTGACTCTTGAGACCTCAAATAAACCCTGTTTCTAATTACTATTGCGTTGAAATGTTCAGCCATTTTATTAAGTAGTGACGTAATAAAATGTCTACAGACATTATTGTATTTTAGTTTATTATGGTAGGATTTCGTTAGATATTGCTTTTAAGTTTAATTGGAAATGTTGAATAAACTTAAAAGCGTGGTCACGGACTTATCTGATTTGTTCTGGTTTGTTGTCCCCCGAGTTGGAATCAGCTTTTAGCTCATTTGAGGAGGATAGCTTTCTTGAAAAAAAGGTCCAATCAAGACGCTAGAGAAAATAAAGTGATCCAACTAACTTAGTTCAATGTAACAAAGACATGCTTTACGTACATTGACGTTATTATTACGTACATTGACAACTTAATGAAATTAACTATTTTGAAAGTCAAAGATTGATAAGAATATTAAATACTTTTAGTCTAGCACAATTCCAATCTTTTGAAATTCCAATTATTATGTTTTAGAAAATTTGAAAACTGAGGAATTATAGAGGCGTAACTAGCAGCATTACTGCGAGAATTTTCAGAAATTCGCCGGTGGAGAAGCACCTGCGACTAACGCGCGGACGGCCTTAATTTTAGGGAGAAAATTGTTAAGGCAATTCCCATCCCTAGAGCGCTGATAACGAAATCGAGTTCCGAGTTTTTACAGGTGTTCCCAAGTAAAATGGGTTTTGTTTGGGTAACGGAAATGTTAATACGGTGTGGCTTGGGACCCGCACAGGGTTGACAGAGCTCGTGCCTGCAGCGCCACGGCCCGGCTCCGATGATAAATGATCGAGTGTCCGTGTCGCCTGTTCTTGTGGTCGTTTTTGGGCGCTATACTCCGAATAACACGTTATAAAGTAATCTATTTTCTTCATACTCGAGAGGTGTCTTGTCAACAAACAAATGGTTGTATTTCTGTACTGCATTATGACGAGGTTGTACAAATATTTTGTGCTGTATTGAAAATTCTCGTCACAAAATATTTGGTAAACTATAAAGATGGAGCAGAACAGGATAACTGATGAATATAACTGTAGATTATGTTTGATGCTTGATAAAATGAGAACTAATGAAATTAGAAGAACATATGATGATTAGAAGGGTTTATGGAACTGTCTTTGAATGATAATGGTATCAGATCAGTTTTGTCATGTATTTGCAGTGAAATTAACGTAGCAGCCCTGCACGTTGTTTATCCTAAGTCCACTATTCACGCGCTTGTGAATAAATGTTCCCGAATAAAAAGCAGCCACCTCTAACTGGGGTCGTGCAGGTACCATTTATTCAGTTAGCCAGTTTCGGCCCCAACATAAGTTTGTTACAAGACTCGGCTTTATCGAGTTAGCTATTTACGACTGAACTGAGCCAGGCTACTGGATTCAATTAAAATAATTGACAAGTTTTCTTTAGCTTCTTTAGTAGGTCTTTCAGCAGTTTTGAGTTTAAGAAAATATTTAATGCTTTGAGGCTGGAAAATTCAATTTATGTTTATTATCTAATATATTCTATAGATAAGAGTTTTTCAGATAAAGGTAATAGTCTGATATCTTTTATCACAATAGATGACTATTGTCTAGGTAGCGTGTACCTAAATCTGTTTGTAGCCAGAGAGTGAGCCACACTGGATGGTTACAGCACCCGACATACATAACTCCATTACTCCACAGTCATGGCAACACGATACCCTCCCATTGTGCACGCCTTTCAGCCACAGAGCCACCTCCAAATCCCTCGACGCTAACAAAGGTAAAAAACGACACGATTTTGTATAAGGTTACTAAATTTCCCCGCGAAACTAATTTGATTCCAACAAAGTGTCAAAAACATGGCGGCACCGACCTTTGTTTTGTTGGATATTATTTATAATGGTACTTTTGTGTACGCCGTTTGCTTTCACGACAAATGGACTATGTAAAATATAGCATATTATTATTTAGGTAATTCAGGGGCAGTTATTGCGTTTTATGTGTGGATAGGAATGGAAATGAAAGTTTTGACCCTTCTCCAAACGAAATGAGTATTTTAGAGAAAATATTAAACATTAAGTTATGCTTGTAGTAATTAATATTTAATTGAAAATCTTACAAAGTTACGCTAGCCATATAATTTTAGAACAACTAAAACCGCAACCCTGAAAGTAGCAAAGTACATACTTTTAAAAAGCATGTAAAATGTAGAACATTTCCTTGAATATTGGATCAAATACTGCTCGACCACTAACGGTCGGGAGTCACCTCGGCATTCGGAATATTTCTTCATTCATAGCTTATGCCTATATATGCATAGCCTATATGCATAGCCTTGATCATTTCATGATAAAAATGCATAGGAAAAAGTTCTCACCGTTTATTGCTATATTACATACCACAATTACCGACCATTATACCACCTTTCTTGCATTAACTAAATTAAAAAAACCGGCCAAGTGCGAGTCGGACTCGTGCACGAAGGGTTCCGTAAATTACAGTTAAATCAACCTATCTCAAAAACTATAAGAGATACTTTGATCAAACCAAAAATCGTTGAAAGAGTTAATTAGCATGCATCACCTCTATTTTTTTTTAGAATTTTATACCCCGTAGTTATAAAAATAGAGGGGGGGGACATACTTTTTACGACTTTGAGAGCTGATATCTCAAAAACCGTTCACTTTAAGAAAAATGTTTTTTAGAAAACTTTATATCATTTTAAAAGACCTTTCCATTGATACCCCACACGGGTATGTACATCGAAAAAAAAAATTTCATCCCTCAGTTACATGTATGGGGGGCCCCACCCCCAATTCTTTTTTTTACTATTTAGTGTCATATTTTTGTAGCGGTTCATACAACACATATTCCCATCAAATTTCATCACTGTAGTACTTATAGTTTCCGAGTAAATCGGCTGTGACAGACGGACAGACGGACAGACGGACAGACGGACAGACGGACATGACGAAACTATAAGGGTTCCGTTTTTGCCATTTTGGCTACGGAACCCTAAAAACGCTCATATCCCTAACAAAACTACCACTAAACTGGATTATGAACAGGCCTTGAAAGATCTACAACAACAACACTTAAATGAATTGCTCTTCTGTAATGATCCCAATTTATTAACTTCTCTTCTCATTAATAAACTAATCAACACCATAAAAAATAATACCACTATCCGAACGATACCTAATAATAAGCGTATAATAAAGCCTTGGATTACCACAGGAATTCTACGGTGCATAAGAAACCGTAATAAACTACAAAAAAAATCTAGACTAGACCCACACAATAACATATTAAAAATAACCTATACTAGATACAGAAATTATTGTAATTATTTAATTAAAAAATTGAAGCGTAAATATGAAAGAGATTTACTCACTAATTCGATTTCGAATAGTAAATTGCTCTGGAAAAATATTAAACATCTATCCTATACTAATAAAAGTAAAAATTATAACTCTGAAATGCTTAATATAAAAGTATCACCGCATGACTCAATAAATTTTATTAACAACCATTTTGCAAATGTAGGTCAACAGTTAGCTCAAGCAGTCCAGCTTAATATATCTAATCCTAATAATCAACTGAATAACTTACCATCCCAAAAAAAACACCTTCGTTCTTCTAGACACTGATCTTGATGAAGTTGATAAAACATTGATGAGTCTTAAGTCTGACAGTGCCCCAGGTTGGGACAATATCCCCACAAAATTTATAAAATTTGCTAAATCTGAAATTGTTCCTATCATAACTCACCTGACTAATCTTTGTTTCCAAAAAGGTATTTTTCCGGAGTTACTAAAGCAATCCATTATCATCCCAGTACACAAGGGGGGGGATAGAGACGATGTCAATAACTACCGACCTATATCTATTTTACCATGTATATCTAAAATCATCGAAAAATTAATAAACCTCAGATTAATACAATATCTAACCAAATTCAACATATTATCACATTCGCAATTCGGTTTCAGACAAAAAATATCTACAGAGGATGCAGTTACTGGATTAAGCTCCTTAGTAACTAGGCATCTTGACTCTGGGAATAAATGCTTGACTGTATTCTTGGACCTCAAGAAAGCATTTGACACCGTCTCTATTCCTGTCCTAGTGAAAAAACTGGAAAAGGCTGGAATAAGGGAAAATGCGCTCAACTTATTAAAAGACTATCTCTCACAGAGAAAACAAAAAGTTAGGATAGGAGAGGTTATCAGTGATCAAGCGGATGTATCTTTCGGCGTTCCACAGGGAAGCGTACTAGGCCCAACACTCTTCCTGGTGTACGTTAATGACCTCTGTAACATGAACATCAATAACGCAAAGGTCTTCTCATACGCCGATGATACTGCGATAGTTTTCTCTGGTAACTCCTGGCAAGATGTGAAACAAAAAGCTGAGGTGGGCATGGCCCGTGTAGCTAACTGGCTTATCAACAACTTACTCACACTTAACACATCTAAAACAAACTACATATGTTTTAGTATAAGCAAAAATACACTTCCTAGTGAAGATTTTTACATAAAAGTTCATGTATGCGGTGATACCAATAATATACATTGTAACTGTTCGGTTATTAACCAGGTTACACAAACAAAGTATTTAGGCGTGATACTCGACCAACGTTTATCCTGGTACGCCCACCTTGATCAAGTCACAAATAGAATTAGGAGATTAAGCTGGATTTTTAAGACTCTCAGACATATCGCACCTAAACAAATAAATACGAACAGTAATCGAATCCCGTCTAGAAACATATTGAATGAGATTTACGTAGCTCTAGTTCATTCGTTTTGACATATTGCATCCCAGTGTGGGGTGGCGCTGCAAAAACCAAATTCATCAATATTGAACGCGCCCAACGGGCCCTAATCAAAATAATGTATTTTAAAAGATTGAGATACCCTACTGAGACCCTGTATCAGATAAGTGATTTACTATCAGTACGTAAATTATACATTATACATATAATTCTAAAAATGCACAAAACCCTAAAATATGACTCAATCAAAACAACTCGGAGAAGGAAAGATTTAATTGTTCAAATTCCCCATACAAAAACTGTATTTGCCGGGAGACAATACCTGAAGCGATCAGCTTTACTTTATAATAAAATTAATAATAAAATCAACGTGTACCCAAAAAAATACTGCGAATGTAAAAAATCTTTAACAAATTGGATAAAATTACTAAATTATGACGACACCGAGGCACTCTTGGAACACATTAAGTAAAATTTTTATGCTAATCAGGTTGTAACAATCACACAAATAATTCACACCTATATCTATAAACAGCTTATGCACAACATACTAATACTCACACACACACACACACACACACACATACACACATACACACACCCACACACACACCCTCACACCCTCACACACACACACACACACACACACACACACACACACACACACACACACACACACACTCACACACACCCTCACCCACACATACACAAATAAGATAAGGAAATCGTAGTTGTAATTAGTTTAGATTTGGTATGGAAGAGCGGAGCTCCCCAACACAGGCATTACTTGCTTACAGGGGAGCTCCAAACACAAAAATTAAGAATGTAAACTTTTTGAAGCAATAAACCATTTTGTATTTTTTGTATTTTTTGTATATCTCTTTTAGCTTCTAATATGTGCTCTTACTTGACAGATTTTATATTCATGTCAAGAATGTTTAGGTAGGTACTATTTAATACTGACTTGCATTCGAGAATCATGCAAGTTAACAATGAGTTAGCTTTTATAATGTCGATTTGAAAAAAAAATGTCGCATAGGTACCTTAGGTAGGCTTTTAAGCAAGATACCAGACTCGTGCAAACGATACAGCACATTCTATTTTCCTCGAAGCTTCTCTATGCCTGTTAATTTATCTTTAATACAAGCATTATTTTGGACTTTCGATAAGCTGATCACAAGAATGAACAAGGATTGACTATGTGTTACGTAGACTTGATCATGGATTTAAAGTTTGCTACAGTCTATCTTGTGTTTCTTGATAAATGCGGATATACCTACTGACAGACACGACGTTAAAAGGAAAATTAAATTGAGCTATTTGTTCAAGTGTAGGACTAGACGTTACCTCGCCATCTTTATTTGATTTGTGCAGACATCGGCAGACATGCATTGTTGGAACATCTGTGACCTCCGATATAATCTTGTTTGTATATTTCACCTTAAAGTTTACAGAGTCTACTTAAATGTTCAAAGTTACATTTAAGTTGACTCTTACCTACTTGATAATTTAAGTATTTTAAAGGTTACGTAATTTTGTTAATTCTATTTAAATTAATTAAGTACTCGCTATCATTTCCAACAGAATATATTTGTAAATCCCTGAGTAAATTGTAGAATTTCTAACGAAATGTAACAATTAGCAATAAAATGTTGCCAGCCCACAATAAACAATACACTAACTGTAATCGATCGTTTGACGTTTCGTATCTGTCAGACAGATGTCAGAGTGATATTGTTTCGTGATTAGTTTTGACAGATGAACGATTTGTCTTGTAGGTAGCAACAATGGAAATTACAGCCACTATTGTTCTGCGTTTAGACGTTGAATCATAGCGGGCAATTATTAGCAGCGGTACCGAGACTTTATGTTGCTGTTTGAGAAAATTTATTTTTATAGGTGCGCAGTGGTGACGCATCGAACTGCTGAAGAGAAAATTTTAATATAGGTCACAAAACTAGTTTTAGAAGGTGCTCTTTGATTCGGTGTGATAAGCTGATGAAAGAAAATCTTTGAAGCTTAAATGAGTTTGTAGACAAATAGTTTTTTAGTTATCTATCGTCATAAGCCATCAATTTGAGCGAATATAAACAGTAAAGTTAATTAAAGCAAAATAATTTTACAAAATATATTGAAATTATTACAAAGCTCTTTAAAGGATTCTCATTGTTTATAAAGCTATCGATTAACAACTTTTGTGTATTGTTAGTTGTGTATGAAAGTCAGCTAATTCTGTGCAAAGTCAAGGTTTGATGCTAATTCTTTTCGGTCTGGCGCATTCGGGCTAAGTTCATTGACTTATTGGCTAGATCGATAGGACTTAGTATCGGACTATCGGACAAACAAAGCTGGTTATTAGGGTACCGTAAACTAAAATTAGATACATCAATAATACATATTGAAAAATACTGCAGCAACATAGGCATAGCTAGCTAAATACTACTACTAATATAAGCACAAATGTACTGCACTTAAGAACAGAATGATCTTAAAACTGTATGGTCGCTGTATTCTCTCTAAATAAGCTGATTGTTCTACAAATATAGATGCGGAACCTTCTAGCTCAACTGAGGTTTTTTAGCGTTATCCAATAGGGAAGTGGACCACCCACTGAACGGTCATGGCTTTTGTTGTCTATTTATGGTGGAAACGGATCTGAATCGATACTGCGTGCTGTTGCAGACTTAGGCAGAAATAATAGCCGGCTTAGGAACTTGGGACTGCGAATTCACAAATTGGTATGTATCGGCTAGGTATTGGGCTTACTGTTACTTAGTGCACTAGTAGCCTACGTAGCTTTAAAACAGTGATCCATTTTTAACAGGTTTCGTTTTAAGTTTTCATTGTTTTTATATATTTCCTCATGTACGCAAGTGGACACTAAGAATTTAAATTGGTTTTCTCATTGAGCCAAAGCTCACAAAGGAGAGCTTTCGAAATATCTTTCACGTATATACGCGAGCTTAAGGTTATCGAAAGTTAAGATCAGATGGGAAAACATTACAGGAATGGTTATAAGAAAATAAACTGGATCCTTTTCTCTGAAAGCTTATAATAATTTTCAATTTCATTCCTGTTAAAATAACAACAATTTCCATCTACAAATGACACAGCAAAACATGCAATCCATAATTAAAATCACAGGGAGCGACGCCATGACACTTTTTATAGTGTTGTCACACGAAAAAATAACAATGTCCGCTGTCCGAATTATTAACACGGAGTTGTGTCACTTTTGTGTCATATTATGTCGTATAAAATATCACAAGAGACCTTTATCTCTGAGTAATTTGGCTTGTTTCCTTATGATGAATCAATTTTTATATTCTGCTTGTACTGAACGCTATAATTTAAGTGACAGATGAAATGGGCAACAATTTTCCCTTGAATTAAAATTTTCCTGAAAAATTACTAATGACGGGGCTATTGTCATCGTTTTAAATGTGTAGGCTCTTGTTTTCGCAGAATAAATGTATCAGCATTAAATAATGTGCCTATTTGAGCCCCTCCCTGTTTCTCCATGGTACGCAGAATTCATTAAAATTGTACTTTATAACAAGTGCTTTACATGGATCAAATATAATAACATATGAAGCATTATTTATGAAAATATTTAGTACAAAGCCAATTTCATGTTTATTTTTGAATCATTTGAATGGAACTACATACACTATCATTAATTAATAATTGAGTATATGTGCCATTAAAAGCTTAAATTAGACATGGGTAGTTCACGAACGATTGAAGGAAATGGACTACTTCACTTCCGAAAATAAACGTATCATTCCTTCACTACTCCTTCGAATGTGTCTCTACTTCACTAGTTCAGGATCACTAGTTCAGGATCCTTCCATAGATCGGATCGGCTATATATTTCGATTTTTAAATACGCCAACCTAAACTAAAATATATCTAAATTAGTTTAAAGCTACATAATTTTCTGTTTATTAATATTTTCACGGTTGATAGTCCTAAGCCTGTATAAAGTATGAAGGAAAATCGAGATATCGAGATAAAAAATGAAGTGATTCATTCGTCGTTATGAATCCCTCACACTACAGATTGACTCGTTTTGATTTACTGAACTAAATGAGTAGACTACGATTATGATTTGGTGAACTAAATGAAGTACTGAAGTAAATGAGTGGACTACTTCGTTGAGCGAAAAGAACTACTTCATTCATTTCTTTTCAATGACACATTTTGCGCATGTCTAGCTTAAACTAAGTTTATTTAATTTTGCAACATGTTACGCGTAGTTCGGGAATCAGGCATGAATTCGATGGTTTCATGGCAATAAACATACTTACGTTGGTAAAACTTTTAAACTGACATAATAATATGTTTTATTGATCGCTTAATGGTACCATTCTGAAACGAGTTGTTTTATAAAAGTTTTTAATTAATAGTTCACATAATGAACGCGTTCCCGGTAGTAAGATGTACCTACAAAGGTACATTTTTTTTGCAATTATTTTCCATTCTGTATTTGATGAAGAAGCATAAGCAGTTTTTTGGTATTATCGATAATTAAATAATGCTACATCATTGATTCTTATAGTGCAACTGAGTTCAAATTTCAATAAATGCTAGAAAATAGCCGTTGCGATGAAGATAAACGATGAACAAGAGCTGTGAAGTTCTACTAAATTCCATTAATTACAATATTACAAGAAGTTTACCACTGCGGTGGTAACGTGTTCAACAACTAATCATCTAGATGACTTATTTTTTTTTTTTTTTTTTAATATATTTTAAGTCTGGGTTAATGGAGTCTAAAATAACCCTAATATCTGGTCTGGAATGCCTGGCCCGAAACCTTCCTACCTAAGTACTTAGCTGTATAAAAAGATGAATTAATTTATCAGATTAGTTTAGCTACTTTATACTACCGGACTGCCAAAATTACAAACACATTAACGTGGAAGCAACTCATTAGCGAAAAGCATTTCCCGCCATTTCGCGTTTGGCGTGTCGGCCATAATGATTTTACAAAATTAATGAATCGTTACACGATGCCATCAGATATAATCATTTGATGTTTTTGCCTTAAATAAAATCAATAGTTATGCATTGTTCTGGTTACAATTATTTAACCGCAAATCTGTTTAAAATTGTTGAAAGGTTTTTTGTTGCGTATATTTTACCTGGCAACAATGCTATTGGATTGTCACATGGACGGATAACATTGCTGCATTCATTTTGTGGGACACGTTTTCATCTAGTAACTAATTGATAGATGGCTTGCCCCACTGCGTTTCTCGTGTTCTGACATTCCACATCCATGTACCTATCCTACTTTGAAAGCTCAAGCTGAAGTCCTGTAATAGACAATCCCGAAATTATAGGTATGTACACTGGCAATGAAAATATTCAAGGTCAAATCATTCTGTAATCATTCAGAAGGCAGGTTATCAACCTCATTGTTAGATGACTGCAATAATAGCGCACATTTATCTCTTATCTCATCATTAGTTTATATACGGTGTATAAGAATATGATTTTGCTTGCTTTGTTGACTGCGTCACGTGTCAACTTATCTCTTAAAACTCCGATATTTAAAGTAAGGATATAAGGTGATTTATAAAAACACTTCCAACGAATTCTCTGCCCTTTTCACTTGATTCCTAGATCTATTTTATTCTCCAAGTTTCACTCATCACCAAACCTAATTTGTTTCGAAGTAGGTAAAGGTTTTAGGTCGTTAGATGGCGGAAAGAGATGCTAACCTATGATCATGCTCCAACTAGATTCAAGTCTATAACCTAAAGAACCCTGACAAATTGTGTTGCTAGTTTTACATGCATTGTAACTAGAAGTTTTCCCGAGCCGGTCCTAAATCTCGCTTCGATTAACTACGGTTCCCGCGTCTTTTGCTGCGGTTAAATGTTAGATAGGCTAGGTATCTTTAAAAACCGGCCAAGTGTGACGGGGACTAGCTCTTGAAGAGATTCGTACCATCTGTCGAAACAAAGACAATTATGTCATAGGTATGCAATCATAGTATTCAATGGAGAACGTAAGTTTGCCATAAAACGCGAAATGACATGTTACTTGAATCATTTGACGATTACAAGGCCTAACAGCGACGCTCCTACTCGACAGTAAAACAGTTTTATTATTTCCACAAACGAGTAAATACGCCGTAATCAAGAACAAATTATTCCTGCTCACGTAGAATCGAGTCGAATAAGGAATGCGACGCATATATTATCGTGTACCTACCTACCTACAGTGCAACGCGTGCAGTGTGTAGGGCTGACAGACTAAAGAAAAGTATCCTTAACTTTTATTTACGGAACCTATTATAAGAAACCTTTTTGACACACACGGATCGTGGTACGGGCATGATTTTGGGACGAGCTTTCAGCCATATTGGCTTGCTATGTATTAGTAAACTTTGTGTTCAAAGATAAACAGAAGTCTCATTAAACATGTCAAAATCTTACACTAATTTAGCGGTGCCGCAGTATTGTAAAAATACTCGTCTTCGCAAAGGAAGGGAATGAATACTTTTTCGTCGGTATTGACAGCCCTAACCGCAAGTGACATTCCTTCGGTATCAGATGTCGTGATAGCCTAGTTTGAGGCGCCCCACTTTACACACCTCGCTTTTATGTAGATCTGTACCTACAAGGAGAATGTTGACTTCACTAGACACCTGAAAGGCGAATACAGGGTAAAGATACTTGCCACTAAGTGTGATAGATTCCTAATTAAGAACCACTTCATCATCAGCGTAGAGCTTTCTTTCCAATATAGCAAGATCCGGCTGCAGATGTGTTTGATACAGAGCAACTGCTTCTCTGATCTCCTCCTATCCGGTGTTGTCCTGGTAATAGTGTTGAGGAGGTCATGTACCAATAACAATTGGTAGGACTGGTCGACAGTTTATCGCTTTTGACTAGTAAAAAGATTGGAAATACTATTGGAAACAAAAATCTTTATCCATTTAATCGTCAACAAACTAACAAAGCTTTGTTCTAACGCTCGAATGACAACTGTTCTCTCCATATAAAACGGCAGTACGAACTCGAAAGCCGGTAGCAAATTGTCAATAATCCCATTTAAGGTGCGACATGGAAGTCCAATCGACCGTCCACACGACCCACTGTGCCAGCTTACGGCATTTCACATAGCTATGTAATATACTAGGAAAACAAACAAAGTATCGGATTGAATAGGAATAGTTGGCGACTACCACAAACCGGCTGTATTATCCGTAACCTATTGTAAAGTAATCGGTGTCCAGGTAAATGAAGTCATGAATGTGATTAGATTGAAACTTAGGCACTCTCTTTTTTCTGTACTCCTAAAAATCTTTCAAAACTTACTACGCATCGTAGAAAACTTGAAAGTGACTCTATGCACTGTGCGCTTCAATATTTAAGCTCCAACATCGAATGCGTTTGTAATTGTACGCACTTCTACTTGGAGTAGATAAGAACGCTGCTGCTCGACATTCGAATGCCCAAAAGTTTCCACGATGGGCACAAAAGCAGCTTGATAGGGAATTACTGGAAGAGGCCGCCATTGTTCAGGCGTGGCTATTGCCACCAACACGCTCAGAAGCGGCCGACGTCAACGTCGGGGCCCATCGTTTCCGGAGCGCCATGACGGCGATCTGTGATGCGGCCATGCCTCGTGTGCGCCGGCGACCTTCTAAGAAGGAGGTCTACTGGTGGTCTCAGGAAATGGCGGGCCTCCGGCAGGCCTGTATTCATGCGCGGAGGTGCTACTCTAGCGTCCGCAGGCGACGCCAGCGCAGCGACAGCCTTAACATCTTAGAGGCTGAGCTTTATGAGACGTATCAGGCTGCACGAGAAACTCTGCGGGTGGCGATAATCCGGGCGAAAGACCAAAGCAGAAGCGAGATGCTGGATGGCCTTAACCGCGATCCCTGGGGACGCCCGTATCTCTCAGCAAGGAACAAACTTCGTACTCAGGGCCCCCCACTTACGGAGGCCCTCGAACCTCAGTTCCTTAGCCAAGTAGTGGAAGCCCTATTTCCCAATCGGGCAGAACATGTACCTCCAGTTATGGCTCCACCTGAGGAGGAACAGCACGATGAAGAGGAGATCCTGCCAATCACTGAGGCGGAGATGAATACTGTGATTTTGAAGGCGCGCTCCAAGAATAAAGCTCCCGGCCCGGATGGCGTACCCTCCAAGGTACTAGCCATGGCACTAAGCGATGCGATGAAGGATCAGCTGAAGGAACTGTTCGACGCGTGTTTAACGTCGAGACAGTTCCCTGAGCCTTGGAAGGAAGGACGCTTAGTGCTTCTGCAAAAGCCGGGTCGGCCGCCAGATTCACCTTCGGCTTACAGACCCATTGTCCTGTTAGACGAAGCGGGTAAGATGCTGGAGGGGATTCTGGCCAGCCGCATAACTCGACACCTTAATACGACCGGCCCCAACCTGTCGGATGCCCAGTATGGCTTTCGGGCCGAACGATCGACTGTGGATGCCATATTGCGCTTGAAAGCAGAGGCGAGGGAAGCGGTCGCCGGAGGGAACGTGCTGTTGGCGGTGTCACTGGACATCGCCAATGCATTTAACAGTCTGCCATTCAGCTGCATAGGTGAAGCGCTCCAATTCCACGGAGTGCCTACATACCTGAGGCAGCTAGTGGCAGACTACCTGAGAGGACGGAGCGTCTGCTACCAGGGACGCGACGGGCGCATGGTACGGTGCTCTGTTACGTGCGGTGTTCCGCAGGGGTCAGTCCTGGGACCACTCCTGTGGAACATCGGATACGATTGGGCCCTGCGTGGCGGCTTTACCGCCGGGCAGGGTGCAATTTGCTATGCAGATGACACCCTCGTTACCGCTCGGGGTGAGACTTTTGACGAAGCAGCTCAATCGGCAATCCAGTGCGTGTCCCTGGTCATCAGCCGTATTGAAGCGCTCGGACTGCGCGTTGCTCTGGAGAAGACGGAGGCCCTAGTATTTCATGGACCCCGGCGTCGTCCACCTGCCGGGGCCCACCTTGCCCTTGGGACTACGAGGGTAAGAGTTCAAACCAAGATGAAATACTTGGGCCTGGTAATAGATCGATTGTGGAACTTCCGCGAGCACTTCTTGCAGCTTCAGCCAAAGCTAATCAATGCTGCGTCCTCCCTTGGTCGATTGTTGCCGAACTCGGGCGGACCAAGCGCGATATGTCGGCGGCTATACACGGGGGTGGTTAGGTCGATGGCGCTCTATGGAGCACCGGTGTGGGCAGATTCTTTGAGGAGTCCCTCAAATAGGGCTTTACTGCGTAAGCCACAGAGGATCATGGCGAACAGAGTCATCCGCGGATATAAGACCGTTTCTGCGGAGGCCGCATGCGCCCTGGCTGGAACCCCCCCGTGGGATGTAGAGGCACAAGTGCTCGCGGAGATTTATTTCCGGAGAGCTAATGCTCGCTCGAGCGGCGACCGTCCTCCGCCCGAGATTGTGAAAAGATGGCGCGAGCAGGCACAGGAGGATGTCCTATCCGAGTGGAAAGATAGACTGGCGGCGCCTACTGCTGGTCATTGGACTGCGGCGGCAATAGGGCCAATTCTCGAAGAGTGGGTGGGAAGAAGGCACGGAGTGCTGTCCTTCCGTATCACCCAAATTTTGACCAACCATGGTTGCTTCGGCTACTACCTGCATAAGGTGGCTAGACGGGAACCTACCCCCGTGTGCCACCAGTGCGGTAGTAGCCCAGATACAGCGCAGCACACAATTGAGCTGTGTCCCGCCTGGGACGAGCAGCGCAATGCGTTGGCGGCAAATACCGGACAGGACTTCTCGCTGCCGAATTTGGTGAGGGTGATGATCGGCAGCGAGGCCGGCTGGAAAGCCATAGATACCTTCTGCGAACAAGTAATATCGCAGAAGGAGGCGGCGGAGCGGGTCCGTGAGGCAGACGCTCATGCGGACCCAATTCGTCGCCGGAGGGTGGGCAGGCGTCGGACGCGTTACGCCGCCCAGATGCCGCCCTAGCAGCAGCCAGTGGGTAGCAGACCGGGGAACTCCTGCTACCTGCATTGCACGAGCTGCTGCTGAGATGGTTCGCCAGTAGATGGAGGCGACCAGCCACTGCCGAGAGGTCACGAAAGTCGTCTTTGGTCCTCGTGGCCCCTCTCTAAAAGGCAGAAGACGGCACAAACGCTGAGGTTTTTAGTGGGTGCAAGCCCCACATAACCTCACCGTCTCCCCGGGCGGTGTGTGTATGCGTCAGGCATTTTCCTCAGCTGAAACAAAAAAAAAAAAAAAAAAAAAGATAAGAAGCGCTTAAGAAAACTATCCGTCGAAGGTTACGTCGATTGCAGTATTTGCAGTAATCAATACCGCGATTTCGTTATCATATCAGCCATTATAGTTTATGATAGACAATACCAATTATGTACACCATATGTATCACACTGCACACAACATAGTTCATGATTGACAATTTGGAATAGGACCAAATCGAGACAACGATATGATCACATAAATTCAACATTTTGATAAGTGTTGAACACTAAAGCAAAGCCTAAGATGCTTGCCTGCAAATCAGTCTTAAATAGATCCTAATGGTGTTGTCATATGCATAAACCCATTTAGACGATATGCATATTATGCATTAGCAGAACGCGATTTAGAATGCGTTTGCCGCCTATTAAGTGCAGTCATTAGTATTTGTGGCAACATTATTTATGTACATTATGGTAGGTTTGGTTAACATTACGGCTATATTATGTAGGTCGATAGGCAGAGTTTCGGATGTTGTAATAACCATTTATTGTTTGTTATTCTCTCAAATGTTTACAGCTCAAATACACACTGAGGAGTATTTTGTAATATAATGCTGAAAATGCTTTTCTCTATATAGATAAATTCAACATTGTCTTCAATAACTTATTTATCCCTTTTAAATCCGTTAGAAGATCTATCTTTTGTTTCTGTTACTGCAGATGTATTAATCTTACTTATTTGTCCACTTTTGAGAAAATTATATATGTATTCTGTTATAACAAAATCTACGGACATCTAGCTAGGTTATTGAAAACAGTCTTCAGTAAAGTCAACTGTTGTAAAATTAAATTGGTTCGCGACCCTGTTCGCAAAAACAATGGTAAACAAGAAGCGTCCAATAATTTTAACACTTTATTTATTCTTGTTACAGGTAAACAGTCGGATACCCTGTCGTCATCACAACTAATGTCAACAAAATGTCGGACAAACAGCATCCTTTCGTTTTGGGAAACGGTAAAACATTATCATGATGGCGGCCGCATATAAAATTTAAATAAACCGTTTTGCATAATCTGCTGGACCGGGGAACTATTTGTTTTACAGTGCATAGACTTGGCAGACTTAGCTAGAAAACTTAAGGGGTCCTAGAAGTAAAAATTGGTTGGAAAATGCACAAGAATTTCCTTCCTGAACAAAACTAGAATGTACTGAGTAGATAAGCACTATTTTATAATCGCATAATCTGTAAGAATAAGAACTATTATGATCATATTATAAAATACACGTCTGATACCTCTGTTTTATTAATAGAATGAACTGGTACAAAACGTGCCACCCATTAATATCGACAGTCTCATAAAAGTGTAATAAGACATTTCTAGTGTCCCCATAACGTGCTCAAGACTTATCTATCCTTTCTGTACCTAGAATATCAATTTGGACAATTTAACACGCTTATAAAAGAAAAGAGTATAAATGTTACATAAATTGCCTCAAGCAATGTTGTTACGCATCGAGACAAGGCGAGCAATTTAAACAATCATCCACTCAGTTGATCACGAAAATTGTTCTGAGCAACGACAGCCCGGGAGACCGATCCGAGAAAATTTGACGATTTATTAATGCCTCGGTTTAAAGGGGTATTTTTATGAGCTCGCAGTTTATTTCGTGTGTTTAATTGTTGTTTCGCGTTTTATGCGAGAGCAGGAGATGCGACGTCAAAATGTACAACAATAACCGTATTTCATTGTTATAAAACAAAAGTCCGAATAAAAAGATTACTTGTATCTAAAGTTGGGAGTGCTTAACTTTTCTGTCTATTGTCACACTCTGTTTTCTCCAGGCTAATTTTTACAATTAGAATACCAGTACGGTCGTTCCTCTTCTTACTTTTTCGAGGCTTTTGTTATACAAAAATCCTTTAAAGTTTGTTCAGTTAGGAAGTTTCCAGATAAAAATTCCTTTGAAAAGTTTCAGCATTAAAGTCTACGGAATTGCTTGAAAATCAGTCTGAAACAAAAAGATAATGAGAAGCAGAATTAAATTAACAACATGATGTTTCATATTATATTTTTTTGTATTTATTATTATCTGTTAGAAGTCAATTTAAATAAAAATATTTTTCAAAGGCCTAACGAACTTAAAACGTTCAAAGATAAACGTTTTACACGAGAATATTTCTGAAATTCAGCTTGCCTTCAAAATGCTGAGATTCCTGAGCAAATACTAATATGTAAAATCTGTTAAGCCTAAATCCGAAAATATGCCGAGAAAGCTTCGTTATTTGCTCAGAAAAGCAAAAAAATCGTATGTCAGTTGTGCCAAGTTCGCTCCAATTTTTTGTTGACTTAACACTTAACAAAGCACAGTGCCGTGGCGTGCTTGACATTTAGATCGTCGCTTTATGCCATTCTGCGTGAATAAATCGAGTTTTCCAACTATTTTCTGTGTATTTATGAGTGGTGGAAGTTTGGACGGCGAGTAGATTTCATTTGCTCACGTTGGTTCGCTGTGATAACTAATGAGTTGCATTACTTTACGTGGAATTTCTGTGGCTCTAACAACGCTAGTGGCGCTAAGAATTTAGCTGTAATTCTAGAAGTTGCTGTAAGCTTACTTCTTAGAACTAGTTCATCATTAAGTTAATATTTTCTTCAATTAACTATATTAGTATATCGAGTTCTTCAGTACTTTGTCGAAGTATGTATCTAGAACTAGATTAGGTTTGAATGCTTACAGAAATAATTAAAATCGGCACTTAAGTGCTCCTGTTAGGTAGGTACCTTACCTGTGGTTGTAACCACGTGTGTGTAACGGAGCAACCATGTTTACAATTCCGAGCACCGAAGCAGGGACGCCTAATTAAGTGACAGACAACATGTTAGATGCTACTCATGTGATGTGACCAGCATGCTACATGTCTTGGTGTATGGCGAAATAGGGGATCATTTACTGGCTTCTAAGTACTGCTGCATCATGATGTGCGCAGTTACTATAATGGTATGGATACGTCATAATCATCGGGCTAGTCTCATACTTTAAAAAAATTGTTCTATGGGTGTCTCCTAACACCAAAAATCATGAAGCCTTAAACCAAAATGGTCTTACTAAAAAAAAATGTAAACAGACGTTCGACATGTGTTTAAGGTAATTCTTCATATAACATTTTCCTAAGATTATAAGACTGGCGATATTGATAAACGTACAAACAGAATGGTCTAGCTATATATTTTTTCAACCTACAATGGCGTGAAATGCAGATTATTTACAATTTTCTCTAACTCCACGTTGCATCATTAGTCCTAATTAAGTCTTACTATCGAGTTCATTTCACCGCAATCCGTTCTTATCGATATAATTGGAGGTTGCGTGCTGCCAATGCCGTCTATAATCCCCAGGCGCTCCTCAACGCGAGATGAATCTCGTATGGTGATGGGAGGATTAGTATTTACTCTAGATTTTGTCTCTGGCATACGCACACGGCTGGGTTTACGTAAAGGATAATAGTAATTGGGCTTAGTTTGGCCCCGTATTTGCCACGATATTGTTTTAAAGGGGATAGTTATTTCTGAACACGAATTCTGAATGATATTTGTAAATGAGATACGCGTATACATACGAGTTTCTATTAATAAATTCGTTGGAATTTAAAAGAAAGGTCACATATTGGTAAAAAAGCCCGCCCGCATTTCCAAAAAAATATGGAATGAGTTGTTTCGCCGAAACTCTATAGTACGAGTATAGTTTTTTTGTTGACCCAAAAATATTTGTGTAACTTTTGATATAAAACCTATACGAACACAAAATAGTATTTTTTTCTAACAGATCCATTTAACCGAACCTAAAACGATAAACACCATAAATTCTAACCACATACCATTTAAACCATCACCACATGGGATGCATTCAACCTCCCTGTTGACAAACATTCAGACACTCCAAAAAAACTTCCCTGTCATTAGTGTAACTACCTGAGAGTGACATAACGGTTACAACCAGTGTCTGACACTGACCAGAGACATCTAGTGACAGATTATACGCAGGTGCTACCGGAAGGACCACTTGGCTCTCTGCCCAAATATTCTTTGGTAGTCTATGGATTTAGATGACAGGATATTATGGCTCATAATTGGGTTACGAGATTTTTGTGTGTTATGCAACCGTGTGTGTGTAAAATTGGTTGGGCGTGTATTTTTTTATAAATATAAGATTACTTATGGATATGTAAATGCTAAGTGTATTTATAGGGTGTAATTCTTTAAATGAATGCGTTTACTTTCCGCTTCAAAAATTAAAGTCAACAGATTTAGAAAATTCATAATAATATTGTATGAAACACAGATTGAAACCCAAATCTCGGCTGGCAGCCGTTAAACCATTCTTAAGCTTGAAAGTTCCGACGTTATTTACTTTAACAAAGGGTATCAGCACGTCAATAGCACATTATGAGGTATTACAATGTTGTCTTTGCCTAAAACGTAGCCAAACTTCTTCATTGTACGCCTTGTCTTTGACTTTACCACAGATTATGTAAGTACAGAAGGTCCAGTCTAGATTGTTTATGGAAAAAATGTGGTGTGATTTACATACACGAGGTTTATCTGCTGCCATTGTTAACTCGTAACTTATTTACCTACTGAAATAGATCGCTTATTAGCTTAATCCTTTTCGGTTCTAAAACAATCAAGAGCTATTTACAGTTAATAATAATTGGCACTTTAACACAAACGTGTGAAGTTGCCAGACAAGAACTTTTATAGTTGAACTTAAAGTGCCTTTTCAGTTGAAACATAAGTGGTCCTTCTGTTCACGTCTGTTTCACACCACAATTCGCTTATTGGTCGTAATTAAATTAGTTGGAGTTTAGACTTGCGATGAAATTGTATTTTCTAACTTGATAATGGCGCCGCGGAACTTTTATGTAACTGCATTAAATTTAGATAAGTGGAGCGGCAATATTGGACCTCGCTTGTCGAATGTTCGCGATTTATCTGAGCTGTTTATAAAGTTCTGTTTTAGCTATCATTAGAACTTTGGGCATGACGGTGGATAAATAGTTATTTTCATAATATCGAAATCGATATGTTCTCCTACTGATTCTGCTTATTAATTAATATAGAATACAACATTATGACAGTGTAAATTGCATTTGTGTAAGCAATAACAAAAATTGATACATTAAACGTTGAGTAGATAGATAGCCCGGCTTACGCTGAAGTATGTAGGTACCTTTAACGTCACAAAAAATAAACAGCATGCAACACAAACCACACTTTAAACGCCAACATTTTCACATTTCACAAACTGATCCACTTACAAATTGCTCACTCAACTATAAACAGTTATTAAGTTACCATTAATTAAAAACATGGCAGAGTATCGAATCTCGATAAATGTCCGCCATTTATATTTAACAGCCCTTCGGCCCGGGTAATTGACAATCAATCTGTATTGCACTGAGCTTCGGAGCCTCAGAGGCAAGGTCCAGGAAGGACCACATGGATGGAGTAATTGGACCACTAATACTGATTAATTTGTTAAATATCGTACCAGTGGCACGGTTTTGGTTTAATTTGTTCTAAAGTCTCGTGGGTATCGTGGATGAAAATAGTTCTGTAATTATGTTTGTACCATTTACTTCGTCAACATAATCCTTAACCCGTGTCATTCCTATGCTGAACATAGTCTTTACTTTATTTTACAAAATACTTAGTATTGCTGTCATGGGACAAACGATGTTTCTTCGAAGAGAATTCAATCACCATGATAGCTAAACATCTCATCGTTTCATACTACGCAAACATATTTTCAAACATTTATCGATTCCGCATTCGCTGAGTTTTCTAAAAATATCCTTTTATTCAAATGTCTAGATGCAGCTGGGTTGAACTAGATGCAGGGAGTGGGCTGATGTAGCCGGACTACAGATAGCTTTATATTTTATTTCTTTCAAATATAATATAATATAAATATAATTTCTTTCAAATATAATATATATAAGGATAAATAGAAGTAGAAACAGCTGTGTAAAACCGTCACTCATTTTATTTCAAAGTATACATAGAAAAGGTCTCATTAATCAAAACATTATAAGGAAGGATTAAACTTTAGACTTTAAAAAAATGTCTTTACCTGCAACCATCCGGTTTTTAAACCGAGGCTATTATAACAAGAAATAAGAAATATTGACGTCAGTAACTAGATGCATATCAGGTAGACTTGGTATATTCACAGCACGACGAGTGACTAACACAGGATATCATAGTAGCGACGGTCGCGCATGCTAAATTACTTGACTATGCATAAACATGCTACATCACTTCTTTTTATATACTACAGATGTTTTGTACAAAGGTCTTACGGTACAGTGTTTAGATACCTAGTTTTTCGGAAGACGGTGAAACCCTTATCAAAACTTTTAAAACTACTCTTGTGTATTAATGAATTTAAATTATACAATTAAATGGCACTTATTCAAATCGAATTGCTTCGTTTTATATCATTAAATTACTAATGTCTTGTATGTTTTTATTGTCATACAGGCAGTAACGTATGTGTTCTCACAGACACTGCGTATCGTTGCTCCAGTTGCCAATCGGAAGCGTGATGTATGACGCGACGCCGACGGTCGTCCAATGACGGACGTTTAATTTCCCGCCGCGCTTCTTCTATGAAGCCACTTGGCTCGGAAAAATATGTATTGAGTAGTATGAACTATCTATAAACGATTGTTGTCAACTTTTGTAGGTTATTGTTCCCTGTTTCTCTATATTGTGTAATTCAAAGAAACAACTTTTTAATAAATTCTATCAAATTTCTGCTGACGTCAAGTCTTCTCTTATCTGATGAAGATATCGGTAATTTGATATCTTCCTAATATAAAATTAACATTAACATAACTAATTCATGTGACACCGACCCCATTAGGGGCATTATGCAAAAAATTATAGATCATTTAAAATCTTTATGTAATGCATTAAACAACAACTTTTTTACACCTGGCCTTCCAGTTCAAGATGTATACAAAAACATGAGGCGCTTATTAAAATCAGATATTCAATATTTTTTTATATCAACAGACTTTGTATAATCAAACAATTAGCCTTTACCGAGTGGTCTACTGGCTCTAACAGTCACAAACCAGATTAAAGAGGTTCAAACAGGAAAATACCCTTTTTAGATGGATTAATTACAAATTCCTGCTTTAATGAAAACGCAGATTGAAAGGCTCCTAAAGGTTTTTTAATTTGCTTTTTTGTTCATACATTGAGCCTTTGTCTTCGAGGAATAGATTCCCAACCTTTTGGCGACATTGCCGTGATTACGCACATTCTTTTTCGTTGGAGAACACGAGTAACTTTTGTTATTGAAAACATGGAAGATAAGCTTGTATTCCGAACCATTAAAATGTAAGCGGAGTTGTATCATTTACTTACTTCAGTGAACTAGAACTGAGAAATGGTTTTATGTAAACTCTGTGCAACACTATTTTGCACATGATCGGCTGCAACCTCTATTTATGTTACACGGCTTGCACTTAAACTTCCCGGGATGTTTATCGACAAGGTAAACTTAGCATTTCTCTGCCAGAATTTTGTATTATCGAAATTGAACTAAGCGTGGGCATTAAATCACAAAAGCGATGCATATTCATGGCTTTCTCCAGCGGGCGTCGGCTTATTCAGGCGCGAGCCGCTCCGAACCGGAATTTTCCGGATTACTACCGCTTATGGGCGGATATAATCGATTTTCTTTATCGATAGTTTTGGATGAAACGGGTTTTTTAGCCCAGTTTTATAAGCTTTTTGGGTCAGGTTTTATTACCAGCGTATGACCTAATGTCTAGCTTGCCTACGATTATATTTGAATGCCATCCTTAATTGCAGTTATTTTCAAGAGTAAAACACCTGTATAAGCATTATATCATTTGAAATCGAGGCTTTGAGGTGAATGTCGCATAGTCGACACACTTTACGTTTTCTAAACGTCATTCATTTATTCATCTTCATCATAATTAACTACCACTATTTATTAATTAAAGCAATACTCGTTCCTCTTTAAAAGTCCTTACTAAAAAAACTAACAAACAATAAATACCAATAAAAGATTATACAAATCCAACATGGCGATTTCAAGCTCTCTGATATTGGTACAAAGCTCTCAATCCGTGCAATCCTGCAAAATACGAGAGGCCCCTCACAGTGCAATAACGTTCGAGAGCCGGTGCATCCAGCCGCGGCCGGGTTATACCCCGCTTAGATGTCGTATTACATGGGTCTCGCATATTTCTAATATAGCATGTTTGAATACACGTTTAAATGGGGCCGATATAGAAAATATTGGCATATTGGTGAAGGGATGTTGTTATATTGAGACTAAGAATTTACGGAATTACACTTCTTGCAAATCTGATGTTACTAGTGTAAAAAGTTCTAGTACTTTAAGCAGCTACAAAGCCGTATAATACTTAATTATGCTAAAACTAGCCGTAGAATAGCCCTATCGATGTAATTGACAGAACCAATCGGCAAATAACTTCACTTAACTAACTTGACGTTTTCCCCGATCATGTTTCAATTCAACCTCTCGTGTTTCTGTTGTAAAATCAAATGACGCGACTATCAGCAAAACATCGGCTTTCGCAATTCGCTCATATTACTGGAATAACATCATCAACCTACACAAGTGTGCTTGCATACGAATGCAAATCTATCTTTTTGCATTTGAAAGAGTTTCGACGTGATTTCGATGTTTTGACGAGCAAATTGTAGTTCATTTTTGAATTTGAACTATTATTTAGCCAGTTGAATAAGCAAAAAAAATTTTTAATCTTTTTATAATTTCTCGTATTCGCATTTAGGTGAGAGATATCTTCGTGAACACTACGCAAGTGTCCAATTAAAAATAAACTGTCTTCCATACACGCAGGCTATCTGGGTCACTGAAATATGTTGAGCTGAGCTTACACATTTTATAAAATATTCTCCTGTCCAGACAACATTTTATTGGTTTCGGCTCCGGGAACTTAGTCACTGATTTCTCAAGCATTTTCCTGTCTAGAATTTTAAAATGAATGGAAATAGATAAAAATATAATCTGTGCGGTTTAAGCCCGCAGGTGTCCTATACATTACTATGCAGGACACCACTTGTAACACTGAATAAATAAAATATGTACAGTGATAGAAAAACTTCTTTGAACACGAATAACAGGAAAATGAGAAATTTTAAACTTATTTGCTGGACTTTTTTCTTTTGAGGTTGCCTTCTTTTTTGGTCTTGTACTTTTTACTTTTACTTCTAGTGGAACGTTTTTGATATAAAAGGCCGTGTCTCCTTTTTATTACAAGCATCATGGCAAGCTTTTGAGCCAGTGAGATTTCACACTTGTCTGATATTCTGCAACATTAAGCGAACACCTGCCGCCATGTTATCGTCTGAAGTCACAGGCCATTGTCATAGCATAACAACTCGTAACACTCTATTGTTATGCTGTTATGAAACTTGCTGTAACTAGAGATTTATGTATTGTACTCTATCGGGTATCTGTAGGATATTGTGTTTGCAAGAAAGTTGAAAAGTTCTCTTGTTGGTATTTGGCAAAAGGTTTGTACAGTATGTTACGTATTTTTTATGGTGATCTGTGTATCCTGTCATATATACATATTATATCTATGTATCTTTGACTTATGGAGCTCCATATAGATGGATTGGCACCCCTGAGGTTGAACAATAACTCAGTGATTGGTTTCTGCAGTAAATTGCCTCGACTCGATTCCGACCGTTGATCGCCGTCATCAAGAGTTATCCCATTATCTTGTACGAAACTAAATCCCACCTACAAGCAATTTGCACCGCCAATAAAATCCGTTTCTGGATCACAACAACGTGCAAACGCTTAAAATGAAAATGCTTATTGCGTCGGATGGCGATAATAACCCTTCGAGGCAATAGCCCGGACGTAACGCGCTGTGAGCGACTCGCCTAATCGCATTATCGATATTGAGTTTCAGTACATCACTAGCTCAAATAAAACTTTTCATCATCGATACAACTTCGCCGAGCCGGCTGCTACAGATTTTTTTCAGTTTATTAAATTATGTATTTGAAATTGATTCAGAGCAAAGAATCGAGCTTAGAATTTTAATACTGAAATTAAATTCTTTGTTGTACATTTTTGCCACTTATTTTTTGCAATCTACAGAAATAAATTAGCATCATCTTTTTGTCACTATCGCTCCATCCGATGGAGTCATATTATTATTCAAAACGAAGGTACTATGTAGAGGTGGATCATTGTTGAGAAGATAGAGAAGAAAATATCTCAATAACTCGTCCCCATGTTTCAATTCTAGAAATAAATAAAAAGCTATAACAAAATAATCATTCGATAGGCACCCCCAAGATAAACGTCTATTCTCATTGGCAATTTATTTCTTTACCACCTCAAGCGGTTAAAAAGGTTGCCAGGTGTAAAAAATACATACGAATCTATTCAGAACCTTTTAAAGTAGCTCGGAGGCAATAGATATTGGCAATAGCCAATTGCCTTCGATATATTACCCAAATGTGACTTAACTGCCTTTTTTGGACTTCTCCGGGAACCTTTGGAAACCCCTAATGAGGCGGATTTCTTTTAAATTGCCACTGTTGTTTGTTTTCCTACCAATCTTGCAGAAAAGAATTCCGTTACTACTTCCTTAATTATCTAGATACTGGAAATAGGTAGTAATTAAAATTCGATAAGTTACTCGAGCATTAAAATGAACACACGAAAATAACCACTTCATGCAGGCAATATGATTCTTTTATTTTAAGGGCGCAGCTCATTTGGATAAGATACATACTTATTGCATATCGTTCCTGTAAACTTGAGCCTCAAAGATTTGCTAGATCAAAGGTAAATAGAATCGTACAAAAAAATCGACTAGCTCTCAAGATTTTCTTTTCTTAAAAGAATTTTCAGCGTAACATTAGTGTGTATAATAAATAGTTGATTCCTTTTAATTTCCCCGGGGCACAGTGTCCGTGATTTAGATCCGTTTAAAGAGATAACGCCAAGAACACTGTCCTTCCCCGGGTAGGGTTGCCTGCAATACGGCGACTTTAGAAATCAAGGAAGATTTCTCAGAATTTAGACGCCAAGCCTTTTAGGCGTCATTTTTGTAGTCACCTTTGAAGCTATGACACAAATATTTTATACTAAATGGGGTTTTAGTTGTTATTAATCAGTTGCCTCCAGTAATACTTGCCAACAATGAAAAGACAAATGTGTTAGTGGATATCTGATTGCGCACCTACCATTTATAATGCAGGAATGTCGTTTGCGACTGCCTTTAATTCGCTGGCGTTGTCCAGTTTTACCTTTTTCATAGCTAAAAATACTTTTTCAATGGTACCTATTTCAGTAAACATTTGGCTTTTTCGTAGATTTTTTTTTCTGTTTCATACTCGTTTGGAGCTTTCAAGCCTTTTTTGACCCTTCTCAGAGTTTCGAGACTACCTGACAGACGATATTATTTCAAATGTCGGTGGAGTCGTGTTCTCTTTATAGAGAAAATGAGGGCATTTGATTTCATACCGAGTATTCGACAAATATTGTTTTTATACTTCAGTACGCTTCCTATCAATACAGATTAAAAATGATAGCAGTATTTCGCGAAATAACTTGTCTTCTGAGACGTCAGATTACTAACTTATAACGATATCTATTAGCTCATCAATTTTGCGGAACTTGAGCGGAATTCGGCCGTCAACTTGAGTCACATTCTTCCACTAAGCGCTTTATCGAGTTAATGAAGATTTTACAAATACCTTAGCTGACATTAAAAAGCAATAAAAAAGGGTAGATAAATTAAGATCAATCTGCAAACCATTCAACTCGAAAGGGCTGTTTGAAATACAATTATTTGTTCACTAAAAATTATAGTCTCCATTGACGTAAGCAAGTAAGTAAGTACATCTATGAGAAGGCATTGGCTTTGTTTAAGGTCTGTATCGATCATTTTCCGATACAATAGAACGTTAGCTAAGTAATTATTGTGCGATTACTGTTACACACAGATACTACACACAAAGCTTTGTCACAACTATATAACTAGACAAATTTCACTATAACAGGCATGGCAGGTACGTATGGCTTTATTTGTGCAACACATACAGAATTGCACTAAATATATTCTGTACATATTTGCTCAGAGTAACTAATGTGTTCAATTCATTTGTGTATAAACTGGAGTATTTGATTTCAGCAAAATGAAACAGCGAGAGTAGCTATGTTGTGTACAAATTACACGGATTTTCCTCGAATTCGTTGAAAATCGCATTTGGCTACCTATTTTCGTTCATAGAACGGATGAGGTGTTTTTATAACAAAATTACTCTTCGCCATAATGTATCATAGAGTGTACTAATTGAAAGTTGCTCCGCCATCACTTGGGTAATGGTTGGCAATTTGATCTAAACTGCTGAACTTAATGTTTGGTCTATTACTAACAAGTTGTCTGCAGCCGCGGTAGTTAGCGAGAGATCGGATATCATAACTGCAGTTTAGTAATAAAGTGCAATCAGACAGTTTTCGTTGAATTTGGGTGTTGGCTAATCCTCATATAACGAGGTAGCGATTATAAAATTGAAGGTTTTGGAGTCTTCAGTGGAGAAAGGTTTACATTGTGAGCAGGCCCATACCACAGTTAATAGGTAGGTACTTGTATTCTTGGTAATGTATTGTAACTTTCACACTTAGCTGTAATGCAAATATACAACATAAAATACATATAAGGGCTAATAGTGAAAATTCTCAGTACTGTACCTAAGCACTTAATAGTAAAACCCATTGACATCAAATTGAAAAGCCAGCTTTTCTGATAAGATACAATAGCCGAACACTCCCAGTGACTATTTAATGATCAGAGTTAGTTGCGTAAGCAAGGCATGACATCACGTAACCAGAGTCCACAAGCATGACTTAATAATGTTTTTAGCGTCTGCCATCAAGGTAAGCTGCCATTAATACAAGCTATGCGTATTTACTTAATAGCGTATGATTTAGCAAGTCAATAAAATCTTGATGCGGTAACTACAGCAGATATAAGTCTGACACGGAAGGCAGAAGTTAGCAAAAAAATAATCTAGAGACAGTAAAATGGTTACAACTTTCTTGAAGAGTTACCATTTAAGAAAGCAAAAACTGTCCCGTTCGAAGATTTAAAGTTCGAAAATATGGTCGCCGCAGCGAATCCAGTTGTTATAGAAATCCAATTAAAACAACTTGAGTAACAAATTAATTGAGTTTATAACAAGCCTCCAGAGACAAAGGGAATTATGGATTGTATTGACAAATCTGAATCACTAGGTCGATGCATACTTAAGTAGATTATCGTCTGGAATTAGGATAGTTAAGGCGAGGAAGTGGTCAACAATAATTCCATAACCGGCACGCGCATCTAAGGCGCCAAAAGGGGTCGGAGCGTCTGAGCGGGGCGAGGATAACAATACGCGCGCTAGCTTATAACTAAAAGTCGTAAGCGACAAAATGGTTTTGTAATTTTAATATTTAGAAATGATAATTTAATAAAAATTCCTACTACCATTTTAAAGAGTATGTATATACTCAACTACTAAAAAAGTTAAGAGGCTTAAATCGGTCCCGTTAGCCCATAATATGTGAATCTCTTTTTAAAAAGAGGTATGTTTGATATATTTTTCTCTGTTATAAAAGTTACCTAATCATGTTTCTACAACTAACAAAATAAGGCTTATATCATGAACTTTCAGGTAACCAAGTTGTATTTTGATCCGTTTTGTATTTACTGAGAAAAATTGACATCCTTGGCGCCAAAAATTCCAATTCGTCCTCTTGTCTTTGTTTCAAAATACCGACTTGGTTTAAAAAAACTGACCAATTTTTCAATTAACACTGCGTCAAACAAATATAGTGTTGGGTGTCTATAATATACCTAGGGATTTAGGAACCGTTACTTTGATAAGGATTCAACAGTTTTCCAAGTTACCACACCTTCGCTCACCATCCAAATGAAGCCAATTACTAGTACGTCATCTTGCTATTATATGGTCCTACGCCCGTCTTTCAAGTTTACTTCTGTATAAAGGTAAAATTAAAAATACTCTCTACCATACAAAGTTTAATATAACCCGAGCTAGACAATGGACAAGTATCGACGCGGCTCGAGGCTGAGTCAGTAGGTCGAGTGCCACTCAAGTTTCTATCATTGTTAACTAGCTATATTTGGAGGCTTGGATTAGAAGCCGCTGTTGAAACTATGTGTTTCAGTGCCAACTACACATGATACATAATAAACCCGCTAAAGGTTTTATGGAAATGGATTACTCCATGATTCAAAATAGAGAAGTTAATTTAAAGTTCAATATCATTAATCACAAAGCTTTTTTTGGTTGGAATTCATTATCAGACCTTCCCGCTGAGGGTGTAGCGTCAATGTCAGACTTTTACTGAATAAAGCCTACCATCTTCCTTCTTAAGTTCTTTATGTTCCAGGGCTGCAGTCATTCTTTCGAGAAATTAAACACAATGCTTGCTTAATCTTCCAAATACCTTCACCATATTGGATCCAGTATCATTTTCCACCTATTAAGAACCTACATGGGTGGTGTCCAAGTAAATACGGGTTTAATTATATCGCCAGCCATTTTGGTTCACAGCCAGATCATTACGGCGCGTACCGGAGCGCGCCATCTTAAGACAATGGGGTCTACATGAGCTGATACCCATTCACTATTAACTGGAAATGGACAGAATGCCACTAATTACTCGGTTTGATGCTTAAATTCCAATTGGAACCCAATAATGCTCATAGCACATACTGAATTGATAGAGATTGTTTCTCGAATTCTAAGAAAACGCTTTTGAATGGAGTCGTGTCAGTGGCATAGATTCTGTTCGTGAACACACCTACGCAGGGTTCAAATGAAATCACAGCGTGATGTAAGTTTTAGAATAACGTTCTGTCATTTATTTTCTGTAACAAATGTAGTAAAAAAATATCTTCATTAAGTTTTCACTTTTCAAGTTCTTGGAAACACATTTGTGTAAATTTTCTTTACAACAAATAAAACACATGCTATGTCTAGTACAAACGAAAATAGAGCTATTAAAGTTATTTGCAATGCTCCTACACAGCTTGTTATTGATGTAAACCCCTTGACTGTCAACAACTCGTCGGTCTAATAGCTGTAGAATTTCACCAATCATGTCTAAGCGTGGGTTAAGCTGCTTACCGTCTTGTAGGCTTACCCTGCCAAGCTTGTGTAACGCTCTGTTGATACTACCGAGCTCCGTAAACACAGGTTTACACCTACCACTATTACCATAACTTTCTACTTATTTATTTCTGAACGTGTTGGAAATTCAGCTGATATTTTCCCACCTTACGACAATTCTAAATATATCTTCAACAGTAAATAACATCTGTATGTAGGATCTATAAAGAGATTCTCCAAATCCTTTCACTTATAGAAATGATGTGTGGGTGATCGTAACATGGGCGTTACCGTGGGCAGACTCTAGTTGTAAAAATAGAAACTTAATAAAAGCTCTGAATAAAAACAAACATCAAAAACCTGTCAGTGAAAAATAATATTAATTAACTGGAACATTAATTCGTACATCAAGTTAAATCATATACAGCGTTTGGCTAAAAATAACAGACGGAGTTAATGAGACTCAAATAAATACAATTATGTTTGTAGCTAGTAATTTTACATAAATATGTGTACCTTTGTTATGTTTGTTTTAGATAATTATGAACATGGACTATACCTTTTTTTAATCCCATTTTATTCAACTTTCAGCTGTATTCGAAATAGTAATATTTTCAGGATTGAGTATCAATCTAAAAGCGAGAATATCTGCGTTATAAAACGGAATATCGATGTCGATATCTGTAGGATCGCAGATTGGACAACCCAATCGACGGCAATTAGTGCCGTGCCGATATTTTATTTCGCTTTCCAATATTGGTCCTTGTTAATAAATGTGACGATACAAAGAGACACGATACTAGAATGAAATACGTGATTAAAAATAAACCCTGAAGTAGTCAGTAAAGTAAACAAAAGCAACTATTTTGAATGAAAACAAAACAAGCTTAATCCAAGCTTACGCTTCTGAAAAGAGTTGCAAATAAATGTTTTCTATAGAATTTTATACAAAGCGATCTGCACAAAAATGTATGTGACTAAGTTATTGATTAATGGCAATCTTGATGGATGGAGACCATTGATGAATGGGAAAAAATTATGAATATAAAGTGGCTGGGAGAAAGAATATTCATATTGCACCTCTTTTTAGAATTAAAGGTTACAACAAGATTATTAGCAGGTCTGATAACTGATTAATGTTACTTCTTAAAGAAACTCATATTAAAATAGAACCATTGCATAAAGATGGTGTATATTTAATTTAATAGACGTGACTTGTGCGTATAGTTTTAAGAGTTCTATAAGTAACCGAAGATATGGGTGACATGAGTCATGCTGCAGTTATAACCGCTCGCCTTGAACCGACGCTCGTTAACCGTTCGCCTTCACCCATTTCATATTTATGCCTAATATAAGGGACACCGCCAGTTAATTATACAAAATAAATACATGTTAGTAAACTCGTAATTACAATATTGACCTACCAGTGAGTTCTACTTAATACTCGTCTAAAACACTCGTATTTGTCTATAAACTTCCAAATAAATGTTATACATGTTCAGCGTCGATAAACACGTTTAAATTCTCTACATATTTTTATTTATCAGAAAAACCCTTTTGAAGACTTAAATAAATTGAACGCTTTCACAGAGAGTACGGTGAATTATTAAAAGAGTTTTATTTTATTTTATGTTAAATCAAAAGCAGCTTGATCATATTCAAAAGTTAAACTAAGTTTCTTATGTGTAGAGATATGAGTATTTTAGTTAGTGATTTATTTTTCGTGTGCTACTCTTTCATCTCCATTTATTTTAAGTTTTAAATGTCATTTTTGACAGCTATTCCTTATAATGCCTTTAAAAATGATAGAGTAGCTGTACCAATATTGTGCCTAGTTTTCATCTTCCTTAATTTTCTCTTCTTAGTTACCTTTTCAAAGAAATTTAAAGCAAAGATCCTCGATTGTCGATCACAATAATATTAGGTGTAACTTTCTCCTGAAAGACATAGAAACATGTCTGTCTATATGTACTGCAGAGCCTACACACGTAAGCTTTGTGGGTGCATGCATCCAGCCTTTCACTGCAGTGGCTGGACATATCTGTTTCAGATCAGTGTAAACGACGTTAGGCTGCTACACTGTCTTTGTGCATCAGAACTTAGTATCAATAAGACAGTAGTCCAAAGCATTCGTGTGTACTTTCCCTTAATTTTCTGTTTTTTTCCCTTACTGCACACACTTGCTCTAACCAAACGTCACACTGCCTCTGTTCGCCCCTCACAAGAACGAACAATATTAAATACTTGGGAGTGCAGATTGATGACGAGCTCAAATAGGACGTCCTTCTTGATACTGTCACAACTAGGACCCTGCGGCTAGTTCATGTCTTTAAAAGACTAAGAGAATCGGCTGATCCTGACACTCTGAAAATGGTATATTTCGCATTATGTCAGTCTATAATCGGTTACTGCATCTCAGTCTGGGGTGGTGCTGGGAAAACTAGGTTTCTCAGGGCAGAACGAGCGCAGAGAGCAGTTCTAAAGGTAATGACGAAAAAACCTTACAGATACCCAACAACACAACTTTATGCTGACACCAAGGTGCTCACAGTTCGTCAAATGTATGTGCTCCAATCTGTTATCAGAAATCATACCACGCTGCCGAAATCTGACCCCAATAAACGCATTAACCGCCCCTCCGGTGCTCAACACAAGACCTCCTTCGCCAAACACCAGTACTACATCTTAAGTTCACACGTTTATAAAGCAATCCACAAAACTCTCAACATACTAGATCTCAACCGTCACCAACTTAAATCTAAGCTCACAAGCTGGCTTCTACAACAGGACTACCCAAACACTGAGGCTTTATTAAGAGCGCTATTACAAAATCGAATCGCTCAGGTTTAGGTAAATTAGACGATAGCCGGCAGCACTTGCGCATGTGTGCGTCTAGTGAAATACGCAACGCACACCTGCGGACCGCTACGCGGCACAAACAAACTTGAGACTTTGCCACTTTTTTTCCGAAATAGTTTATTGGTTTTATAGTTTATGAAATATTATTTGTACTGATGAATTTTATAACCTAGAATAGCTCGATTGAGTTACAATAAACAAATAATCGTTTACAATTTTTAAATTATTTAATCGACAACCAAACTTTTCACCATGTTTATCAATTAGGTATAAGTAATTGATTTATAAAAAAACTAAAATCTATAATTCGTCTTCCATGTATTCTATCTTCATTTTCCTGCAACAATAAAAACTAGGAATGTAAATAGTTTATTAAAACAAATATGTCTGTCGCCAGTGACAAAAAATACTTCTCATATTATTTGTACTTGTATCCGATTGAGTCTGATAATCTGAATTAAATATGTTTTCATTATCCTGCAAGAATCAAAGATATCCAATAATATTATTATGCAACAGCGAAACTAACGACGATGACATTTACGTACATATTTCTATATAACCAACATCAAAAAAAGAGAACCTAATCTATAACATTTTCGCATTAGAATATCATGGGCTAATACTTATGTATATTACATTTGAATCAGATCATTATAACTAATAAATAAATTAAAAACTCATTAGTATCAAAACGTGTTAGATGCGTAGGTTGCGCTATATTTTTCGAACTCCGGCGAGTTTACGCGGCGCAACAGCGAGCGATACGTCCCTCCTCGGTAAGCGCTTGGCGCTGACTAAAGTTGAACACCGCGCGTCACAAGATTTATATTGATTCTTTGCATTGCAAACAAAAATTATTTTAAAATATTGTTTTACTTTTAAATAGGCCATTTTTTTTTTCAAGCTTTATAACAATACCACCTTAATTATTAAATATTTTTTATTTGAATTTGGATAATACTTTCATAGATAAAAAATATAGTTTTGTACGGAAAATTGTCAGTAACTCTCAGTTTTATAGAATTATTTTTGGTGTATTACTGTATGAATTGTAATAAATTGGTGAAAGCAAGCACAAGTACAAGATATAGTTGTATCTTGAACATTTTTATAAATGGTTAAATTGCTATATCCTCGGAGTACTGAAGCATCAAAAGATCCCCAAAAGCAACATTTTATGAAACATCCTTTGCAGAGACAAAGATTTTACTGATGTACGTGGACAAATTAAAATATTTATTGAAAACAGACCCAAGATAAATGATCAAACTTTCTTAATCTTATTTTTGTTTTTTTTTTGTGACTATATCCAAAGCATAATGACGCATCAAAACTCGTATAAAACTCGAAAATTTGTGATAGCCCTCTTAACTTACATCGCGTAGAGGTAATACCCACACACACACAACCACACGAGCGCACACACACACACAAACACACACTCTTTCATACTCCCACATATACTCATACTATCGTACATGAAATTTTAACTCGCTAATGTCCTGGGCCTTATGACCTAGTCTACATAAATAAAACGAATATATAATTAATGGCCGAATCACTGTCTCTTATAATACAGGATGTCCTAGTGTAAGAGGCAGGGTTTCAATCTCTGAACATAGATCTATTTTTTTTTTTTTTAATGTCGGGACACCTTTTCACACACGGTCAGTTAGCCCCATGGTAAGTTATTAATTAACTTGTGCTATGGGTGCTAACACAACTGATAAACTACACATAGCTACATATATACATATTTATAAATACATATCATAACACCCAGACCACGGCCAACAAGCATGCTCATCACACAAATGTTAGGCTAAATTTATAAATATTATTTTAAATTTACAAATAGTTCTTGTAAAATGATTTATTAATAACGTCACAATATGCTTTTATATTTTTGTAACTGGCAACACTTTTGTGGTAGTTACTCGTTTCCCGCTTTAAATCTTTTTTGTACAGAATACCAACTGTCATCGACAAGGTTATTTAAGGCGGGAAATGCTGAGAAAAAGCTCAGTCGTCACTTGTCAGTTGTCTCGATAACTTAGTACCCTCTGCTACACAAACGCTGTACTGTAATAAATAGTTTACATATACGACAAAGGAGTTTACTTTATCAAGCACCCCAACATATCAGAAGCCAGGATAAAAGTAGAACTAAAAGTTCTACTTACCACGTCCACAGAAGTGAAAACGTAAGTAAAACTTTTGTTTTTTTTCTAATCTGCCTACCTACTGGCAATGTGAAGAAGGATTTTGCCCATTGTACAGCTAACTAGATTATCGTTTAAACTAGTGTAGTTGTATTATAAATAATTTTATGTTCATGAAATGCAAGTGTAAACAGAGTTTCATTGGTTTGTTCGTTCCGTTTTATCACGACAGTGTTATCAAGACTTACATGTACGCACATACACATGCACATAACCTTGCCAGGGCTACTCCCTGGAGGTTATACTCACATGTACGCACATACACATGCACATAACCTTGCCAGGGCTACTCCCTGGAGGTTATACTCACATGTACGCACATACACATGCACATAACCTTGCCAGGGCTACTCCCTGGAGGTTATACTCACATGTACGCACATACACATGCACATAACCTTGCCAGGGCTACTCCCTGGAGGTTATACTCACATGTACGCACATACACATGCACATAACCTTGCCAGGGCTACTCCCTGGAGGTTATACTCACATGTACGCTCATACACATGCACGTAACCTTGCCAGGGCTACTCCCTGGAGGTTATACTCACATGTACGCACATACACATGCACATAACCTTGCCAGGGCTACTCCCTGGAGGTTATACTCACATGTACGCACATACACATGCACATAACCTTGCCAGGGCTACTCCCTGGAGGTTATACTCACATGTACGCTCATACACATGCACGTAACCTTGCCAGGGCTACTCCCTGGAGGTTATACTCACATGTACGCACATACACATGCACATAACCTTGCCAGGGCTACTCCCTGGAGGTTATACTCACATGTACGCACATACACATGCACATAACCTTGCCAGGGCTACTCCCTGGAGGTTATACTCACATGTACGCACATACACATGCACATAACCTTGCCAGGGCTACTCCCTGGAGGTTATACTCGCACATGAACATACCAAAAGTCATGCAAAATACGCCTACAGATGTAAGTTAGTAAAGTTAATTATGAAGTATCTAATACACACAATCGTAAGTTTCAGGCAATACAATTGGGAATAATGCCGAAGCACAGGCAAAAATCCAGGCATGTGGACAGAAACAGTTCGCAGCAGGAAAGGAATGCTAGGACGCAGCCGAGGTCCAGAACTCCAGCCGTGCGTCGTAGCAGGTCACGTGAACGACGGTCGAGGAGAAGTAAGCGGGCGAGTAAGCGATCTTGTGAGCAACGACAGCTCCGGAGCCCTTCAGTGCACGAGGTAGGAGAGAATTCAAGAACTACTCATAAAGGCTTATCTAAAAGACGTAGAGTACAAAGTCAATCATCGCTGTCAAGTTCGGAGGAAAGGTCGCCTCGTAGGAAGAGAAGTGCTAATTTAAGTAATCTAGATATAGTTGAAAAACTTTTAAACGTTATAGCAAGTAAAAATACCACTGACGTAGATAAATTCCCTGTCTTAAATGTTGTACCTGATTTCGACCCAATGTGCCGTGAGCAGACTGTGGAGACCTGGATACATAAGGTTGAAGAATGCGCTCAGATTTATGGATGGTCTGATAAACAAATAGTCCATTATGCAATGCCCAAGCTCTGCGGCGTTGCTAAAACCTGGTATCAGGGTCTCCCCTCTCTGCTACATTCCTGGTCTGAATGGAAATTAAGGTTAACGGAGTCTTTTCCTTCACAAACTAACTATGCGGAGACACTTACTCAAATGTTGAATAAGAGAGCTAAGTTTGGCGAATCTCTTGAGGAATATTTTTATACTAAAATTAATCTGCTAAACCGTTGCAAAATCTATGGTAAGGATGCAGTCGACTGCATAATATACGGCATAGACGATAGGGGTGTTCGCCTAGGTGCTCAAGGGGCGCAATTCTCTGAACCCGAACAGTTGCTTAAGTTCTTTAAAAGTGTAAAAATTAATCAACCGATTGGTAACGATCCTAAAAATAAAAATACAGATCGACAGGAAAAGAAACCTGCTCAAAAATCGGATAATGATAAAAGGCCTAAGCCACAAAGTTTAAAATGTTATAATTGTAACGAGACTGGTCATCCATTTTTCCGTTGTTCTAAACCTACAATTAGATGCAATAATTGCAATTTGAGAGGTCATTTAGCAGATAACTGCCCTAATAAAACGAACCAAGCTCATAAAGCCAATGTAGAGTCCCAGTCTGTAATGGAAGTACATTCGACTGATAATATAAATGCTAAGTACAAAATTCCAATTAGAATTAATGGCAAAACACTTTTGTCTCATATTGATCTTGGAAGCGAATGTACCCTTATTAGACTGACTGACGCGATAAGTCTAGGAATTCAATGGAAAACTGAGTCCCTGCCTATTTTGAGGGGATTAGGTAATATTCCCTACCGGCCAGTAGGACGTGCGTTCGTTGATATAGATGTACAGGACATAATTGAAGAAAATGTTGAGATTTTGATTGTGACTGACGATATGATTAATGACCCGGTATTACTAGGACACACGTACACTGAACGTCCACAGATACAAATAACAAAAACTAATACAGATATAATTGTTAAGCGCTGCCAAGTTCACGATGACTCCAAGTTGATATTACTGACCTTTCAGTCTAATAATCTAAAACCACACACCACTAATGCTATAAAGGTAAAGTCAGATACAATTTTTTGCGGCAGGATTTACGTACACGGGACAATTAGAGGACGCCCAGGTTATGAATATTTTCTTCTTCCCGGTGAATATGACTTAAGTCTAGGATTAGGGACATTAATAATACAAAACATATGTGACAAAGACATAAATATGCCTATAGATACATTAGTGACACGAGCTCGGGTAGCGAGCACTCTAGACGTACCAAACACTTATAATATTTTGGACATACAATTAACTGACGAAGCTTTAAAATGCGGCAACATAACACAACAGCAGAAATTTGAACTTGTGAAATTGTTGGAGAAATATCGCAAATGTTTCTCATCTAATTTGCATGAACTGGGCTATACAACTAGTGTAGAGATGGAAATTAAGTTAAAAGATTCTGAGCCCGTGGTCTACCGGCCCTATCGCCTGTCATATTCTGATAGACAACTAGTACAATCTATGATTCAAGAAATGTTAGAGAGTGGCATCATCCGGGAATCTTCTTCGCCGTATGCAAGCCCTATAGTCCTCGTGCAAAAGAAATCTGGCGAAAAACGCCTATGTGTTGATTATAGGGCTTTAAACAGAAAGACCGTTAAGGAACATTTTCCACTCCCCCGCATAGAAGATCAATTGGATCTCTTGGCTGGTAATACCATGTTTATTACTCTCGATTTAGCATCAGGGTATTACCAAATTCCCATAGCTGAAGAATCCCGAGAAAGAACTGCCTTTATTACGCCCGACGGCCAATACGAATACAACCGTATGCCGTTCGGACTGGTAAACGCTCCCTCCGTATTCCAAAGGGCAATAAATAAAGTGTTAGCCAAGGTTAGAAACAAACATGTGCTTATATATATGGATGATGTTTTGATCCCAGGACGCTCTTTTGAAGATTGCCTAAAATTACTTGAGGAGGTTCTATTACTTCTCAAAAGCAGTGGGCTTACTCTAAAACTTGAGAAATGCAAATTCTGCTTCGATAAGATAGAATATTTGGGATTCGAAGTCAGTGCGGATGGGATTAGGCCGGGGTCCTTAAAAACTGATGCGGTTTCAAAATTTTCCGTACCCCAGAACCAACATGACGTGCGCCGTTTTATTGGTTTGGCTAGTTTCTTCAGGAGATTTGTCAAGGGATTCGCAACAATAGCGAGACCATTGACCGAACTTCTGAAGAAGGATGCCAAATGGCGCTGGACTGAGGTTGAACAGAATTCCTTTGAGACCTTGAAGCAAAATTTGGTCCAAAGGCCAATCCTTGCTTTGTACGACCCTCGAGCAGAAACCCAACTGCATACTGGTGCCAGCAAAATAGGCATAGCCGGCATTCTAATGCAAAAGGGAGAAACTGGTGTATTCCATCCAGTTGCTTATTACAGCCGTCAGACAACCACGGATGAGCAAAAGCTCCATTCGTATGAACTTGAAACATTGGCTGTAATAGCATCGCTAAATAAATTCCGCGTCTATTTGCTTGGGATTAAATTCACCATTTTGACTGATTGTAACTCTTTGCGTACAACCCTAACGAAACGGGACTTAATACCCCGAATAGCGAGATGGTGGATTCAATTCCAAGAATATGACTGTTCCATTGAATACAGACCTGGTGAAAGAATGGCACACGCTGATGCCCTTAGTAGATGTCCCATTCCCGACAATGACTGTGAAACGCGTGTGTTAGACGTGCTAAACGTAGGTTCCCAAGACTGGATCGCAACGGTACAAGACAACGATGATGAGACTAAACGTATTAAAAACGTGTTAACTGATCCGCAATCCCAAAACGCTGCAGACATCATTAAGAATTATAAAATCAAAAATGATAAGTTGTATCGTATCATTGAACCAGGCGTGCTTAGGTGGGTGGTGCCAAAGGGTGTGCGTTGGCAAATTCTCAGGGCGAATCACGATGAAGTCGGACACTTTGGCTTCGAAAAAACGCTAGAACGGATTAAGGCTACCTTTTGGTTCCCAAAAATACGTAAATTCACAAAAAAATATGTTAATGCATGTCTTGAATGTGCCCATCATAAAGTCCCGTCGGGAAGCAAAGCTGGCTTCCTTCATCCCATACCAAAAACTGAAATACCGTTTCACACTATCCACGCGGATCATCTAGGCCCATTCAATCGTAGCAAAAGAGGTAACTGCTATATACTTGTCATTATTGACTCTTTCACGAAATACATTAACATAACACCGGTCCGTAATACGAAGTCTACGACAAGTATACGTGTGCTTAAAGAACACATAAGCTACTTCGGTACACCAACGCGACTTATAACTGACCAGGGTACGAGTTTTACGGGAAAGAAATTTCAGGACTTTGTTAAATCGCTTGGTATAAAACATATATTTAATGCCGTAGCTACACCCCGAGCTAACGGCCAGGTGGAGCGGTATAACCGTACCATCCTTGCCGCATTGGGCTCCATGTCCCACGAAAAACCTAAGGGAAACTGGGACGAATACTTACCAGACATTCAATTAGGAATAAATACCACCATACACTCCACGACAAAGAAAACTCCTACAGAACTTCTCTTTGGCTATAGAGCTACCCACCCCTCTGTAGGAAACCTAAACGAGATCATAGAAGATGTAGGGGCCGACGTTAGTAATTTAGAAAGTTTACGTGAAACTGCAAAGACCTTGATAGAGGTACAACAAGACAAAGATAAGGCACGTTATGATTTACATAGGAAAAAGGGAAATAATTTTGTAGTTGGTGACCTAGTTAGGGTTCTTAGGAATGTTCCTAGTCAAGATGGCCAATCCAGAAAACTAGAAGCTAAATGTCGCGGGCCCTATAGAATTAAGAAAATCCTCCCAAACGATAGGTTTGTCATTGAAGACACCCCGTTAACAAAGAAAGGGAAAACTTATGAAGCTATTGTAGCACTAGACAAGCTGTTTCCATGGTTAAGTTTCGGTAGTGCTTATGATGACATGTCCTCAACCGATGAGGATGACGAAGTCCAATGTAACGAATAATGTAAGTCTCACAAGTCTAGCCTTTTGTCAAGTTAAATGAAAAGGTTCCTATTGATAATTAAAATACTATCAAACCAAGGCATCATTTATTACACTCTAAGGCAGGGATTGGCAATGTCATGGACAGTCCCTGGGCAAAGTCATGGCCGGCCTCGCGCCCTTGGAGATTATTAAGATCTTGGTCACCGTGTGGTCATGCAGGGAGCGATAGCGTCATGGTCACCTCCTGTATGTTCTCACGAGAAGATCATGTAAAGTCATGTTCAATTATTAAAAGGCAAATTATAAGTACTATGTGGTATTAACACGCGACCATGTCAAAGGTGGCAGTGTCATGGCCCCTGTTGGTCAAAAGCTTTTAGATCAGGAACATAATGTGAATGCTTGATTGTTAAATTCCCAGAGAATTATAATATTATAAGTAAAAGTAGATTATACAACACGGTGTTATAGATGATTATATTTATTTCTAATATAAAAATGTAAAAATTAATTAATTATGATAGTATCTCTTTTTCAAGAGGCTGAAGTACTTTATTAATTCACAATTGTAAACTTTAATAATGTTTATATCACATTTCACATCAAGTTGGAACTATATATTCATGTTTGATCAGATTTCGTGAATAATGTACTAAGTAACTATTTCATAACATATTTGATTATGTATCCACGAGCTACTTTATAATATTTGCTTGTCGATATAGACTATGTAAACCTTATTCTTATCTTTGATGTAAACTTGGCTATCGGACATATCTAGTTATGTCAAATATTACTATTTTATAATTACTTACTTTTCATTGCATATCTTTACATAACGAGAGGTCTCGTTAATGTTAGTCGGATGGCCGAGTTGTTAGGCTAAATTTATAAATATTATTTTAAATTTACAAATAGTTCTTGTAAAATGATTTATTAATAACGTCACAATATGCTTTTATATTTTTGTAACTGGCAACACTTTTGTGGTAGTTACTCGTTTCCCGCTTTAAATCTTTTTTGTACAGAATACCAACTGTCATCGACAAGGTTATTTAAGGCGGGAAATGCTGAGAAAAAGCTCAGTCGTCACTTGTCAGTTGTCTCGATAACTTAGTACCCTCTGCTACACAAACGCTGTACTGTAATAAATAGTTTACATATACGACAAAGGAGTTTACTTTATCAAGCACCCCAACACAAATGTCGACCGAACCGAGAATCGAACCCGGGACCTCAGGTTCGACAGTCCGGCATGGTGACCATTGCGCCATCGAGGTCGTCAAAATCTATGTACCCTAGAATTAGGCTCCATATTCATGTAATACTTGGGAATGACCTGGGAGGCAATGGACTTAGCCTTAAGATGACCGCTAAATATTACTTTAGTACTTAAAAACAGTTGCAAGCTGACATTGGTATTAATGTAATGAATTAATTTATTGGATCTATGCTAATTCGTACGAACTAAGTCTGAACACCTGGGACGGCCGCGTCAACTTGATTAATGATCAGATTTGGTGTTTTACTTATTTTAATTAATGTTATTCCATTATTTGTCGTGTTTGTGTACAGATTACTGAATGGAACAATACTTAGCAAGTTTGTCACAAAATAAAAAATATGTACCTAGTTATGCTATTGTGTTACCTAGCTAGATTGTGGTGGCAAGGTTAAACAAAATGAAATATTTGCTTAATCACCTGTTTTGTATATCAAGTGCAAATGGCGTGTGCTATGAAACTTTAGGGCGATGAACTTATGATATAAAACTAATTTAATTCCAGGTCTGTAGGCGAGAACTTGCTGAATAATAAATGCCAGGCACGAAAGAGTTCTAACGTTTCTACTTTCTCAAAAGTAGCTAAAATAAAGTCGGGACTTGACGTCTCGTTCGATTCAGGTCAACAAACTCCAAGCATTTTCAATAATAAATACCAGGAGAGCATAATTGGAAAGATTTCTCACGTTTCAAGTTCCTTGCTAGTTGTTCGAAGCTAAGCTTAGAACGGCATTGTCTGTCTGTTCTGTTTAGTGTCTGACGTCAGAACTAGCTACGTCCAGTTGCAATGCGGGGCTATATGGAAGTATACTATTTGTATGGATACGGTGGAATCCACGCGAATATGATGAATGCTTTGATGTAGAATTTTATTGTGAAGCGGTTCGGAATGTCAGAGAATTTCAGTTTTGAAGCTATTGCATACAAAGAGATGGCAATGTGGGATTGGATAATAGGAAAATTTAATTGATTAGGCGTTGCTGTTTATTTTAAAGTTTTGTTATAACTTTTGCAATTGAGATTTGCGTATGATACAACGCATGACTTTTCATATCTAGCTTTGATTTTCATCGTACGCGCTGTCTTCATGTTAATACACTTGTGTACTCTCATAACGCCTGGCTAAACTATAACGCAATAGCTAACTTGATGATATGGTCATCATCCGCAATCAAAGATGGAAAATTGGCAAAATATACTCCGCGCTTTTTGTAAACGATTCAAAAATGTGACTGATGATAGTTTGAATTTTAAAACTTGTGCAAAACTTTTCTCAATGCATTTAACAGCAAGGTGTCAGCTGGAACTGCGAGCGACATTCCCGCCTTTACTTCGCCGCCATCTTGGATATTACGTGATTTGCCTACATATTTCTAGGTTTACTGCATTCAAATTATAGCAATAAATTCTATTTAAACTAGGTAAACGAGCTTTTCTGTGAAACCCTTGATTGTATTTCATAAATTAAGTGTGATGTGTAATACAAGTTTATTTATTGTGTTCATTTGACTTGACAAAGATCACCTGTTTCTAATTTTAGTATCCCTGTCTGGACCACGATATGTACATGTTTTAACATAGTAAAAACCAATTTTACACTATCCTTTGTTTTATTCTTTGAATTTCAAATCATAGTCATACCAAAATGGTTTACCTACAACAACACAATATGGAATGGCAGCCATTGTTCCTCAAAAATAATTGAAATCGCACATCGAACTCAAAAATCTATAGAACACAAAAGCAAAAGCCTACAGTACGTCCAATATATTCTGGCACCTGGTGGATTATGGTCGATATTTCAAAAAAACCGGACATTTTGTTAAGCTTCAACGTGCTTCTGCGCAGCCCTGGGATCTCAAATTAAAATGGCTGCACTGTAGCGTCGTAAAAGTGGCGCCAAAAAAAAAGAGTTGACCTCAAAAAGAGCCGGTCGACAATGGCTCGTTTTCCAATCCCAAATGTGATACAGTGTGGTCGCTGCTGGTCGTTGGCAGGCCTTATAAGGGCGAGGTGACATCACGATGTGACGAAATACCTTCATGTGTATATGGCTCAAAAAAGCGTTTTTTCAATGGCTGAACTCGCTAAACGCTAGACAGACTGTTTGTTTTGCAAGCTTGAAGTTCTTCAAAGATAACGTCATCGTACAAAAACTTATTTATTAAATGTTGTATCAAAGTTAATGTGCATGGTACAGAGATTTAAGTAATAGCACTTTAATACTTAATCACGCATTCATATTGTATTTAACGTGCAATTTATGATGTTCAGTTATTTACCTAAATTGCTTTTTAACGTTTATTGAAGTGATTTTAAACAAGACTTTTAACATTTTTGACGTGTGCCATGTTTTGAAAGCAGTTTGGTAATTTCACAATGTTAGTTAATTAATCAATTTTAAATTTTATTTTTATTTGTTTCAGGTAATTTTGCGTACAACAGAAAAATGTCATGATAGAAAAATTAAAACAATCGGTTAAGCCTTGTCAGACTTCAAAGGATTGGTAAGATATAAAATAATTAAAAAGAAAGCCAAATAAGATGCATAATCATTTATTATAATAATAACTTTTAATTCGGAGTCGAAATGAACATCCTAGTTATAAGTTTACAAGAATTCGGAACCATGGTGGTATTGGTTGCCGAAACCTTGCTGACCAGTTCCGTAGCCCTGGTGTCCGTACATGTTGTGTCCATGGTGGCCCATCTGGTTCACGCCTCCGATGTCATGGCCAGAAGACTGGTGGTGGTGAACCTCCTAAGAATGAAAAGTAGGAATTAATTAACATGAGAATACTTGATGACGACAGTTTCCCCAGTAGAAAGAAGCTAAGAATTAGATGAGTATTTAGAACTCTTAGGTAAAATTGTATATTTTGGTAGAACAGTCCCAAAAAAATTATTCCTTCATTTATTTAATTCCTTACCTGGCTGAAGTCGCTCTCCTGGTGACCGATATCATGGCCAGCGCTCATAGCACCGCCTCCGTAGCCAGCGTCTCCGTACCCTGACTCTCCTCCAGCGTAGCCACCCTGGCCGTAGCTGCCACCACCACCGTATTCTCCACCTCCGATCCCTCCAAGACCAATGCCGCTCCCGATGCCAGCTCCAAGACCGCCAAGGCCAAGACCTGGTACAAAGTCAAAGGTTTTAGTAAATGAAAGAAAATTCTATAAAATGTTCTCAATGCAATTTTGCTTAACATCTGAAGATTGGAGTTTTTAAAGGGTTGAAACGGTTTCGTATTAAAACCATCGTCTCTGGTAATTATTGCATCAAAATATTTTCTGATGAGCTTACCTCCGCCAATACCGGCACCAAGCCCACCGAGGCCTCCCCGGATCCCAGCTCCAAGACCGAGACCACCTAACCCGTAGGGCTTGGCTTGCACGGCAGCCACCAGGGCCAAAGCTGCGACAATCTGGAAGTAGCAACAGAAAAACTATTTAGCTATTTATGGTACTTTTTCCAAAGGAAAATTGATTTTTAGAAGATATAAGTTGAATGATAAAAGTGAGCCCTATGAGACAACTTACCATGCACTGCATAGTTGCTATTGTTTCGAAGCTGCTAACACAATGCTCAAAACTACACCACGCCTATCTTATATACCTGTAGAATATCAAAAATCAATTAGTAATTAACGACGTCTTAATGACCCGGCCTGACGACCGCGTAATATGCACGAATTTAGGGAATTCTGCCACAAACGAGCTGTTCTTGTAAAACCCTAATCGACTCGTTTCCCAAATTATGCAGTTTTACCGGGAAGTATGACGTTTGATATCAACTGATAAGAAATTGATAGTTTTCCGCTGTTTACATCCCACAGTTGCTGGTCATCTGTCAGATGTTACAGTTCATAGAGTTGGTAAATAGAGTGATTACAATTTATCTTAGAAAACAGTGCCTGAATATCGTTTACAGTGTAAGTAAATAGTGCATATGAAAGGAACCTGACATGCATATTTTCTTGTCTTCGCATTCATAAAATGTCCGTCAACCATCCTCGAGTCAGTTAGCCAATAAAAGCATTGCTGAACAATAAGCTCATGTTTGATGTTGGTTCTCTAATTAAATGAAGCCTTCATAAGAATTATTGTCCATTATTCCGGTCGAAGGAGTCTTTAGAAAAATTCTCAAATTAGCAAACGATATTCATTGAACGTCATCCAGGTCTCTGGGGAATACTTACAGTGGATTTCTTTGCTGATATAATTAATTAAAGCTGGGACAGGACGCCATCATTGAACTCCTGTCTAATGAATAGGTAACGAGACCGGCTGCCCGCTGCGGCCAGCGGGATTAACTTACTCAATATACTGCAGCAGAATTTTATAAGAAAATTATGAAACTATATTTTAATTTTCAAGGTACAAAAGAAAATTAAAAATCTCTCGAAAAGACGTAGAAAATTTTCTAAAATAAGCATAGCAAATTTTCATGGACCGTAGGCAGATCCTCTCTCCCTTTTCGATCTATAAATAGTTTTGGGTGAGGTTTCGTTAAGTACTTATGGGAACATTAACTTTCAACTCCTACAGACTGTTATAATTATAATCAATGTAGGCGAACATCAAATTGCTCATGAATTTCAACATCTTGTGACAGAATTACAGAGAGTCTAATATATTCGATTCCTAGGCAGCAATTAGTTCACATAACGTGGTTTTCTCGTCTTTGAGTTGAAATTCAATGTTCTGTCTATTGATGTAACTAACTAGTGTATTTAAGAGGTACCTTGTAATGCTAATTCACGCAAATGAAGTCACGTATGATACTGTTTAGCTCTAGTTCGTTGGAAATTGCCGTGTTTGTGGTCTACTCCTAGTAGTCAGTTCACAGGTCAATTTCACTCTGGAGTCAGTCTTTGAAGAACAATAAATGTTTGGTTTGTCAACCTGATTCTCCCGTTCCTATTCTAATTCACTGGACATCATTTTGTGACCTAATTTTTTCACTGTCTAGTCTAAATCATCATAAATGATTTCATCAACCACTATTACCATTAATATATTGGATTTACCATAGAAATGGCTCTATAATTCATTTTGAGGTGTACCGAAACTGCTGCATACTAACCCATGACTATAAAATCCCACAAGAGCGTAAGTGCCATACTTCCACAGAAACTGCAAGTACTCGTGTAAATAAAAGTACCGCTATATATTCATCAGCGGCTGATTCAATTAACTGTAGTAACCTTGGCTGTCTGTTTACATTGCGTCTATCCCGTTGTATGGGCACCATTAAGGGCTAGCGAGTCAGGCGCACAAATAGTAGCTGATGGCTAGTTAATGGGAATAATGAAGGTTGTGGGTGCTGCTGTGATATTTTTGGGGATTTTCTTTCGATCAGTACATTAAAATGCTTCTGAGCAGCTGATGATGTTATGGTTTAGATGTATGTTTTTAGATGCATTGACCAACTTCATACTAATACTACATATATCGTACCAATGTTCATGAACTTACAACTGCACAGTAAGTCGTGAAATTTCTTCTAAGTATTGGTCTTGAAATGTTTTGATTGCCTATAGTATGACTAGAAGTATAACAACCTTGAAGATATTTGGTACCCTATTTCTTAACCTAAACAACGAATAATAATCGCGGGAATTTGGCGTTCGGTTTATTTTCTTATGTGTGTTTATGCAACAAAGATCGTTGACACGTTTATGTAAATATATTATATTTAGTAGGAATCTGCTAACACGTGGTTCGAGAAATCCACCATGCGACCAAAATAAAATATTCATGTGAAGTACTTAAGTCCAATTTGCGTTAGCCAAAAATGATCCCTAAGTACTAGTCTTTTAAGATCTCATTACTTAATGGTACGAAATTTTGTTTATATGTTATCGGCTTTAGCTATTGTGGACTTTAATGCTTTGGAATAAAGTTTATTTTTGTTGGATTTAGCACCTAAGCTTTTAAGAACCTGCATGTCAATATGTATAATTTTGCTGTTTTTACGAAATTCGAGCATGTGATTTGGTTAAACACTTCTGGGAAGATTTAGAGGAAAAATCTTACATTAAATGAGGAACCTTAAAACTAAAAGTAATAGATGAAACAACGGCTAATTTTGTCACGACAAGTTGACACTGTTCATTTGATAAGTTCATTCAATCCGACTGGATTGAATGCCAAGTCTTACTGCCTGTAACTGGATGATTTCGATCATCAAAACATCATAAACTAAACAACGGATTTGTAACCGCTTTGTGAAAAACTTTATTCATTACTCGTGATTTTTTAAAGATTTTTTTGTATTTCTAATGTAGGATAAATATACTTGCCATGCTGACATTCTGCCTATGTTGTATGCAAGTTCTGCATTGCCAATTCTGAATTTAATTTTTAGAGTAATAATTGGGATCCAAACTCAAAAGCTTACTTACATTTTCAAAAATGTTTAGAAATATCTCTTTATAAATTCTTCCTGGGGTCTGCTATCAAAACCACAATCAAACAAACATAATGAATTAAGCCATTAGAGCTGATTGCAGATGATTTGATTGTTTCCCAATAATTATCACGTGTCTGTTGATAAGCAAAAAACCGCCACGTGTATCTCCTAACCGGTCCTGATTTAATACATTAATAGAACGCCTAGATCGTCAAAAGACCTTGTGGGTATTCATTGTAATTAATTTACACAAAATTAATTAGGACATGTAAATGTCATTCCAATTAGTACTGCTACAAATCTTACCATGTATTTGATCTTCATACCTAATTCTTCAATAAACTAAACATGTAAGTGAGTTTTCAAATTCTCACATTTTCCAAGTGCAGGACTAAATATAAGAATACATTTGTTTGTACAGTGGGACGTTCTGTACGAAGCAAAATCAGCCGACACATAGAAAAAATAATTACAGAAGGCACATTCAAAACAGAGGATTCTCCTAAACTTTGTATCGATGACCAAGATCCCGAAGTAGCTACAAAGAAAACTCAAGCAGATTTTTACTGCAAGGCTGTAGGCTGATAAGTCGACGAATATACCAAAGATCAATAGGTCAGACTTGAATGAATGACGCAAATGACAGCCGTACATAGTTAAAAGGAAATAGCAGTAGATTTGCTGAGTTACTTGAGTAAATAAAAGTCACTTCTTTTATGTTATCTGAAAAACTGTATTTAACCAACTCCTTAGGTACTATACACTGAAAGGGAAGATGTTAGTTAGGAAAGCTGAAGTATGATTCTTTAATTCTCCATCAACGTTTAGTGTGGCAGTTCTGAGCGTTTTGTTTTCACATGGCGCACATTCTCTCGGCACGTTAAGTACGGAGGTAGAGCAAACTTAATTACTACCCTCACTTTATCTCGTTCTCTGGTGTACCCTCTTTCCTAGCCCCTTAGTGGAAGCTTTGTAGTCTGCCTGGTTTGTTCTTTTCCTTTATTACATCACTATGGGAAATCGTGGTGGCCTAGTGGGTAAAGAACCAACCTCTCAAGTTCGAGTGCGTGTGTTCAATTCCAGGTCAGTCAAGTACCTTCCAATGGAACTTTTCTTAGTATGTACTTTCTAAGTATATTTTGGACACCAATACTGCCGTCGTTATTAAGAAATTTTTTGAATTTTGTTAAAAAAAAAACACGTTTAAAATGTGTTTTTTGAAATTGTTAAAATGTAAAAAATTGTGTTTTTTTGGTATGTACACAACGATAGTAATATTATATTTTAATTTAAATGGATATATTTAATAATTAGCATAATATTTTTTAACTTAACATAAAAAATAACAAGAAAGGAGCAATGTTATGTTGAAAAGGCACATATAACCAAATATGCCTTTTCAATGTTAAAGGACAATGCCAGGGTGTGGGCTCAAAGTTTGCCCAGCAGTGGGAGTAGGGTTGGAGTGTAGCAAAGGGTGTGCAAGGCTTTTGGGACTTAGAAAATTTTTCATAAAAAATGAAAATTTCTGAAAATGCCTAGTTTTTCATTTCTATCGTATAGAATACCTAAAAATAAGACGAAAACCATCTGGGCACTTTTTGTCTAGGACCAAGGAGCCCCGCGTAGCGGGGCTCCGTCGACTATGGCAACCCCGACTTAGGGCAACCCCGACTTAGGGCAACCCCGACTCGGGCAGGTTAGGTTCGAAGGGGATGGCGGGGTCTGCAAGACCCCTTCCTTCGAGGTTATTTTTTTTTAAACCACCCAGAAGTAGGAGCCCCGCGTAGCGGGGCTCCGTCGACTTTGCCTTTGTTTACAATGACCTTCAGTGCTCATTTTCAGGCGAACCGTTGGTCCTAGGCAAAAGGTGCCCAGATGGTTTTCATCTTATTTTTAAGTATTCTATATGATAGAAATGAAAAACTGGACATTTTCAGAAATTTTCATTTTTTATGAAAAATTTTCTAAGTCCCAAAAGCCTTGCACACCCTTTGCTACACACTAACCTTAGTAAATATTACGATGAAAAGGCATATTTTCTTAATTGTGTCTTTTCATAGTAATTTTTTAAAATGAATATATAGGTACAGAAAATATTAGAATGAATCCATAACGCCGATGTGCCTTTTTTATATAACATTTATTAGCGTAGGGGTAAATAGAAAGGGCATAACTGCCAGCTGTAACTTTTCTTTCTACATTAATTGCCAAAATGTTCGTTCCATTAAATATATCGATATTATAGTTCGGCCATTCAGAGAATGCGTTCCTGACACGTCGCGATTGAACTGACGACGTAACTTTGCAATGGCGTTGCAGTTACGATAAAAATATTTTTGCTGGTTGTTTACCGTTTTAACAATTGAGGAGCATTAAAACAACATTATTATATCAATAATCAATGAATGTTATTACGTCGTCAGTTCAATCGCGACGTGTCAGGAACGCATTCTCTGAATGGCCGAACTATAAAAAGGTAAAATAAAAGTCACATCATACAATATGCCTTTTTATTGTAATAAAACTTAAAAAGTGATGTAGTTGGGCCCTTTAAGCTTATGCTATCTCTGTTAATTTTGCAGCTAAAAATCCACAAAAAATCAGGCAGATAGGCCTTTTTTTCCTGATTCCGAACATGTATATAACTCATTTTGACAAAAAAATGTTAGTTGTGCCCTTTTTCGGTAGCACGGCAGAATAGCTGATCAAAAGGTGGAGGAAACCTGGACTATAAAGTCTGAAATCACCAACCCTCATTGAGCAAGCGTGGTGATTAATGCTCAATCCTTCTCCGTGTGAGAGGCGGCCCAGCTGTGGGGTGATGAAAAAGGTTGTAACGTATGGGTATAAAGAAGAATCTGAGTGACAAGACCGTAGTGTTGGAAGGCCTTGACCTGAGGCCTGATTTGGCCTTGACGAAGGCCACGGATAGTTGTTGAAGGTGAACTCTTCAAACCATTAGAGAAATCAATAGGAAAGCTTTATGTCTAATAGTTCTTTATGAAAGCTTCCGTGTTTATTTTTACAAAATCTCTTAATTTAGATATGGAGGGTCCAAATATGTTGCCAATTCTCCAATAGTTTGGGACAAAAATAACATTTGAGAGTTCGACAATTAGATCCAAGCAGAATGTCATTCAGTAGCGACCTTTTAATTTGTTATTTTAAATGCAAAATAAATTAATTGTGTCTAAATCTAGGCATAGATTATCGAGCCAATTAGCTTTGTTTCGCTATTACGACATTTGATCTGCGACTGTAGGCTGTGGGAGAGAGATGGATGGCCAGGGGGCGCCACCCCATCCCCGTCCCATCCCTCAGCGTCGGCCGGCTGAGATCTGAGCGTCACTGGCAGTATACAATACACTCATAAATACTTGGTTACTGCACACATCATAATATGATGTTATTGCTTTGATTTATAGCTTTATTGCATTCCAAGTTTTATTCTGTTGTACATTGTGATTTTAGCAGCCATTTGAAGAAAAGTGTGCTAGCGATTAGCAGTGTGTAGAAAATAAGGGCGGAGAGGATTGTTCCAAGTGTGTTATAAATAGCATTTTTAACACAATAATCGCACAACATTCATTGTGCGGTTACGCAAGAATTATGATTCCGTAAATGGCGGCTGAAATTTTTGAGGAAAACGTCGGTTTAAATATTTTATTTTGTCGACTTTAGCGATGTTTCTCCCTTTGTATTGTGATGGTGGGGTTTCAGCCCGTCGGCTTTTAGCCGCGATGGCACCCTTCGTCTGATTGATCTGCTAGTACTCAGCAGATTGGAGGCAGCACGTCTAATTAATCAACTGGTTCTGTGTAGAGATTTGTGTTTGCGTAGCTCCCGAGATGGAAACTTAAGGACTTCAGATGCAAGGCAACACGGCGGCGGACGTTTTATTTGCGACTTCAGAAAGTGTTAAGTGCTTAATTAATCTGTTTGATTAATGTGGATAGCTCAAGACGTTTGCAATTCCTTAGCAGGCTTTATATCGAACGCTGTTAAAAATAGCTTTCACAATAACGGAGGACAAAACTTAAAACTGCATTCAATCCTTCCTCACCGTTCCATAAATTAATTACCAACATTTGAATTTTCCAAAATGAAATCCGCTACCTCGTGACCAGCTTTTATGTCCAGCTAAAATTAATATCTGTCCGCTTTTGATGTCTGATCCGCTCTCCCCCCCCTCCATTCCCCTGCGGCCGCTCCCTTCGTCCCCCGCCTCCCCGCAGACTCTGTGATCGCGCCCTTCTGCGGCACGCACGTCAGTACCATACCTGATGAGGTACCGATCAGACGTATCGGCACCGCATCTGGTATGGTACAACAAAAAGCCTGTATGTACCTACACAGCTGTGCCTGTGTGTGTGTAGACCTTGCGCCCGTGTGTGCGTCTGCATTTCGTCCTAGGATAGCTTATTTGTTTGATTGGTAATAATGAGGGATTCTACTTGAATTATTTATGGGCTGATTTAATTTTCGGCCGAAATTGACAGGTACTGTTAAGCTGGCAGATAAGTGAGATGTTCGGGATGTTCTTTTCTATTTATAATGAGCATTTAACACGACTGCCAGTAATAAATGGACTAGTGCTCCTTTTATGCAGATGCAGATATTTCCAAAGGAGAGTAATTCTAAATCTTGCAAGAATTCTTGCATCGCTTGGTAACGGAGATACATGGTTGGCGCGTGTCCCAAATATCATACAGCGTTTCGGGGGGCATTTTAAGAAGCTGAAAGTTATGTCGGAGGCCATGGGTGACATGGGCCATGGGGTCTATGTTGACAATGTTATTCATGATTCAGATAATTTATGTCATTTACTTGAAATAAGATAGCATACTGGTGACATATGACATAGGTATGAATAATGGATATGGCGTGGAGGTTTTTGATGCTGCTCAAAAAGCATGACTTATTCAATTTTCTTCAATCGATAAGGTGTTTACTATTTGCTTCATATTGGGTTCGAATACAACGTTACCTTCAGTCCTGTACATCCTACGTGCTTTAGACTAAGCGTGGTATTCATACTGGAATAAAAGATAGCCATGTCCACTGCCTGTTTGAACGTGCTGATGTTGCACTGTTGCAGTAGACTCTCATATAATATTTGGGACAAATTGCAGCCTCATTTCAGCAGTATGAGATTCTGCGACAAACAATAGGTCCGTGTAGGTGGTGTTTCATGTTCCATAAAGTGTAGTTTATTGACAAAACTGTCATGAATTTAAGTGAAATGCTTTAGAAATGTCTTGTTTTAAAACTTTCAACGAAAACATAAAATATAAGTATAAGTAAGAATATGGAAAGGAAATACATGTATGAAAAACTACCGAAGGTATATGCGATGGTAAATCGATAGTAAATAATGGTGCTAAGTTAGTACATAAGCTCAGTGAAGTGAATAAAATTATCTCGGTATCAACAACCCTTAGCAATATAATGGCTAAACGAGCGCTTCTTGCTTATAATATTACAGAGCTGGCACAAGTCCACTCTAAGCAACCACTTCACATAAAAAGCAACTTACTGCACGAAATACAAGATCTATTATCGTTCACAACGTTACGCCAGAAAGAAAAAAAATGTTAAGAACGTTTTTGAGAGCACTTTTGAAGAGTACTCAGCATTTTACACAGTTTTCAGGGGAGAGTTCATCTGGGGGCTGTAATTAACACCCCCAAATACACGAATCTACGAACCTTTGATAACGAACATTTTTAATTGGTCCCTTTGCCCGTAATCCCGTGCTGTGCATGTTTTTATTCGGCGTTTTCATGTCGAGCGGGGTTTTATAGCTTATGGAGACCAGGTGGAACTTATTCAGCGAAATATGGACGGTTAAATCTGGCGTTTTTTCAGAAATGATGGAAATTGGGAATGTTTTTTTTTTTCATTTCGGGACTGTAAATCAAATTGATAGTTATGTGAATGAATTGCTCTATTTAAAATTGACTGGTGTGTTTCAAGCCACGGTAATGAAATGTGATTATTAACTTATGTTCACCTTTTTGGTTTGGACACTAAAAAAGGTGATACAAATAATAAATGGCACGTCAACCCTCGTTCTCTTTGGAAAAACCTGTAACCTTTATACATTTGTAGACTGATGTGAAATATTTTAATTGAGGCTACGTTTCTGTTGGAAGGATACCGAAATTACTGTTTTAGGTCGCTTTACTTTGCAGTTTCCAGTTTCATTTTAATCTGTTGTACAATTCTATCTTCGTTTTTAACCGACTTACCAAAAAGGAGGAGGTTCTCAATTCGGCCGGTATGTTTTTTTTTTTCTATGTATGTACATCGATTACTCCGAGGTTTATAGACCGATTTACGTGATTCTTTTTTTGTTCGACGCGGAATGGCTGCCAGTTGGTCCCATAGTCATCAGGTTAGGATCTGATGATGGAAACCCTAAGAAATCGAGGGCAACCTCCGAAAGTTGTAGGGATACATAGGGTAAAAACTTGACACTCAGGTGTATGCCTGAAAGCACTATTCAGCAGTGAAGGTTTGGAGCTGACCTGATGATGAAGACCAAAGAGGGTTGAGGGAACTCGACAACTGAATGTGTAAGCTACCTCGTGTTTGGGCTTATATTATTTGTATTGACGAGTCGTTTGCAACAGTGAAGGTTTGGAGCTGACCTGATGAAGGAGACGAGAGAAGGTCGAGGGAACTCGACAACTGAATATGTAAAATACCTCGTATTTAGGCTTATATTCTTTGTATTGATTAGAATTTTCCTCTTATATGGATAGTGACAACTATTCGTATCACTGAAAAGCTGTAAATAAAAAACTTTTTTACAAAAAAATTAAACCGACTTCCAAAAACACTAAAAAACAGAAAAAAAAACAAACTAATTTTAGGTGCATCGGCCTAGAAGTCGGTTGCAAAATTAACTTAGTAACATCCATTAGACACCGACTTCTAGGCCGATGCACCTAAAATTAGTTTGCTTTTTTTTCTGTTTTTTAGTGTTTTTGGAAGTCGGTTTAATTTTTTTGTAAAAAAGTTTTTTATTACAATCAACTGCCATTACTTCCATCCAATCAATGCTATTTATTCCAAAATATTTCACTACACTGGAACCAAACTTGGTCCATAACGATTTACAAAGCGGTACCTAATTAACTGCCATTAGGGATATTAGGGCCATTATCGCTTAGTTTAGGAACTCATTACTATTGGCAAACTTTGGCCGTTCTGTCAAGTAAGTTTGTCAGCTATTTACTTACTGTATGTTACTTTTGCTGTCATTGAACATCCTCGGCGGTCGTTACTGGTAGCCAGAAGCCAATAAGTCTGACAACCAGTCTTAACTAGAGGTATTGGTTTGCACGGGTAACTGGCTTGAGGAGGCCAGATAGGTTGCTCCTTGTGAAACAGTGGTTAGACTGGAAGCCGACCCCAACATAGTTGGGAAGAGACTTTATGTTACTTTTGCTTAGTTGATTCATTGTCTCTTAGTGCTGGTAGGAGATAGGCTCCCTAGTGTTTCTCTCATTAAAAGAAACAGGTCCACAGTTAACTTCTGTTCTTTCCAACAAATATTCAGCTTCATTGTAGAAAACTCGTTAACATTCATGCAAATTCCATTATGCTTCGTTTATCTCAAAACTCTGTTTTTCTTTTGTTACTCTGTGTTTCTGGAAATTATTTTTTGTTCCTAAACTTCATTACTGTGTTTATAACGTCCCTAGCTTTTTTCTTTCTTTCTTTCGTTTCTATAGTAACAAAATGAACATTTGGGAAGAATTGAAGACTTCGTTCAGTTCTGAAGTTGGATTTGACCCGTGTTTGGAGTGCATAGGTTATGCAAACATTTCTGGAATATTCTGCAGATCATTCAGGACTGAAGAGTATAATAACATCGGTTTGGGGCGGCTGCTGAGCACCGCATCCATTAGTGGTTTCGATCCAAGCTATTGTTTTACTTGGGGTTTGGCGATCCTGCGAGCGATTAGCGATTAGATCTTAGGCGCTGATGGAATGCTTTATCCTGACTTAAATCACGAATATATTAGGAGATCGTCATTTTAATCGTTAACTTGAAGCTGTCCATATTGACCAGTGGACAAAATTGGATACTTATGATGTGTAATTGAATAGTAGGGCTACTTGCTAACCTCTACTGCCTCTACGGTTAATTTCAAGAAGCATTGTCGAGTATTAGGTACATAAGTATGTAATTGATATTGCTTGTTGTGTAAATGAACAAAGTCTTTATAAAATAAAACATGGACTTTTATTAGAAACCGATACTAAAAAAGAAAATTACTAGCGACAAGATCTCAAGAGAAATCTGTGTTTAAATTGTGAAAAAATAGGAGATGCGCAAGATAATTCAAGTTTAAACTAAATTGGCCCCCAGTGGGGATCGCTAGTTATTACGAGAACAACAAAGCAGATAGTTTAATATATTATTATCAGATATCTAGATATATCTGTAGATGGGTATTATATTGATCATATTTACCCGTTGAATTGTGAGGTGCTACATACGTATTTATTAATACTTAATTATTGGCTTCACTTGCACTGTATTACTTATTAAGGGATAGCTTGAATACTACTGTACACATCTGTCGTTTTTTTTAGAAGACTGTCTAAGGAGTTTTTGCCGTTTCTTATCCATGAGACCCACTCTATGGAACCGTACAACTAGCTTGACGTTTCGGAAGAGCTCACAGAGGCCTGTTTGAAAAAAAAAATGGATTTTCTCTCCCCGCTACGTTACCCACCCCGCCCTCCGTATGACCTGATACTCTTGAGCCAACTGTGCTATCATTATCCAGTTACATTTTCCATTGTGGCGCTGAAATTTGGAGAAAATTTATTGCCGTAATACCTTCATTTTAGACAGTTTTCTAATCCACTGTTACAACTTGAATGATTACAAGTCCACACGTGATTGTTATTGTGAACATGAACATTTTCGGTTTTTCAAAAGAAGTGTTTACATGAGTAAAAATAATCACATTACACAGTTTTAATAACCGTAATATCAGTTTATTATACTGTAAAGTATTGAATATTTTACACAAAATAATATAATAAACCTCTCTTTTTTACATTTATAAAGCTTTTTCAGCACAATGTGATACTCAATATCGCTGCTCTGTATTTAAATTACTATCGAAAATACATTTTATCTTGTACCTACATTGTATTACCAGCACAAAAAATGTTAAATCAATAAAATACTTATGTATTTCAATTTTGTGACGATTTCATATTTTATATTATATTATTGTCTACGTTTTCAAGACAGCGGTCGCTAGAGTTTCGTCTCGTCTGCAGAATTTCAGCCACCACGTATTGCGATTATATTTCTACGAGATATTGTTTTATTGGACGCTTGTTGATACAGAATCTTTTACTTTATTCCTTAGTATTGGGATGCCCTATAAAGATTTATAGACACTATTATATTAAATACAGAAACGACCTTTCTTTGTATTTTTATTGCTTCTTTTATATTTATAAGTAATTAAAATGTCAAGCAAACACAAAATAGTGCCCATATAAAGCATTGTCCATTCAGAACTTCAACATGGAATAAAACGTGTAGCGCCTGTCAGAAATATCATAGCAAGTAACAGCAGAGCATCGGAGGCGCGGAGTCACCGCAGGCGCTCGCAAATCTAACTGCGAGCTCCGAACAGAGTTGCGGCTTGTTTTAATTAAACCCACTTCCGACTTAGTTAACGACACAAAATGCTACAACACTGTTAATAATTGTCACAGTTACTACTACCTAACTAATGATCTTCTAGACTACAGGTCCTCCCACGTATCTACTAATTTTAGAACTTTATAACTGCGCATGAATCTTCCTAGAATATTGACGTGTGCCTAAAACCAATTTCATCAAAGCAAATCATTACTAAGTTTCAGAAATAGCTCCCGAATTTATTTGTTTGTTGAGTTCATTCAATTAGCAAATCGTCTATTGAAGGCGTATCAAACGTGGAATTTTAATGGAACAAGCAATCTGTCTACAGATAAAATATACCTAATATTATTAATACAGCTTTTGATATCATGAAATCTATGAAGAAAACCGCACATTTCCTTCATAAGACATACTGCATATGTCAGCCAGTCCATCAGATAAACGTAACAAAGTAGAGTCAGTTTCGCAGATAGTGTACCCACATTTGTGCGAACGCAATCCGAGACTTCATTGAGAAAGAGCTGAATTAACTGCACGCCATTTATTAAACCGGCTAGCCAGAGAAACGTAACGTTAGGTGGAAGGTCAGGCGAGGGTCACAGATAGTGTTTGTATTTGAAGACCACTTTAGAATAAATCAAAGACATTTCGGCCAGAAATAAAAGGGGTTTCGTCGAAAAGGTGCTGTCTTGTTTGCTCAACCTACAAACTGTAATAATAGTACCTACATTACGACTTGTTCTGACTCATCAATTCGTACTCCTGAAACCTTAAGGGACCTGGTGCTACCAAGAAAAAGCAATAACTGTAAGCGATGACTAAAGCGATTTTGGAATGATAAGTTGTATTCAAATAAACGCTCTCTTACCGCAACAAAAAATAGAGGAGGCTTATTAAAATCGAGCTCGCAGCTGCTGTTTGGTTAACGAAAACATTAACAAACACAGTTAAAATATGTAATAAAACATCACGTAGGCAATTTTATAAAAGCCTTTTGGAACATTAATTAAAGCCAGGTTAATGTAAGTATGGACCGCAGTGTTGCGAATAATAATAACCGCCCCATATGTTTCGATGTTTGATTAAGTAAGTCCCAAATGTTATAGGTAGGTATAATTGAAGCTGGAAGTAAAGTCCTTGATTTTTTGGAACACAGTAAATTATTGTATGAGATTAAAACATTACTGGTTGTTAGTACTATTTCTTTAGGCTTAGTTTAGTCTAGCCTATAACCTATAATAATATAGTGGCGCAATATATTTATTGGACTACTTGCTTAAGGGCGGAGCCTGAATCACAAATCTTTTGAAAGGTATAAAAGTGTTCTTAAAAGTCTTTTAACTTAATTTTCGGCTGCCTAAAAATAAAACCAGACATTCTTATTTGCGAATTTTCGATGGAAGTATTTCCTAGGGGATACTTGTAGTCAGTTGCAGGGCAGATACGCGTGGGCGCAAAAGGAACAGAAAAATCCTATAAATACAAAGGTTTCAAGAAATAATTTTCAATACTTAGTCGTTATTGCTGGTCCAATAATACTAGAATTACTGGACCGTGGCCTCAATAGGATCTTATCGTATTAGAAATAACTAAGATCTGTTGTAATGTACCGTTATTTGTTATCTGTAAGTCGATTATCGTCAATTCAAATAAATAATATTACAAGAAAGATTCAATCGTAACATGATTTGATACAGGTCTTTGTAATTCGATAGATACGTAGTATACATTTTATCTACAATTACGTTATAACATCTTTGGTTTGTCGAAACTTGAGATTGGGCCTCTATTTGAAAATCATTAGGCTCGTTAAAACAATATCATTGGAAAGTCTTTCAAAATTTCTGTCATTGACATTGTTAGGTGTGATGGCCTCAGGCCACGGCCGGTACAGTCGAAACATTAAGAGAAAACTCATAAACCCTGGAATGGGCGTATTTCATAGTTTTACGTGCCCAGACGCTGCTGTGATTTATAACGCAGATATTATGGCAAAGGATGCTTTAAATAAGTACCTAAGTTATTTCTGTTGAAGATTTTTGTCTGCGAATGTACCTACTTGAACTGAATGCACTGAAAGTTCGCTGTTGCTGCGAAGTTTTTGTACTGTTGTTACATGGGAATTGAATGGCCTAGATTTTACTATGATTTATGTTTGTTTTCCTAGTTTTCTCTAGTCATATTTTCTAGGAACGGGTACATGTATGATTTATATGATACAAGTATATGGTCCTATGTTTAGAACTGTAATAGATTTTCGTTGTATATGATAAAAAACACAAAGGATAGTGGTGAAGGGTGGGCGTTTTGGGAGCTGTCTTATGTAATTTTTTTGACGTTCAAAAAGTGCTGTTTTGCAGCCAAGTTTGAATAAATGAGTTTTGATTTTGATATTCAGAATTACCTCTTTATTAAAAGTCTGTATTCAAAGTTAAACGCTTGTCTATTTCCAGTGTTTTAATACTCGTTTTTTGTTTGTTTTTAGGTAATTATCTGACGTTATTACAGTAAGAGACTTTCAGGCGATGCTGCGCACGTGAGTAACACTGAGTTTCCTCCGTTCGTTTCGACGTTTATTTTCAATTTACGTGTAGCGTGGGAGAAGTACTTTTTACGTAGTCTTTTTTGTCATATACTGCATACGAGTTTCAATTTGATCTCGAGTTTATTGAAAACTAATTGATGATCATATAAAACTGACGATAAGCGTTCTATTTGTCCTTAAGTAGAATTAAAGACAACTTCAACATAAATTGGATGAACATTAACAAATGAACTAGTGAGCTAGTTACACTAACTCAAAAATAATCTTACTTCCAAGAATTGAGCTATTCCATTATCTACAGCAACTTGTTAAAAAGGTCCTGAAACACGATTCAAGTGAATGTTTCAAAGTAAAGCGACTCGTTTGTTTCTTCATAACTTCGATCGTTGAGTAACCTTGTCCTCGTTTCGGCCCTCCCTTTATTTTACAGGCACGTTGTTGTTTAACTTGGGTAAGCAGTAAATTGTTGGGTTTGCATTGTGATTTGTATCTTCCCTTATCGTTTTTGGCATTTAAATAAACTGGAGTTTTGGATCAGAGAGATTTAACGGTATTGGAAAGCAATGAGATTCTAAATCTTTAGATTTAGTTAGACTGTGTAATGATTTTAAAATTCATCCTCCGAGCCTTTTTCCCAATCATGTTGGGGTCGGCTTCCAGTCTAACCGGATTCGGCTGAGTACCAGTGCTTTACAAGAAGCGACTGCCTATCTGACCTCCTCAACCCAGTTACCCGGGCAACCCGATACCCCTTGGTTAGACTGGTGTCAGACTTACTGGCTTCTGACTACCCGTAACGACTGCCAAGGATGTTCAATGACAGCCGGGACCTACAGTTTAACGTGCCATCCGAAACACAGCCAATGGTGTCTAAGATATACTTAGAAAGTACATACAGACTTAGAAAAGTTGCATTGGTACTTGCCTGACCTGGGATCGAACCCGCGCCCTCATACTTGAGAGATTGGTCCTTTACCCACTAGGCCACCACGACTTTTTCCACTTTTTAATGATTTTAAATTTTGTAATGATTTTAAAATTAAGATCTCGAAATTAGAGACACAATTGGAACTTACCATGGATTAAAACAAAAATAACTCTTTGAAATCACGACTCGTAATTCAAGTTTCATTCAAAAGCACATTACCACAAAACAGACACACAAGTTAACATTATCATAGTTCAATAAAGATACTTTGACATTATCATAGTTCATACAGGACAGCACCTAGCACAGGCTGGCACGATGACCTGCAACAAGACCGGACTCCATGTGGAACAGCTAATGCCATTACCTGACAATTGTCAGGACCTGCACAGTCGAACACCTTTGTTCTCTGCAGGGAGTTGACACGTTCCGATTTTATCTAGCTGTGTGGAGTTGTGTTGCTTTGTGTGTTATGAGAGGCAATCATGACTGTTTTGAACCACCTTTGCTGCTCAAATGATCTGCACAATAACTATAGTATATGATGACAAAAATTGCAGAATAAGTGTAGTTTTTCTTGCTATTATAAAGCTTTCTGCAAGTTTTAATAAATTAGCAGTTTTCATGCAAATAATAAAACAATAATTTACATGATGTATACTCGTGTACTGGCGAAGACCACAGCTCGAGATTCACATACATATTCACACGTGTTCTTATTAAAACATGTACATATAAATATTTGTTCCAGCAACATGTTCTCGCGATGTGTTTTTCAAACCGAAATACGAAGGAAAATATTGGAGGGAATGCAATGTTTTATTCAGTTGTATTGGACTACGAATTTATTGGAGCTGTTAGCACAATTTATTTTTACTGGCTAAAGATAATATTGATCTGCTCTTGATATTGTTATTTTAAAGTTCTTCCTTCGAATGGAAAACGGTACTTACTGATAGTATTTATTGCATCCGTCATGTCCATTTCAGATCTCACTCTGTCTACTTTTCCGGGGAGATTCCGTAACAAAACCTGTCACATAAGGCATCGTTCAGACCAAACGTATTGTCGGCCGCTGACTGTGAGCGCGCGTTACGCAGTTTATTGCTTTTCCATATATATTGAAATTGTCGTTCACACCGAACCGACTATACGCTGTTACGTCGTCTGTTGTAGCTGACTCTCAGTGGCCGATTATTTTACTACGCGACTATGCACGGCGGACGCGGATTGGCTACGCGGACGCAGTTGCCGAATAGCGCCGCTCCGCCGCGTACGCACCGCCGCGCCTCGGTACAGCACGTCGATAATTAGTGTCCCTTTTATATAAACTTAAACGTATTAAAGATAGTAACTCATCGAATGTTTTACTGTCATACGAAAATATTTCTTGAACTTATTTGGATAAAGTCTATATTCGAAATATAAAGTATGAAATTGACCAAGAAAACATCTCTTCAAATTTAAGGGATGTACCCACAATCTCTTCTTTTTATTATTTTCGTCTTCCTCTAGAGCTTCGCAAATGGCAACTATCTGAATGCGCATCATTTAATTGAAATATCAGTAAAACGTCTGATTTGAAAAAATAAATTACGCTAGTTTTATCGTTTATAAAATACTAAGTGCAACTTCAAATACTGAGCCCTTTTATGTGTAGAATAGTCAGCCGCTCAGCGTACGCATCTAGTGTGAACCTACAAGAGCCTATTCTTTTGTTCACACATGTAGCGCATCGTACGCTATAGCCTATTGTCGGCTTGGTGAGTACGCGTACTGCAGATTGAGTCGACGTTCACACTGGGGCAGACAGTGAGTATACTCACAGTCAGCGGCGGACAATACGTTTGGTGTGAACAATCCCTAATTTGGAAAAACTTACCATTTCCTATTACAACATTCCTTCACACAACATACTTGTCACGGTAGCTACAAACTTGACGTTTAACCCTTCGTCCTTGATAATAAGGCAAGCCAAAATACAAATACATATGTGCTTGACATGGTCCCGTCACGTCGCCGTATCGTACGTCCGTACAAATATCGTAACGATCCCGTCGCGTGACAACTTATGTATTTATATAATTACTGCTTGAAAACACGCGTGGGAAGAGGTTTTATAACATTTTCAGTACATTCAAAACGACTCATTTATTGCGATAATGTAGTTCTTTCAGGCTAGCGTGAGGCTTCGGTTTGGGCGTGTTATTTACCTATTATGTACTATAGGCATGTAGTTATTGTTACCCAATTTAATATACCTAGTGTGTCGATTTGCTAATCGTTATGTTTTAATATTATTTAGGATCCTCGATATACTTACATATTTCGATATTTTTGTTGTTTCGGATCACACAACCCAATTATTTCAACATACACTATTCCAATAGATTATTATGAATTTAGAGGACTCATTCAAGCAGACCGGTAAAAGGTCTATCCGTTATTATAATACGTCTGATGAAATTCATGTCGGAATATAAGTTGCGTTTAATATATTCAGAACACTAGTGGATGGCATCGGCCCGTGGAAGGGATATCGTCTATTATCATCGGTTTGCCAAAATATCCCATATAGAATCTCCATTGAATTTTATTTTGACATTTTTGTTATACCCCGGATGTTTGGTACCAAAGGAATTTATATTGGTAACGTTGTAATTGTGTGTTTACTGTATTATTGGTTATGTTATGACGAATAGGTTTTTTTTGTTGGGTGTTTCATTGCGGTATTTTAAAATGTGTAATAAATACATTTATTCGACCTTACTCAACCTAAAAATATTAAGCAATGTGAGTTTTTATGTTAATTTGAACAGAATAATAAAATTACTTACAAAACACTTTCGTTTTAAAAAGACGAAAAAGCTTGAAGTGTGTTCACTGTTCACCAATTCAATGATCAAGAGAAGTCAAACACTCCGCCGCACTCGAGCAGGCTCACTCCTCACGAACCTTTCAAACTGTGATCCTCGAACTTGTGAACTCGTTCAAGGGATGGGGTTGCCAGCTCCTGAGATTTTTTCCAATTTGAAAAACTTGGCAAGCTCGCCGGCCTCCGAACTTTCAGAATTTTAAAGTTCCATAGTTGCGAGTCGAGTGCTTCCTTCCCTGATATTATAACTTGTTTAATGAAATAAAGCTCCCAAATTATCAATTTTGTTAATATTTCTTCGTTGTTATAATGAAAACGTGAAGTTTGTTTGCAATATTTTCGTATAAAACCCATTAATTAAAGTTGAACAAAGTTTAATTGAAATGCCTTTATTAAGAGTTAATATCACAGCGTATACGACGCGCTTCTTCAAACCGTTAACGGAAGAAGAGACTTTCAATTTATTTTTATTACTCTTTCGTAATTCTTATGAAATATCATTTTCCGGTGTACGCCACTCATAAATACCGTATTATATGCCCAGGTAGACGGCGAGACAGTGCGATGCACAATCGCCTCCCGCGCAGCGCGAACAAAAAGTGATGCGCGCAGGCGGCGTGGGTGATGACGTCACCCACTTAGCTAGTGTTGATAAAATTGGACGCGTGACTCGACTCGTCGCTCAGTCCATCGGCAATGCAGCCCGCTTCGTGTGCGCGAGGCCGCGGGTTCGATCCTCGCGGCACGCATGACGCATAGATAGTCGACTATTCGATAGTCAACTCATCTGCAACTCCATGCAAGAGAGTGTTGGAAGCTAAATTTGATCAACCGACACCTTCGAAGGTTGGGTCTGTGTACACTTCCTACATTTTGTAGGTACACGCTTTTAGAATGAACATATTGTAAATATTAATTGGATTTTGAATGAAAAAATTACATTCAATAGGTCGCATGGTATTCATACCATAGCAATGCGTTAATACGAGAAAAGTATCTACATTTCTTTATAGTCCATTAGATATTTCTTAAGTTCAGTAAAGCAGAGCAGAGAGATAGCTTGGTAATTGGGTTAAATTAAAACATTTTACGACGACTGCATTGCGTATAGGTTTTTAATAAACTTCCAAGTTAAAATTGACCTCGTGTTTTAATAACGGTTAACGGCGCAGTTAACTTCGAAAGTTATCTTTCTTACCTATATTTTTTACTTCGTTGGTATATGACTGCTAGGACAATAAGATGTAAGCTTTAAGAAAGTTTTCAAACTAAGTGTTCTTTGAGTGATCAAAAATGTAAGAAACCATTACAATGTCTGGAGTCGAACTAAGTGTCATATACATTACTTAATTACACTTTCGACTTTAATTGGAGGCATCACTTTTACTTGAAATTAGTTCAAATAACTTTGCGTCTATTGATACTATTCCAAAATACTTACGACTCAGATGACTTACTCGCAAACCCATTGAATTTCAGAATAGAAATATCAATTATGAAAACAATTTGGAAACGTTTTATTGAATGTACCTAAAGAGAATTTAATATAGAAGACTTTTATTAAAGTCTATTATGGAATATTTGTGCTCATCACAAATTCTAGGTAGCTAGGTAAATTATAATATTTTCAGCAGATGTTTCAGGAAGTCATTATTATCATAGAAGCTGGGATTTCCCACTATTTTTACTACGTAGCAGTGGAACTTTCCTTGTACTGATACTGGAGTAAAATTTCCTATAGAACTGAAGAATTTGTATAAAACTAGCTTCCGCTCGAGTTCGGTTATATCGCATTTCCAAGAGAACTCTTCAAAAGTCCGGGATAAAAACTATCTTATGTTCTTTCTCAAGGTCAACTCTATCTCTGTACCAAATTTTATTAAAATCAGTTCAGTGGTTTAGACGTGAAGCGTAACACAGACAGACAGACAGACAAAGTTACTTTCGCATTTATATTAGTAGGGATTGTTACATAAAAGGCAATGTTGACTGAACCAATTCGAAACATTAGTCAACTCGTACTTTTATCTGTCGTCGTCATTTGAACTTTTGAATAGCTGAACCGTTGTCTAACAGCCTCGGTCCCATTTGGAAGGTATTTCAGCAGAAATGCTGAATTATTGATGCCCTGTAAAGCAGTATTGGTGTCGGCACTCGGCTCGCGTCAGTGTTAGACGAGAACTCATGCTGAGGGTTGAGGGATTAATTGCTATACATTATTCAGATTCGATGAGTAAGTAAATAAAAATATCCAGTGATAACCCTTATTGTGAAATGGCAAGAATTAGAAAGTTTGAATCGAAATTGTGTGTTGAAATTGAAAGTGTGGCATTTATTGTTGAAATGTAGAATGTAGCTGTAAAATTGATGTGTTTATTTGTATTAGCAAAGAATAATTAGGTAATAGCAGCTGTGAATCTTTTCTTTTATGTCTTCTTAGAAACTTGTATAATGTCCTCCATAAACCTACTTTCTAATACGTTATTTAATTATGCCACGTAAAGAATTTGGCGCAAACGCAATATTTTATACTTAGCACATAATTTGTGTGCATAAAGTAAAACACCATGGCACGCAAAACTTAACAACACAATAACAAGTTTTCACGGCATTCACTAAGTTATGAACCAAGTTCTCGCTAACTTTTCGCTTACTGAATAAAAATAAAGGCGGAAATTCTCAAATTTTCTCCTCAAAGAGTAAAAATACGAGCGCATTTTGTTAAGTCCTCCAATATTGTATTACATTACAAATGTCCGTACTTTGCGAAGCAAAGGGAAGTCGAATTAAAAAGTAAAGCGTCCGCCATTTGGGTTGACTATTAGTTTTTACGAGGGCGAGCCAGCGGCCCTTCGGTCTTCAGATGTACAATTGTTAGGGCGCGTCGCCGGCAGCCGCCCCGGGCGCCGGCCGACTACGAATGACGAAATTTTCATATCCTCGCTAAACCATATCTCTTTGTGTTGATATTCAATTGTTTGAACGGCGTAGACCATTTTAGAACATCTATAAATATAGTCGCTTATTTGTACCGTTGAAGTCGAAATATCTGTCAAATGGCAGTTCGTCTCAGTGCTCATAATAGGATGATCATAATAGGTCGTGTTACATTCCCATTTTCCAAGAATTAGCAGGATGTTCAATGTTCATACCCACCCTATCATGGGTTTCCTTATTGGATGTAAGTATTAAATTAATTGGTTTTGAGTTGTTATCAAAGTTTCCTGAATTACCCTTACAAGCGCGGGTTAACTTTACATAGCGTATTACACGGGTAAACCCACATGGATGTAAAGACCTTGATTCTAGTTTGTTTTGAGAAAATTGTGATTACTTTCGTTTAACACACACAACTTTTAACACAAAACATAAACAGTTGATCTTGAAATCAAACACAGTAACCCAGATTTTTCCCACTCATGTGTGAGTGTAACAGATAGGATTTTCCAAGGTAAATAAAACTCGTAGGCTGTAGCCACCGCACGTGGGAATTAATTGGTTCGTGTACTAAATAAGAGCTAGTCTTAGCCCGATAATCTGGGCTAGCGGTTTCATTAGCTATGTGGGAGGGGGGGGGGGGAGACCAGGTGGGTGTTTGAGACCGCTGGCCGCAGCGATAGGGTTTTATTTCAATGAGGGAAGATAATGCATTTGCAGCTGATGCAGCGTTGAGATACCATATTTTGTAAGTACATACAGGTATATTATAATCATCACTTGAAAAACAAATAATGAATTAAATATTTAAAGGCTTCCTACCTGCACTATTTGCTCGTTATTTAAACATTCATCATCATACCGCCAGAGACAGGATAAGACACACGACGCTAGGAAGAGGAGGATTTTATCATTTATTACCTCAATAACAATCTAAGATCTGTTATTGGGTGGTTATTGGGATAACCACAGCCGCGGTCTGCCCGTCGCCGCGGCTCCTGAGTGGCTGTATCGAATTAGCCCCAACCACATTGTCTAATAGATTTAGCGGGAACTACAGTTTAATCCGGACTAGTTTCTCCAAGTATACGAACCACATCCCGGGATGTATTGCTTGATTTATTAAGACGAAATGAATTGGCTTTTCTTCCAAGTAAATTCATTTCTGCAAGGACTTCTTTCTAATTTTGTTTTTAGTACTAGCGACCTGCCCCGGCTTTGTACGGGATAACAGTATTTCCCCACTATTTAATGTATAGTGTTGCACATATAAACCTTCCTCTTTAATCAGTCTATCTATTAAAAAAAACCGCATGAAAATCGGTTGCGTAGTTTTGAAGATTTAAGCGTACAATGGCGTAGAAAAGGCGACTTTGTTTTTTATACTGTATAGTGATAGAAATTTTATGTTTTATAAAATGCCCTTAAAGCTCATTGAGTACGTCTTCAGTAACTGCTATAAATGTTTCAGGTGAAAGCTCTGAGGTCGTCACAAGATGACACTAACCTTCAGGTGTCGTGCCTAGAACAATGTTTTTTGATTAAAAATATTTTGCGAATACGATTTTGATTAATAAACTCGTATCAGTAAAATTCCGATGGGTAAAATTTTAATAAATTTAAAATGTATCGGATTTGGAACTTGAATTATTTTAAGACCTGATATGGGTCGAGCTTAGGAATATTTAATATATAAGTAGTTTGAATGTAATTACAAACTGAACCTAAATACCAATTATTTGCCGAAGTATTGGTTCACCTAACACTAAAATGGATTTCACTCTTAAACATATCGGTATCAATTAAATACCTCCATATATATCAGCTTAATAAATATATTTTAAATTGACGCTATACATAAATTGGTAGTTGTAGTGCGATCCAGAACATTCCTCTACGTCCCGGTACTTACAGTGCATGTGGTCAGTGCCCACCTGGGTCACGGGTCGGATCTATCACACAGCACAGATAAATTGCAAAAGGAACAGTCCATGCAAGTAACCTTTATTACTCTCTCACGTCTAGGTAATATAGCGTAATAAATAGTACGTCGATATACATTTTGAAATTCTTCCTCTTCGCCTCCACAAAACCTTGAAAAATAGAAATATAGCCATTTGTTAGCATACATTTTTGAGGCGTTTAAAAGGACATCTTGGGTTATCATCAATGTCGGGACACCTTTTTCACACACGGTCGGTTAGCCCCATGGTAAGTTATTAATTAACTTGTGTTATGGGTGCTAACACAACTGATAAACTACATATAGCTACATATATACATATTTATAAATACATATCATAACACCCAGACCACGGCCAACAAGCATGCTCATCACACAAATGTCGACCGAACCGGGAATCGAACCCGGGACCTCAGGTTCGGCAGTCCGGCATGGTGACCATTGCGCCATCGAGGTCGTCATCAATGTAAATGACCATTGCAATATAATGAATGTTTTAAGAAGTCAAGACCGCGTTCTTAAAATGACGTGTAAAGATGTAATGTCCATCTTGCAAAATAAACGATTTCATTTCATTTCGTTAAAAACTTAAAAGACAGTTTTACGAAAACCGTTGTATTCCATATTTCTCCATACATTTCTGAATAAACCTTCTGAGCTCTGCCTGAGTGCGTAGCGAGTGCTCGTGTACCTGACACGGAACCATGTTTACACATGCTTCATATAAATATTGAGTTTATTTTATCAGAAATCCCTATATTGAATTTATTTGCAGGGGAGTGTGAGAATTTAATGGAAATTTTAATGAAAACACGCTTGTACTTGAACAGGCATAAATCACCGATATTTTTATAGGTGATATATGATTTTGAAGTGAATACGATTACGAGGTATTAGGTAGGTACTGGAAATGAAAGTGACTAAGATTTGTTATCAAAACGCCGTCATACAGTATTACAAGCAATGTATAACAATCTTTAGAATCATCATTTAACCTACAATATTAAGAAATGCGTTAAAGTTCTTTCTGAAGTTATAAAAACCCCTAATGCAAGTAATACCGTCTTATACAATACCAACACATATTTCGAAACTTTTTCGTTCTCCCCTCGATTATCAACTCATCTTATCCCCCTCCAAATATAGCAATTTCCAATACATTGGCTATAGACGACATCATACGCGGTATCCATTGCCGGGCGGCCGCGGCAATACAGCCGAAACGGCCGAACTTACAGATCAAGCGATACAAAAGTAACACCGTATTACCGACCCCTGGTAATAAGACGCATGCTATGCGATACCTATCGCAGTTTGCCATAACAATGACGTCACCAGCATATCCCGGAGCGAGGCTGTAGACTTCTTTGTCACAAGTTTCTTTTTATTGAGATATTTTAGGGACCCGGTTGGGATAAGTTTTGCGAAATTTTTAGTGGTGTTTTTATGGGAGGTATTTTTTGCATATATGAGTTTTCCAGTAAGCTTTATTCTAAATCATAGTCGGGAGAAAATTATGTGTATTTTCGATGAGAAATATGACCCATTTGGGAAATTCCTGACGCAGCACCTAGGAACAAAAGGTAGATCCACAATTAAGGATAATTGCCATAAACTTAATTATCATAACGAGTTATTATAAAGTCCAGACATGTTCGCCTCATCAGCAATAATGACTACCCTCCTAATTTTACGACAACGCCGCCATCTTGCTCTGTAATACGCCGACATTTTGTTGCTGTTTGCGCCATATTTAAATCACCTGGCCTTAATAACCTAAAGACCTTACATTATAGTGTTGGGGTGCTTGATAAAGTAAACTCCTTTGTCGTATATGTAAACTATTTATTACAGTACAGCGTTTGTGTAGCAGAGGGTACTAAGTTATCGAGACAACTGACAAGTGACGACTCAGCTTTTTCTCAGCATTTCCCGCCTTAAATAACCTTGTCGATGACAGTTGGTATTCTGTACAAAAAAGATTTAAAGCGGGAAACGAGTAACTACCACAAAAGTGTTGCCAGTTACAAAAATATAAAAGCATATTGTGACGTTATTAATAAATCATTTTACAAGAACTATTTGTAAATTTAAAATAATATTTATAAATTTAGCCTAACAACTCGGCCATCCGACTAACATTAACGAGACCTCTCGTTATGTAAAGATATGCAATGAAAAGTAAGTAATTATAAAATAGTAATATTTGACATAACTAGATATGTCCGATAGCCAAGTTTACATCAAAGATAAGAATAAGGTTTACATAGTCTATATCGACAAGCAAATATTATAAAGTAGCTCGTGGATACATAATCAAATATGTTATGAAATAGTTACTTAGTACATTATTCACGAAATCTGATCAAACATGAATATATAGTTCCAACTTGATGTGAAATGTGATATAAACATTATTAAAGTTTACAATTGTGAATTAATAAAGTACTTCAGCCTCTTGAAAAGAGATACTATCATAATTAATTAATTTTTACATTTTTATATTAGAAATAAATATAATCATCTATAACACCGTGTTGTGTAATCTACTTTTACTTATAATATTATAATTCTCTGGGAATTTAACAATCAAGCATTCACATTATGTTCCTGATCTAAAAGCTTTTGACCAACAGGGGCCATGACACTGCCACCTTTGACATGGTCGCGTGTTAATACCACATAGTACTTATAATTTGCCTTTTAATAATTGAACATGACTTTACATGATCTTCTCGTGAGAACATACAGGAGGTGACCATGACGCTATCGCTCCCTGCATGACCACACGGTGACCAAGATCTTAATAATCTCCAAGGGCGCGAGGCCGGCCATGACTTTGCCCAGGGACTGTCCATGACATTGCCAATCCCTGCCTTAGAGTGTAATAAATGATGCCTTGGTTTGATAGTATTTTAATTATCAATAGGAACCTTTTCATTTAACTTGACAAAAGGCTAGACTTGTGAGACTTACATTATTCGTTACATTGGACTTCGTCATCCTCATCGGTTGAGGACATGTCATCATAAGCACTACCGAAACTTAACCATGGAAACAGCTTGTCTAGTGCTACAATAGCTTCATAAGTTTTCCCTTTCTTTGTTAACGGGGTGTCTTCAATGACAAACCTATCGTTTGGGAGGATTTTCTTAATTCTATAGGGCCCGCGACATTTAGCTTCTAGTTTTCTGGATTGGCCATCTTGACTAGGAACATTCCTAAGAACCCTAACTAGGTCACCAACTACAAAATTATTTCCCTTTTTCCTATGTAAATCATAACGTGCCTTATCTTTGTCTTGTTGTACCTCTATCAAGGTCTTTGCAGTTTCACGTAAACTTTCTAAATTACTAACGTCGGCCCCTACATCTTCTATGATCTCGTTTAGGTTTCCTACAGAGGGGTGGGTAGCTCTATAGCCAAAGAGAAGTTCTGTAGGAGTTTTCTTTGTCGTGGAGTGTATGGTGGTATTCATTCCTAATTGAATGTCTGGTAAGTATTCGTCCCAGTTTCCCTTAGGTTTTTCGTGGGACATGGAGCCCAATGCGGCAAGGATGGTACGGTTATACCGCTCCACCTGGCCGTTAGCTCGGGGTGTAGCTACGGCATTAAATATATGTTTTATACCAAGCGATTTAACAAAGTCCTGAAATTTCTTTCCCGTAAAACTCGTACCCTGGTCAGTTATAAGTCGCGTTGGTGTACCGAAGTAGCTTATGTGTTCTTTAAGCACACGTATACTTGTCGTAGACTTCGTATTACGGACCGGTGTTATGTTAATGTATTTCGTGAAAGAGTCAATAATGACAAGTATATAGCAGTTACCTCTTTTGCTACGATTGAATGGGCCTAGATGATCCGCGTGGATAGTGTGAAACGGTATTTCAGTTTTTGGTATGGGATGAAGGAAGCCAGCTTTGCTTCCCGACGGGACTTTATGATGGGCACATTCAAGACATGCATTAACATATTTTTTTGTGAATTTACGTATTTTTGGGAACCAAAAGGTAGCCTTAATCCGTTCTAGCGTTTTTTCGAAGCCAAAGTGTCCGACTTCATCGTGATTCGCCCTGAGAATTTGCCAACGCACACCCTTTGGCACCACCCACCTAAGCACGCCTGGTTCAATGATACGATACAACTTATCATTTTTGATTTTATAATTCTTAATGATGTCTGCAGCGTTTTGGGATTGCGGATCAGTTAACACGTTTTTAATACGTTTAGTCTCATCATCGTTGTCTTGTACCGTTGCGATCCAGTCTTGGGAACCTACGTTTAGCACGTCTAACACACGCGTTTCACAGTCATTGTCGGGAATGGGACATCTACTAAGGGCATCAGCGTGTGCCATTCTTTCACCAGGTCTGTATTCAATGGAACAGTCATATTCTTGGAATTGAATCCACCATCTCGCTATTCGGGGTATTAAGTCCCGTTTCGTTAGGGTTGTACGCAAAGAGTTACAATCAGTCAAAATGGTGAATTTAATCCCAAGCAAATAGACGCGGAATTTATTTAGCGATGCTATTACAGCCAATGTTTCAAGTTCATACGAATGGAGCTTTTGCTCATCCGTGGTTGTCTGACGGCTGTAATAAGCAACTGGATGGAATACACCAGTTTCTCCCTTTTGCATTAGAATGCCGGCTATGCCTATTTTGCTGGCATCAGTATGCAGTTGGGTTTCTGCTCGAGGGTCGTACAAAGCAAGGATTGGCCTTTGGACCAAATTTTGCTTCAAGGTCTCAAAGGAATTCTGTTCAACCTCAGTCCAGCGCCATTTGGCATCCTTCTTCAGAAGTTCGGTCAATGGTCTCGCTATTGTTGCGAATCCCTTGACAAATCTCCTGAAGAAACTAGCCAAACCAATAAAACGGCGCACGTCATGTTGGTTCTGGGGTACGGAAAATTTTGAAACCGCATCAGTTTTTAAGGACCCCGGCCTAATCCCATCCGCACTGACTTCGAATCCCAAATATTCTATCTTATCGAAGCAGAATTTGCATTTCTCAAGTTTTAGAGTAAGTCCACTGCTTTTGAGAAGTAATAGAACCTCCTCAAGTAATTTTAGGCAATCTTCAAAAGAGCGTCCTGGGATCAAAACATCATCCATATATATAAGCACATGTTTGTTTCTAACCTTGGCTAACACTTTATTTATTGCCCTTTGGAATACGGAGGGAGCGTTTACCAGTCCGAACGGCATACGGTTGTATTCGTATTGGCCGTCGGGCGTAATAAAGGCAGTTCTTTCTCGGGATTCTTCAGCTATGGGAATTTGGTAATACCCTGATGCTAAATCGAGAGTAATAAACATGGTATTACCAGCCAAGAGATCCAATTGATCTTCTATGCGGGGGAGTGGAAAATGTTCCTTAACGGTCTTTCTGTTTAAAGCCCTATAATCAACACATAGGCGTTTTTCGCCAGATTTCTTTTGCACGAGGACTATAGGGCTTGCATACGGCGAAGAAGATTCCCGGATGATGCCACTCTCTAACATTTCTTGAATCATAGATTGTACTAGTTGTCTATCAGAATATGACAGGCGATAGGGCCGGTAGACCACGGGCTCAGAATCTTTTAACTTAATTTCCATCTCTACACTAGTTGTATAGCCCAGTTCATGCAAATTAGATGAGAAACATTTGCGATATTTCTCCAACAATTTCACAAGTTCAAATTTCTGCTGTTGTGTTATGTTACCGCATTTTAAAGCTTCGTCAGTTAATTGTATGTCCAAAATATTATAAGTGTTTGGTACGTCTAGAGTGCTCGCTACCCGAGCTCGTGTCACTAATGTATCTATAGGCATATTTATGTCTTTGTCACATATGTTTTGTATTATTAATGTCCCTAATCCTAGACTTAAGTCATATTCACCGGGAAGAAGAAAATATTCATAACCTGGGCGTCCTCTAATTGTCCCGTGTACGTAAATCCTGCCGCAAAAAATTGTATCTGACTTTACCTTTATAGCATTAGTGGTGTGTGGTTTTAGATTATTAGACTGAAAGGTCAGTAATATCAACTTGGAGTCATCGTGAACTTGGCAGCGCTTAACAATTATATCTGTATTAGTTTTTGTTATTTGTATCTGTGGACGTTCAGTGTACGTGTGTCCTAGTAATACCGGGTCATTAATCATATCGTCAGTCACAATCAAAATCTCAACATTTTCTTCAATTATGTCCTGTACATCTATATCAACGAACGCACGTCCTACTGGCCGGTAGGGAATATTACCTAATCCCCTCAAAATAGGCAGGGACTCAGTTTTCCATTGAATTCCTAGACTTATCGCGTCAGTCAGTCTAATAAGGGTACATTCGCTTCCAAGATCAATATGAGACAAAAGTGTTTTGCCATTAATTCTAATTGGAATTTTGTACTTAGCATTTATATTATCAGTCGAATGTACTTCCATTACAGACTGGGACTCTACATTGGCTTTATGAGCTTGGTTCGTTTTATTAGGGCAGTTATCTGCTAAATGACCTCTCAAATTGCAATTATTGCATCTAATTGTAGGTTTAGAACAACGGAAAAATGGATGACCAGTCTCGTTACAATTATAACATTTTAAACTTTGTGGCTTAGGCCTTTTATCATTATCCGATTTTTGAGCAGGTTTCTTTTCCTGTCGATCTGTATTTTTATTTTTAGGATCGTTACCAATCGGTTGATTAATTTTTACACTTTTAAAGAACTTAAGCAACTGTTCGGGTTCAGAGAATTGCGCCCCTTGAGCACCTAGGCGAACACCCCTATCGTCTATGCCGTATATTATGCAGTCGACTGCATCCTTACCATAGATTTTGCAACGGTTTAGCAGATTAATTTTAGTATAAAAATATTCCTCAAGAGATTCGCCAAACTTAGCTCTCTTATTCAACATTTGAGTAAGTGTCTCCGCATAGTTAGTTTGTGAAGGAAAAGACTCCGTTAACCTTAATTTCCATTCAGACCAGGAATGTAGCAGAGAGGGGAGACCCTGATACCAGGTTTTAGCAACGCCGCAGAGCTTGGGCATTGCATAATGGACTATTTGTTTATCAGACCATCCATAAATCTGAGCGCATTCTTCAACCTTATGTATCCAGGTCTCCACAGTCTGCTCACGGCACATTGGGTCGAAATCAGGTACAACATTTAAGACAGGGAATTTATCTACGTCAGTGGTATTTTTACTTGCTATAACGTTTAAAAGTTTTTCAACTATATCTAGATTACTTAAATTAGCACTTCTCTTCCTACGAGGCGACCTTTCCTCCGAACTTGACAGCGATGATTGACTTTGTACTCTACGTCTTTTAGATAAGCCTTTATGAGTAGTTCTTGAATTCTCTCCTACCTCGTGCACTGAAGGGCTCCGGAGCTGTCGTTGCTCACAAGATCGCTTACTCGCCCGCTTACTTCTCCTCGACCGTCGTTCACGTGACCTGCTACGACGCACGGCTGGAGTTCTGGACCTCGGCTGCGTCCTAGCATTCCTTTCCTGCTGCGAACTGTTTCTGTCCACATGCCTGGATTTTTGCCTGTGCTTCGGCATTATTCCCAATTGTATTGCCTGAAAGTTTTCACTTCTGTGGACGTGGTAAGTAGAACTTTTAGTTCTACTTTTATCCTGGCTTCTGATATGTTGGGGTGCTTGATAAAGTAAACTCCTTTGTCGTATATGTAAACTATTTATTACAGTACAGCGTTTGTGTAGCAGAGGGTACTAAGTTATCGAGACAACTGACAAGTGACGACTCAGCTTTTTCTCAGCATTTCCCGCCTTAAATAACCTTGTCGATGACAGTTGGTATTCTGTACAAAAAAGATTTAAAGCGGGAAACGAGTAACTACCACAAAAGTGTTGCCAGTTACAAAAATATAAAAGCATATTGTGACGTTATTAATAAATCATTTTACAAGAACTATTTGTAAATTTAAAATAATATTTATAAATTTAGCCTAACAATAGTAGCCATTTAATAAAAGCCCACAACTTCATAAAATCAGAAAATTCACTAGCTAAGTTTACAGCGGAACTTTCAAATAACTATTGTCCTGTTATGTAAATTTTCATCTCGTGAAAACAAAGCCTAGAGACACTATGAGAATAGAAGTCTTTAGCGAAATGGCTTCAGTTTTCTCTCAATTTTCATTGAAGTCGAGATAATGTAAAATAATAGGTGAGCGCACGATGTGACAACTAAAGTAGGTACTCAGGTACTCACCTCTATTCAAGATTGTTTAATTTCAGTCTCCAAAGGTCCAAAGAGTGCTTTTATTCAATTTTACTCCACTACACGAAATGATTTCGTGAAATTACTCAAAACATTATTCATTTATTAAAGATAAAGATAAAGATAAAGATTCATTTATTGCATAACTGTGTACATATTGATGTTCATTAAATACAATAAATTAGATCAACAGTTTATCCAAGTCGGACATGCAATATTAAAATAAAGTAGAGAAAAAAAAAGAAAAAAAGATAAAAAGATTCACTGACACTACAAAAGTGAATGACGACCTCTGTGGCGCAAAGGTCACCAAGCCGGACTGCCGAATCTGAGGTCCCGGGTTCGATTCCCGGTTCGATCGACATTTGTGTGATGAGCATGCTTGTTGGTCGTGGTCTGGGTGTTACAATATGTATTTATAAATATGTATATATGTAGCTATATGTAGTTTATCAGTTGTGTTAGCACCCATAACACAAGTTAATTAATAACTTAGCGTGGGGCTAACCGACCGTGTGTGAAAAGGTGTCCCGACATTATTTATTTATTTTATTTATTTAAAAGTGACACTTCTAAATTACTTTTCCAAAATATTCATTTAAATTATAAAAAACATTATCAATTAAAAATTTCTTTAACTTTGCTTTAAACATATTTCCATTTAATTGCTTAATTGCTGATGGCAGTTTGTTGTATACACGAATAGCAGTAATATATGTACTTTTATAATAAATCATATTGTTTATACAAGGCAAATTAATATTATACTTATATTGTGTACGAACATTTTTAATGGAGTCACTTTTAAAATTAAAATATTGCATATTATTTTTAACAAACAAACACAGTTCCAGTATATAGATTCCAGTCAGTGTTAGGAAACCCTTTGTCTTAAATGTATCTCTTAAAGATTCAGTACTATACATGTTATATATCCCACCCAAAACAAAAATGTGAAAGGCTGCCAAGTTCGATAATATGGGAATGCTTCGCCTATAAAAGAAGTGAGATCTGAATAAGTACCAAGTTTCATACACATACCTCAGTTAAAAATAGTTACTTTTTAATGATGTTACTTGGCAAGTTTTAATAGAAAATTATATACTTGATTCATTGCATTTAGTAGGTTTATAACAAGGTGTGTGAAAACTTGCCAAGCAACATTATTAAAAAGTAACTATTTTTAACTGAGGTATGTGTATGAAACTTGGTACTTATTCAGATCTCACTTCTTTTATAGGCGAAGCATTCCCATATTATCGAACTTGGCAGCCTTTCACATTTTTGTTTTGGGTGGGATTTCATTTATTTTTGTAAGGTTGTTTATTTTATTTTTTTTTCTTATGATTAAGTTAGTTAAGGAAATGTCTCATTTATACTATCTTTCAGATTTTTGAATATGCACTATGCTTCTTACAAAGAAATGAACTAGATTAACTAAATGGACTAGATTTACCAACTGACTGACATGACATGTTATCATATATTATGTTCGTGGATCAAAGTTACACATTCGTTATTTTCGAAAGTGACTCACACTTGGCCGTTTTCAGATTTTTACTTTACTTTGACTAAATACAAACCTTTGTAACGAATTTCAGATCGGTACGACCATTCGAAGATATATAATTTAATATAGATAAAGGACATTGTTCAATTTTGGCCTAAGAACCGATGTGAATATAAATTATACTATAATTTTTATTTATTTTTATATTGTTTGAAACATATTTTAGTATTCCACGGACACTTCAAATAAAAAAATTCCAAATAAAAAGTAGGGTCACAATTATTGATGCCTTATAAAATGTTTCCGTCGGCCAGTGCTGCCAGTTTCGGAAGTTTTCGGGATTTCGGTAAATACGGATCGAATTGAGAACCTCCTTTCCGAAGTCGGTTATTAAAATTAGTTGCTAACACTTTATTCATTTAAATACCTAAACTGACTAGCTAGAAAAAAACTAGTATTTGTATAATGTTTTAAGATGGTTTTGAGCGAAATCGCGAATTTCTAGCTTGGCACTCGAGTAGGATTATAGTTTTCGTAATTGGCAACACTGGTGTACTTCAGTCAGTTTGCTAGAAGTCAGTTTGATAGCTTTGCGACTATCGTTTCTTTTGTGATTTTCTATGCGTTTCATGGTTTTATTCTAACAACTTTGGCTTGATTACGGACTCCGATTAGATTGCGTACTTGGTAGACTCGGCTTTGTGTGAAGAACTGGATTTTACTAGCATTTTCGGATATTGCTCTGTCTGTGATCGAATTTAGTTATATTATAATTACAACAATGGATGCAGAATATAGTATATTGTATAAATTGTGGATCTGCTGGAGGTTCTTTGGTATTAGAAAACGAAGATATACTTCGTTGCATACAACAATGGACCGTTCCCCGTATGGTAAGTGGTCTACGAAAGTGTTTTTCTAATTTTGATAAGAATGTTACTACCTACTTATGTTTTCATAAGCACACAATTTCTCGGTTTTCAAATCAATTGCCACAATTGCAAGTTACTTGATATTTACTAATGTTTTTTGTATTTATTATTACAGGTTGAAGCTCATGACCTTATATGTACGACGTGTTGGTCTCAAGCAGTCGAGCATAATAAGATGCAATGCACTGTTGGACGCAATTGTGTACTTTGTAAGAAGCTCCTACCATCAGGCATACTGTTGCAATTGTATCTTTGGGCGTAGAACAGTGGGCTGTTGTGCCCACATAATGACTATTATCTGGTATTTAAGCTGGGCGAGATACCAAAACTCAATTGAACCCCCTGCTCAGTTCTTAGATAATATATTATTGAGAAATATTGATGATTAAAAACCTTTAATTGAATATAAATATTGTTTTTATTGCACATCCTCGAAAACCTCTTTCATTGTTATTGGTAAACCTTACTTTAACTGTTAAATTATTTTGTGTGGTAATGACATTTTTAGTATGGTCTGTACCTTCTTGGTAATAGACCGCGGGTTCGATTCCCGCCTTATGGCATGTAGATAGCTAGGTAACTGTCTAATATAAAAGTAGTATCAATCATTTAAATAAATAATTCTCTATCGTAATAATATCGATATTTTATGAATTGTGGTGAATGGAACTCTTCCATTTTGGATACGTTTTATCACAAATCCAAAGTGGATTCACTATATATTAAGAAACGTAACGTTGAAAGCAAAAGCGTTTAGGTAGTTGTTTTTCATAAAAATTCTAAGCATTTATGAAAACTAGTCACACGCCCCGTCTTCGCACGGTGGCAATATAAAACCTTGGTGTTAACCTTCCTCTTGACCTACTCTATCTATTAAAAAAAATAAAAAAAAATCGCACCCAAATCCATCGCGTAGTTTTAAAGATCTAAAGCATTCATAGGGACAGACAGAAAATGCAACTTTATAAAATGATCATTGTCAAAGAATTATCTTAAACTTGACTATTTACTATCTCTTTTCCTAGTATCTAGTAGAGTAGTCTTTTCCTAGATCTAGAAGAGAACATATAGAGCTGTACATAGTATTGTTGATATTTTGTATAGTGTAGTTTGATAACACTACTCTGATATTTCACGCAGGCTTGGTTATTTTTTATTTATAACCTCAAAATATTAACTTTTTTCGTAATTATTTTAGTTTCCTGAAGTGTCCGTTCGTGAAAACTTATTTCATAGGATTCCATATAATTTTAAGAGTTTATAGAAGTCACTTTCCATTCAAACGGTTCTTAGGCAGAACATGTATGGAGCCGGAACAATGTCCTTTAGTTCGTTTTAGTTCCTTAGGGGTATAATCTGAATTATTTTGAAACTGACTCACACTTGGCCATTTTCAGATTTTTCCCTTTACCTTGACATAAAGACCTACCTCCATGCCAAATTTCAAGTCAATGCGACCATTGGAAGTGGTCTAGGTTTTTGATGAGTGAGTCAGTCAGTGAGTGTATAGTAAAAATAGCGATTTTCTGACGTCAATATCTCAAGACCTACAATAGGTATCTTAACGAAATTTTGTATTTTAGATAAGTGAAGGGGTCTCAACAGATACTAGAAATTTGATATGCGTAAATAAAATAGATTTTGAGTTATAGGGGGGTCGAATTTGGCCCGAAATGGTTCGTGTAATATAACCCACGGCCGGTGTGTCGCTTTTTTTGCTCGAACTTGGCGGACACACTGCCGTGTGTCTAGATTGTCTTTATACATTTTTTTTGGAGAATGAAAGTAGATTGTACATTTGTCGAGTTCCCCCAGTAAATAATACCATACGTTAAAATGGGATAAACATGTCCATAGTAGGCATTTCTAGTGATGTCCACATTTGTAGTTTCTGACAAGATGGATAATGCATAACAAGCACTAGATATTTTTTTATTTATTTTCGCGATATGCTCTTTCCAATTCAAATGTTGATCTATCGTCACACCAAGAAAATTAATATGATTTACTTCTTCAATAGTTCTGTTGGCCACGTTTACATTTAGTTTCATAGGTTTACTCTTGTAATTTCTTAGTTGGACTAATTTGGTTTTTGAGAGATTTACTTTTAAATTTAGTGACTGCAACCAATCAGTTATTGTCGTTAATGTTCTATTTATTTCAATTTCGTAGTTTGTAACATTTGCATCATCATTTGAGATAAATATAGTTGCATCATCGGCATACATTACACAAAGGTGGTTTATTATATTCGGTAGCTCATTTATGTAGATAAGAAATAGTTGAGGACCCAATATACTGCCTTGGGGCACACCCAGTAATACATTTTCAAATTCAGATTTAATTACCTCAACCATTTTAGTATTTTCATTATATACTTCGATAATTGTTGCCTGCATTCTGTTACTTAAATAATTTTCTACCAGTTTTAGAGCTATACCTCGTATTCCTATGCTTTCTAATTTATTTAAAAGGATGTCATATTTTACACAGTCAAAAGCTTTGGGCATATCAATGAAAAGGGCAGCACATTGTTTTTTAACATTTATTTTTTCCCAGATAGTGTTGAATAATTTATATATTGCCAAAGATGTTGTTTTATTTTTCTGAAATCCAAATTGGTTAACGCTTCATATTCAACTGATGTATTTTCCTTGTAACATGTTACGCCTCCATTAACCGTAATAGAATTCGCGCAGTTTCGTTTTATGACCCTTTTCGATATTTTGTGGAAAATAGTAGTGAAAACAAGGATAGTGAATGCAATTTGAAAATCGGTCCGCGGAAGTTATTCCGGTAATAAATCAAGTAGTGACGTGCGCGCATCGTGCAGTGCGCATGCGTGGCTCGACCCATGTTGTCATTTCATTCAGATGGTAATAATTTCGTTAGTGCGGATAGTGTGTCGTCCACAGGCTTGGATTTATGCGTTCACAGCTTGTGTTGCGTTTTCAACATTCATTGTGATAAATGGATGCTAGCGGATTCAACATGTAACCGATGAATCTGATGGCAAATATGGTTTTGTTATTGAACTTTTCAGTCAAAAGTGAAGAGAAAATTTCCGGTCATGTAAAGAAAGATCCATTGTATCTACAAGTAAATACAAATTCAGTATTACCCCAGCACACAAGATATATTCTGAAGAAATATCAAAAGTCTACTTCCTTCAGTGCAGTGAAAATAAATCGCGACTCCGTATGAGACGAGCGATCGGTAACGTTTGCTCAGGATCTCAAATAGATACCCTAGTAATACTGGAAACGAGAGATTGTCAATATGAACGCTTTTATTGCACTGATTTTCTTTTGCAAATACGGAAAGTATATCGTAAAACAAATGTAGGTACAATAGACAAGAGAAATCGCTTGCTTTCATGATCCGAACAACAGGGTTTACGTTCAAGCCCTCAAGCAAATGCTGACAGTATTTATTTCTATAAATATGTTCCTTTTCTTTTAGGAAGTCGTAGATGAAAACCAACTGTTTTCCCGCGGTTTCACCCGCGTCCCGTGGGGACTATTGCCCGTACCGGGATAAAATATAGTCAATGCTACTCAGGAAGGTGTAGCTTTCCAACGGTGAATGAATTTTTCAATTTGGTCATGTAGTTTTGGAGCCTATTTATGGTAAACAAACATCAAATCTTTCCTCTTTATTTAATGGTTAGATAAATCAATAAACCCTTTGGCTTTTCGAGGCCCAACAAAGTGACAAAGCCCACAAACAATACAAATCTACAGCCATTTACAGAAACACAGTGGTCATATCGCCTAATTGTTTACCCGTACGGTCATTTGTTATTCTATCATTAATTATTAAAGCATTGGAAACTAATGTAATTATCAGGAACGCAGTGTAGTGTACTGTATTATCACCGATATCTGTCGTCTCGTTGTCGCATAGACGCGGAGAGTGCACACTATACTCTATGGCCAGTTGGCGGGAAACTGGGAGAGTGTGTGGCACGGGAGTAAGACGTTATGTGGGCAAGCGAGCCGATATCCTAATTATCGGATGGTAATTACAGAGACACAGGTAGGGCGAACACTACATTTGGCGACGAGTGAAAATATGATATTGGCGGCGTGTCTGTAAGTAGCGAACATTATTTCTTTTGAATTGAAAAGAAAGGAAGGGGCAGGTATGGTAAGTTCAGTTTGCGGATTAGAAGTCCCCCTAAACAGCCGAAATCTGAACAAATTGGCCGTCTGTCCAAAGAACGTGCTAGTTAAAGTTTCTAGTAAGGATGCTAGTATGGAATCCAGTCACCGACTCGACTATAAATTATTGTATGAGACTAAAGAATCTCACACCAGTGCTCATGTCTAGGTTTTACTTGGAAAGTTTAATTGTGTGTTCTTTGAAGCATATAAGTAAGTTGTACGTTAGTAATTGTACTGTATATTCATCACATAAGGGTTTTCCAGAAAGCCTGTATCATAATATCACATTGCGTATGAAATTCATTTTTCACCAATTGAACATAGAACATTCATTTGTTTTAAGATTGGTGCGAATCAGTAAATCGTTTTAATGCTGTGATGCTACATGATGGCTATGATTACAGCATACAGCCAAACACCTGTCGTGGGAGTAATTTCCTTTATGAAAGATAAATTACATTGTGTTCCTAGTTCCTATCATAAAGTAAATAATCTTTGGTTCCCATTGACTATAAAAGTGTGAAAAGTAATCAAATCAAATCAAATCATTTATTTCATGTAGGCCTTTACAAGCACTTATGAACGTCAAAATTATAAATAAGTTTGCTTCTAGTTGCCCATTCCAAAAGTAGCTTCCTATGGAGAAGAACGGGCAAGAAACTCCATGGTTACTCTTTTTAAAAACATAATAGGTGTTACAATTTGTATGTATTGATACATACGATAATAACATGAAAAAGAAATGTTTACAATATTTTTTGGGTTGACTTTGAGAAAGTTATACAATGCAAGTTGAACTAGGAAGTTATAAGAGAAAATTATTATACAAACTATTTTAAGAAGTTAATAAATTAAACAAACCAAGTTATATAAAGCAAAAGAAATAATAACTGGGAATGCAATTATGACTGAAAGTTTCAAATTAATTTGTAACTTGTAATATAGTGAAATATTTGGTGAACTGAGTGCATAATATTATAAGTACCTTGAGTTTGTAAGCGACTCCCTACTACAATAATTAAGTAGTTATTTCTACTAAATAATCTGTTTTGAATTGAGTAATTTTAAGTATTTGAAAGTTAATCTGGACGAGTACCTTCTTTAAATCTTGATTAATTTCAGATTTTCTGTGCTGGTGGTTTGGATAATATAAGCTTCCAAACCTAGCTTCCCTCCCAGAGTCTAGTTAACTACTTACTTGCTACATTGTTCTGGTACCAACTTACTTCAAGAGACTTGCTTACAATATAGTGGATATTACAAGAACAAACTGGTGGTTTTGTACCTTTAGTCAACTGTTCTATAAATGACAAACATGTGCTAGGTATTTAGTTAAACAAATAGCACATTGAAGGACCATTGTAAGTTGGACTATGTATGTTGAAGTACTTACCCAGCTATACTGGTATGTATGCACATATGTACAACATTCCAACCCGTCAACGCTTCCAGTGAGTTGCCTATCTAGTTAATGTTAATTATAACGGTTGCTCAGTCACCCTGAATATAATTCTAATCCTTTTAATTTAGTTTGTTTTGCAGTATTAAAGAGGTTGTTATGTTACAACAGAGATATCTCAGAAGATGCAGAACAGGAAAACAGTACCAAACAGCAATATTAGATGGAAAATGTGGATCAAAACTTTTGGTATTCAATAGATAGAATCTTTGGTAAACATCCTAACTCATAATCCTAATTTGAGTATTTTAGGTGAATATGAAACTCTTAGACCAAAAGTTTAAGGAACTAAGCAATGGAGCATTTTTGTACTTTAATTAATTCCCATTAAGATTTGTTGGGACAATGCTGCTTTATTTACCTAACTGGGGTTTCACATCTGTGACAAAATCTTAAAAGAATGAAACATGGAAGGAGTTTCAATATAGATACTTACTCTGGGTACTGTCTAATGATTTAGATTTCATAATTTGGTGATTGCTTGTGCTTCTAAAATATAACCTTCAAGATTCAGGCTTGAGTGGATTTTAATTGGTATCACAATTGACTGACATTGGTGCAGTTTAACAGAGTAGCCCTCATTGTAATATTGCTATTTATTTGTAAATTATACTTTACAGTATTGCAGTGCCCAACAAGAATTATAAGTGTAAACTAAATAAACTTACATAGAAAGTTGTTGGGAGAATAACATAACCAAGACATGAAATAGAATCCATTTATTGATTTGAGATTAATACATCTATCTTTTGAAGTAGGTACAATGTGTAGCCTTCTCAGTTGTTGGATACAAATGTTCTTGGCATACTGATTGTTGTTGTTGCTTTGCCACCCACTTGTGAAACCTGGAGATGCCTGCTGACCGAACAGTTTTTTGAAATTTTCAAAGCAGCGGCACCGAGCTGCCTGGGTCCTGTGGCACCTGCATTTTATCTGCGGCGCTTGGTTGTTCACTAAGTAGGTACCTACTTCATAGGTTCTAGGTTTCTATTCAGCGTTGCTGGGCGCATGAATTGGGAATCCTGCGGCCAATCTATAGGTGGACGGACGTTGTAGAGGGGTCGGCGATCGTTTCTACAGGGGGAATTGTGCATCGACGGGAGCGCTGTTTGTGAGTTGCTGTTCACTTTGATGAAAGGAGGAGGAACGGTAGTTGAGAGTCTCTATTGATGGATTCTATTCTATGTTATATAAGGTGTTTGTTTGTGTTTTGTAGTTTCACTGAATGTCACAGCTACAGATTACAAAGCTGATGACATCTGTCAAAGCGCGTTTCGTTGCACGACGTAGTTGTTAACTAAAATCCTAAAAAGCTGATAAGTTAAACGTAACTATAAAGCAACGGCTTTATAGGTGCCTACGTTATAATCGTAACGTACACATAGCACTAAAGTTAAATTTGTAGAATTGCGCCCCTGGACACTCATTGATGTAGAACGCTCGAAGCTTAGGTATATCAGAATTCTTTTAGAGAGTGTATCTGCAGAAGCATGCAAGTGCCAGTGCTGATCCATACGGTTGAAAACCGGATTACTTGTTGCAATGCTGAGATAAGGAATTAAGCTTTGAAATATTCCACTCTCAATTAATAAAAGGAAACTGTTACCAAAATTAGTTGAGTTTGATTCATATTACTTATGCTTTAAGCATTTGCTATTAATTTCATTTGTAATAATTTAAATAATTTTGCAATGGGGTGTCAAATTAAATGTGAACGGTGGCTGGTCCAAGCGATCTGTAACTATGTAAACATGATTGCTAGGTAGGTTGGTTCCGAGTCTAATAGGAATACCTACCTTTACTTAATACATTAGTAGTGCACTAAACTGTTAGTGCTCTGTTGTCATCGAGATTAAATGTAATTCCCCTAGTAGTACAATTTTTAGAATAGTTAACGATACAACATGAGTAAACGAGATATCTTTTCCGTCAGGAGAGCTGCGTTTCGACCGTTTAAGTTTTAAACATTGTATAATAGGTATACTGGCACTTAGACACGTTGAAAAGCAGATTGGAAATACAAAGGTATTTCATTTGTAGACACAATTTACCACTTAGGTACAACCGTATAAATTATTGTGTTATGTTGTTATCAATAAAAAAAAACTTCTGAAATATTAAATTAAATTCTACTTTTAGTCATTATGTATGTGTAAGTACTGGCAGAAATCTGCTAGTTCACGAGCCCACTGCGGAAGTCAACCGGGTACGTACGTTTGTGTGATCATAATTACTATGTATTTATGTACCTACATGTTTGAAAAACTAGAGATCGTACGGCAGTACTAAATAGTAGAACTATTATATTTGTATTCGTAAAGCTTTGCGAGGCACGTTCCACTGTTGCTAACAGTAAGGTCCGTGAGAAATCGTAAAGTTGCGCGAAAGTATTAAATAGTAGAACTATTATATTTATATTCGTAAAGCTTTGCGAGGCACGTTCCACTGTTGCTAACAGTAAGGTCCGTGAGAAATCGTAAAGTTGCGCGAAAGTATTAAATAGTAGAACTATTATATTTATATTCGTAAAGCTTTGCGAGGCACGTTCCACTGTTGCTAACAGTAAGGTCTGTGAGAAATCGTAAGGTTGCGCGAAAGTATTAGATAGTAGAACTATCATATGTACCTATAGACCTATATGCCTGAGAGGCGAGAACTTGTACAGCTTTACGAGGTGCGACCTGCAAGGTTCGCGAGGATTCGTATATGTTGTGTGCAAGTCTTGTACAGCTTTACGAGGTGCGACCTGCAAGGTTCGCGAGGATTCGTATATGTTGTGTGCAAGTCTTGTACAGCTTTACGAGGTGCGACCTGCAAGGTTCGCGAGGATTCGTATATGTTGTGTGCAAGTCTTGTACAGCTTTACGAGGTGCGACCTGCAAGGTTCGCGAGGATTCGTATATGTTGTGTGCAAGTCTTGTACAGCTTTACGAGGTGTGAACAGCAAGGTTCGCGAGGATTCGTATATGTTGTGTGCAAGTCTTGTACAGCTTTACGAGGTGCGAACAGCAAGGTTCGCGAGGATTCGTATATGTTATGTGCAAGTATAAAATGGCAGGGCCTGGCATGGACTTGAAAGTCACGTTCCACTGTCGTGGAGTCCTTGAGTAACACTCAAAGGTTTGCTTTAAACGGCGCGGCGGTAACTTGTTGGTAAGGTTATTGAAAGTGGTAATGGTAAGGTAATGTGTGAGTAAAAGGTAAAGGTAATAATTTCCATAAATCGTCAGTGTAAAACGATTCGACTGTAGTGACATTTCAAAGTTGTCCGGTTGTTTATAAAACACTAGCAAACGCTACGCTAGTAAAATGCACGTAAAAGTCATTACGGGGCTTTAATCGCAAGTACGAAGCGTCAGGAAAAACTTCATTTCATCATTATTGTTTCAACTCTGAAGCTAGAAATAAAATTCTTACATTGGGACAATGCATTCTGAAACTGTTTTTCAAGTAAGTGAAGTAAAATTATTCAGTCAAAGCCCGACAAGGACAAAGACAATACTTGGTCATTTGAAGGAAAAGGGAAAGGAGTAGGTAGCTAGAGTAAAATGTGAGGAAACCACTGGGAGTATGAAGATTTATTATATTCCATTAATAGGCAGGTACAGTTTGGTTTTATCTATTTTTATATTCATTTTGATTTTGCCGCTAGTGGATCTCAAGTGTTCGTAATTGTTTCGAGCATGAGATACCTACCTGAATATGTCATTGCCTAGATATATAAGTAGATGATTTCGATAATAAACTGTTTGAATCGGACCAAGCAAGATGAGTGCTCGTTGGCTGAACGTGCAGCAATATTTGAGACTGTTTGATTCCACATGGACTAACAGGCGGGATATCGGTGTCCATCGACTGATCACCAGACTGGTTATTGATGTCGGCAAAGTGACGGAGTTTAATTTGCTTTTACTAAACAAAGGAAGGGATGTAGTGTACTGTATTATCACCGATATCTGTCGTCTCGTTGTCGCATAGACGCGGAGAGTGCACACTATACTCTATGGCCAGTTGGCGGGAAACCGGGAGAGTGTGTGGCACGGGAGTAAGACGTTATGTGGGCAAGCGAGCCGATATCCTAATTATCGGATGGTAATTACAGAGACACAGGTAGGGCGAACACTACACGCAGGTAACTAATATCCCCTGACATCGCCCATTATCGGGAACTGCGGCCAATCTGGGTCAGTGGGCATAAACGTGCGAATTGTGGGTAGAATGAAATATTCAATGTGAATGATGAGCAATGCTTTTTTGTGTTCCAATTATCATTTTTTCGCTTTGTTATGATATTTTTTCATTTGGTGAGCGTATAATGTGCGGTGCTTCATTGTTCTCGCCAATTTTATGAAAATGAAGAATGGTTTATTTGCCCTTTTGACTACGTCTGTACTGATACCTCTCATGTATTCTTTTTTGAAAGAAGTAGATGAGAATTATACATAGTTACTTTATATTCTAAGTTCTCTTGATAAACTAGCCTAATGACTCTTGATCAAAGATCTTGAAACGATAAAGTGTTGACAGAACTTTGCAATTATCTAAAAAGTCACTAACTGGCTTAGTTACTTAGCTACACAATTTGATAATGGTACTTTAATCATAGCGTTGGTTACCAAACCACAAACACTTTTACATTATAACCCAATAAAATAATTGATAATAATTCATAACAATACATTATCTGCACCGGCTGTAACCGCCAGAATTTTGAAATCAATTTGTAACTATTAGCAAGCACTACTTATTGCCATAACGCAAACATTGTTCATAATCATAAAAGCTTTTCATGAAAACACTAATTTAATGTAGCTATTGAAATATTTGTATCACTAGGCTTTTGTATCGGTTTTGCTTGTGTGATATGTTCAAAATAATTTATACATATGTTCTATGGGAACCTTATGGTCTTTGGCGCTTAAGTCGTTTAGAAAATACAAATTGTAAAGTTTTCTTAGGTTATAGCAACCGAACATCGTAAATGCTAACGACCATGGTGGAATTTTACTGAACCATTGACTGACTTACATTTACTGACTCAATATGCCGCTTAATTTAGCTATCAATCACTTTTTATGTAGTCTTAGAAGTAATTAATCCATCCTTATTTTCTATGGTGAAGATACTGGAAGAGTTGTTCACATGATAAAGCCCCTTACAAAAGCAAGTGCATTCTACTATTATCGTCTGCCCAAGCGTGTGATGTCCATCTATTTTGTATGCAGTGCACGCTGCCTCGGATGTGGTTGGTGCAATAACTTGCCGAGTGCGAAAAGGAACACGGTTTTATCTACTCCTACAACGCATCTTAGGTCATTGTGAAACGCGGTATAAAAGAAGAAGGCTTACTTGACAGCCATACCAATAGTATATGTACTTTGTACCCATTCTCCCCTGGTAAATTTCTCGTCACTGCCTCTGATTGAAAAGTTCAAATAGTAGTTTTACACCTAGATTAAGCACAATTATATTAAGCTACGTGTTCTTCTATCAATAATTGAAGAAACCTTAACTCATAACTTACTTTTTTAATTCAGGGAAAACATAAAATAAAAGCATTATCTGAAACGATGATGAATTTATTTCCAATACCAATAGAGAACCTCATATTTATGAGTAAAGCGATCCAATCAAATAACTGGAACGTATGGGCAGCACAATGCCACCCTTTTCATACTGCCAGCATATTGTAGGACGCTGAAAACAATGCCACTGCCAATAAGACCGGCTCACAGGATACCGCCATTTCTGTTCGAAGCTATTTTTCTATATTTTCTTGTTGTGACCCGTATTGTTCAAAGGGGTTATTGGAAGCCTTTTGAGGAATGAAGCATACTTCATCCGTATGTTCGCGGAGTTGGTAAGGACCTTTATAATCAGAGGTATAGTGACCGCCATTAACGTTCACTTGAATTTGTTTGAGTGGGTTTTAAGTATAATAGGGATTAAAGGTCAGGTCACTGCATAAGGTAATGTTAAGTTTATTTCATATACACACATATGAGAAACCATTTACTGTCGTCTTATGTCCTTAATTAAAACGCCATAAGTCTTTAACTTTGCCCATCAAATACCTATTAAAATATTTATTGACAGAATATAGCCGAATATTGCTTTTGGACAGACTATTCGGTGAAGTAGTCTACAATATATGACAACAATTATAATTGTTTATTCATAGTTGTGTTGTTACAGTACAATTAGCGGTCGCTTCCAATTGGACGGGATCGGAGGGGAGTATTCTGGTGTTTTGTCAACGCAATCGATATCGGTCGTGAATATCACTCGTTATTCTGCTCCGTCGAGCGACACTAATGTACTGTTGACACTGGCCTGAGCAGTGTATACACCGGCCACTAAACAAATGCCAGACTAGGTACAAAATGAATAGATAATTGACGTCGGAGACGATGGACGGTAATTTTGACTTTAATTTTTAATAGCTTTTAAGTGGTTCTGGGAAATATGGTGTCTTTAAGAGTATGGAAGAAGAAAACATGCTGCGCCGACCCCAAATAAAATTGGGATAAGGGCAGGAGGATGATGATGATGAACTGGCAGACACTGTTTTCTTGCCGTGAAAATTATTTTATCTGCAATATTTTCTGTCTGTCCTACGGGAAAGAAAAACTTTGCAACTTTCAAATATGTATGCAACAAAAAAAAAATAAAAATACATTGTCGATGTACTACCTACATCTTGCTTTACTTTATTAATGTATTTTTACTTTATTCCCTGTTAAAAATTTATTTCGACTCCACAATTTTGCAATTTCACTTGGTACATAATTATAATTAGATTTCCATTGCTGCGTGAACATGACACATGTTACATCGCTGCCTCCGATACCAGACACCGACATTGTGGCGAATCCGTTTTCAGCAAACACGTTTAGGCTAATTACATGATTACTCAAATTATACTGTTTTATGCTGCGCCAGACAGAATCTGTCTCGTAATAAACTGAATAATATAATGTCATCATTTCTGTGGGATGTGGTATGGTGGATGCGTAAGGAAGAGTTTGCTATCTCGTAAGAAAGGCAATCAATGTGGTTTTATTTTGTCTCGCATTTAAAGATTTGTAATTTGGGTTGAAAATATGGATGTATACGTATTTAAAAGCGTTGTTGATTGCCTTGTTTTCTATAGATTTGTTTAGAACTTTTGTGAATACGCCTATGATGGCTAAGCATTTACTTACGTAGAAATAATATTTCTTCCTATTAGTACTATTTCTACTTGTGTTCTTCTACTACAAGTTCCACGAAGGAACTCTATCCAATTTAAAGTTTACCTCCTCCGTGCATTAATTTTTTAATCCTTTCACTCTAATTATCACGTAAGCTCCAGGTAAGGCAAGACGCGAACACGTACAAGTATAAAACCAATTACCCACCTATGAAACAAGACGAAGCACGTTATTCAATAACGCCTTGTAACGCGCCGAACGCTAATTGGCGCGCGTTTGATACGTTTAGACGCGCTGCCATTGTCGCGCGTCGCTCCGTCGCGTGTCTCCTTGTCGCGTCATGCGCTGTGTGCGCCCGCCTAATTACTCACACAAATTACTCAGCGAATATGAGCATGCATATGCATAGTAAAGTGCACGTAGCGCTTTACTATGCATGTGTCGAGTTCTAGACGCGTGGGCAGACGGTCAAATTAATTAATATTAGATTTAATGTACCCCTCGGCACTATTTAGTTGGGGTAAACAATTATTTTAATTGAAGGTACGGTTAGAATTTCATAGCTGAAATTGAAATTGTTTCGTTGCATTATTTGGGGTGTATTTTGTGGAGCGGTGCCTTATTTTCGTAATTACTGTACGTGACGTTATTTACAAATATTTTACTTGTTTAGAACTTATTGTATGTAATAAGTGTCCAGCTACAAAGGTAAAACTAGCACAACATTATTTGAAAAAGACGTGAGAGGGGAAACAAAGGCTTCTCTCTAAAATACATTCTTGTTGAATTGGCCGAGGTTTAGCAATACACTTCTAATTTATTATCTGTAAAACATTCTTAACTACACCCAAGTTTCCACTAGACACGAAAGCACACATTCACACGTAACAAAAGTAATCTTCGCAAGTCAAACTATGATGAGTCCAGTCGTGAATATCCGTGTATCGGATACTCTTTGTAATTGCAGTGTTGCCATATCCGCAGATATCCGAGATTGATTTGTTGTCCAGCCCCATAGAGTAAGGAAATATGAGCGGACATGCCATAATACAGGTAGGTCAAGCGCTTTCTTTCAGGTCAAATTCGTACGGTGGGCATGACCTAAACTATCAGTTCCGAGTGAACAAATGAATCGTTCGTGTTGTTTGAGACGTTTGTTTACGAATTTTTGTATTACAAAGAACGGTCGGGTTCAAAGAATGCGTATAAAGGCGATGCCAGTAACGATCCACGTTCCCCGCACACCCGCATTTTGGCGCTACTTTCTCTTAGACTTTCCGTTATGGCACCTCCGCTAGTCATTTTGTTCTCCATGTCCAGCCCTGTCTGCCCCCACTCCCGCATCCGGCTTGTCCGGGATTTCATATCGAATGTCCGATGCTATAAATAATTTTGGCGCGACCCTGTCCATACTGGTATTGTCGGTCGCGCTTTTTGCCCATCAAATATTCCGTGAATTTCTGGACTGGTATTTTAATAAAAAGACACCGTAATGACCGAATAGATCACGGACAACATTTATTTGCAAAAACCTGGAACAGGAAGTAAGTTATCCTTCCTTAGGATCAGAAACAATATTTGACTGTATATATGTATAAGCTGTATCAATGATTCGATAGATCTAGCAAGACAACACTTAGGTATAGTACTTATACTATATTTTTTGCTGTTTTGTAAGACACTGGAAATTAGGTACCATCGTTTCAGAAACTAAAATGTCCAAGCTTTTCAATAGAGAAAGACCAGCATGAAACTCTTATAAGTATAGTGAAATATGCATGAACTGAAACCAATGTCCCCCGAGGTCGCCGTGTCTCTAATGCATGCGACCGCAGTGCATCGGCCAGGGCTGGCAGAATGTACGAAGCTTTTCTATTATGACGATAGAAGGCCGAATATTCACCCTTTGGCTGCCGAAATGTTGTATGAGTGTTTTTACCGCAATGTTTAGTTATGCGGTATTAGTAGGTTCTAAAATGACAAATCATTAGCAACCATAGAAACAGACTTATGAGTAGGTATGATGTATGAGTGCGTGGGCTCGATTCCAGGTCAGGAAAGTACCAATACCAATGCAACTTTTCTAAGTTTGTATGTACTTTCTAAGTATATCTTAAAAGAAAGAATATTCTATTCTATTGTATTAAGGAAATTCTATTCTATCTTGGACACCAATGACTGTGTTTCGGATGTAGGTCCCGTGTGTCATTGAACATCCTTGGCAGTCGTTACGGGAAGTCTTTCTTTATACAAGGATAAAATATTATTACGGATTTAGGCTACACGATAAATATCCGACGTTTATTAGGTATTACACATAACATCCAAATTCCCCGGCATGATTTATCTTTATTTATTAGCGCAGGATTCAATAAGCAGTACATTTGTGATCGGCATGAGCGTTGTACCTTCAAGGTCGGCCGCGACTGCTGGCCGGACGGTAGACCATAAATCATAAACTCCTCATTTATCAAATGCTACTAACCTTAGTACTTGTCCGCAGATATTTATTATTTTGATGGCATTTGCGGATAGGAGGCTATGAGTAGGTTGAAGTTATTATGCTGTAGATAAGCTACCGATGTTTGTCTGTCTAGGTAAACGTTTGCTAAAATTAAAACGTCTAAGTAATATAAAGTATACGCAATAAGTATCTACATGAGTCTTCATTTACTCGGTCTTATTGAGTTCTGGATTGCAAAAAATATTTTTAATAATCTTTTGAAGTGATGTGACGTGTTCAAAAGAGCTCGGCTGTCATTTCATCGGGAGGATGGAAATGAAACACGTGGATGATGGAAGCTGTGGAAATATACTCTCACTGACTTAAATATGATCCTTGAAAACGTGACACGTGCTGACTTATGTTAAGCCGTCTGTTTTCTTTCCTTTTATGTGAGTTCTATAAACGTCACGTGGAAAGAAGTTCGTTTTATTATTAGTATTCGAAGCAAATAATGTTGTTTTTAAGGGTGAGTGACTATGACGCAAGTAGGTAAATAATATTCACGAGGAAATTCAAATTAAGAGCCGAAACGGAGATTGGTATTTGACCATGTCTGACATTGTTGCCGGTGTATTTAGGGCATAACTTACTTCGTAAGCCGAGGCCGCGTAAACAACATAAATCATTAGGAAACAAAACTAACTTAACCCTAAAATGTTACAGTTTCAATTACTAAGCGTTACGCGTGTAAAGTTTGTAGGAGTTGCTCGCTGCGAACCAATTAGAGGGAAGGAAATTAATTCGGTGACGAGACGCGTCGGCACGTTTGGTGACGACGAGCGACGATGAACGAATGGGAACGAATATCTACACGGTAACATACAACTTTTTGAATTTGGAACTTTTGTGCTTAGAACTTTTTTTTTATGTAGAGTTCGCGAACCGTTTAGTCATCAGTTTGAAATATGATGGCTCGACATGAAATGCTGCAGTCCAAATTACCTGCATTACCTAACATTAATCACGACTCGTACAAAGAAGTATTTAAGACTAGCGTCTTTCTGCACTCGCTCCCAAGAGATCTATTTATTAACTCTGAGAACTCTTAAGATTTTCTTTCTTTCTAGTAAATACAGTTGAATGATAAAATTAAATTATAAATTTAAAAAAACCCCCGACCCAAAAAAACTACGCAATTAAACCCTATAAAAAGCAAAAAATAACTTTAAACACTACGTAAGTACCAACTAAAGCATGTCAGACTAAACTAAATTTTGTCGTGTCGGGGGACCGCTCTAATTTATTAGCCTAACGTTAGAAGTAATTATATACTACTACATTATATATACTACTTATAACTTTGTATATAATTGTGTTTAGATACGTGTTTTTTTATACGAATGTTGTAATTAGGTAGGTATCATTTGATTTATGTAAGTATTTTTAAAGGTAAAAAGCGGTCCCCCGACACGTCAAAATTTAGTTTAGTCTGACATGCTTTAGTTGGTACTTACGTAGTGTTTAAAGTTATTTTTTGCTTTTTATAGGGTTTAATTGCGTAGTTTTTTGGGTCGGGGGTTTTTTTAAATTTATAATTTAATTTTATTTCACGCTTTTTGAAGGAGCTCCTTAATTTTTCCTTCTTTCATTTAATTTCTTTTATTTTAATATGGGGTCGCTATATGCGATCTCGGCCAAAGGAAGCTGTTTAACAATCCTCATGACAAACTGGCTCTGGGAGAATTGCACAGATTGAGAAACAATAAAGACTAACCTTTGGTCATACTAGATTTTCAGCAAAAATATAAATCGGTTAACCCGTTTCCTTCCGGCATTCCAGGGTTTCATCCGTCACATCCCATTTCCAGCACCAGGTTCTCGTCAATTAGAAACATGAAGAGAACTCGTCAAGACAAATTCAACGAGCCCAAACTCGATGCATTTACTAAAAGGCAGTTCAGGGTTACGTCTCTTATCTTCGTGCCCTAACAGCAGACCAGCTCAGTGGTTCCAGAAGACATTAGTGTTTCCAATTTCAGATCCCACATATGCTTGCAAGTAACTGAGCGTGTAACATTCCTATCACACCTATCAAACGAGCTGATGACCTTGAAGACCTGAACCGATTTCCACCAAACATAGCTAAGAACACTCCCGAATGACATTCCTTTCAAACAAAAAAATTACAATCGGACAATCGGATCATCCGTTTGGGAGCTACGATGCCACATACACACACACACACACACAGACACGTCAAACTTATAACACCCCGTCGTTTTTGCGTCGGGGGTTAAAAATACCTCAAAACTACATAGCGAAATCGAACCGTATCCTATTGAAGTCTATCTCCAACTCTTTGCGATTGTAGCGAGCTGTATTAGCATAGTACAAGACGCACCCCCTAACGAATTTGTATGACACGCAGAATTTGGCACTTTGCAGTCACAGGTACCACTAAATGATAATAAAAGCAAAAGGTCCACATACCTTCTTTGAAATGACATGAATTAACAAAAGTTCAATTGTCAAGGAAACTAAATAAATACATAGAGTCACTACGTTGACATGTCATTTGCAACGAAACCCATCATAAAACGTTTGTAGCTACCTAATGGTTGTTTTTCATTTCATGTCATATATCAAAACCTTCTTCAGAATTCCTTCGATCGTTGTCACGACTCAGTTTTCTGTGAATTTTCCTTTGATTTGCGTCCTTAAGGAAAACTTGAGCAGTAAACGTGGCTGATGTATGAGCGGGTAATTTTACAAGCTTATGAGCTATGTCAACCTGACGGAGCGATGTAGAACATTGCGAATGATTGCTTCGACTTCTTTGTTTCTTTTGCTGAACATTTATAAATGCGAAAGTCAAGGAAAGGGTAGGACACGTTTTCGGCTGAAGGTTATCAGGTCGTGGAAAATATCTGGCAATAATATTTAGCAGTTTTGGTGTTGGTAATGTCTAGCATTAGTTTTCATATTTCAAGGTAAGCTAGGCTAATAAGAATTGATGTATCACAAGACTGGTTTTCGCAAAATATAGAAGATTACATTACCATCATTCATTTTTTGTTCTTACAATGTAATATCTCGTTTTCTCAGAATTTATCTGCAACAGAGCGTGTTCTGTATATTGCACGAAGTTATAACGAATTTAATTGCAGAATCGTGTGTGTAGCAAAATACCTCAAGCTCATACCTTTGGGAACACTGGCATTAGTTAGATTTATCCAGCATGAATTTCAAGCGACTTCAATTCGCATGTGAGTTTCCTTTGAAGTAAACGTTTCCAGTATTTCTACAAAGATAGTAGCCGTGGTATTATGGAGCGGCCCGCGGGGACCGCCATTGATTAATATTGGCTGTAGAAGTAATTAGTTCGGCCCTGGGCATCGGACATAGGACATCAATTAGTTACACTATGAGGACGAGGCCATCTAATTCGGCAGCCTGCTAATGAATGGCCCTTGATTAATGTGACGCTTGTGAGGACTTCTTTGTCTCCTCGTGGCCGATTCAAATGTGCAGTTCATTAAATGCACCAATTAGGAATTGAATGATGTTATTTGGCAAGGATATTCTTTAGTAACGATCTATCAAACTGTCAAAACGATAAGTAGGTATCTATTTATCTCATCCAAACAACAAGGGTAGAGGAAGCTCATTTGCCTGGATGAAACTGATATTTTCCTTAAAATAAGATCCTGAACGAAATAGATTCTTCATTTTAGAGGTAGTAACGGCTAACTTGAAAGAGTAATGTAAGCTAACCAACTCCTACAGTTATCCAGAGTCCTGAGTTCCTGACCTTCTTAACTTGTTACACAAGAGGCAAGCCGCAACACGTCATCTGAGATATGCTACTTTCAGAACTAACAGTTTGTTTGTTAGTTTGTTATCATGACAGTTGTAAGTGATGCATCTACTTGTGACCGCGGGTGTACTCGCTGTACACCACTGAGCTGTGGTTCACCACTGCAGATTACTTGCTACAAATGTTTTCGTGTAGGTTGAATAAGTATTATCTGGGGACAAGGCAGTGCCCCAGCCAATTTTAAAACAGTTTATGTTGAAAAGATTGCATAGAGAGACTTGTCGTTTGACGTTGTGGATGCAGCGTTGAGGAGTCTCAGTCTCTTACTGACTGAAACCCACCATGTTCCTTCTTTATGTACCAGGGCCGCGGTAACTCTTTCAAACAATCAGAAAGTCCCCGGCAAAGTCACCTCCAAGACCTTTCACTAAGATAGCACATAAAGTACAAATCATGTAACGAAGTTAGCATAGGTTTAGTGTTTGTGAAAGTCAAACGCCCAGGATGAAATATGTTAGATTCCAGACGTTTGTGACCTAACTAGCGACAGTTATGAGCCTAATATGACTTACGACCCTAAACGGAATCCCTCGTAAAACTTTTACGAGTCTCACGAAGGATAGATTTATGTAGCTACATCATACAAAAATAATGCCAAATCGCACCCTTTAGTGTTACACTTTTCTGTTTGATTTTCCTTTATGTTTCTTGTTTCTAGCGTCGTTATAGTCTTCAAAGGAGTTACTGTAGTAGTAGTGTATTAACTTCTCTATACATGTGTATAGTTATATGTTTGTAGTCAAGCTGAAAGCTTAACATTATTAAGTTTATTGCCATCAAAATCTTAATTAACCCCGCCATTTTGGATTAATAATGGATAATAAATCCCGGTAAAAGCACTAACTTATGAAGCGTATCCCGCGAGTCTATTTAAAAATGAAATGCAGGTCGTTCATTGGATATTAAATTTTATTAATTTTGATCGCGCTGCGGACCAAATTGACGGATTTTGTTCGCGCCAGTGGAGCGGAGGCACTATGCTGTAGGGTTGATAACGAGTTACATCTCTATTTCGATAAAGGAAATGAAATTATCTGGTTCTGGTAAATGATTCTTCTAAATCAAATCAAAATCAAATCAAAGCATTTATTCGCGTTCATGACGCATATCGAACACAAACAGTAGCATACATAATCATGAAAAAAAAAAAAAAACACAAAAATAAAATAAAAACATCAATAAAAAGAAAACACAAGAATAATAAGAATATGCGTCACAAGCACGCGAAATGGCCCTCGCTCAGCATTATGCAGCGACCCTATGCGAGACAGAGTCGCTGCGCTGGTTTTCAGCGATGGCCAGCACTAACATGTGACGTCAATCGGTGCATTTAAGCTAAACTAAATATATAAAATATAAAAAGTGTTATATATATTTATGGATATAAAATACTACTATAAAAACAAACTAAATATAAATAGAGAAAAATAACTACCTAGTTACGCAGCATTCCGAACGAATGCGACTGGAAGTGACACTCGCGCTTCGCAAAATTATATTTTATCTGTGGTCTATGCCGCCGACCATTACACAAACACAGATAGTCAATATACAAACAATTTGTGTGAGAATTAGGTAATGGCGACGGAGGCATACCAAGAATTATTATGCAATGCCTCATGTAGATATCATGTAGACGAGTGTAAAAATGTGTATAGTGTTGAGAAAAGAAAAATCGAACATGAATTTGTGTAAAGGATGTATTAAATGTGAGTATGTAGGTCGATCGTATTCCTGCTACCAGGATGGCGTCGGTAAGTGATATTATTATTTTATTTTTTATACCTGTGAACGTCACTACTGGAATTATAAATATATATAGATATTAATTATTTGATAAGTTGAAGTCGGACTGAGACATACCTAATTACTAACTTAGAAATTGACTTACCATTGAGCATTGCACATAGATGAATTAAATATAAATTGTAATTAGAAAATTAAAGGATTGAATTAAATTACAGACGACAATATGGGACAAATGACAGAGAGATGAAGAAGAAGGGTTGACCGAAGCAGATGCTCCACCGTGCCGAGGAGGATGATTCAAAAGCAGCCCACACTGCAGGAAGTGATCCCCAAACCAGAGCATGTGTGCCATGACCCCTGAGGTATGAAGCAATATTACAAATTAAGGCTAATTTGTTCATGTAACAGTAGCTTTTTAAGTTTTGTTTTAAATGTATGTTTTTGTTTTCAGGCATCGAAGTGGGGGAGGGAGATCATTCCAGCAGCGCGTGGCTGCAAACTTGAAGCATCCTCTGAATGCCGTAGTGCGATGCATGGGAACGGTCAGCGGACACACTATGGAGCGAAGACCATGCTTTATCTGGCTTTGTTTCCAGGTCAGCTTTTTGAAAAGATATTCCGGTGTTTGTGTCCTAACAGTGCCAAACAACAAATTAGCTAAATGAAGCTTTCTCCTGGCAGCCATCTTTAATAGTTTTAGTTCATTTATGTATGGTGTAACATGACTTCTACGTGGAATATTTACACAAAAGCGGACACAGGCATTTTGTATACGTTGGATAACGCGCTCGGTTCTAGAGAGAAGGCATGGTCCATACACTACATCACAATAGTTTAACTTTGATAGGATGAGGCTGTCGACAAGTTGTTTGCGCAAAGGAATGCTCAGATATTTCCGTATTCCGTATAATACCTTTAGCCTATAGAAACAATTTCCTAACATTCTAGTTATATGTGCCTCAAATCGCAGCTCCGGGTCCATAATTAGGCCCAGATTGCATGCTTGCTTAACCCTCTCGATTTTCTCTCCCATGATCACTATCTCAGGGTTAGCTGACTCAATAGTTTGTACTTGGTTTCTAGAGCCCAGAACCATAAATTTCGATTTGAGCGGGTTAAGGACCAGTGAATTCAAATCTGACCAAACAACCACCCTATGCAAATCCTCATTGATTTTCTGCACTGCCTCAGATGTTTCATTGACCTTGAACGACAAATACAGCTGGATGTCGTCAGCATACATATGATATTTACAATGGGCAAAAGACTTTACAATATCCGCGCTATATAGGATATAAAGCAAGGGCCCCAAAATCGATCCCTGGGGAACGCCCCTGGACACGCTGAGGGGGGAGGATAACACTCTTGACCCATCCTCTCTTTGCATCTCTACAAATTGAGATCGGCCCGAAAGATAGCTTTTAAACCACTTTACCGTGTTCTTATCAAAACCATAAAAAGCTAACTTTGACAGAAGTAGAGTGGTGTTAATTGCATCAAAAGCGCGGGAGAAATCTAGCAGAGCCAAAATTGTGCCCTCCCCCCTGTCCCGTGCCTCAAGAATATTCCCCACTACGTCGGCCAAAGCCGTTGCAGTACCTCTGCCCTGCCTAAAGCCCGATTGTAGGTCAGGAAGAATGTTATTTGCTTCAAGGTATTCAATGACCTGCGAGTGCACTACGCGTTCCAAGATCTTTGATAGGCAGGGCAGTATACTGATTGGCCTTAGGTCCTTTGTGTTGGTTGGACTGTTAATTTTAGGGATCGGTCGCACAATAGCGCATCGCCAGAGTTCAGGGAATGTATGTGTGATTATTGAACAATTTATGATGTCTGTGATGGCTTGCAAGGTAGTTGGTAAAGTGAGGTTTATCATGTCGAGACTGATGCCATCGACACCCTGTGCGTTAGACTCTAGGCTTCTAATTATCTTGAGGATTACTTCGGAATTGGTTGTTGTCAGAGTGAAAGTAGCATCGCTAAACCTGTGCGACTCAAAGAAAGATGACTGCGAATCATTATGACTACAATCACCGGGAACGTCTAGGAAAGCCGCATTGATTTCGTCAGGGTTATCAAAGTGTTCCGGTAGAAGTCTTTGTTTGTGGTCAGGCAAAACATCTGCTTTTAAATTGCGCCATAATAATTTAGGGTCCCTGATGTTATTATTAATACTACTAGCGAAATAAGCGGCCTTCTCATTAGCCAGTGCCGTGGTGGCTAGATGCTTAAGGTCTAGGTAATTACTCTTATGTTCTGGTAGCTTAGATTTACGAAATTTGTCCCTGGCCTCATCTCTCAGTTTCGATATTAGTCTGATGTTATCAGTGATCCATGGAGTGGGACGGGATCTAAAAGTTTTACATCTAATGGGAGCGTGGAGGTCGAACAATTGGATAACAAATGAGTTGAATGTTTGCACCATTGAATCAACATCATTCATGTCACCCACCATAGACCAAGGTATACTTTTTAAATCCCTGTCGAAGTAATCCTCCAGAATGTCTTTGAGAGGGCGATATACCACTGACCTAGGTTGGCATTTAGGTTTCTTGAAGACCGTCTCGCAGGTGATAAATGCGTGATGGCTAAGCTCACTAATATGATTCACCTCAACATTGCGGATTGGAGCATCAGTGCAGATTACGTCAATGAGCGAGCTACTATTACCTATAAAGTGCGTGGGAGTTGTGACCACTTGAGTCAAGTTGAGATAGCTGACAAAATCTGCAAGTTGTCTGGATTTCGAGTTGTTAACGTCCACCATGTTGACATTGAAGTCCCCTAACAGTATTAGATTATCGAAGGGGGCCAGGCTACCTATGCTTGATGTCAGTCCGTCGAGGAAAGTCTCCAGTTCCAACCATGGTGGGCGATATGCAGTGCCAATGAGTAGTTTGATTTTATTCACGGTAAGGGTTAACCAAAGCTGTTCGACATTAGGGTGTTCAGGGTGGGCTCTGACACGTGCAGGTATTCCATTTCTGATGTAGAAGGCGACCCCTCCGCCTCGCCCCCCACGTATAGACAATGGACGCGGGATGTGCTTGAGTTTATAACCAGGTACGCTAGGCGCCCGGTCATCTTCACCCTTGCGCAACCAGGTTTCGTTGACAGCCATTATGTCCACTGAATGATTGCCCATTGCGACCAAAAACTCGTCCTGGTTAGTCCCCAGGGAGCCCGCATTCAATAGCCCAAACCTAATAAGTTTACTTGTATTCATTTGTAGTCAATAAGTTACAATGTTGTATAAGATGTAAATGTAATTTATAGAATGTAGTATATAATGTAATAGTTGAAGTGTATAATGTGAATATTATTTGTATAAAATGTGTGATGTTGTATGTAATGAGTGTAGACAAATACATTGTGTAAGGTACTGTGATTGATGTGGGAAGCATGAAAAAATAAAATAAAAAATAATTGATTATGTAATTATTTGGTATATAGTTCGTGTATGTAGTAATACTGTGTAGAATGTAATATGTATAAATAAGTGTCGATTGCGACTTAACATGCGTGCCAGCCAGCGTGTAAATCCCCCGATATTTATAGTTTAGACGCATATTTTCCCTTCCACTGATACAAGGTAAATAGTTACAAACAAACAATAATATAAAAAAAGAAGAATAATCAAGTTGTTTCATTATTAACAGGTCCAAAAAACTTAACAATATCCTCATCAGTGCGGATTCTTTGAGTGGAATCACCCGGACTCCTCCTGGCAAGTATGCGCCCGCGCTTGGTCCACACAAATCTCCAATTGTGGAGGCGAGCAGCATCTCGGGCCATCCGAAACAACCGGCGATTTGTCTTCGTGAGGCGCTCGTTGATGAAGAAGCGCTGTGGCGGGCCGGGCAGGTCGAGGTCGGCGGTGGTCGCCCCGCGCCGCACGCGCGCGCTCGCCAGCAGCTCGTCGCGCAGCTCGCGGCGCGCCAGGCGCACGACTATGGCACGCGGCCGCGTCACCGCCGGCCCGGCAGAGCTAGTGGCGTTGAGCTGCTTGCCGCCGACCCGCTCCGCGCTGATGATGTCGCGCTCCTCCAACTGTACCCCTAACTTAAGGCCTACAACTTTAGCGATGTGGATAGGGTGATCAGAAGGAGCCTCCGGTATATTAGTTATCTCCACATCATTTGCCAATAGGTCCTGATCCCTATCGTTCAGCTCGCGCCTCAACTCTTCCACGACCTCATCTGCCGATGAACGACCCGTAGCAGCCTGTTGTTCCAAAGCGCTTATTCTGGCCTCGAGGCCATCGATGCGCCCATTGCAGTGACTCATTGCAGATACCAGCTGCGCCATCTCCAACTCCATCTCCTTGCGAAACTCTTGAATCTCCGCACGCATCGCTCTCAACTCATCCATGAGCAAACCCAAACCAGAGCCTACGACAGGAGAGATTTCCCGTGCCGCAGTGACAGCTGTGGAGGCGCTCCTATGTAGCGGCGTAGAAGCAGACGACGGGCTAGCGCGTTGTTGCTCGCAGACCACGGGTGCTGGGCTAGAGCAGCTGGCATCCAACTCACCAGTCGTGCGGGCCACTGAGCTAGTTTGGCTTGCAGGACCTCCCGCGGAGCCAGCCGAACCTCTGATTGGAGTATCTGCCCTGTTATCCCTGACCAGGTTCTTTTTACATTCAGGGCAGCGCCAGGAAGGTGGGATAGCTACGTCTGGCTTAAAATTAACGCATCCTCGGTGGTATAGTCGCCGACACTTGCTACTACCACACTTGACGCCCTCTATCGCCGATGCAAAGAGCTTGCAAGCTGCGCACTGGATACCCGGCATTATAGTAGACAGAGAGTTCCTTGCAAAATCGCTAGATGGCGTCTCCGATAACTCAGTGCAGGATCGCTAGATGGCGCCACTGGCCCAATATCGATCGATAGCAATACCGAGAATATCTTCCTCCTGTCAATGTCAAGTTTGGAGTGACGTGAATATCCCCGATGTCAACAACACTTTTTAAATAGAGGGTAGAAATTAAATGCGCCTAGTCACTGGCTATACAGTTTTGCTTAATTGAAGCCCTTATGCACTAAACTTACTGCCGACTTCAATGTATGTCACTAAGCTTTGCACTATGTTCACAATAAAGTAAGTATTTAAGCTGATAACGTAGTTTTCAATTTATTGTTTATAAAAAGTACGACACACGGTCCACACCGACAGACGTCAAACGTCAGAACTCTCTATTAGTTGACTACTACAGGCAATGGCCCTTATGATAGCGTTTTTAGTTCTACTATCTACCTAGCGCCTGCAAACGTACAGCAAAGGACCATGGGCAAAAATGTATGAAGCCTGGGCTCACCCACCAACAGAGATGAGACCACTTTGAATATACTTGTAAAGCACTAAATATAAAGATTTAAACTCATTTTTGCGTAGAATCCATGGGGTTATTTTGCTATAAATATTTTTCTCCGACCATAAATAAACTAATATTCTGCAAAAAGTAGTGCTGTTATGGCAGTGTAGGTTTTGTTATTGAACACCTTTAACTAGTTTTAATTCCAGGTTTAATGTATACATAAAAAATAAAACAGTAAAATGTCCTGCCGGTGGATTAAATTGTGAGTGCCTGCCTAACCATATTATTGAAACGATATGAGCACAACTTCCTACTGAGCGTCTACCTGTTAGACACGAGCAGTAATACTGAGCGATGGCATCTCGACCCATTTCGTTTCTGTTAACCAGAATGAATGTATACCTACGCGTAATATGTAAACCTTTTTAGGTCCATATCTTTTTATTGCCATGGAATTGAAGGTAGTGCCCAAAGTAACAATTTTAGTACAAACAAAAACCTTCACAACGGCATATGCTATAACTCTGTTGGACAATGAGCCCAATTTGACTCATGGTCCTTTACTGTTCAAACAAATTATAGTAACTTTTCCTCAATGTGAATATTGTATCTTCAGTAGGTAACGTGCTTAATCACGAAAGCATACCACGTAAACATAACAAATGTGTAATTTATTACTTAAGCCTGTATTGTAATATGCATCAAAACGATGTGGGACAGCCCTGGCTAGTGCTGTGCCTCGGATAGTGCTGCCCCAGTCGATCATCATAATCGTTTTGCGAAATACGCTGAGATCGAGTGGTTCGGTTAATTGCAGGTTTTCATGCCTATTTTACTTATTTACAGTTCAAATGAAGCTTGAGATCCATATACGTTTAATGATGAAAACATTTTAGGCAGTCGTATGAACGAAAGGGAAGAAACCGTGACCACCCATAAGACGTATGGAAAACCATTCTATATCAATGGAAGGGTTGATCCCATGGGTAAAACGATCCCATGCTTCCTCCCAATAATAGTCGATCCCATAAATGTCTGCAACACCATCAATACAATAGTCACACCTTTTCTTAAGGAATGTGGCTGAGAATCAGAATCAGAATCAGAATCATTTATTTGCCAAATGTAGGTATACAAATTAGCTGGAAATAATATTTTACAACAGTCCCGAGAACTGCAGAAGACGTGGTGATGATGTCACTTTATGGGAACCAGGTCAATCCATAGAACTCATGGAATTCAATTAATGATTTTATGTCGCACCGCTATCAAAGCAATAAAATATATATCAATTATTAAAATCACGTCGCGATACGGTGTTGTAATGTACACTTCAAATGGTCTTGGACACTAATCTTTCAAAACAGTAACCTTATTCCACCAGTGTAACCTCAACAAACAAGAAATCTCAGTTCTTCTCCACGAGGTCCGGAAGCCAGCCCCAACCCTTTACCTAACTGCCCAAACCGTTACTTAAATAAAGTGCGCAACGACCGCGGGTTCGAGTCCCGGTCGACGATGATTACCATATAAATTGTGTGCACAGGCCGCCGACGCCTCTCACTAACTTTATTTGGGTGTAAATAATGGACGTATATTTTAAGGCAACAATGCTGGAGGCTTTGAGAAATGCATATAGTAAGGTACGGGAACGAAGCTCATAGAATTTTGAAGGGAACAATTTATTGAGGACGTTTAAGGGTCGTTTTGCGGACCTAATGTTTCATTGGTACTGCATTGAAATTACTCTCCACACGAAGTGTATAATTGGTCATCACCTCTTCCTACCATCAATTGCAAAATGACATTAATTGGTTGGATACTGGATATATTAATGTTTTGAGTATTTTGATACCATATTGTTTGCCTGTCATTCAGTCACGCTGTCTGCAATAGTTATGCAAATATGATGTCATAAAGCTATTGATGCTAAATATTCCTCTCTCGCAACAATTATATAAATTTCAATGATCGGTCCATACAGCATCAAGTGGCTTATATGACAAACTTATGCAGTATCACGAACCAAGTTAGTTTCTCTTACTAATAGTTTGCAACTTAAACATAACTTCGCCAAACGCCATCTATCGGGTACTAGAGAAATTACTTTGTAAAGAAAACAGCGCTTGAGTACTTAGATACAGTCGAGTGTGTTCCACCTTTCTCCACTTCAAGTTTGTAAGTAAGCAATTAAAGATAAACTGAACATAGTTAGCCGACGGCTGTAAGTTGGAAAGGTCAGAGAAGGTTCTAGCAATTGAGTTAAGCCTTTGAATGTTAAGGACCTAACATCACCACGCCTACCAAACGGACAGCCGGATTGCTGTAATTAGCATATTAGATACACTCCAATCCCTTTCATGTTATCACCTTCTCAACAGGCCTACTTGCTTTTACGACAACATTAAAATAATATTCGTCTTTAGGTTCACAAGCAATGCTTTCCGCTCCTTTCACAAATCAGAGAGAATTGTGTTTGCTTAGTACGCTGTATAACATGAGCTAACGTCTATTGAAATAACATCAGTTATTAAACATACCCATAATCGACTTTCTCAAGCTAAATACAAAAAAGCTGATACAACGCCGTAAAAATGAAATTACTTAGTCCACATAACTTGAAGCGATAAAGCGCTCGGAGCAATACTGTGAGCGATAAAGCGCTTGGAGCGATCGCAGCTGTATCCCGTCAATGATGGGAGCGCTTTAACTTAATGGCTTATCTTGATTGTTTCTTCAGTGCAAATGAAGCTTTTTACTGTAATGATCGCTTTAAACGACAATTTGACGTGTGGTTTGGTTATAAGCGATAGCGGGCAGCGGGACATATTTGTATTTATCCGACAATACCTTCTGTCAGCTGTTCACTTCGCCCTTCGGGGACAATTTCAGATCTGAAAAGCTTTCCTAAACAATGGGCTGTCAAACACATTTTTTTTTTGAGATTAGAACGTTCAAACAAATAAACAAACTCTTCAGAAATACATATTAACATACGTACGTAGTTAATAAACTCTGGTATTTTCGGTATCCTTAACTTATGGTCAACTACATATAAAGTTTGTCACGCAGAACGGTTGATTGCTCCATTTGATCGACAGCTAGAGCTTACAGTGAAGGTAGTCAAGAGATTCGTCCGCTCGTTTGCTCGCTATGTTCCATCGCTTTCTCTTTCATATTAAGCCACGCTCTAAAGTGAGTTGAATCTCTTAGCTCTCTTAACTGAATTAAGAGAGTTAAAGACATATCCGTTGTCGTATAACCTTTTATTAGTCAATCGGACTATTAACTAAATGTTACGAATCTTTTATTTCTACATGCGTGGTTTTGACATCTGCAAAATTAATTTTAAAAATGTTTTGAGCAAAAAATGACTTTCATCCTCTCTCGTTTAAAGTCTTTCATACTTCTAAGAATTGTTCTAACTTTCGCAGCCTCACGTGAATTCCTTAATGAACAAGTAACTCACAAAGCAAGCGCACGTTTCTTACTAAAACCTTGTATTTTTAATTAACCCGAGCACTGCTGTAACAATATTTAATTTACCGTAATTTGTTGCAGGTAAACACGAGACGACTTCAAAAGAAACATTACTCGGAAGTGGACAAGTAATCTAATATCCCCAGGTCACCTGGTTTCCGGAAGTGCTTTAATAAAGCCTCTGACTACCCGTAAGCTTCTATTTCCGGTTCGCTAATGGACCCTGAGTGGGGTTTTGGAATTTTGATCGAGCCTAAGAATGTGTTGATAAACTCAATTATCGAAATTGTTTAATGGATTCCTATAAATAAAACAGTGGTTTTAATAATATCTGCAAGTAATAATAAATTGAATACGAATTCACGCAATTCTATGTTAATTAGTGTAATTGTAATTACATAATTCATTCACGATAGACATTATTCCAGAGAAGTCATTATAGCCTCATGAGTTACCTAGTTTAACAATTCAGCCGTATGACTAGTAAAACTGCTTATACAACGTTATTTTTTGTTTATGCGAAACCTGATACACCTATCTAGTATTTTTATGTAAAGAATCTATGTACGAAATTTCAAAACCGTATCATGAAAAATCACAAAGTTATAAGCTTGTTAAGTTACGGGACTGTCCGTAAAAATACATAATCACCACAAAACGCACACATGCCGCGCAACGCGATAACACTGTGCGCTCGCGCCCGCTATGAACTCGCCGTGACCTTTGTTGTGCGAGAATAAATACCTATTTGTGGTGTCCAACATTCAAAGTTTTTTAGATAATTTTGGGAAAAAATATAACATGGTGTAAAAACTATTGGAATCGATTCAGTTACTGATACTGAACAAACTATATTCAGGTTTCGCATAAACAAAAAATAACGTTGTATATTCCATGTTTTAAACGTTATACGTAGTTGAGAAAAATGCTGTAGTTATTTGCGTTGTCAACATTAAAACCGAGTATTTATTTAACTAACATTTTGAACAAAATACAATCTACCCGCATGGAGCGCAGGCGGTGTATTAAATTGAGATAGCAACTGAACATTTTTACACTGCAAGTTCGTTGGAAACCATGCACACATCAAAAACACATTTAGATAAATGGCGGTACTGCAAAATTTTACACATTTTTGGCTGTTTTGAAAATGATTGCCGTTTTTTAACTTTAATATTTACAGATGGCTGCATGTATCGAATTAGTATTAGAATTTTTTTCAGTACTTTAACAGAATTTTCTTATTCAGATGTTGAATAAAACTGATATCACTAGAACCGTATTTCTATACACCTCGATATGACGCAATCTTCCAAGTAAGAAATTCCAGTAACTGTTATCTCTTTAAGCATTTGATCTACGAGCTTAAGAGGTTTAATTTAATTCGATACTGCGAATTGCTTCAATATAACATCGTTAAACCTATAATTTACTGATGTAATACAATACATTAAACCTAATTAAAGTCTGGCTCTCCAACTTTCTTACTGGCACCCACCGTGGGACTCGTTTCCATAAATTGATATTTGCTTGTAATCTCATCTGGATCTTAATAACAGTAATATCATTACGGACATAATATATATTTTATTGCTTGCTGAATTTTCTTTCCTCTGAACGGATTTTATTAATTTCGTATCTTATTTTTCCTCTCAGTTTGGTACTCGTCGTCTCTCTGTTCAATTATATGCGGCCGTCATCTTCAACTAATCATCAAAGGGTGCGTCCACATCTGGCGAATGCGCCGCGAATGCGCAGCACGCGAGCCGATCGCGAGCTGTCCGCGAGCTGCGCGCGTGCATTTTTGTTCGTGCGCCGCTTCTGCGCCGCCCGCGCGCAGCTCGCGCGCGACCTAAGCGCCGCACGCGAGCGGCGCGCAGGCGGCGCGCGTCGTCTGCCATCTTCGATAGTACTGAGCCAATATACGGAACTGTAAGGGCGAGAACTGATTGCGCGCAGATCGCGCGCCGCTCGCGCGCTCTATACGAGCCTTGCGTGAGTTGCGCTAAAGAGGCGCACCGAACTATTGCAGTGACTGCACGCGCGCAGCTCGCGGACAGCTCGCGATCGGCTCGCGTGCTGCGCATTCGCGGCGCATTCGCCAGATGTGGACGCACCCTTATGTTTTAAGTTCAATTTAACTACTTTAAAGGACCATCAGTTTTTATTTGAAGAATTGTATATAAACTACAAGGCATCTGACATAAACTGAACAAAAAATAACTTAACTTTATGATAATAATTCCAAGAAAGTTGAACGCTAGATAATGAAAACATTCTTGACTCCATTCTAATCTCGCGAACTTATTATCCCTGCTATGGCATCATTATTTACTTGGTAATGTCTTTGTTTACACGCGTCGTTGCTAATGCTACTGAAAAGCTGAAACAGCACGTTTTGGTGCTCGATTTAAACTTGTTTCGGGTTTGTGAATAGCTAATGATCTGTGTGAAACAATGTTCTCAATCTGATAGATCTGATAAAATTATTTTAGTTACATCTCTGCTTCGATGACTTGGTTGAAGGTTGCTTAGTAGATCATCAACAAAAAAATACAACTTTTCATTGTACATTTGATGTTGGTAATTTTCGAATAGCTCATTAATTCCCATAGCGTTGAATACAGCGTTGAATCCCTAACTGTGTTTGAGCTGAAACTCATCAGCGTACACTCGCGAGATACCGATCCATCACCGCGGCGCGTTGTAATTAGCTCATTAAGCACAATGCACCGAGCCCACATCAAACGCTTGCAAACGAAATTAGACCCTGAAGTGCTTTACATAGAGACCGATTTTGCACACCAAGACATGGCAACAATCTTGTGCAGTATCCAATATGGACACTTATGGCTTGATTATCTGATTAGGGAAGGAAAATAACTACAGAAGATTAAAAGGTCAAGCCTAGAGAAATCTGGTTCAGTCATTAACTGAACCGTAACAGCCTCCAGTTAACCCTTTTAACTCAAAGGTCAAATAGGCGTAGTATTTACTTTTAAGCGTTAGCACCGTACCCTAGGCTCCATCAACACAGCTTACAGTATTAACATAATGGCTCCACAGATTATGGTAATGTTCAAATAATGACAGCTCTTATCGTTGGAGGGCACTATTAAGTAATTTTCCTTTCGATTTTATAACTGTTGCATGTTGCTACCTGATGTGATGCAAATGCACCTCTTCAAAGCTCTTAGAAAATAACAGCATTAAGTAGACCTCATTTGTCATCCCAATTTCTGCAGTATCTATTAATCGGTGCCATTTAATATGTTCATGAGACAAGCAGCTAGTTAGGCGGTGTTCAGACTGACAAACAGCCCCCCCCCCTGTCCAGCAAGAGTGATGACGCGGCTCGGACAAACAGGCCGACGGAGACGGATGGCCGCGCCGACACTTAATATTTGCCGCCATTAGACCCGTGTACGGAGACAAGATTGAATTGCCAACTACTGTTTGTAGTTGGGTTAGATCAAGGTTTGCTGTTAAGATTTTGCAATTTTGAGATTCGAGAGAAAACTTATGACAAGTTATGGCGACAACAAAGGCATTTTAAACCATTGTGAACAATATATAATGCTAATACATACTCCTACTTGCATTTTCTTTTATGATCTTCTCAACATTTGGTCTTCTATCACTATTTTTCGCGTTACATTTGTCTCCACCTTTCTTCCTTCTCCGTGTGAGGGGAGGCCTGTGCCCAGCAGTGGGACGATAAAAAGGCTGTAACAACAATTTGTAACCACAATAAGCTTTGTTAAATGTTTCATAGACATGAAATTAAAAACTATTTTTAATTCAAAATATACGACAAGCAGCAAAATTTAATATATTTTCAGCAGCTACTTTCATTCTTCGCAAAAAGAATACCCTTACAATTTAGCGACGTATCAAATAGTTGCGGTTGTTCCGCCGGAAGCGCTGGCGGCCATGACGGCCCGCCATTAGCGGCGGATGACGCGCGCCACCCAACTTCCGGCCGACGGTACCTACATCACTAAAGGCATTTTCTTAAAAATGTTCTTTGATATAGGCTCGTAATGTTACATGGTTGAGGTATCGTTTTCAGACAAATTTGGGACGTTTTTTTTTCTTATCATTCATCAATATTTTTGCGATCTAGGTGTGCTTATGAGAAGCACGAGTATTGATTGTCAAACGGCGAGCATTTTAACTTAAAATTCATTCAAGATTTTTCCGGGAAACGTCCCACGTTAAACAATTTATATTAAACTTAAAATATAAGCGAACAAAGTTGATATTCTCTTTATAAAATGCCATTAAAAAACTTGTTTAAAGTCTTTAATAAAAAACACAGTTTGATTTCCCGTCGCCTCGGGGAAATCGAGGGCCGTTACCTTTACGACGCCATCTTGAAGTAATAACGCTGTAAAACGTCAGCTGGCAAGTTTAAAACCAACGAGCTTTTAAATATTTGTAACTGGTTCATTCACCATGTTTTATACCCAAAGTGTTTATTTAAAACTCGTAAAAATTTAAAACAATTTGGGAGCTATAAAATTGTTCACATTTTCAGTTTGTTGGTTGGTCGTATTAACCGAAATACAATTGTAAACGTTAATTTTAATTCATTACTTGCATAAAATAAATTGGCTTTACAATAAAGCGCAATATTGATCAACTAAAGAAAACTTACCTTTACTTAAGATTAGAACTCCTGCAAACTTCTAGTTACTTGAGAAGCACAACTGTTGCGAACTAACGATGCACTTAAGTACATTTCACTGCCTGGTAACTTTGCTACAGTGAAGAAATTACATGGTACCTGTCATAGCAACTGTTCAACAAGTAATAGTTATTAGAGATATTGATATATATGAAAATGAATCCCTGTATCACTTGGTCACACGTGAACGGCTGGACTGATTCAACTAAAAATTACAGGTTTGGTAGCTTAGACCGGGGAGAAGGACATGGGACATAGTTTTGTCACCATCCGGCTACGGGACGCAGTTATCTCGGGACGCAGGTGAAACCGCGGGCGGAAGCTAGTTGGAGATAAATAATACGTCAAAGTACCCACATCACGCGATCCTACAATATCTCCCCGCATAGATACATGGTTGCTCCCAAAGGCACGGGATTAGTATGCCGCCGTCATCCGCGAGGATCAAAAGTTTAACTTATACGCGCGTCATAAATAAATAAAGTGTTTCTTGACGGCCCCATAAAAACCAGTAGTAGCACTTTGCTGAAATATTAATGCAGAGAGTGCTAAGACTAGTACGTTACGTCGGATTTTCACTTTATTAAAGCGAAAGTCAAGGTCCTTATTGCTTGATGTTTTCGGGGAATATTGACATGTTTACCTGTAAGTCTCTGACTTTATGCTAGATTGTTACTTGAATATTCCACCAGGTTCTAAATGAAAATGGTTTATCTAGCTAGAAGACTAATTTTGTCGCTATATCATAATTAAAACTTACTTATCAGTGATTTTTACAGGATTCATTTCAATTTATACCTCCGAGAATAGGTAATATATTATTCCACAACACACTAAAAAGACAAAAAAATATGTACCTACCCTCGCACTATTTCTACATTGCTTTCAAAAATTTCTCCGCCCCGGAAATCTCGGGGGACGCAGCCAATAAGAGCTAGTCAATATCGTCAAACAACACGCTTCTATCGCAATAATATGACACGCTGTATGTTTGTCACTTGTCATTGTAACGTCACACGGAAAAGCAAGTAATTCGTACACCTGCTTTTGTTTTTCCGTGATCTTTGATTTTTCCTCTGTAAAAAAACAATCACTTATCTTCTTCGATTTTGTTTTGGAGTTTTTTTTATTACTTAGTTAATGGAGAACCAGTTTTGTTGTAATGTCCATAACTATGACAGTAATAAAACTTATCCTAAAGCATGGTTTCGTGGAACTTACAAGTTTCATTTTTGGAAGTACAGTAAAGAAAATCAGAGGCTACACATATTGAATGGAAAATAAATCATATTAATGCAAGTCTTACTTAACCAGCAATTCATAATCCCGATTTGGAACCTGTACAGCATCCCATAACGCATCTCCTTCCGCCATTACTTAGACTTAACTCTCAGGCGCATCGTTACGTTTGATTCACGACTAGCCAACAAAAGGTCGGCCAGGGGGTTAAAGCATCGATTTTATCTCAGCCTTGGGGCTATAGTTCCTGTAAAAAGTTGATACCATGCTCACTTTTGTATTGTTCTGCTATTCGATAGAGGTTAAAGGTACCTCTACTTCAGGCCTAAACTATGGACGGGTGACATCCTTTTGCCCTCGAAAATCATCTCTTCGGAGCAATTCTTCAGGTCTTATCAATAACTGGCTCCTTTGATGCAAATCACACTATCTTGAAGCCTGATATGTCTATTTATTGCTCGTTCCCTTTTAGGATGTAATGTCACCAAAATAGTTGTCAGTATAAATGTGTTTAAACATTTTGCTTACTAGCTTTATAGTTAGGTGATTACCCAAAATGTTCTTTACTCGTATAGTTGTGCTCAGCGACTCGGAAACCGAACTGCGTTCAGCAGCGATTGTCAAAGGACTCGAGTGGGTTCATTGTCGGACCACTGGACCGAACCATTCCACTTTAATTATGAGCGAAATCAATACATTTGCGACAGTTATAGCAATGCGATATAAATAGTAGCAAACGAGCAATTACTACTTGATAATTTTGAAGGTTCAAAACACGCTCAAACAAAGTGTCAAACAAAAACAATATCGAGATTCTGAATGTAAAATATCATGATAGTTTCAATAAACATATGATAACATGGCAGGGATACAAAAGCCGGATCACCCGGTCGCAACGGATCGCCCCGAGCGGTTCCATTAAACATGCTGTTTGTCAATTTGCCAAAACTTAACAGCGCGAAAAAAGATATCACGCTCTCGTAACAAAATGTAATGTAAGCTTTATGCTTTATTTATCGCCATCACTATATTTTACGGGCCATAGAATTGTCGCAAAGTATACGAAATAAGGGAGCAAATGCAAACGAAAACACATAAATCAGTGAGCCTAAATTATTTTAGTTCCACGTTCTGCATTTAAAATCCAAATTTAATAAGCCAAAGTTGTTTATTTCGGCCGAAGTTTGTTATTTATCGCGCGGAAGCCGCCCGGAGCGGACGTCGCGTGCCCTGCGCTGATAAGCCGCTGGATAAATCCTGGATTATATGTATGGAAGACGAGAGCTACCTCTGATTTATTTGTCCACGTTCACTGATTCCGAGCCTAGGCTTTGTTAGCTACCCTTTTAGCGCTAGCTCTCAAAGGAGATGGGATTATTTATGTACATACGTTTTTCGCTTGTCGACTTTGAATTAAAAGATTTTTTGATCTGATGCAGACATATTGTAGATAATTCTGGCTTTCGTTTCTATTCCTTTCGAGTCAGTAACAATACTTTATTTAAAGTTATATTATCTATTCACAACCTTTATTCAAAATTATAGAGCTAATTAGATAAAAAAATATTTCAGCCTTTTATCTGAAAATTGAAAACATTGTTTCTTACATCTTTATTTTATATAAAGGGCCAAAGGTTTCTGAACTGAAAGAACACAATAATCCTAAAACTTCAATAGGAGAGATCCTGCCTCCGGGCTGCCAGGGCTTTTACAGGATGGATGTTACTTTCAACTGTAAAAGGAACGGGTGTAACACTCCTGACCCCGGGATACAGGGCGGTTTAGTAAGGGTCTTACACGGGTAGCTAAGTAGTGCTGAAATGTTAGACCCTACATCACTGATGGTAAGATTTTTGAAGATGCTTAATTATATTTAGACCAGACCACAAGTTGTTTTAAAATACGTTTATGTATTTGAAAATAAATAGACAGGTATCAATGTTCATTCGTCTTATTACTTCCCTTTTAAACACTGTTTATTACAACATGGCTTCCAATATGCAACTGTCCCATTTGCCCAGATTCCAGATAAAGGATGTAAAATGACACAAAAGACAAACGTGAAATAAAGAAAAAAATCCCTTTGTTCCAGTTTTACGGACGCTATTTAATGTTGCTACTGAAAACACGATATATCGACGAGTTTTGTTTTCGTACGTTGCTTTGTTCGAGGATACGCGCTGACCGTCATAAAAATTGGATAAGATGAATTCCGATGGTCAGATTCAGTTATGAAGTAGTCCCACGCTGGGCGCCAATATATTTTTATGTTCATGATTCATTCATAGCTGTCACAACTCACACCTGGGACTTGTGAAGGGTTTTGTACTACGTATGTCATGGATTTAGTATAAATCATAGACCTGTATAAAATAGTTTCGATTTGTAAGTAAAATAAAAAGAAATAAATGACTTATTACAGAGTACAACACAAATGGGCAATTAGATCATGTCTAAGACGTTACTTCTATAATGTAATCCATTATAACTGGTAGTAAAATACATATAATAACGGGAAATAAGATCAAATCTAAATTATTCAGGCCAAGCAATATTATTATAAGTACGTACATGGTAAGGAAGTGATCTCGAGAGCAATTCTGTCATATTTTTCTGATAAAGGCGCCGCTTTCCCGAGCATAACCGAACGAAATGACTTGTCAATCAAACCGGGTTCTTTCTCAACAGTAAATCAACATTTCTGTTTATAAATAAAATCGAGGAAATTGGATCTTATTCATTACCGTTAGGAAACAAGAAAGACAAATTGGGACATTGTTTTAGTCTGAAAGAAAATAATCCGATACAAAAATTAATTACATTATTATTGGCATTTTTAAGTTGTATGAAACATAAAGTTATTTGTAGTTTGGATTCCCACCTACGAGTATGACGTAATCTCGCAATATATTTCATTTAACAATCGGAGTTTCGTGATCCCACATAAGCCTCGGACGGAACTTCACAAAAACATCGCCCACGTAAATAAATTAACCTTTTACCTTCTACAAAGAAACTGTCTCACTCAAATACCGGAACGCGTCAACATTTTAAATCCTTTCCGCAAAAACTGAAAGCCGACCAGATTCAGGACATCGCATGTTCCGCGAACGGGGTAACAGTGAACAGTTCACTTAAACTCGCCGGATTATCCGTGTAAGCGGCCGGATTAAGACTGACAGTCACGCCAGAAGACGGGTCTTCTTATCTTGCTATTTCAATTAATTCCGTTTTCAATCCCTCGCTGCCCTTTCTACGGGTGCAACTGGATCGCGGCTTAAACCCTCTTCGTCGAACTTACAACTCGTCCGAACATGTATGAACTTCACCATGATATGAGGGTACTTGGAATTCTTCGTGTATTTGCTCTGAGGAAAGTAATTAAAGCTGGAAGGGTGTGTCTTTAAGTTTGATTTAGTACTTGAAGTGGGTTTCAGATATGTTTCAAATTGTTACGTTTCTGACTGTAATTACTTTTGCTGTGGTTAATGGTGTTGGGTAATGGGGGACATATACAATATATTAAACCATTAATTGTTAAGAAACTATCATAATAACCATTTGTCAGAGATACTAAAATTCGAATGGTTATGTCTTCAAAGTCGTAGAAATATGATTTCGTGACAAACGGTCATGAAAGCAGAGTCCCACGTGGGCGCCAAAACAAAAAATATAAAGACTTGTAGAAGTACTACGTACAATAGCAATACGCTGTTATGCACCTGTATAATTTTATTTTGAAGTTGTTAAATTTTATGACCGCAATAATTTCGCTGGAAACGGTGTATTCTTGAGGAGCTGTTCCTATTCGAACTTACGTAGGTTTAATAACTTGGGTAAATGGCGTGTGTTTATGTTTTATTGTGTTTGTTCAGCGTTCTTCCGCTTCGGGTACTTCGAGAGGATAATGAAAATGGCCGGTAAATGACAAACAGTAATTATTTCTACAAGTACCTGTTGTTCAACCTTAAAATATAAAGAAGAAAGTTCGATAATTTAAAATAACAAATTCGTCAAAAAACGGCGTAATCTTTCTATTACATCTTTTCGATATTTTTGAAGTTTACTTACTGTACACAACTCAGACTTCTCGGTTAACTTAGTTGGAGGAAATTTTATCATAATAAGATCTTGAATACTTAAAGGAAAGCTATCTTTGTACCGAAATACTTAGAAATATTCGTATTTATTCCCGAGCTTGGCTAGCGAGCAGTATTGTACTATAATAAGACTAAACAATAAAATGTAATGGAATCAAATATATTTCATTTAATGTTATTTGGTATTTGTATTTCGGACTTTTGTTTTAAGACTATTTCGAACTTAAATAATACGCAAGACTGTTTTCAATGGTTGCTAGGAAATTGTAGAAAATATAAGATTCTTAGGTTTATTATATACAAACTTGTGCTAAATAATATACAACTATTTTTATGTTCTTCTCTCAGTTAGATATAAATTCCGTCCGCCATGTTGTTCTGTTGACAGCTGTCACATATCCGATCGGTTATTTGTCGGCCATGTTCCATTGCCCACTTTGTGTTTGTGTCTTGCTGTGTTTGACTATCGTTTCCCGTATCACGTATTGTTCTAGCTGTCACGACCAACTACTTCCTGGATTCGCCTTTTTGTTTACGAACGAAAATGTTGCTCGATAATTGGATTGATTTTTCTAGCAATATCTTCAGATATAAGCTTGTTTTTCTAGGTACACATAATATTTCTAAATCATCATCGACATTTCCGTTGTCATATTTCATGATTACAAAGATAAGATTGTTTTGCTCTTTCTCCCGAATCAGAAATATTTCCTGTACATTTATTTTGTTTCCGTTGTTTGCCAAATAAAATATAGTTGCGATAAGTGCGGAGTCCGCAGAAAGCGCTCGAACGTACAGGGAGGTACCCGTGATTATACCGACAGTTTCACGACCCACTATTTGTAAGGAACCATTATCACGATCCAAAACAAGACGTGTTCCGTATTTATTGTTTACGATTATGCTATTCTGAATAATATTGAGAATTGGTTTTGTATTGTTGTAAGCTTTATCGAGGAATATATTGGATGCTTTGTTCGCTTTTATTGGATCTATGAGTGCATTTAGCTTATTGCCAATTACAGTGGTATTTTGTTATAGCTCTCCACATACGTTCAATATTGAACCCACAAAGCACTGAAGTGGTGGACATCAAATGATCAAAGCATAATTAGGATATTGTGGCTTTGATTTTCATATTCATATTAATTAATGATACCTGGCATCATTGACAAAGCGTTTAATATATTCACAGTTACCCAAAGGAGGTGGAGTTAAAGGGTAAAGATATTTTCAAACTTATTTTAAAAACCAATATTTCTAGAAAGGTTTTGTTCTTGGTAAATATTTTTCTGGTCGTGTATTCATTCCGCTCGGTGTATTGTAACTTACAATAGTTTACGGATCGTTTATGGGCGCGGTCAGATCGATCCCGACGGAGCGTCATTATTTAAACATCAAGCCGTGAAAACTCGCAACATGACGCAAACTGCGATATTTTAGAAGTTTTTAAACCATTTTGAAGTGCATTGGCTGTTTTGAATATAACGTTTGAAATATTGTCGTCGTTATAAAATATTGCTTTGTAAATACAAATAAGTCGTTTAATACTCCTTTGATATGTTATCGAATGTTCCGGGTCTCTAAGCTTGCCCTCAATCAGGAAATAGTTGCAAATATTGTCGACCCTCAACCCTAATCGTATGTCGAAGTCCTTTCTAATTCCTGCCAATAAAATTGCAATTTAGCCAACTTCAAAGAGTGTGTTGACAAAGACAGCGCCCGTATTTTCGCTGAACTTTCACGAAGTTAACCGAGGCGGGCGAAGTTGGTCCGTCAACAGTGCGCGGGCCGCGGTCGCAGCCACCACAAACCCAATTACCTGACTCGCTATATAAACAATGGTTCAAAGTGACCCCTGACAAATTATTATCCCGGTTTACGTTCGGCGCAAGTGACGGACTCTCCAACTTTGCCTCATTGCCGTAATTGACTTGGCCAAACCTTGTAAGAGTTAATAACATTAAATAAGCCGACAAGTTTAGATTGGACTTTATTGAATACACGCGGAGCCCTGAAACTTGTAGTCGAGAACTTAACAAGAACCCTTGATGGCAGGCAATTTGCTTATTAGTTCTATGAAGTATTAAACCCTTTATTGGAGATGATTTCACGCGCCTACACGTCACTTGACGTAAAGAAATCGTATTCTGCTTACGAAAATCTTGTTATATTTGAATGTGTCATATTCACTGACGAACGTCTGTGTGGGTGTTTACATATTTAGCTCTAGAAGTACAAATACGACCTTTAGATTTACTGAATCAAGTGACATAAAATGGCGGATAAAACGTAGTCTTATACCTGACTATCGCATTATATTTCGACAGTAAATGTTCGACGATAAACCTTTTTAGTGCAAACTTTACATCTAATGCCGAATCCCTATTTTATTCCGTGTAACTGCAGGATATTACTTTTATACTACATTGACACTTGTTTATCTGGGTATGAAGTAATGTAATAAGTTAGGCGCAGTCGTATTCGTACGAAGGTGTTTAGGTGTATTGCCAAACTGGCAATAACCCGGGACTTTGATGTGTGTTTCATCGCTCCGTATTGCCAAGTATATGATTATTAAAATATGCCCGATATTGGAGCGATACGGTCTCAGAGGTTATGACGACAAATTGTTCTCATTCCAAACAAACAGGAATTATGCCGACTTTATTGTCTAATTATAGTTTGTAATTAATTTTACACCATGTGGCTTCCTCGATATAAATTGTAACACAATTAGTTTATTTATGCCACGAGTTTATTGCCTTCTTACCATTAAGGAAAATGCTTCTAACGAAATTGGTTCTATTACTAATAATATTTTATGAATTGTTCCAGGTACTTACAGTGAAGCAGTAATATTAGGAGTACATTGTAGTAAAATAATATGAAGGTAGCGGGTACACGGTATGGTCCTCCAGGGAGCCGGGAATACTTCCCGCTCACGGAACTAGGTGGATAAACGTAGATAATACGCCGTATTTATCCGTACACCCACTCACAAAATGGCTAGACGTAATGACCGCCGCCAGGTATAGAAAAGAGATTAAATGAAAACCCCTGCACAGTATTGATAAATAAATCGTTGTACTCAGCATAAACGTGGGTAATTTGTTACCGATTGTGGGCGTTTGACTACCCACATAATAAAGAACTTATATTTAACTGTTTGAACATTTTCGGGACACGTCCTTCCCTTTTCGCGTAGGTACCCAACTCGCGAACTATCACTAACAATTTTGCGTTAATTTCCAACATAGGAAACTGTTAACATATCGACAAGCTTCGGGAATCCATCGTCCTTCATCCAAAAAGGTTATTTAGCAAACACGTCCGTCACACGTGGACGTTACCGAACCGTAATGAGAAACTTTCAACGACTACCCGCAAAAAGTTGGCAGCTTCGCTAACCTACCGTTTTGGACAACTATCTGTAATTAGACACTAGCAGGCCTGTTTAGCAGTTTTACCTGCTAAGTAAAACTGTAATTTGGCCTTCGTTTAGTTTTATTTAGTTAGGAAAAAGGTTTTCGCGCACTTTGCACGTTTCGCGCATGTTAATTAGAACTCAAAAAAGACACCTCTAAGTGTAAACATGAATTTGGAAAGTTAAAATTGGCCTTTCCCTTAATCTTATATTCGCTAGCAGTAACCGACGAGCCTCAAATCTTGCAGAGTCGTCGCGTGAGAGCAAGCAACTGTAACAAAGTAAAACTAAAGCAATAGCGTATTATGGCGGCGGAGTTGTCAAACTAGTGTATTGTGACGTCATATAACAAGTAAGAAGCGGCAGTATCTTATTAATACGAGGTCTGCATTGACGCGGAACTCCGGACTGCGGGCGACTTGCCGCAGTTCTTGTGGAGACCTTGTTGCTTCTCTACGGAGTTTGTTTGCGGTATTTCTATGTTTCTCAATACTTGTATCATTGTATTGTATTATCAGTACGGTAGTGGCGTTCCGCAGTGTGTTAAATCTGAACTAAAATTTAATGAAACTCAGGCTAGATTACTAATTCAAAATGAAACCATTGAAAATTGTGACGTCATCACGGGATTCAGAACTTAGGTGCCGTGACGTCACTTAGTACGTCATTACTATCAGCGCCGACTCCGCATATTAATTATGTGAAAGTTCGTATAGTTTATAGTTGCTAGTTGCTAGTTAGAACCTCGGCGATGTACTCATTATGGGTGAGGCTTTCAGCCGAATAATATTAGACCGAGTTACAGTTTCATTGGCTAGTTGAGTTTGTACGAGTTTGTTATGCCATGCCAAAATTATTTTGTCGTTTGAAAAGCTAAAAGCTGATTATGAATATTTCACATTTTCTATATCACTTTTGTGTAATTTTGCTACACAGGAGATCATTATTATAGTGAATCCGAAAAACAGTGGGATAGAAACAATCGCACAAAACCTCTACGGAGTGTTATCTCTCAATACCAAACGGATTGTAATCCACTCAATCTTCCGCAGTAACACATTGGCAGGCTGAATCAATTCCTCTGCGACGTTGGTAACAGTTTTTGCCTAATTTTCCCTTTCTACCCTCCTCTGCAGATCCACAGATGCCATGTGGAACACATGTACCATGTTTGTGTGAAATTAACGAGTCTGGGCTCTCAGTCTCCCTTAGTATTCCGCGAGGGGCTTTCATGAAAATTGTTATGAATAAGAGTTTTTATTCGCGCAAAAGTATACGTATAAGGTTGCGTAAGATTTCCTTTTGCCGCAATCTGAGCTACAAGTTTTTGTTGAAAGCTGTAGGGTACAATAAAAGCTAGATGACAGCATGTTTTACTCAGTGACTTGAATACTAAAGTGGACCTAACCGCAGATGGCAAATATAATTTTCTTGTGAAATATCTTGTTATGAATGTTCTAATTTCGCTTAAATGAAGATCAAAGTTGCTAGTTACCTAGTAAAGGTCAAAAGCAATAATTTACATTGAGGTATTCCATAATGTTGGCGCCCACCGTGGGACTGTTTGAAATACAAGCAATTCATATAATTGTACATTTGTCCCGAGAAACTTAAGTCAACCATTACGACTCAAAGTAGCGAAGGCAACCGCGCATGCTATTAGACTAAATCGAGTAAAATGTAATTCGGCATCAAAATGGCGACGCCGGGGCCATAATGGCGACGTAATGGCACATGTAATAGTGTTGTAAATAATTTCTGATGTGGGCCCTTTAGCACAGCTCCGCGGGAAAATATTTACACCGATTTTGTACGGCGCTCCTACGTTGTGAGGATTTTAATCTAGGGTGAGAGTTAATTAGTTTAATCATCTTATGGAGTCCAAAAGCTGGGCGAATGCGGAGGCGGTGAACTTCATAACTGATGTCATTATCGCATCAGTTGTCACATTGTCCTCAAACAATAATCGCTAAGTGTTTGTGGATCACTAACTTGCGATGATGATGATTGGAACCGTGCCACTAGTTTAATGTTTCGAAAGAGATTTCATAGGTTTATTTGAAATAAAAACATTTGACTTTAACTTTGCGTGGTAGTTAAATAAATGTCAATATAAATACTTTATAAGATAAGCTTTATTTGTAAAATGAGAAAACTAAATGAACACTATTTTATTATAATTGCTTTTCAAAGATTTAACACGCCTGCGTATCCCGTGTAACTGACAGTTAGTAAACGAAGCGGTTTACGAACAAGGGATTGCTCTTAACCGCCGCCCCACATTCGGCCGGTTGTCCGGACCTCAATCTACCCTCGCATCGCACTCCTCGCCAACCCGGTCATAACCGTAAAAAACTTACCTACACTACTTTGGGGGTAATTCGGGGAATTTTCAAAATTAACCTCTCCCGTCGAAACCGGGTTAGAGTAGTTTTATATGTAGGTATTTTTGCCGCGTTATGGCTTCTAGTGAGCAGATAACAATTTTAGACATGGATTAAGACATCGTTTTGTAGATAAGCTATTTTGCTTTAAAAAAAATGACTCCATTTTAGTAATTTTCTCTTTAAAGTATGTTCACCTGCAGCCTACACTTACTAGCAACACCTACAGGTCTCGTGTCTAGAATATTAATATACAACAAGAAAGTGATCCGCCGTCTGGTGTAACGACACGTCTACCCTCTCTTTATTTCAAAAATAAATCGGTTTACATACATATGAGGGTGGGTGATGTTCGATAAATATGTTTCGCTGTACTTGAAGACCTTTTGAGATTTTTTTCTTTCAGTTGAAGTTGAAGCTTAGGAGACTGGGAGGTCATTGTTTAATTTTAAAAAGTCTACCTTTAATAAAGTGTGTCTGGGACAGTAAAGTAAAAAAGTTCTCAGATAATCACATATTTCGACGCAATGCGTATTTAACGAATTTAAGCCCTGAGTTCATACATGAGCCGTATTTGTTCGACTTTCGAGAAATCCTTTCAGCTTAATGAAATAATGTAGTAAAAGCATATTCGTACATCTTTTTATTTCATGCAGGTCTTCACTGAATTTATTCGAGTCGTAATATCAATTAAAGAGTAGGGTATAAGTTAGCTGCGTATTTTATTTAGTTTTAGTGTTCTCCATAAATTGTTCCATGGTGTGAAGTGGTAGTTTATATATTTTATTGCCACTACAACGTACACACCACACATACATTTGTGTAGGTACTACAGGTCATTGAACTTTCACACATTGTTTCTTTAAGCTACGTTCGTTAACTTTGCGTAAGTAAATGCACTGGAAACTGTTAATTAGTAATTCTTTAGTTTATGACAGCTTCGACTAATTATTTGCTCTAAAATTAAAACCATTGTTAAAATGTCAGATTTACATGGAAACATTATTGTCAAACGTGAGTATCGTAAATAGTATTCATTATAATTAGTCATCATCAGCCTATAGCAGTCCACTGCTGGACATAGGCCTCTCCAAGTGCACGCCACTGAGATCGATTTTCGGCTGCTCGCATCCAGCTCCTGCCAGCCGTCTTGCGCAAGTCATCACTCCACCGTGCCTGAGGACGTCCTACACTACGTTTGCCGAGGCGTGGTCTCCACTCTAGAACTCGTTTACCCCAACGGTTATCGGTTCTTCGGCTAATATGGCCAGCCCACTGCCACTTCAGCTTGCTGATTCGGTGGGCTATGTCGATGACTTTGGTTCTCTGACGGATTACCTCATTATTTATTTATTTTTATTTATTTATTTATTATTGCTTACAAGGTACATAATATATTTTAAAAGGTACAAAATGTCCAACAAAACTGTATACAACAGTTTGTCTGTTGGATCAGACTTTTAAAACTATTGACTTAGGTACATTGGTATTTACTATAGCTATTAAGTTTAAAATTAATTACATGTAGTATTAGTACTATGTTGATAATTTTATTTATTATTTCTAAATATTATATATTTGTAGGTATTATATAATGTTATGTATATAAGTAGTATTAGAAGGTTATAATATTAAGTACGTAAGTATGAAAGTCGAAAATTATATAGTAAAATTAGTATAGATATAGCTTAAGTAAGAAAAGTAGTCGGTAGGTGCAGTATTAGTAGTAGTTAGTAGGATATTTAATACAATAAAACGTTAAGGCAGTGTACTAAGTAGGTATTTTTTTAGATTATGCTTAAATTTATTTTTCTTTTTTTCGTCCCTGATGTCGTCTGGTAAGCTATTGAGTACGTATGGGACACGCTTTTCTAGCGTTCGGTCACCATAAACGTTATTGACTCTGGGTACTACATATTTACCAGACGACATCGTTCGGGTGTTGTATTTGTTAGATACATTTATTAATAATGATGAATTATGCTCCTGATTACCATGGTTATTAGTTGCGAGTAGGTACTTATGTTTAATGCTTACCGGTAATACCTTGCAAAGTTTATATAGTTTATAATAATCTGTTTTATATTTATTTTTAGTTTTTTTATCCACCAAGAGTTTTAGGAACCTTACTTGTATATTTTCTATTTTTTCTATGTAAGATTTGAATGTAAGTCCATAGCAATCAAGAGCATAGTCTATTATAGATTCTACCATACATGAGTACAGTATTTTTAGAGTACTAGTAGGAACTCGATAACTTAGGTGGTAAAATTTACTTAGTATGGTTTTAAGTTTATTGCACAAGAAATCTATATGCTCTTTCCAAGTGAAATGCTCGTCTACTTTAACTCCTAGATAAGTTACGCAATTAACTCTCTGGATAGGTTTACAGCTACAATTGACAAGGTTACCATGAATGCAATCAAAAGTATGAGTGTATAGTGGCAGAGGATTTTCCTTTAGTGGTAAGTATGGTGAATGAATGATGATATATTGCGTTTTATCCGTATTTAATACTATGCCATTATCATGAGACCATTTAACTACGGCGTCCACGTCTTGCTGTACTAGGCGACACGTTTCAGCGAGGTCCGTGCCGGCTCGCAAGGCGCAGAGGTCGTCCGCGAACATATGCGCCGAGCAGTGCTTTAGCACATTACATAGACTGTTTACATGCATTAAGTAGCATACGGGACCACTTCCTGAGCCCTGCGGTACCCCGCAACGGACCATTTTTTCATCGCTCAACGTGTCGCCTATCTTGACCCGGTAAGAGCGTGATGTGAGGTAGTCTCTGAACCATTCCTTCAGAGGCTTCTCCACACCACACTCTTCTAAAGATGTTATTAAAGTGTCTGTTTCTAAGGTGTCAAAAGCTTTTTTGTAATCAAAAAATATTGCGACTATAAACTTTTTGTCATTTAAGTAGTTGTTAATTTCGTTGGTAAAGTTAGACAGTAGTGTATTAGTACTCTTTGCTTTTTGGAAACCGTGTTGTGATTTATTTATTATGTTATGTGTGCGTAAGTAGGTGCCAAGTTGATTTATTATGCATTTTTCTATAATTTTGTCAATACTGGATAAAATTGCTATCGGTCTATAGTTAGAGTATGTCTTGCGGTTGCCTTTTTTATATATAGGACGTATTATTGCTTCTTTCAATTTTTTTGGAAATGTGTGTTTTTCTACGGATAAATTAATTAACTTCGCTATGACAGGACTTATTTCGTTAACTATTATTTTTAAATCTGACATACGTATGAGGTCGCTTCCAGGTGATTTGTTAGCGTCCATGTTTTTGATAATTTTGGCAACGTTATTTTGAGTCACTGGTTGCCACCTCATATTTTTGTCAGGTTTTTGTACGTAACTCTGTCTACTTAACCATTTGTCGTCACATATATGTTTAATTTGTTGGATTTCCTCATCAAATGTAGTTGCAAACCCATCCGCTATATCTTTCGTATTTCCCTGCGCTTGCATATTAGATAATATCACAGTATCTAGAGATTGCTTGCTATTTCCTAATAATATATTTATTCTATCCCATATCTTTTTAATATTTTTGTTACAATTAATAATACTTTGTTTATCGTATTCGTTGCTACATTTAGTTACGGTTTTAAAACATTTGTTTCTATATTTGGTATATTCTAATCTTTTTATCATATTCTTTGGGTCATTGCACCAAACCTTGAACAGTCTATCTCTCTCCTTTATTAAATCTTTTAAATAATCCGTAACCCAACTTTTATTTCTAGAGCTTACACTAACGTTTACAGTTTTATAGCAATCATTGTAGATCTCAATAAATAGCTGCTTAAGCGAGTTATACAATTCAATTGGACATTCGATAGACAGCAATGCTTTAAAGTCAGTACTCAATAATCGCTCTCGAACCAACTTATTATCAAGAACACGGCGACAACTCGCGGTAGGCATATTTCTCCCGCTCCGATCGTCAGCTGATGGCCCGCGTCCGCGCGATGCGCTGTTGCCAGCTCGCACGCTATTTTGTGTGGTGCGGTTCCACTGCACTGCGGCAGACACGAGAAAGTGATCCGATATTTTTTGACGTATGACCGCGGAATTAATTTGTGCTGAAGGTGCTCTAATATATATATGGTCTAGGCATGATTCGACTACATTTCCTTTCATAATTTCTTTACGTGTTATTTTATTTATGCATTTAATTAAACCAAATTCGGCTAACAATGTTTCATATTCCATTACCCGGCAGTCTTGACTTTTTAATAAGTTTATATTTATATCTCCACATATAATTAAATTATTCTTTATTGGTAAATTTTCTAATACTTTACGTAATTCTTCGAGAAATTGTCTAGTTTTATCTTGTTTGTTAATTTTTGGTGGTCGGTAAATACATAGCAAATAAATCGGATCACTCTCGCTGTCGAGTGCAATGGAAACACACTCTGCCGATTTCATATTTTGTATACATTCGATATCATTTAATCGTGCTTTCAAAGTTTCGCGCGAATAAACTAGTACGCCGCCCCCGGTTCGCCCCGTTCTTGTAACACTATGGATATTAAATCCTTTAATTTTATATAAGTTTATCATAGAATAATTAATGTTTGGTTCGGTAACTATTATTATGTCGATATATTTTAAATTATCATGTAAAGTAACAGTTAGTTCGTGAAAATTCTTTTTTAAAGATCTAATATTTAAGTGTAAAATACAAAGGTCATTTTTATATTTAACAGATGATATCCACGTTTTTAAATTTTCTACTTCGGATATTGTAATTGTATTATCACTAATTATATCAATATTGTCTAGGATAGTGAATTTTGATACGGTTTTAAACACTTACTACGTGAATATTATGAGTATAGGTACCTGTTAAGAATAAGGACATTAGAAGAAGAATAAGGAATAAGGACATTTCTGATGCGATTATAATTAGTACGAGAATATATTTAATTTCGCACGTTTAATTGAATAAATTGATAGTTACGCAAGCTCGCGCTAATTTGATATTTTAAATTGGCGTGAATTTCAAATTGAAACGATTTGTTATTAATTACAGATCGTTAATTAAACTGTTTTAATCAAGTGATAAGGATTCAAAAATTAACTTCTTTTCAATTCGGATTTGTGTTCAAAATAATGAAATGTTGAGGTTATTGAACTTTCGTACATGCAAAACAACGATTTGTTTACCTTACAACATACGTGCGTCATTGTTTTTTTTTCAGTATTCTGAAATCTGAATAAAAATATGAAAGAGTCAGCTGCTTCTTACATCTATATCAAAAACTAGTTCCTTAAACTACTTAACCTAATTCAACTCAAAACGAAAAATAAACTCCACCATACTCGCATTAAACTACGCTTGTCTCAATAACATTTTTGAGAAATATGTAAACAAACTCCCAAAAATGTAGTCTCGCGTCTTGCACGGCAGCGACATGTCAAGCGCAGTGGCTGCCAAGTTTTCTAACTAGCGTGCACCAAAACTTGGCAAGTTTGGCGAGCTCGCCAAGTTTTTCCTGTTGCAGGCACTCGCGTCATAACTTTATGACTTCAATGGCCAAGTTGGGATAAGTTTAAATTTGTTGCCAGTTAGCGGTATACCAGAGAAATGTGTTGTGTATGGAAAGATTTTACGCATTAAACATGCAGGTGCTTGCAACTTTGGATCGTCCATTTTATTCTCTTTTACTAGTATATTATCTCCACAGAAGCCTTATGAACCGTAGAATACCTTACTGAACGTAGAGACTGTATTAAAATGTACTAATTAGTCCACCAGTTCATTGTCCGCGGCTCAGAAGTGATCCATTTTTGTAGATAACTGTAACGACCCGTGAGGGAATATAGAGTTACTTCTGTTTACTCTAATGTGTTTATTTTAGTTACAAGCTGTTTGTACTTAAATAGTGTCACAGAATTCCACTCTACATAGGTATTTCTCGCTGATTTAGGGCAATATTTATTTTTATTTCACCAAAGTCTATTGTCAATTGACTCCATATCAAAGGACCATTGTTTTACTATTAAAGCAATTATAATTGTGCTTCCCCCTCAGTGCAACCACCATAAGAACAGCATGATAATAACAACTGTAGATGTAGAAAGAAAGAAAGAAGCATTTATTTGCATAGAACATAGTGGTACCAGTACCATAACTAGAGGAAGAAATAACCCACATAAGGATAATCGAATAGATAAGCTCGGTACCTGTATAACCACCACATGGTATTAAAACCATCCATAAATTCACTTGCACTAAAATTATGATAATGAAAGTCCACTATGCTGCACTGATACCCACAGAACTGCTATCATGAAACCACACAATACATTAGTGATCTCTGTTTTAGTCCTGCCTTCATTTCAGGAGGATCTGTTATATAAGCGCTTTGAGTTTCGTGTGCTAGTTGAGATCAGAAGTCCATTCCTAATTTTAATGCCTGTAAATTAGCTTAGCTTTAGTAGAATCTAGTGACTGTTATAGTTGACAAAGTATGCTCAATTTTGATGCAATGTAGTGATCATTTAGACTAGTCTCATCTTCCCAGTAATAACACATAAGAAGTGGTGAAGGGTGGGTGTTTTTGTCACTGTCTCATGTAACTCTGACGTTCGAAAAGTGCTGTTTTTCAGCCAGCTTTAAATAAACGGGCATTTGATTTGTTTTCATTATCTGTTTGGGTCACGATCCACACAAACACCAGTAAATCATCGTACACATAATAGGATTAGTTTTGCATCGAAGTGGTCCTTTTGGTTCTATGCTTCGGTATGGTGTCCATTTCGCTAGATATTAGTGCTTATCAGAGCCGAGGGTTGCTCGCAGGATGCAAATGTGCGCAAATTGCGAACTGCACAAAGGAAAATACTGCTGCATTCTGTGTAGTTTTTAAAAGGTTATAATTGCATGTTGTGATAACTTCGTTATACAGACAGAAATTAGACCATATTTTAATGAAAGTTATTTAGTTAGTTTTAATTGTTATATGAACTGGTTTGGTTGTTTTCAATCCATCATGTTGCCAGAACAATATTTTTACTCAATGCTACAAATAAATGAGCAATATTAAGTAGCTTGCTAGGTACGAGAGTACATGCATCTTAACTCCATTATTTCGTTAATTATAACATAATCCCTTCACAGCAAACAATGAAGCTACTTCAATAGGCACAATTCAAAGCGATGACTGCTTATACCTGCACAATGGTTTCCCGTCAATGTAACAGATTTCACATGTCAATTAACAATATAAACTGAGCTCGTATTAATACCCTTCCCTCGCATCTTGGCGACTGTTTCAGTAATCGGGAGTGGAGCTGAAAGCCATCTTGTGATCTACTATATTCGAGAAATATCGATTTTGTGACATGGAATAGTTACTACATGGAGAAGTGATACGTAGGACTTCCAAGTCTTCTAATCCGAATTGATAGGATACTCGGGACTTCATTCTGTCAGGAGGACAATACTAAACAGAGTTTCCATTATGGTATCTGTATTAAGTATGGTATCTTTTCTTTGATCTCTGATGAAAGCTAGATAAGAGTAACTAAGTAACTAGGGGTAACTTGTACAATTTTGTAAGCACATTGTAAAAGTTAAAGTTAATAAACATTATTTTTTGTTAATAATAATGTACGATCTACGAGATGTTGAAATGAAAAATTGTAGATTGTCGATCGAGCTTTCAAAAGAAAAGATGTTATAATACAGTTCTGGAAACTCTGTTTAGTATTGTCCTCCACAACAACTAACTCATCCCTGATCATTGCCTCATCCATTACCTCCATACTCTGTGGTATAGTCTATGTAAGTAATCAGAGGTCTAGCAATTATTCAGTAATTTGTCATACGTAGCACCACGCACGGAATACAATGTAGTGGTGGCCGCCATTGTTTGTGTGCGTGTCGGCTAATGGGGCTGGAATTAATTTTGGTTTATAGATAGCTCTGTATGGAGATCTTTAGAAGCTAGGAATATTGTGTCCCTAATGGTCTTGTGTTAGACAAATGAACCTCTTTCGACAAGAAGTTTAAGATCTTGAGAACTACTTTTTGTTACTTTCATTATACTCAATACTTTTTTAATGAGGATCTTAGTGTTTGAAATTGATACTTTTTCGATACTGATCTACTTTAATCGCGTAGATAAGATGAAAAAGGCTAAGGTCTGTAGGTTATGTAAATAAGGATCATCAGAGTAAACGAATGATTTTTAAGAAACACTTCAATTAGTTTCTTTAAAAGCCAAGTATTTCAACTAAGCAAGAACTGAGTATCCTACAATTAAACCAGAACTGCAAAAAACGAGTGCTGGGAAAAACTATGGTCCTCAGTTTCTCTGAAGTTTTTCAAACGAAAGGACTTACGTAAATTAGGTTTCTTCTTGAAGGAAATAAGTACGGTGGGTCTTTTAAGTACAGTCCTTTGTATGTCTAATTCCAACTTCGTGCTCTGAAAGCTATGCACTTTCATTCAGATCTTAGGTAGCAAAACTTATTTATGTAAGTCTTTACTCATCGTCGTCTATCGTCTCAAGTACTTACACTTGAGACTCAAGAAACTGTGGAACCTTCACAATAGTCTCAAAAGTGACATGTAAATGTACATCAGTGAGGCCCACTAGAGCTTAAGCCTGCCGAGGCTGCGGGGATTGAACGTAAGAGTTACCGCGGCCCTGGCACACAAAAGGCCTCAGAAGGAACATGATGGGTTTTAGTCAGCTGCACCAACAGCGAGAGGAGTCATTTGATGATGTCCTATCTAAAAAAAAAGTGCATTGACGCTTAAGCTCTAGGACCTTCAAAATACTCTCAGGAGTATAGACAAGCAGCAGTATACAAGTAATAGGTTTGCGGCAGTGTAGTCGGTGGTCGATAACCGATATCTTTAATGTTTGATCGGCTAACGTTCGCTCGAGACGTGCCTCGCTCAGTGTGCCTCTGCCTTATTTATGTTGTCTGCCTTGTGAGGCAGAGGCAGTTGCTTTTATAAAGTTTGCATTGGAAATTAGTTTCTTGGGTATATATTGTTAATTTATACAAATTGTTTTCTTGTTGATAAACTCCTTTCTTTTTGCGGTTATGAAATGCTTGTTAACATTTATATTTAAAAACGGAAAAATTGTGGCAGTCGATTATTGTGATACGCAAAAACGTTGAGCTAAAAATAATTTCTGCGAAGTAAAATTCCATTAATATTATTTTTCCGAAAAACGGGAAAACAAATATCCATAATGCTGAAGAGGAAAGTGAACAAAAGTAAAAAATAGCCGTCCTGTAAAAATTCATTAAGTAATGGCTCCCACGCAATGTTTCAATCTAAATGGAAGTGTTAATGTTAGCTCTGAATGACAAACATTATTGATGTGGGCTTCAGTTGAAATCTACTCTAAAAGTCAGAGGTCATTTAATAATAAATACTGATGGACTTACTATAAAAGTTTTATAGCGTTTTTCACGTGTAAGAAAATCGTCCATATACCTAAAGTTTTTTGTAACGAGACCATAATTAACTTTTACGGTGTAATCAATCATAGTGGTTTTATTTAACCAAGAACCCAACTACCGTTGAAACAGGCCGGTAACCAGGGCGGTTGCAAACGGAATTGGTTTATCTCTACCCGGGTAGGAAGTTAGGCAGCTGCATCCAGCACTTACTTAATGATAGACTTACTCAGACGGAAGGATCGATAAGGGAGATTATGAATATCTGCCGATATTGAGTTCTTATTATAATAGAATTTGTGAAATTGTCGCAGTTACAGTTGAGTGGGTCAGTCAACTATGTTGGAGTCGGCTTTGCAATCTAACTAGGTGCAATTGAGGAACAATATTTCACCAGTGTTGTTTTTAGGCTTTCAAAAAGTTTACTGCGTAAAATGATTAATTCCTTGCCTGCAATTTTACATTTTATTCGTAAAAAGCTGATTATTCAGTTTCAACTTTTCTGTCTTTCGTTTTCCTAAGACCGGTCTTATAATACTTTTTTCGTTATTACTGCTCCAGTTTCCATTTCCAATTTTCTTTTAAATCTATCATCATCTTCTATATCATAACAACGATGTAACAAGCCAGGTACATCTTAGGTTAGAGGTTAGGTATTCGCTTGCCAATTTCGTTCCTGTTTTACTTAAAATCGATGTAAACCAGAATTTAAATTGGCTCTTCTTGTTTACAGCTTTATAAAGTGAATTTTTAGTGACTTCTAACTTCTAAAATCAAAATATGTTTTTCGGTTTTTCGTTTAGTTGTCGCCCGGTGACCTTAACTTTGTTTAGTAAACAATTTGAGGGCATTATTTTTCCAACCATTTATTCCTTAATGCTGTTGTAAATCAGGGTACTAGGAAACGTGTAAACGAAAAATGCCAAATTACATTACTGAACAAGGAAAATCGCTATCACGTCCTCAAACACACACACATACATACAAAACGGAAGGAATTTGTCCCAAAACACATTAGAAGTGTCTGCAAAATTTGAACAAAACTTGGGTTATGAATTATTACCGAAAGTAATCCGAAACGTCTCAGCATCGAGATGTATGTGTGAGATGTGGGTAGGCGCAACTCCCATTTGCCAAATGAGCCTCTCTTAGGCCGCGTTCGCACGACAATAGTGACGTCATGTTTGTTCAGGCGAGTGACACTAGCGCTTTTGTGGTACTTGCGAGATTTGGGAAACGATTAGGCGAACGTATATTGGATTTCAGGATAAACATAAAGGTAATACAATGAATAATTTACTTGCTAGTACATTTAAACACCGCTTAAATTACATATTCCTATAGAAAGTGCAGTAAATGTCACCCACATTGCCAGTAGCAGAGCAGAAAATAACTGTAAACTAGACACTAAACGGCTAACATTGCAGTGGCCTCACCAGCGACATAAAGCAGGCCAGTAGCACCAGCTAGTAGCTAGTGCGAGCTAGTAATGTACTGGCTCGAGCACTAGTCACGTGTGGAAGCTGCTCGTCAAGCGAGACACGTCTCTGCCGTTATCCCGGTGCATTATCGCGGCTATAACATCACACTGTCCGTCACTGTGACACCTTTACGGCTTCTACGGGAACCTTTTTACAAAGGCACGTGATGGCTTTGTACGCAAACTGGTCTTCGACATATGAGACCTTGACTAATAGACCCATGGAGTAAGGAAAGATGAGCGGAGTTGCCAAAATGCGGGTAGGTCAGGCGCCTTCTTTTAGGTCAAATTCGTACGGTGGGCATGACCAAAACGATCAGTTCCGAGTGAACTATCGCGGCGTTCGGGTTCTTTGGGACATCTGTCAACGATTTTTGGTACTACAAAAAATGGTCGGGTCCACAGAAAGCGAATTCGGGTGACAACAGTAGCGTTTTTCGTCTCCCTTTCACCCGCATTTTGGCGCACTACTTTCACAGGCGATTTTCCGTTATGGCACCTCCGTTAGTGATTTTCTCACCCCCACTAGACACGTGTGAGCTACAACTATTAGACCCTGGATTTAAATGTTAGGAGCGGCAAAATTACGGCTATAATTAGGTTAGGCGTTTGTAATTAGGTCTTCTACGCGTTAGTCCTTAGGACCAGATGAGTTTACGACATCGCCCGTGTAGGAGTTAGGACGGAAGTTTAAGATTAGTTTAACTTGTAGAGTGTGAGGTAATCTTTTACTACAAAGTAGAAGTAATATAAGTTTGCATAAGTGTGAGTTATTCAGCGGTTTCTTAAACTTATGTTGCAGAAGTAAATGTTGGCCCAGGGGCCAGGGGTAGTGAAATGAGTTTTTGTACAGGCTCATTAATTTTTCTGTACCCAGTGGTATATTCCCAGCACTAAAATATTAACTATTTCTAGCTTAACAAAAGTCTCAGGACCATGATACCTTCCATAATACAATCCACACAATAAACTATAAGACTTATGCGAGACCGTTATAAAAAACACAACAATTCGAGATCTTGAGCTAAAAATCTAGAAATACCCTCCAATTGAAACAGAACTCTGCGCAAACGGAGTAGAGTAGAAAATTCTTTGTAAATACGAGTCTAGCCTCGGGCTATGCTATTTCAAACGCCGTGTGAGCTGAGTCGTTTTAAAAATTCACTGCGAAGAGAACTGAAGGTGAAGTGAATTGGTCCTTAGTACGTCCGTCGTTATTGAGTTGTGTACCGGGAGTGGTACAGTAGGTACCTGGTACCTCACCTCGGGGACCCGTGGACCAATCACTGGCCGGCTAGGATTGCTCGCTGCTACAAACTATGTACTTAATACGTGTAGTCTTGGGTACTCCTAAGCGCTTGGAAATCTATTTTCTGCTGGAAATGGCCATTCCACTCGCAAAGATAATAGTATTATTTAGAGTTAGGCTATAAAATGTGCTAGTTTCTTTTATTGCCACAAGAATGGTTCGTTTGAGAATGTACTGAGGGCTTTGAACTTTATGAACTGTTCAGCTAATAGGATCAAGATAATATCAGCTAATTAATGTATAGTGAAGCAGTGTCACCTGTCAAGGACAGCAGTATCAGACGTTTGACATACGACTGTGTATTAACATTAAGTGATAATCTCTCGGTTGAAGCACATCAAGGATTCCACGGGTAATGTTATCTCGGTTATCTTCAATTAATTAAGATAATTCAATGCCTCTAAGTTAATGATCTTTACTATTATCAACTGTAGGTAGTTAATATCAAGTTAATCAATCTACCAGAGTATTAAGTTTTTCACATAAATTACAATTAGCTGTGTATGTGTGAGAACTCTGAACAAAACATTCGATTCAGTTCCCGCTTCCGCGGAAACATAAGATTTATGAAGTAATATTTCCGATAAGTTACCGCACTATCGTGCTCGAGTGTTTACTCACTACAGCCATTGATTCACTTAACTAAATGCTGGAAGATTTATCTCCACTTTTATGTGTAACGTGCAAATTGAAAGCATAATAACCCTCGAAAATTGTAGACAAACAAAAATGTTCGCTTTCAGATTTTGGCCAAACGTATTTAAGTAGCAATCTGCTCACTCGATTTAACTTCAAAGTGACGCGAAATACTTGAACTCGCACTGACAGTGTCGTTACACAGTAATTCCGTCGTAACCAGACTTTCTTTCTGCTTCGAGAGCCTTCGAGCGACCTCTTCGCCTGTCCTTGTCACGCAGATCGCAAGTGAAGGGGTAAGAGGGAGACAGGTGGTGGTCTCGTCAGGACTGGAATCAATACTACATGGCTTGAAGAACATGCTGCTTGCCATGCATAATGTATGTCACGATGTTACGTTATAGTGCACAAGTTGCTGATTCTGATTTAAACTGTTACAGCCATTGACTTACTAGGGAAGTTTGTAGTGCAGAATTTGTGGCCGTTGAATTAAGACATTGCATTAGTGCTTATGAGATCAATAGTTGTGCCCATAGAATGACTGTAAACTTAGTATACCCGAACACATTGCAGAAATGAACTCAAAAAAAAGCCTTAGAGCAATCATAATTTAAACTAATTCACAAGCCCCTTACGAAACATAAATTACATTTTTTACTCAAAATGTCTGGCAACAAAGCACATCAATTGTTCCAGCAGCAGGGGCCATAGTTTATAATCCCCCAAATCCCACCGCTCAGAACTTTAGGGTCTGCGTCTCAACAAACTAAGTGATACTGATGAGTCCTGCCATGTCGTGATGCTGTAAAATATGCAACTTTTGTAGGTGTTTCTCATAAACTCATTATATCGAAGGGTCTCTATTTACCTTATCTTGCGCGCTCGGGTGCTAAAGTGTTCAATGGTGACCCTCGTTTTGTGGCTGTTTCATGACGTCATAGAAAGGTTATTGTATCTTTGCATATTGGCTTTGGATGCGGGAAAAGTGATATTTTCTATTCTTTGCATTCTTTATTAGGATCAGTTACCATAAAATCTTGTAGACATGAATGAACTACGAAGGTACACGTGAATGTTTCCATATTTGGCATAATCTCTGAATTTAAAGTCCATAAAGTTTAACGGCCCGGCGTAACAATAAAAATCTTTACCACTCTACCGCTTTCCAAACCGACCAAACCGCCGAGCACCCATACAAGACCATACTACCCACTTTTCAGCCTTTTAAATAATTTAGCGTCGATTTTATGGTCCTTTGCGGCGTATCTGCATTTATGACCTATTCTCCCAGGATCGGCGGGTGCTTGGAACTCTATCGGGAACTTCAGAGGCTCTACAGGGTTGTTATTCAAATCCAGACGCCGTAATTGTCACATTATGTACGACCCTGACTGAAATATGGCGCCAAGATTAATGGTCGTGGGTTTCCGATCCTCGCGTACGCCAAAAAGGGTTTTTTATGCTCCCTTCACGTGAATGAGTAATTGAAATAAATGATCGCCTTCCGCGTCTGTTCGGATGTTGTTGGAAGTCAGCGTTTGTTATAAATTGCTCGTGTGATTTTGATTTCTTTTTAATTAGCTTTTTGCTTGGGTAATAGGCTTATTATGGCCATATTTACCGTGCATTTCGTGTATAGAGAGGTTATACATACGAATATACGATGATGCTGTGATGCATCGACGTCAGTGTTGGTTTAGGCACCGTGGGCCATCATTGCAACATTTGTGCAACACACTGGCCGAGCCGCAATCGCTTATAGTCAATTTGTTTTCACGCGTTGCTTACTGTGCATACATACAAACGTCCATACCTCTATATGCATTAGTCCCAGAGGTGAGTAATAAACGTGTCCATTCCATTGTGATGTAGATACCAAACTGTTTTACACTAACATACAAGGTCATTTGCACAAAGTCGTGGACTTATAGTGTTTTAAAGGTCCAAGCGTATTCTATACTGTATTGCGCATCTCGTTTAAAAATACAATATTTTAAACAAAGTCAACAAATCTTTAGAAACGGCAAACATTCAATAATACCCGCACTGGTTACTATTGGCGCCCACCGTGGGACAATTCTAAACTTTTTGTCCTCGCGAGCACGTTGCACGGCCAGTACAAAGGCCGTTCGTTTTCCACACTCCGCCTACCCTCCGAATGTATGTCACCCCGGTATTTAGCGAGTCCATTTGACGCGAACACTACACGTGTCATTTCTTTTTACGACAACTCCTATTTCGAGCAGTATGTTTACCGACAAATGTCAGAATTTATGTTTCAGTGTTTGTGTTATTATTTTATTGTAAATTGTTCTTGTTTGTTTTAGTCGTAAACGTTTATGTACGGTATTGAAAGGATTTTGTTTTACTTCTCTGGAACAAACAAAGTATTTATAAAATATTTAATGTATCATTTCAGCATTTATACAAACAGGACAAATTTTCAACTTGTACTTAAGTTAGTAAACTAAACATTTCTTTGGAAAAGGTCACAAGATTTACTGTTTATATGTTTAAATATATTCTTAGCCTAATATAGATACATATATAATACTAGCCGTTTTCCGATATTCTTATTCTTATTCTTTATTGCACACTTAACAATACATAATAAAAATAATAAAGACAGTTTATGTACAATGGCGAGCTTAACCCAGAATTGGGTTCTCTTACAGCCAACCTTAAAGCCATGGAGAGATTTGATAGTGGTAGGGTAGATTAAAAAGTGCACAACAAACATTGAAAACTAAGCAAAAATATCAAATAACAATATACTAAACATATATATGTAGTAAAACTACACAATACATAAACATAATACATATAAAATATATATATTCTTAGAGGTCAGATCAGGTCCACACGAAGCATATGAGCGGCCTCGCGATAGCTTGATGAGCTGCTCCACTCGACAGACAGGATACATGTTCCCAGCTCACGTATTAGATACATTCATAATCTAAACATCGGATAGATGGTCATAAATGTGTAACTTGTGACTTCAACATGGCTTTTCAGGGCCACTTTCTTCGAGCTTCAGTGCTTTACACATCCTGAAAAAGAAATCCAAGAGAAGAGGTTCACTCTAAAACACAAATCTGCTGCTGAAAGGAATCTTCGTAAGATCGAGCTGAGGCTGTTCCAGCTGGTGGACTATCTTCAGTATCTCCAGCATTCGATCGCTTTTTGTTTTACAAACAAGACACAGCAGCTGTCACTTTTCCTCTCTCGCAATTTCTAGTCAAGACTTTGACCAGTTCTTTGCCATAATGTTGATGTTGTGCTTCCAATGTGCTGTCGGTTATATCGTGGTTGTTTCACAGCACATGAGGATCATTCATAGAATCGCAACGGTATCGGAACTATAACTAGTTCATACTTTTTCTTCAGAATACTCTCGAGTGTAAGAAATAAGACTTACTTACAGTTGACGTGTAATTTCATGAACAAAATAAATAATTATTGGATTCAGATGGCAAAGGGTAAAGAACGCGTGGCGATCCCACTTCTGATCTTAGAGGTCAGATCAGAAGTGGTACTTGAAAATGAATAACACACGTCTATAAACATTTAACCTGGTAAGGTTTATTTCTTACAAAGGATTTAGCAGAAGGTAACTTTGAATAGCAAATACAATATCGATAATTAATTATAAGATCACGATGTGACATCTTCAACGTCCGTCATCCTTCTATCCGTCATAACTTCTTCTTCTATACCAGCCCGGTCAGGCCAGGTTGGTAGCAAGGAGGATTCATATCTAACAATATATATATATATATACATACAAATATAAATGTCATTCATGTCGATAAATAGTATTCTTTTACTCGTCTCTTGAATGCACCCAACGATGGGCTTTCGCGTATCGAATGTGGAAGGGAATTCCACAGTCTCACAGCACGAACAGTGAACGATCCATCATAGCGGCTCGTAGTGTGGGAAGGGACACGAAGAAGGAGAGATGAGGAAGTGCGACAAGGTTTGCCTCTCGGAACAAGAAACTCAAAACGTTCCCGAAGATATCTTGGTGAGCGAGGATTGTAGAGAAGAGAGAAGAGAAAAGAAAGAATGTGAGCATCTCGACGCCGCCGAATAGGCAACCACTTCAACCGACTTCGAAATTCCGACACGTGGTCGTACTTCCTGAGCCCGAAAATGAAGCGGATGCACAGATTCTGCAGACGTTCGAGCTTATCTAGAAGTTCCTCAGTCGCATCAAGGAAACAGACATCAGCATAATCTAAAAGTGGGAGAAGAAGCGACTGAGCGAGAGTAATTTTTGTTGAAAAAGGCAGGAACTTTTGGAGCCGTTTGAGAGACTGAAACGTGCAAAATACTCTCCTGCTTACTTCCGCAATGTGTTTACCCCAAGACAAGTGACTGTCCATTAGCACACCCAGGTTTTTGACGTGCGAAGAGTAAGTTATAGTAACATTATCGTACAAGAGCGGCGGAGGAGATTGCAACCTATTTAGAAAATATCTGCCACCAATAATGATAGCTTGAGATTTAGAAGGGTTGACTAAAAGTCCAAAGCTCTTAGCCCACTGACTTATGTTGTCAAGATCATTATTGATGGCATCAATTGTCCTAGGAAGCTCCTCAAGATTACAATGTTGATAAAGCTGCAAATCGTCTGCATAGAGATGGTAATGTGAAGTTAGTGACTTTGTGATGGCGTTAATAAAAACGGAGAAAAGTAGAGGAGAGAGAACGCCGCCTTGAGGAACACCCGCAGCAAGATCACACCACTCAGAGGAACCCTCGTCAGAGCGAACCGACTGCGAGCGACCTCGAAGATAGGAAGTTTTCACCCGCGTCCCGTGGGGGCTACTGTCCGCACCGGGATAAAATATAGCCTGTGTTACTCGCAGATAATATAGCTTTCTAATGGTGAAAGAATGTTTAAAATCGGTCCAGTAGTTTTTGAGTTTATCCATTACAACCAAACAAAGAAACAAACGAAAGTTTTCCTCTTAAAATATTAGTAAAGAGTATAGATTGGCGGAACAGGAGACTGTTACATAAATGCCATGATAAGATATAAACATTTACAATTCTTAAAGCATGATGCTCACATTATGTAGAAATTATTAATGTTCCTCCCCGTGTTATTTCAGTACACCGCTACTCGCCTACTCAATTAACAATGTTCTTTCTAATTATGATTACCTTCGTACACATTTCCCGGACAAAACTTGATGTCCTCCGTTTACACGCAAACCAAATATTAAGCCAAAACAAAAGATTTACGTGTGAAATAAATATCTTAACTTGGACGTAATAATTCACGTATCTGGGTTGTAAGTTAGGCCACTTTCACACGAAGGCCGGGACCGCAGCGACACCGCCTGTGAATACCAAATAAGGTCTGTAGCATGACTGACTACCTAACTAGGCAAAAAAAAAAAAAAAATCCAACTTCTTTTTTGCGCACGAAATTACCTCTCGTTTCACGTAATGACCCCTTTTTAATTAATGTAGTAGAAAATTTTAAGCTTTTTTGTTAAAGTGCGCAGTTTACATGTTAAGTACTCAATGTCGATTCCGAATGAGTTTTTGTATTCTATGAACGAATTGTAAAATGAAAATTTTCTCCCATTTTCCTGCAAGTGTTGGTTCCGACAGTAATTTAAATGTTGTGGCGAAATATGACCACTTGTTTAATAAGAGGAAAGTTTCAGCTAATCTCGGTTCGAAGAAAAATCCAGAACATGGAAATTGCTATCTTCCTGCGCAGTTATAATTTAACCGTAGTGGGTGCTATGGATACTATTTATATGTTGAAGCAAACACGGTGCATTGCGGACTTTCTTAGCACCCAATTAAAACTTATATGGTTCTTTACATCGTTTTATTTCTTAGACTTACACTTTTTAACTTACCCTTACTCAAGGGACGCAATGTCTCTGCAATTGTAAAATATTAAAGCTATTATATTATAGAAAATTAGATTACAATTTTGTTTTTCGTGTTTTGCGGTGCTACATTTAGGCAAACCCAATTCAAAGACTGACATAATTTACAGCGGACTTCAGCCGATAAGCCGACGTTAATATTCGTTAAATAGGCAATTTTTCTACTCCCGCAAGATCCTCGTTAAGACTTATTAATGAATTCTAATACGCTAACGAAGTAGCTCTTAAACCACCTTATTTCGGAATAACGAGCACTCGAGTTTTTCCACCAAAGTCTAGTGAAATATTGTAGGTAGGTCAAGACTCTTTTTGGCACACGATGAGAAATGCTAGCGATTCAGATACAATGTCTTCCCTATCAAATGTTTGTTTTGTTGATGTAAACAGATTTTATGCCAAGAGATGCCGCTGGAGCACATGAATTCAAGACCACTTGAAATTCAGCAAACTTGTCTTATAGCAACTTTGGTTGCCTTGTAATCTTTTTGTTTTTCGGTATTTACTCAACTCTTGTTAGGATCGCAAACAGAGCTGCCCTAAATACCTGATCTTTAGAAAGTCACAAAAGAAATCACGACCTTTAGACCCGAATTTTTGCTTACCCAGCACATATTTGCACAGCAACCCGAATTTGAGTCACATTTCTGTAACACAAACAATTGCCACCGTCTCAACCCTTCGGGCCGTAAAACTGGGAAAAATTTCCATTATTCAAACAAAACGCAAGAATAACAGGAAAAGTCGTGGCATTCGCGTTTGATCGCTGGATCACGCGACCAATGTGGCACAAATTGCCTGCGGCGGGCGAACGTAACGCGCCTGTAACGAGGCCCAGCGATCCCTGCTGCTGTGTGCCATCCTGCGATCCTGGACCTTCTCGTACGATTCCAGCTAGATTATGCACGCTGTTGTCGTAAACGCAGCGTCAAGTGTCAGCGGGTCAGCGTTTTACGAGCGTATTTTTATTTGTATTGGACCGCATTGTTCGATTTGTTTACGTGTTGTGTGTCGGGATTTATGCTCTGTTGTTGTGGAAATACTACTAGTAGAATTTATAAGAGTAAGCAAAGCGACGTTAAATTCTAACAAAACCAAGTCATCAGAAGAAAAACCACCTTTATAAAAATCAACAATGTTCCCTAACGTCTAAACACACTGTATAGGTTCGCATGCATGCAGGCAACGATACTGATCCGCCTCATGGATTTAAATGACATCCTTATCACAGGCGGACATTACCCGGGATCGTCCCAAAAATGGGTCGTCAGTGTCTCCAGCCCGGCTTTACACTGCATCGGATTGTGAGGCAGAGGCTATTTCATTAAAATCTGCGGGTCCCTCTTCGCTGGAGAGCCTAATAGCCTCTTTAACGGTTATAGCCTGTTCCGTACGCCGAAACCCTGGTCCTTCCACCAACTTATTAAATTTTATTACTGAATATTTAATGGCCAGCCCTCTTGATTATAATGAAACGAGTTTTTCATTACAAAGTTTTTACATGTCACGGCCAGGATTAAATATTGTAAAAGTGAGCTTTAACTATTAATCATGGTCTTGCTTGTTTAAAGTTGGGAGTTAATGAAAATGACTGTATATTTTTCGTTACTTTTGTTAGTGCCATCAATCTTTTTAAAAAGCACTTTTGTCCGACGATTCGTGTGATAAAGCTAATTCTGAAATTTCTATTGTTTGCAGACATCCCGTACCTGGAGTTGGCGGAGCCTGAGGAGGGCTACCACGGTCTGATCAAGGAGAACGAGACGCTGGTGGAGGTGACGCCGCCCATCCGCGCGCGGGGGCCGCTCTGCTCCTTCCTCATCCTCAACAACAAGCACCATGGGGAGGCTCCATTCGAGGTTAGTACTCCTCTACTTTTACATACATGTTATAACGAACACCATCTAAAATACTCTGACTCAAAATGAATTGAGATGTCTCGTACTTAGGGCTGCCATTTCGAATTTCGCCAAACCCGGACAAACATTTAAAAAACCCGGACATTTGGTGTAAATCGCATTTTTCCCCCGAACCTAATTTGTAATCCCTTTACTATTAACATATACTTAAATTCAATGAGGTGCTTTCTTACATGAAAAGTGTCCGGGTTTTCCCCGGACACTTCTTGAAACCCCGCCCGGACGGCCCCCGGACGGCCTCCAAACGAGGACAAATCCGGGGAAACCCGGACGGATGGCAGCCCTACTCGTACTGGAAATTACTGGAATAGAAACTATCATATTGCAACGCCAAAGCAAAAGCTTCTTTTTTGTATAATTCAATTTCGTCTTCAAGACATACTTTTGAATTTTGGTGATGACCGTCTGGTTGCTCCAGAACCATGCATTAGCTTTCATCTAATGCCGTTCTTTCACATAATCGTTTATCGGAATCTTATAACTTACATTGTACAACTCACACACACTGCACTCACTCATTAGGTCACTCGGACTAGGTCGTAAGTTAGTCCTCAATAGTAGAGGTCAGGCCGAAAAGTTTGCTTCTTCACACAAATATTTAGGCATTAGTTTCCATCAATGTGTTTCGGTAAATCAGTGTTAGTGGTCTCCTGAGGTTGTCTGACTCGTAAGTTGCAACTCATGTTTGTCCTCCTAATAGCATTTTGTGAAGTAAATTATGATCGCTCGTTTAGTGATCAGTTGAGCTACTATCTACTGCATTGAGTACCATAGAAGGTTTGAGTCCTGCAGAGAATGAAATTTTGTGTTTGTAAACAAAATCACGAAAGATGATTTACTTTGGGATGTAAATAGTAGTGATGTTCTCTCGGTCAAAGTAGACGAGTCACTATAGACTGGCTTACCACAAACACACGGCAATAGTCCCGAGTTGCAAATCAAGCACATCACATTAACCCTTGTACCGCGATACCAGTAAACTCATTAACGCATCAGCCGCGTACGCACGTACGAACAAATTTGTTGCGTTACATGATATGCAACAACTTGGTTCGGACGTGCGTACCACTATCGAACATCGAACACTCTGTTCGTCAAACATGTTCGCGGCGATCCTTGTAGTGTGTTCTGTATGGACGGTGTTCGAAGAGCTTTAATAAATGTTACGCAACAAAACTGCGAACATCAAAAAATTCTCCGCTACTTCACTATCGACTACTTACAACGGCGCCGTCATGGCTACTAAGATAGAGTTCACGACTGTTGTTCGCGAACTCGACTCGAACTATGTTTGCGTTCGTGTTCGAATATGCCGTCCATACGTACGAACCAAATGTTCGGGTCTGGTGTTTGTGTTCGCTATGTTCGTGTTCGTACGTGCGTACGCGCCTATCCACCGACGGCACGCACGCGCCGCGACTCGACACTAAATCAACAGAAGCATTGCGCGCTCAGCTCGTAAACAAGGCCCATTTGCAACGTTCAGCGCGCCAATGTAACTCACACAATGCGATATAAACTCTCCTCGGTAATAAACGTCGGTATGGCGTGCACCAGTTTTATTGTGCAGCACACGATAACTAGAAATGGAAAAAGTTGGGATTGCAAGCAATAAAGTGCATCAATGCAGGTACGGTGGACTGCGAACTGTTTAAAGCACGCCTTGTTTTTTCAGGTGCTATGGTAACGATTTGGCTGAGTGGACTTTTGTGCAACAAACAACTTTGTCGATAGTGGTTGCCCAGTGTTTGTTATTCCATCGAAAGCGAAGCGCTCACTTCCCAGCCCATTTATTTTTCAGTACAAGGCCTCGTCTTATTATTATTTTGGGTAAAATTCGCTGCTCAAAACAAAAATAAAAATGAGAGGGCACGATTTTAAAATGTAACTTTAAATAAGGAGTGGCAGGTGTCAGACGTGCCACTCGCAGCAATACAATTTCATCCGACATAATGTTCCTAGTGTTTATTTAGCGTCTCCCCTAGAAAGCTAGTTAAATATTTATAAATCTCATTTTTCATCCGCGCCGTCTAAATAAAGGATTGCTTGTTTTGTGAAATGCTCGTATGCGGGTAGCTCGCGTTTATTATTGAGCTATATATTCTAGTACCTAGTCAAAGTAAATAAAATAGATTTCAAATAGGACAGCATATTTTACAGCTTTTTACGTATTCGTAAATTTTCATTGCAGTATTCTTTTATATGGGTCCGAATCAAAGGACCGCAATATTAAAGAAGTTAGCATACAAAACTGATAAGCTGACAAAACTTAGAAAATGGAGTCATGTAAACCACGACGTACTCATACATATTATTATGTAGAGGAGTTGCAAGTTTCTTCAGATTGCACCACAATACTGCAAAGTTTCACGGCGGCGCGATTGCCGGGTAGGCAGCGCTGCAGGTGGAGTTTCAAGAGCCAATAATGTAACTTCACATTGCAGGCTTGCTTCCTTGTTGTATTCTACCGTCTACTTCCACACTGCCTTGTAAAATGCTTACAAACTTACCTATCTTAGCTGCCTTTATACTAGATATTTTCTAGTACCATCTTTTTCACACGTATTTGTTTGTAATGTCCTTGTCTAAATTTGTTTTGGTGTCCAATAAAGAATATTCTATCTATCTATCTATCTTTTGTTCCTTTTTTATTGGTCACACATAATTGAGTTTTCATAACCAAAGTTCATTTGTTTTTATTTCCAAGTTATCTCTCAAGTTTAGGCATATTATCCCGTCGTTTACGTTATCAAACCCAATTATTATCTTCGACTAAAGTTGAGACGCAAATTCTTCGCGGTCGGCACAAAATTCTGGGGTATTTTTGGTATTTACGGATGTATAAGAAGGGAAGTGTAATTATTTTGTGCTTTTGAAATTGAGCTTCACAAATATCTTATTGGTATTGGTTAATATACATTTTTGCAGAGTTTCCCATAATTGAGCCTTTTCTTTATTTCGCCTAGGTGGGTGTATTTCGATAGACTTATTCAAACCCTCATCTTCTTGCCACATTCTTCACTTTGTGCTCTCCGGATAGAACCAACCTTTGATTCATATCAGTACATCTGGTGCCCACAAATATGCCACAGTGTACAAACAGAGCGTCTAGTGTGCAGTGTGTCAACACTCGAGATCTCGGGAACACGTCAACACTGCTGTAATATAGCCTTATTGTGTTGGACCACTGTGTTTGAGACCTGGCCTGTTTGACTGCAGGATTCGGGGTTCTACAAGTTTTGTACCAAAGTGCTTAGTGTTTCACCCAGCTTTCTGAAACACACTGAATTATAATGGACCTTTCCTTTTCCTTATTTTCTCCTCCGAAATACATAGATGGTCCTTACGCAGCTAATAAAAGCAATATAGAAAATATAAAGGGCCCGTACTCGATAAGCTTTCAACAAATTCTAATGAATATCGAGAGCTCTCATCCTGCCCTATATCGGCTGTGTGGCTACTGGATGCTCATAAAGTAGGCTGGTTGCGATGTGCGTATATAGAAATTGTACCTCTATTTGTAGTACTTTTTAAAATCTCTCACATTTCACATCGCCAAGTGAAGATTGCTCCTAGGGAACACATTTTTGATATCGCATTTAACTTTTTTTATAGCACGGCTACAGTCTAATGACCACGATCAGCTCGTTTCAATAACAAGACACAAAAGACATAAATCAGTGCATTAAACGGGGGTCTATTGTAAAGCCGAAGTTCTGGACGCGAGCGAAGTTGTGTGATTTAGCGGCGGCTGTCGAGCACGGCCGCACTGCAGCCGGCTTCTGACAGCTAATCGATGGACGACACCGGATTACAACTTATCTCGACCCTTGCAGTTCATGTAGCAGCCACTGGTGAATTATTCAGGAAATTCACCCTGGAAATTACCATCAAATTGGTGCTATTTTGTCTTAAACTAGCCGTTTTTTCGTGGCTTCATCCGCGTTCTGTGGAAAATACTACCTGTAACGGGATAAAATATGGCCTAAAATATACGGGAAGAGTGTAGCCTCCCAAGAGTGTAAGAATTTTTCAAATCGATTTAGAAGTTTGCGAGCCTGTACACTGACACCGGAACAAAAAAAGGTTCCTCTTAATTATATTAGAGGTACCTAGTATAGAAGTCTTTGGCCTTGTGCCTCTCAGCTGATTTATTTGTGACCAAAATGTATCAAACAATATAACAATGTACTCCTACTAAATTCTACGAACTAGGAACCCTTTAGCTGTCGAATTTGTTTATTTATAGTCCATGCTTCGGACAAACTACCAAGTCGTTTATCAAGCACACAGTCAAGACTAGGACATGAATTTTAGCAAGACTGCCGGAGTAATGAGTGGTACCCTTAAACGTAATTCAATTCTAATGAACTGCTACAATTCCCGTAATATTTATACTTGTTGTATTCTCCATAGCGTCACAAACACGCGACAGGTAGACCACATTCACGCCGTCCGCAAACAAAACAAAATTTATTTCGCGCATTAATCACGGAACCATACAAATACCCTCGTCCCGGCCCGTAACCATGGCAACATAACAATACCTTTGTCCATTACTGACCGGAATGATTTTCATTATACCTACAAATATTTTATGGGTATTACGGTGCGTCCGGATAAGTTTTCTATTTTGTCCGGCTGACTGGACTTGATAGGTTGGTACGCCGGATGGGATAGATTGGAGGTCTGATAATAGGCCTGTTATTGTATTGTGAGTTATTTGATTTCACTTCATATTTTAGTGTATAATCAAGCGTGAAGGTTTAGGAAGATGAAAGTTTGTTATTATTATTTATATCTATAGTCTGTTTTTTAATCTCGTAGACTAAATTGACACTTGCAAAATGTCAAACTTTCTAATAATTTTGCTAGCTCTGTGGTGCAGTGTTGTACTTACGATACCGGTTCGTTGAATCGTAACTTTTTATCTATAATAGACGAATTTAATATTCATTCAAAGTTTTATATTTAAAATTCACGTACGTACACATGGCTGTACGACGTGCTACAAACTGCCAGGGATATCTGACCACGCAAAGCCATGCGTAATCATCAAGGATAAGCCCATTATTTCAGGATGACTTATTGTAAAAAGTTACGATTCAACGAACCGGTATCGTAAGTACAACACTGCACCACAGAGCTAGCAAAATTATTAGAAAGTTTGACATTTTGCAAGTGTCAATTTAGTCTACGAGATTAAAAAACAGACTATAGAACATACCTCTAAAGCAATCACAATCTATTTATTTATTTATTTAAAAAAGTACTGCCACATCACAAACATTTAACATTCGATAACTTAAACTACTTTTTTAGTTTATGGCCTGATGCATGTGACAATAATGGCGTACATAACATTCGCAATTCATCGGCTCGAAGATGTAATACAATAATAAATCATAAAAATAAAATTGAGAAATCTAATGAATACATACTTTGGAATTGAACAAATAATACAGTATAATTGTTTAAATCTATACATATAATAAATCTGTAAAAAAACTGTGTCTGTACATTGAATATATTAAAAAAATAATAATTGGGTGGGGTTTAGAAACAGTAATGGAGCACAAATCCAAAAAAAAAATTCTGTCTGTATGTCTGTATGTCTGTATGTCTGTATGTCTGTTTGTTTGTACACGCTAATCTTCCGAACTACTGAACGGATTTCAATGATTTTTTCTTTGTTGTATTAGTATTAAGCCTGGTCAACATATAGGCTATAATTTATCTTCGAAACTTGAAGACCTGATGCAGAACTCCAACAGACCAATAAAACTATAGGAGATACAATTATGGTGCCGTGGCAAAAATTGTTTCATTTGATGAGCATTTTCAGCTGAGACAATAAATTTTAAGATCTGGAACACCTGATGTGGAACCCCAAGAGCCCAGCTTCTCTGTACCATGTACAGGTATGACGTTTTAGCAAAAGTTGTTCAATTTGATAAGCACTTTCTATTGACTTATACAAATTGAAGATCTAAAACATCTGATGTGGAACTCCAGGGCCCAGCCAGACTATAGCATATAGAGGTATGACGTTTTAGCAAAAGTTGTTCAATCTGATAAGCACTCTCTGTTGACTTATAAAAATTGAAGATGTAAAACACCTGATGTGGAACTCCAGGAGCCCTGCTAGACTATATGAAGCATATGAAGATATGACGTTTTAGCAAAAGTGGTTCAATCTGATAAGCACTCTCTATTGACGCATTTTTCTTTTCTCTCTCACACAAACAAATAATAACGAAGATACAACAACGCTTGATTTTCGGGTTAAGTCACTGCTTAGTACAAATTTTACATACCTAGACGTGGCGTCACGAGCCCCCACTCTCTAACTTTGTTGCATTATATCTCATTATTATTTTGTATGTCTCTTCCAGACCTCGGGACTACAGAGTTCCGAATTTTTGGGAGGCAAACGTGGGGCCGAAGCCAACACGCTGAAGTCCTTTTGAGACAACTTTAATGAAATGGTGACACAAAACCGACGATTATCCCTTTATACACTATTGAAATGAATCCAAGGACAATCCCCGGTGGACGTCGTTAAAAAAAAGACAATCCCCGGTTCTGTGCTAAACTATTGCTAACTATGGAGGAAAACTACTTGGGCTATTGTGATGGGATGTTAGTGGATGACAATGTATTAGGTAACGTAAAAACGGCAGGTGGAGACTCGCCACCTCACTTACTGGGCCCCCGGGAACCAGTCACTGAATAGCAACAAGAGGGCAACAGGGACATGAGCGGCTGAAGGGTGAGAATACCTCGGCGGACTTTAAACGCAGATTACGCGCTCCCTGTGCTTACCATGAGGCACCTATCCTCCGAGCAGGGCTACTAATCCTGCTTTAGCGACTCCACTCTGGACGGCCAAGCCAAGTCAGAGGCGTGAGACCTACCCCCGTCATGGTTCACTCCGACCGGCCGGAGATGGGGGACAGTATACACTCCCTGGAGAACTCAGTATATATAGCCCCGCGGGGTCGCTACTCCCCGTCATCAGCCTCAGATGTCCTGCGGTGCCTATATCTCATTATTATTGTCGTTATTATCTCAAGAGCCTTTGTCCCAATTATGTTAGGGTCGACTTCCAGTCACGATGCAACTGAGTACCAGTGTTTTACAAGGAGCGACTACCTATCTGACCTCCACAACCCGGTTACCCGCTCAACCCAACACCCCTTGGTAAGACTTACTGGCTTCTGACTACCCATAACGACTGCCAAGAATGGAATGTTCAATGACAGTCGGAACCTACAGTTTAACATCCCCTCCAAATAACGGTCGTTGGTATCCAAAATATACGTAGAAAGTACATACGAACTTAGAAAAGTTGCATTGGCAGGCACTTGCCAGACCTGGAATTAAAGACGCACGCTCATACTTAAGAGATTGGTTCTCTACCCACTAAACCACCACGAATTCCACTAAGTCACCACGACTTTGTCATCTATTTAATGTTTTTTTACGTAATATTTTTGCCACACACAACTTAAATGCGGACTAATTAGAATCACTACTTTTATCCCTATGTTCACGTCTATTGCGACTATTCAGATCTTTGATTTTGCTGACCCCGTAGTCGCTGGCATAAGGGACAGGATCCGCGTACGAAGTCGCGGGCAGAAGCTAGTATTAACATAAATGTCTAATAAATGTCATGTAAAAAAATTAAGAAATATAAGTAAAATCAAGTCAGTATAAATCTCGTTACACTTTACCTGAAAAAATGGATGAATATGCAAATGTATGTGTTGTTTCAGATAATGGTGATAGACGAGAACGAAGCCCGGCTGCGCGTGCGATTCCCGCTCAACTGCGAGAAGCGACGCAACTACAAGTTTGATATTGCCGCCGTGGGCTGCGACGGCTCTTATTCAAACACGTAAGTTTGACATAAAAATGACTCACTCAAAAATCAATCAAAAATGAATCACTTTGTAGACATATTTTGCACGTTGAAGTTCATGAAGTTCCAACATTTTGTGGTGACTCGATGTTGCTGTCAATTTGCCAGTTACTTATTCGAGGTTTGGAACTAACTCTCAAGCGAAGTTACGCGCATGTGGCCATACCCCTCGCGCACATCCCTGGACTCTTTTACTGTTAAATGCATCTGCAAGTGAAATTATAATAGACCTCATCACCTCCATTCCCAGGGTACCGGTGCACATAACAGTGACAGACGTGAACGAGTTCGCGCCAGTGTTCAGCGAGGCGGCCTACGTGAAGGCAGTAGACGAGGGACGCATCTACGACGAGATCCTGCGTGTGGAAGCCACCGACAGGGACTGCACGCCGCGGTATGGAGACATCTGCAAGTACGAGATACTGACGGACCGGAGTCAGCCGTTTACTATCGATAATGAAGGTGGGTTCTGTTCATGTTTCTCTTTTAGAAGTGGTGTAGAAGTCTGTGTAGGTCATAAAGCGTAAGACACCTGTCTTGGACGCCTCATGCTTAAACTTCTGACGTGAGGGGTTTTTATTTTGCTGTAAAGTTTCAAGAGGAAGCCAGGGACATAGAAGACAAAGTTTTATAGAACAATTTGTCAGTTTTAGTGGTACAGATTTGGAGTAATCAAAAAACAGACGACAAGTCTTGCATGACCTTCATAAGCGAATTATGCAAAATTTTACGTGAACCAGCGCAATGGAACAGCACTTTTGGATTCTCCATTTGCAAAATATGCGCTTTTAAAGGGTGTTACACCTAAAACACAATCTTCTGTTCCCCAGGTGTGATCCGCAACACAGAAGCCCTGGACTACGAGAAGTCTCACAACCACATCCTGTCGGTGGTGGCGTACGACTGCGGCATGCTGCAGTCAACTCCCGTCATGGTCACCATCAAGGTCAACAAGCCTTGCATGGCTGGATGGAAGGGTGAGTACAGCTTCTATGGAGAACATTGGTAATAGGTCCAGACGGGACTTATTCGCCATTTGCTATCTACTTGATGAGACTTTCAGCTCCATGAGTCTTCAACGTCATTTTCGGCAAATGCTGGAACTTATGTATATAGGTACTCGGAGAATGCACTGGGAGTATTTCCATAAAAACGGGCTGAATAGTTGACGAGGTAAAAGAAAAAAACCTAAATCTACACTTTAAAATGCAGAAGTACCAACAACCCTATTTTAATCAATACAATTATATTTAAAACAAAGCATAGTCGTCAAAGCCAGTTATTAATATTTATCATTTAAATAGCAAGGAAAACTTGGAAACTTGAATTCCAATCTACAAGTCAACGCAATTGTTTCTTAAACTAGTTGCCATTCAATGAACAACAAACCGACAAACAAACTACAAGCAAACCTAGTTAAATAATAGATGTGCCCCGGGCAACTGCCTGCCCCGGGATACCCCGGCTTACCCCGGGATTATTATAACGAAGTGTATTTGTCCGAAGCAGCGATGGCATTCATTACGGAGTCTGGGCGCCATGCTTACCGTTAGTGGCGACTTTGTGCTCAAGCCTTTCAAAAGAAAACTTATTTAAAGATTAATTTTCTTTTCCACTCGATTGGAAATTCCACAAAAGAAAAGTTTATTTTGTGTTGAAGCTATTAGTTTTGCAATTTAATTTATTTGTCGTTTTATTAGAAAACTTGATGTTATAATTTTAAAAAGAAGTTTTTTTTTTTAATCCTTTTTACGATGCACGTGTTGAGAATTAATTTTCATGCTATAATTGTTAAGGTCGGACTTTTCCTAGGGTCAGTCCTGAGAGTATCTATGTTATATACTGCTCTTACGTATGTAATAAATTACTTTGACTTCGACTTTCAAAAAGATTTTTAACTTTTATCCTATGTAGCGTAAAAGTCTCAATCTATGAATGGACCTCAAACGAAGAAGTCGTTTTACTTTTTACTTGGACTTAGGTATTTCTATGCTACATTATTTTAAGATCACACAATATCATAACATATATTTTCTCATCCCCCCAGGCGTGGCCGAGCGCGTAGACTACGCACCAGGCACTGGCCCGCTGGCCCTGTTCCCGGGCGCGCGGCTCGCGACGTGCTCGTCGGACGTGCGCTGTCCCGGCGTCACGCGCATCCAGGCGGCGGTCACGCTGCGTGCCGCACGCGCCGGCGGCTGCGATAGGGACACGTATTCGTTGCACGCGCAGAGGACTATTTGTGGTATGTATTATTAATATGTAAATTAGTTTGCCCTTTTAGGCCCATAATCGTCAGTTATAGAAAGAAAATTGAAGGGGAAAATATGTATGGCCCTCGCTCAGCATAATGCTGCGAACCAAAACGAGACAGAGTCCCAGCGCTGGTTTTCAGCGATAGCCGGATCTTAAAACAACTGTTTAATATGAAGTGTATGATATACTAAACAAAGGTTGTATTTTGCAGGATTGGACCCGAAAACGATCGACCTACTACCGAGCCCCGGAGTTGGAAACGAATGGGCTAAGTCACTCAAACCAGATTCAGGTTAGTTACTGATTTATTCTTATTATATATAACAAGTCTTACAAAATTCTGGAAATTCCGATGTCTTTTATTTTACCATTCCCATTTACACAGTAAATAACATAATGGAAGTAATACCATAAAATAACACAAAGGCAGTGCTTTCTCTTATTAATTCTCTTCCAGCAGACCCATTTAACAGCTTTAGAACACACAGACAGATGTGTGTACAACAATTATTTTGCCTAGCCTGTCTATGAAATTACCACCGTTCTCGAAACATCTAGAACCTTCCACCCCCCTCTCCCCAGGCCGCGACGGCGAGCAGATGTTCGAGTTCGACGGCGAGACGACAGCGGCCATCGTGCCGGAGTCGGTGCTGCCTCACTCGCTGCCCGGCAGCTTCAGCGTCAGCACGTGGATGCGGCACGCGCCGCCCCCGGACAATGATAAGCATAGGAAGGAGCATGTCTTGTGTCTCGCTGATGATCATAGTAAGTATTCTAGTTAAAACGAACATCGGTTACAATTCAAAACACTTTTAAGGCCAGGTCCTTATATCCCCAAATTAGTGCAATTCCGCCAGCTTTTGACGGCGTTTTCACCTACTTCCCATAGGGGTTAGTCGTACGCAGATAAAAAATAGCCATTATTTTATTCTAACGTATAAGCTAAATTACTGCAATGTTTCATTAAAATCCATTCATTCGTATGTGCGTGAAGAAGTAATAAACGGATACTCAAACACACTCACCTGTTAGCATTTTGCAGATTGCGTATGGTCATCCGGCCATTGTATCACGTATGCAGTGATTTAGGCAACAAACTGAAACAAAAGATTCACCATATACTCGACTAAATATTGACGTGGTCCCCACAGAAATGAACCGTCACCACTACGCGCTGTTCGTTCGCAACTGCCGGCTGATCCTGCTGCTGCGCCGCGACTTCGGCGAGGGAGACCTCAACATCTTCCGGCCGGCCGAGTGGCGCTGGAAGCTGCCTGAAGTATGTACACTTTACCCTCCAGGTCCCACCAAGTCTCAACCAAGTCGTCCCATGTGTCTGCCATCTTATTGAATAGTCGCCTTTGTCTCAGCGGGCAAAACTATTCTGCTTATAGGTATAAGCCATTAAAACATCCGTTTAGGTGGTCTTCAATTTTCTTTTTTAATATTATTTAACGTCAAAAAATATAATTGACGCATCGTGGGCGCACCATGTAAGTATAATAGATTTAACAAATTAGCCTATATGACAGCTGGTTTTGCTATCGTGCAACCCACCCTAAGTGTCATTAAAAACTGGTTTGTTATATTCAAGAGCGTGCCAATAAAACACCTTATAGCGCAGTACCAATGTTTTGAACTTGTAACTATTCCCCAGGTATGTGACGACGAATGGCACCACTACGCCGTGAACGTCCGCTTCCCTAACGTCGAGCTGTTCGTGGACGGCGAGCCTTACCGCGCGCTGGACGGCAAGGGACCGGAGGTCATCGACGACTGGCCCCTTCACCCCGCCCATGGGGTCAATACGACACTTGTTATCGGTGCTTGCTGGCAAGGTAAACTGTCAACACATATCCAGTTCATGATAAATATCAAACATACATTTATTTTCCATACGCCATTTGTATATTTTACCGTAATGATTTATTTATTTATTGTCACATAGTTACTTTGCCATTACAGATATAACTTAAACCTAATTCGACATGTAACTTACAAATATGTTTCCTCAACTATATTTCCTTACATACTACACACACTTACATATCCTTATGTAAGAGGTAACCAGCTATTCTCTAACAGTCGCTCAAAAGGCGGTCTAACCTTGATGGTGTTACTTATTTCATTGTCTTTAAGCAATGAGATCAATTTCCCCCTTATTCCTAAAAAGGTGGTCCTCGGCCATATTTCGTATGTCATATTTTACTTACCATCAATTCCAATATACACCTTAAATCTACAGCAATATGTTCCAATCTCCCCAGGCACCGAGAGCGACATGAAGCACCACTTGCGCGGCTGGCTGGCGGGGCTGGGCGTGTCGCGCGGCGCCGCGCAGCCGCCGCGCGCGCTCGCCTGCCTCGCGCACTGCCGGGAGGGACTCAGTCTCGCGCCTGATCTATGTGAGTACATTCGAAACATATATTATATCATGTATTTGTTGTTAAACACATTCTAAACATTTAGGGTGCGTCTACACGGTGCATGTAGCTGAAGCAAGTTAACATGCCTAAGACAAGAGCACGCGGGTGGGTTCTCGCCTTGGTACATGCGCGAGAATACATATTGAGAGCACGTCAATGTCGGTCCTGCTTGTGATCTCTCTCCGGTGGTGCCGGATTGCCGTCCCATCGGACGCAGAGAGTGAAGGAATAGTGAGTGCACCTGTGTCTGCGCAAATGCTTGTGCACTATAATATGTCCTGCGCAGTTGGCTTATCTCCTTACATGAGAACAGCCGCCGTGGCCTTCGTTCTTGGACGTGTTATATAACTAACTTTCTGATCATCTTTTTATATTATATGTTCAACATGTTTGAATGTGTTCCAGACCTGAAGTCGGTGTCAGTGGAGGGCGACGGCGTGGCGGACGTGGAGACACTGCTGCGCCGCGTGGCGTACGGCGACGCTCGCGCCTTCCCCACGCCCGGCAGGCGTAACGTGCACGTCGCTACTACCATCACGTATGTATTCATTATTATATTAGCTGTGGTTTATTTAGTTCTAAAAAGAACTAGCTAGCTAGAACCGCCAACGGTTTCCCCCACTTCCTGAGGAAACTTCTTTTTGCGCTGGGATAAACAGTAGGCTGTGTGTTATTCTCATATATAAGCCACATGCATTGCTGCCAAGTTTCATTTAAATCCTTTGAGCCGGTGACTGAAGAAATTATAAACAAGCATGGACATGCACACACTCACAAACTTTCGCATTATTTTACATTGTTGTAATACTCTGGTCTCATAATTGAAAATCTGGTCTCATAATTGCTAATTAACATCTATTTCTTCTCTTACCCACAGTTGCGACAACGGCCGCATAATCAAGGCGCGACCCGCAGAATCCTACATAATGGTGCTGGCGCCGCAGACGCCCAGCATCCTGCTGAACGGCAGCGAGGACCTCGCGCGGGACTACGCGCACTTCCGCGCCGGACTCACCGTGTTCCCGGACCTGTCCGTCAGAGTGCTGGCTGGGAACTCGCATCCTATCGCTGGTGAGTAAAATTCCTAAGAAACAAACTATTTTTAGGTGTTAGCCGGTGCTAGAGGTGTGGGAAGAGGTATGGGACGCATGTGCGGAAAAACTGTATATCAGTATGTAGTGGTAATTTTGAATGTAACAGAACACGAGTTTTTAGTCAGTAAGAGTCTGACACACCCTCACCGCTGCTAACCCACAGCGGGAGGAGTCATTTGATGATATTCGACGTCGTTAAAAAAAAAGCCCAGCAATACACGAACCGTTGCGTCTGCTCGAGCGGTTCGTGTATGTGCGTCCATAGAACTCTGCAGCTCACTGTGCAGTCGACAGCTTGAAGCTGTCGTCCCTATCTGCTTCAAACGGTCCATGTATTGCCGGCCTAAGATGACTATAATAGTTTTGACTGATTTAATTTTCTAAGTACCTACTTAAATTCACGCAATGTTTCGAATCGCCATTAACTCTGCTTCTCATCAACAGAAGCCCGCCAGAAGCTGGACTCGTGCGTAGTATCAGTGTACCCGGCGCTGAACCCCGACCACGAGGCGCTGTCGCTGCGCTGCGCGGCCGAGCTGCCGCAGCGCTACGACATCCGCGCCGCCGTCACGCGCGACGGCGTCATACTGTCGGGCGCCGACACCGTGCATAACTATCAGAAGGTACGCATATATTATTGACAGAAGCTGGACTCGTGCGTACTATCAGTACACGAGGCGCTGACTACAGGACTTTGTAACTAGCAAGCTGTGTGCAGAGTCCTGAGAAACTACTTTCTTACTAGCGTGTGAACTGCATTACTGCTAAGTTCTATCAAATTCCATTTTACGCCGAACAGGAAAATCATCTATTCAATAAATACAGATGTACTTTCACATGTTTTGGTAGGATTATTAGTAGGGATTGTTCTATGAGACTGCTTAATGTTGCAGGTGCTGCGTGAGATCGAGTACAGCAACAAGAAGCCGGCGTACTACCTGAACCGCGTGTTCAAGCTCACCTGCTCCGAGCTCAACGGCCGCTTCACCAGCAACGAGTACGTGCAGACGGTATGTACATACGGACTTTGTATTTATGTGTTGGGAGTATTACAAAATGTAGGCAAAACCGAAGTTAGCTGTCTTGCTGTATAGGATATGTTTTATGGAACTAGCTTTTGGCTATTCCTCTATAAATGGACTTTTTAAGGCCCAATTTCATCACACACACGTGCTATGAAGTTTTAAGTTCAATTTTCAAAGTCAATAGTGACGCATTTTAAGAAAAAAAAGTTGACATTAAAAATGGGCGTAAGCGCATCCAAACCCACCACCTTTATAGTAAAAATATTATTTGTCTAACTTTAAGGTGACCAAGATACGGTAAATGTAGTGCCCAAAAGTGACATGGGTCAAGAGAGAATGGGGCCGGAAAATAGATATTGAATACTGTCGTGTTGTTAATATTTCTTTCTGTAAACCGTTTTAACATAATAAATAAATACATGTAATATTATTGTTCATGCAGCTGACAGTGGTCCACCCGCACATGTCTGGCGCGGGCGAGGCGGGGCTGGCGCGCGAGCTGCACCCCAGCGGCGTCGCCGACAAGATGGACGCCGTCGCCAGGGACAAACAGGTACTGAACACGTTTAGTAACGATGGATCATAGTTGAATGTGTCCTTAGCTTGTTTCAATTCAAGATGAGTGATCGTTTGTATTTATAGCAAATTCTATGTGTTTTGTAAAATATGTAATAGTGAATTTTGGCTGTTAAAAAATGGAAAGTCTGACAATGAGAGATTGGTTTTGCAAGTCTCGGATCCGCTATGTACACGAAGCAATTCTAGTTGAGGCAATTATATATCAACTTTCTGAAAGATTTTCATGAGGTTGCTGTATAGCAAATTGCCATAAGTGTACAGTTCCTTTTGAATATAAAAAGCTAGTTGACAGTTGCTACAAAGTTGATATGTGATATGTGCTAAGCGCCTCTTTTCAGGATTCTTAATGATCGGTTTAAGAATGAGAATACTTATTTGCACAAAAACATGGTATAAAAGGTGTTACAAAATTCCAATTTGATCACATGTTTATCTAAAATTATGTAGTTTGCAAAATTGTTATTGAACCGTAAAAAATACTTTAGGTACATTTTTATTTCCGTATTCGGTTGGGTAGAAGTCAATCATATAATTCTATATAGTGACGTGTATATTGCCCCCGTACAGTCTGAGCACGGCCACCACGGGCACGCGCTGGCGCCGCGCGTGTACGCGGCGCACGCGCTGCGCGACGCGCACGCGGCCGACGTGCCCGCGCCGCGCCTCATCGACCTGCACGCCGAGCCGCACGCGCAGAGTTAGTATACACACTACATACGCTGTAACATACTGTATTTAGTACGGCGAAACAAACTTATACGAAAATATAACAAAGTCCACAGATTAACAAAAAAAAAACTTAAATCTAAGTTAAAAAATATGCAATTCATACCATTGTCCATGGTTTAAAAAGAAAAAAACAAAGTTTGAACACATCCTTTTGCGAAACATAGTTGTGATGTAAATGTTAATTTAACTTTTGCAATAAAAAAGAATAAAAAGTGTTAAAATCGATTAAAAAACCAGCAATTTCCGACATACGATTTCTTTAAATCAAAGTGTCTACCAATTACTCCGTCTACCAAGTACTCTTAGGGGTGATTTTTCAATCCCCAGATAACTTTTATCTGAAGAATTTGTTTGATGCCTTGACAGCTTTTATATAGAAAATATGTCAAGCCGCCATATTTATTTCTCAAATAGAAGCTAACTGATGATTGGGAAATCAGCCCTTAATTGCAGTCATAAAATACCTACCCACTTACCCCCAGATCACGTAGCCCTGCTAATCGGCGTGGTGTCGTGCGGCGTGCTGGTGGTGGTGGCGGGCGTGGCCCTCGCGCGCGCCCGCGCCCGCACGCGCGCGCCCGCGCGGCACTCGCACGCGCTGCACGAGCTGAGGAACAGGACTGACGCCGAGATGGCCTGGGATGACTCCGCGCTCACCATCACTGTCAATCCTATGGAGGAGGTAACTATGTCGTCACAACTCACAGATTCTGTGCCTTACAAAGTCCATTGTTTCTAAATACATGCAGTGCTTGAAGACATCACATAACTCATATTTAGCAATGTTTAACTTGACCCATGATGGACTTAGTTTTTCAATGCGTCGAGCAACATTTGCGTCATTTTGAATATTAACTTTTGGTATCACTATCCGCTTATTCTTGTGTCCAATCTTATGGGTATACCTTCAGCAGAAACAAAATAAATTGGAGAATAAAAGAGAAAAATTAAAAGAACCATCTATAATAACATGGAGTCTGCCGGTGACCCTGGATGCTGTAAAAGATCCGAAACATCGTGATTAAATAATATTCATATATAAATTCGTAAAAGTAGTTTTATTCAAATACCTATAATAAAGTTTATACGTTTCGCCTACAGCAAGCAGTGCCGTCGTGCGGCACGCACGCGGGCGCGGACAGCTCGGACGGCGAGTCGTGCTCCGACTCCGACTCCGACCACCACGACTCCTCCGACGACGACGACGAAGGTAACACTCATATATAACTGTATACTTTGCATATAGGTCTAGCTGCTGTCCGCGGCTTCACATGTGTCTCGGGGGAACTTCTTCCCGTAACAGGGCACAATATAGCCTATTTTACTGAAAGATAGCTTCCCTACTGTGAGATATTTTGAAATTAGTTGTATATCATTTAGAAAAAATGAAGTAAGATCACATTTGTCTACATATTCCGGTTACAGTTACAATTATGTATAAAGAAAGTAAACCTCTTAATTCTGCAATAGCAATATAACAAATCAGTTATCAAGACAGTTCTAATAAACTCAACGTGTGCCATGTTGTACTAATGATTCACATATTGCCACTTACAGAATCCTATTTGTATTTTTATACTTTATAAAAAAAAATAAGCTCAATCCTGACGCACTGTGGCATGGATTTCGGGTTTCATAGACATCCGATTAGTAACCTCGAAAGTGATGACTTTTATGCCTGAATATCTGTCGGAAGACCACATACATACTTTAAAATTGTACCATTATAGTATAGACTCATAAACGGCTCATTGAGAATTTTTTATTAAAATATTTGTATGAAGCCGACAGAATAAAAGGACATATCTCCGGTCTCGCACAATTGGCCCTAATTATTATTCAGGGAGTCAATCTTTGAATTATTTGAATTTTTTTGCTATATTGCATTATGAGTCCAGGGGTGCGAAACATTTTTTTTTTTTTCAATTTATCAAAAGTTTAACTTTATTCCAGCTTAGCGTCTATATCTAGCGCAATAAAAATAGGAATATGAATAGGACCATGAATATATGTGAATATAATTATAATAAATATATATTTAAGTGACAATTATTTAACATAATCAAATATAAGTCATAATTAATTTGGAAACAATATTATAAAATGGCAATCTTAAAAAACATAAATTCAAAAGACAAGTATTCATGAAACTAAAATTAATGTCATAATAACAATCACACTCCAAATCATCACGATCATTGAGGGCCCCGATTCTCCTAAGTTAATAATGTCAAAATCGAATGGAAATCGAATCGCAATAGCAGTTTTAACCATATCGGGCATTCTGCTACTAATATAAGACCAATCGTATTCCAACGATATTCGATTGGTTTGCGATTGGTCTGCTATTTTGGTGATTTTGGTCTATACGGTAGTTTGCTCTACAATCATATTGCAATAGTTAATCATTTGCAGACAAAATGATTCATTATTGAAAAACAGAAAAGGATAAAGACGTTTATTTCAAAGAAAAAATAGCGGAATACCACATACGTTTCAATCGTAATCAAGTCGTGATTGGATCGAAGTCGAACGTGAATCGTATGTTGCTTAAGTAAAATTAGGAGAATCGGGCCCCAGAGTCCGAATCAGAGTCAGAGTCCATTTCAGAGTCAGAGTCTAAATGAGAAATGTCTGTGAATTCAAGCTCAGGTTGTTGAAGCTTAAGTAGATCACTAAAGAAAGTTTTCTTTTTTCTTCGCATCAAAAGTGGGTCTTATCTATGAAATAAATGGATCCGAATAAAGAAGAAAAAAAATTAAAATGTCTTCATTGGAACTCACTCTACTTTTCTTATGGGAGTTGTGTTCCCTGAATCTTCGGAAATCCATGTTGCGGGCTTCTGAAGCCTCTTCAGAGAGGTTTCCAATTAGTACGATCGCATTTCAAGTAATGATGTCAGCTCCATGAAGTAGCAGTTTGTGCACGGTTGCAGACATGTAGTACCAATTATACAAGGACACGTACCTTTCAGCAGTTTTGTATGCGTAATCTTTGAATTTTACAGTATCCACATCCTCACCGAAAGTTATCGCTTGCAAAATAACAGCAAACCTGTGAATCAGTTCCGCATCGAGTCCTGTTATATCGGCAGTTTTCACTGGATCTTCAAAGAATTTTCTCGCTATATTACCGTCATTGATCGCACCACTACATCTATTATTTTTATTAATATTTTAATAATTAAAAAAAAAAGTTTAATAATTTAAAAAAAATGTTTCGCACCTCTGGCCTTATAATAAAATATATCAAAAAATTTCAAATAATTCAAAAATTGACTCCCTGAAAAATAATTAGGGCCAATTGTGCGAGACCGGAGATATATCTTTTTATTCTGTCGGCTTCATACAAATTTTTGAATAAAAATTTCTCAATGAGCCGTTTATGAGGCTATACTATAATGATACAATTTTAAAGTATGTATGTGGTCTTCCGAAAGATATTCAGGCATAAAAGTCATCACTTTCGAGGTTACTAATCGGATGTCTATGAAACCCAAAATCCAGCCCACAGTGCGACGCAACATATGCTCACTTTGGAAAAACATTTAAACTAATCAAAACCTTTTACTTTTCATTACAGTGATGCCGGGCAAGGAGCACAAGTACAGGAACATCAGCCAACTGGAGTGGGACAACAGCACCATGTAATGCGCCCGCGCACCCCCACTCCCCCCCTCGCTCTGTCCTCTCTCGCCCGCGGACGACCTTGTTTCTACACACGACTTCTACTACTTACTGAATCATAAGATACAGACTCACGCTGTGGTAATTTAAACCCTGTGCAATGGAGTTAAGATTGAAAGTCGCTTAATAATATTTCTTGTTTTATAATACAGATTGGAGATGTATTTGTTGACACTTCTTGTTTCTCGATTGCATGTATTTGACTTTATCGATTAGTGATGAGTTGATTTCTTCTTTCTATCTTTATTGTATCTTTGGATACCTATTTTTTATTTCTTAAACAATCTTTTGATTTCTTTCAGGGTTGTTCTAATGTCTTGAAAAAAGTCAATTTATTGTGAGTTCTTAAGACTTTCTATGTCTCACATATCTGTATAGAAGTTAAGCGTAAAATGAGAATTGATGTATAGTGGTGAAATGATATTAAAGATCAGGGAATTACGATCAAAATAATGTATTTAGGTTATAATGTTTAAAAGTACTTAATAAATTATTCGAACAAGTGTTCTGTCCCTGTATCTGCAACTTAGATGACTTTATATTGCAACTTTGAAAGTATAGTGCGCAGGACGTACTCTGGTAATATCGCCCATTTTACTACAGTGTCGTGTATAGAAACATCGCCGTTGAATCGAAGCGAGAAATCCAGTACATTTCGGTAACGGAATTGATTTCTATAACCGGTCGGTTATTGTACCTATGTAGTTTGTATGGAAGCTTTCGGCACAAACACGCGTGGCACAAGACTTCGTGTGCAACGCGCTTTATGTACGCGTGCGCAAAACATTGCGACAGTTGTGTCACCTACGACATTTGAGATTATTTTATACATTTGAGATTATTGAAACACGAAAATCTGGCTATAATATTTGTAATATTCATTTAAAAACTTCAGGTTTTCACCAACTGTCAAACAACTGTCAACGTCATAAATGTCATTTTGACGTTTGCATCGAGTGACGCGAGCGCGATGCGTGCACAGAGCGCGGCCGCATACATTTTATTTGTAGTCTATTCTAAGGTCTTTAAAAAATGATCATATCAAATTTATACGTAAAACGAAATATTATTTGACTCCTCGCTTGCTTTCGTAGAAGGAAATATGTCGTTGTTCTAAAATATAGAGCTCTTACACTTTTTCTATTCGTTTCTACACTTAAGACAAATGAAAAAAAAAACTGTATGTATTAAATCGTAGTCGTTGTAATTTCGTATGGAATCGGTCATAAGAGGATAATTAGTATGTAAGCGGTCAGATACTATGATTGTATATTATTGGATACATAAGATAACGTACGCTTCACAGATTGTAAACCGTTGTGTTGCGAGCCGGGGCCTCCCCGGACATTCCGCATTTAGTTGAGTACAAGACAAAAGACGCATTTATTTACGGTACAAAATGCTTCGTTATTTCCCCAAGTGTGTAGTTTTTAAAGTATTTGTCTCTCGACAAAAAATGTCCAACACTTAACCCTTTACGAGCTTCTCGACAAAATCGGCTTAAATGTATATTAGGCACAGAGTTATTTGAAAAAAAAAATAGATGTACGATATTATACACATTATACAGATGGTATCGGTTTAGGATCAGCTACTATATAATGAACTATATTAATTATATATATATTTTGAATGCGTTAAGGGATTTTTACTAACAATTAGGTACTAAGTGGCTATGTGTTAGTGACGCTCGCGACCTCTGGGAAATGGCAAACGAGACGCGTCGTCGAATAGGCGTAAGGTTAGTTAGTGGTCAGTCGTCAGTCTGTCGTCACGCCGGCGTCCCGCTCGGACGTGCATATCAGGACCGTTTGCCATATTAGCGTAGATGTGTGAGTGGGACGTACAACGGTAAGCAATGTTGTGGACATAATCATCGGTGTACTCTTGTAGGTGACGTCACGTGTTGTTTTCTCTATCGTTTCTCTGTTCTGACTGCGTTGTGTTTACGTTAAGTTTTGCTGTGAAGCCGTCTCTAGTGGCTGCTGGGACTATGACGGAACGCAATACAATAATATTAAGAGCAGCTGAACTTGTCGCGTAATGTCCGCATGTCACAGGGACGCTTCACGCGGAGGAGCAGCGAGCAATGTGTTTGGGTACTTGTTAACTTTTCTAAATTATTTCGTTAGTAGATGAACAATTTTAGTGCCATTTAATATTTCATACAACGAGTTGTTTTCCACCAAACGGTTGCTCGTTGTTCTCGTTATTTGTTGATGTCCACCCGACAGCCGTCCAGTGCCCATTTCCCCCGCCTCCCCCCATTTACTTGTTAAGATCTGAACAGTTGGAGTCCAAGCTCAAACCCGCACAAAGGAAGCATCCCTGAACATTCAGTCTGTCCTAAAGTATTACTTGAGGTAGCTACTTATATTCTTTTTTATCATTACTATTTTATTGTAATACATTTTATTTTTTCTTTTTGTATTATCTCGGTATTATTACTGTATAATTAGGGAACTTCTTTGATGTATGAATTATTATATTTTAGCTAAAAATAAAGTTGGTTTAAAATATTTCTTAGTGTTTCATTTACTTTACTCACAACATACAACCCTACACACGATTTATTTGTAGTTTTATAAAAGCTGACGATAATGATGTTTTAAAGAACATAATTGAGGAGTTCGTGGCTGAATAACGTAAGTAAATATAGACGTACTTACTACTCGTGTCATTGAAAGCCGAAAAAAGTTCAAGAAAAAAGTCGTGGTGGCCTAGTGGGCAAAGAACCTCTCGAGTACGAGGGCGCGGGTTCGATTCCAGGTCAGGAAAGTACCAATGCAACTTTTCTAAGTTTGTATGTACTTTCTAAGTATATCTTAGACACCAATGACTGTGTTTCGGATGGCGCGTTAAACTGTAGGTGCCTGCTGTCATTGAACATCGTTGGCAGTCGTTACGGGTAGTCAGAAGCCAGTAAGTCTGACACCAGTCTAACCAAGGGGTATCGGGTTGCCCGGGTAACTGGGTTGAGGAGGTCAGATAGGCAGTCGCTTCTTGTAAAGTACTGGTACTCAGCTGAATCCGGTTAGACTGGAAGCCGATCCCAACATAGTTTGGGAAAAAGGCTCGGAGGATGAGGATGTCATTGAAAGCCGAAACCGGCATACTTGCCAAAAGCTTAGATGAGATGATATAAGAACACAGTGATTTTACCTAGATCTTAGGGATGATTTATATTAGGCCGGGCCGTGTCCGGGCTTTTACGAAATTCTAAAGACTACCGTCGTTTGTGGCCCGGACGGGCCACGGATCATGCACTGTGTAATATAAACTGTTTCATACAAAATGTATGTAACGTTTCACATCCGTGTCCCGTACGAGGCAAGCGCTGATATATAACAATAAAACTGCTAAACTGAAATTTCCTGTTGCCGCGCCATCTACCGGATTTCAAAAGGAACTGCTTGACAATCAGGAAGCTACGTCACGAGTAGTGGACAGGGTGGCGGGCGGCTGACAGCCGAAACAAGTTTCAATGATCTTAATAGAGGGCGCTTGATACACATGATACATTATTGTTGGAAAGTATCTTGGCAAAATCCTTCCACCCAAGTCATTACAGGGACATATGCAGTACTTGGTGGTCCTGTCTGCGGTTCCACCCACGTCCCGAAGGAATTACTTCCCGCACTCGGAATACGTAGTCTTATCGGGCTCTAAATCGACCTGTACCTATACAAAATTTCATTTAAATCTGTGACCGGAAAAAAATGATTTTCTAAAAGACTGACTAATAAGAACCATTATTTTTTAACACTGACATCACGCCTGTTATGCATGGTGCTTCCTACAGACAGAAAATATACAAATCACACAATAAATAGGTAGGAGTATTAAAGAGTACATAAAGGGTTAGTAAAGGAGCATATAAGGCAGTAGGTAAGGAAGTAGGTAAGTACCTAAGGAATTTCATAAGTAAGTATGTATATAGAGTACATAAGATGGTTTATGGAGGGTGTATATAGGGGTAGCACATAAGGGAGTGCATGGGAAAATATTTCAATGTGATGTCCTTTTAACACATATCGGGGAATCTATTATTAGGGATTTTATGTTATCGACGCCAAAAATATCAGAAGCGCTTCGATACCTTTTTTTAAACATTTGTTTGCCTTTGTAAGTAGTTTTATGTCGCAGCTGGATTGTATGATTCGCCATTTACCTACATTACGGCTAGCCGTGATCAAAATCAAATCTGTTCTAAAATGTTGCGATTTCTAGCCATCAGTAATTAAGCTGTCTTACTGCCAGAGTTTATTTTACGAAGGTTGTAAATGAACTTTACAAAAGGGCTGTTTTCCAACCAAGTCTGAATAGGGAAAATTATTCTTCCTAAAGATACCTACTTACGTAAACTACGACTGATAAATGTAGGTACCTATGTAGGGGCTACTTATTTTATTTTCAGTGGGTTAAATGTCAATAACTGCAACTGTGTCTTAGGTATAGGTAATAATCGACGACGATGTCGTTTGCAGTAAGCGAAAAAAACACTGACAAAATATGAAGATTCGACGAACCAGAGAACTCAGAGAACAAATCAGAGAAGATGGTTTCGATAAATTCTAGAGATTAACATACTTACCGTCGGTAAACTCGATAGTACAAGGCCAACTAGTATGTCAAGTAATAGTGAATTCTCTGTCACGCCCTACTCTGTGCATCGCTGCGCAAACCTTATAAAACGTTCGCCAAACACTGCATAATACACGACAGGAGACCCGCCTAATGAGAGCAAGGGAAACGCACTTACCTAACACATACAAGTGGAAGAGAGGAAGAGTACAAAATGTAGTAAATGCGCAACATGGAGCGAGAGAGCGCGCGGTGGGGCGAGACGGGCGGGAAGGCGAGACGTGTCGCAGTTGGTCGCCGCTGCTGAATTATTGAAGCGGGCGACCGCCCTTTGGGCAGCGAGTGGCGGCGGGCGAGCGGGCGAGCGGCGGACGAGCGCGGGCGAGCGGGCGAGAGCGCGGGGCGACTGTTTGCCGCGGCCACTTGCCGCGCGCCTTTCCGACGTCACACCAATTTTGAATTTGCAACCGCCATCTTTGGCCAGTTTTTTGGTTTTGGTTGAGTGCAGTGACCGGTGCGTGAATGTTCACTTAGTGTTAGCTGTCACTTTGCAGTTGTTTAGTATTTGTTGTGCACTTCTACGGCTATGGATAGTGATCACTGCTGACTTCGGAGTGCCATCAGATTTTGCAGGTTTGTCAGTTTTTCTTTAATTTTCTTTAACTCGAAACATTTTCCAATGAGACTTTAAAATTTTCTGTGACGGCGAGTCAAGCTCACTAAGATTTTATAAAGCATGAAGTTAACTTTCTAAACGGACTAGTGCCTTCTACAGACAGACTTAGCTCAGGCCTTCGAATTATAAGTAAAGGCCTAAAACGCACTTTAATTCCTCTCCACTCGTCATCACACGGTAGGAGAACTTAAAGACAATACATAAGTACCTACTATACCTCTAAATCCTGTTACAGGATAACAGGAGAAGGAAAAATATATTAAATAATCTCGACAGCGTCGGAGGCTCACGTAGGGACCCAAAAATTATATTAGATATGTCTAAGCACATACTAGGTATGTGCTTAGAGTGCGTAGGGACCCAAAAATTATATTAGATATGTCTAAGCACATACCTAGATACCAATATTATTATATTTATTACACACAAAGCCTTGGAATTTTATATTGGACAATTAACACTTTGGACAATTAACACCTAACAATTAAAAGGAATAAAACGATAGGTGCCTAGTTTCGGATATGTTCAATAGGTTATTCCAAATTAATACTTATGTACATCACAATCAGGCGTACTTAGGTACATTTTGCGCGAATTCCATCTGTAGGGCACAAATCTCCTGGACTAAATAGGTACTTACATAAAAAATATAATTAGGTAAATATTAACTGTTTAAGGAAATACTTACCTACAGTCAGAGCCTTCAATCAATTAATCAGGTATTCCCATTCATCGACTTAGTGACTGCAAAATTTTCGGAAGCTGCAAGTTTACTGGCTTTTATATCCTCCTCTGAAAACTGGAGCTGGAAAATTACACCTAGGTATCACTATTTTCAAAAAAAGTCGTGGTGGCCTAGTGGGTAAAGAACCAACCTCTCGAGTATGTGGGTTTGGGTTCGATTAGAGGTCAGGCAAGTAAGTACCAATGAGACTTTTCCAAGTTTGTATGTACTTTCTAAGTATATCTTGGACACCAATGGCTGATAAAAAGGTGAAGGAAAACATCTTGAGGAAACCTGGACTATAGTCTGAAATCACCAACCCGCATTTAGCAAGTGTGGTGATTAATGCTCAATCCTTCTCCTTGTGAGAGGAAGCCTGTGCCCAGCAGTGGGACGATAAAAAGGCTGTAACAGTAAGGTCGGAAAATAGTAGTATGAGCCGCTTCGCAGAGAAATAAGAACAACCTTAATTGAAACGTCAAGTAGATGTTTGGGCTGAGCAAGCTCTGTTGGCTTCCGAAACTTCCGTCATATAGGAAAACATAGGCACCGTTTGACGATATCAGTTCCAACTCATCATCAGATTGTGTTTGTGCACCCCATATAGCTCTCCTCATCGCTAATACGGTGGTGGCTGTCTACAGCCTCGGTCACAGCAGCGTCTTTCATCCGTAGCGCAAGCCGTTTATCACGGCATGTGAATATGAGTGACATAATCTGTCACTTTCTTGTTGGCGTTACACCTATTAAAACCTTGGCTTGGCCCTCTACGATGGCAAGAGACTGATCTATTGTGACGTTATATCGTTATTGTGTGTGGTGTGGAAAATTACGCAAATGACGTCGTCACTCTAACGTGCTCTCGTATTGCTAGAACTGTGTGTTGTTCTGGCTTCGCCGCTGTAGATACTTATAGGATATATAGGATACTTCAAACGCTGCTAATAGGTATCTAGTTGTCTAATCGGCAACGATATTCTTGAGTTGAAGTTAACGTGTTCACTCAGTGTACACCTCCTTGTTGAGGATATTTATAGCTTATAATAACTGATCCCGCGAACTTTGTATCGTTTAAACCTTCCATGGTCCTCTACAAACATTTTAAAAACAAAATAAGCTAAATCGGTCCAGCCATACTCGAGTTTTTGTCAGAATTCAATTTTATATATAAGATTTAAACTGGTTGACACTTCCCGTGATTCCAAAGTTGGCTTTGATTTGATCAACTAATAAGCTTTGCAAAACTTAAAACTTTGCAATGGTAACACTAAATAATGGTACATAACTGCAGATAGAAATTCCAATGCACAATTAACTCACACTTACACCAAAGATTTAGTGCAAATTAAATCGCTCACGGAATGATAGAATCCGCGGAATTGATATCGTAGTTTGCAAGATGAAAGAGTACGTTTCATGGTATTGAGGAAGTTTGTTTGTTAAGGGCTTTTAAAACTTTACCCAAAATAATTGTATTCATAATAATTAATGATGAGTTAGTAGGTATATGATGCAGGTGCATCTTTTTTAATTCACGCAATTATTAGGGCTCCAGCTTTCGGCGCCTAATAAATTAGATTTAGGATATGCACAAATACATCCCTTTAAAATCACTGAAGTAAAAACTTTAAATGAAACATCGTGTGAGTAGGCAGACGCGTCAGACCGTGAGTAACGTATTTACAAACAACATCAGAACATTAGCCACGAGCCCCACACATTGTCGCCTACACAACGAGCCACTCGTCTGTAACGCGTAATGTAATAACTGCCCTCCGACCTCCGCCCTCCGAGGGTTACCTGCGATCAGGTGACACGGAGGGTGACAAATTAGCCATTGTCGGAAATTAGTGGCTGTGGGTGAACTCATCTGCAGAGGATCATGACACCCCTTTCAATGCTACGGAGATTGTGCAAGGATTATGTTGCTACTCCCTCGTTCATGCAGATATTATTATGTATGTCCATAAAATATTTTTATGTGGCAATTCTCACAAGACATGAGTTGTCTGAAAAACGACGTTGTGAAATATCATGTAGGTACTTAATGAGGCTTCAACAAAATACAATACTTCTTCTTGCTACTTACTCATGAAAAGGGTTAGAATTACGAATAACAGCTCTTGTCGCAACTGTAAGTATTTCCCTTATTTGTTCCTTCGGCTCACAGGAACTTTCAAGATAACTATTTTGTTTCAATTTGATGAATTACAAAACAGGTGATGAACGATGAAGATAGATAAAACTCAGCACCGCGTCACGTTACATTTTCAACCGACTTCAAAAAAAGGAGGAGGTTCTCAATTCGCCTGTATTTTTTTAGGTGCAGTACAGTTTAGGGAACTCCTTAATGGTTGATAGCAGCTTCATAATGTTTGGGTTTATTTTATTCGTGGTGACAAGATCTTTAAGCTGAGATGGGTTATGACTGCCACAGCAAGGTCAGTGATGCAGGTGCAGTACAGTTTAGGGAACTCCTTAATGGTCGATAGCAGCTATATAGTGTTTAGGCGTATTTAATTCGTATTGATGTGCACTTTAAGCTGAGATGGGTAATATTGCAGATTCGATAGTGAACACAAAACACAGTTTAAGGATATTCTAAAAGGAAATGTTTACCGACGTTTAAGTATTGGAAGGAAGATTTCTTAACCTCGTTATTTCTGCCAACGCCCTGTCGTCGTGTGGTAACTTGTTGGCATCCAAATCTGACAAAACTATACCTTCTATACTTCTGACACGACTTAGCGCAAAATACCTCTTATTTGGGCTTATATTCTTTGTATTGATAAGAACTTTCCACTTATATGGATAGTGACAACTATTCGTATCACTAAAAAACTGTAAATAAAAAACTTTTTTACAAAAAAATTAAACCGACTTCCAAAAACACTAAAAAGCAAAAAAAAAATAATTAAAATTCTACAGTAACTGGTCGTTACTTTGGTTTCCCTATGATATAAATATTTTGAGGTTCTATTGTTGAAGTACTTTTTGAAATTAGCCAGTTTAGAATATAGAGAAATTATTGTATTATATTACCCCACATTTTAATGAACGAAACCTACCAAAGTTAAATAAAATATCAAAGGCTGTTGGAAACAGTCTCGACTCTCGGATTCGCTTGGCAATGTTTTACATGAAATAACATTGTAAAAATGTAGGTACATAAATGGGTAAACCCAAAAAAAAAATTAAGTTTTTCAGAACTTTGTTTTATATTAAGTATACCAAGTCGTAAACGTGCCGTATTTTTAGGCCATTACATCCATTCCCTTCCACATTTATTTTTTCAGTAAGTATTTACTGTATTTCCCTCTGGACCAAAGATGCTACGAAACGCATAATCCACTGCAAAACAAATATATTATCTTCTCTTATTGTCAACACAAATCTACATATTACACCGCTAAGTGTGGCTGTCAAATATTTGCGGGCAGTAATTGGCGCGGTCCCGGGTTCGCTTCCCGGCTGTTGACACGATGGGGTGACGACTCACGCCAAAGGGAATGTGTCATTACTGTGGATAATTGGATTGTGGCTATTAGGGCATTGATTAAATTAAAGGTTTTGGACTGAAACAATTTATATACTTACAGGATCTAAGTATATCTTAGACACCAATGACTGTGTTTCGGATATCACGTTAAACTGTAGGTCCCGGCTGTCATTGAACATCCTTGACAGTCGCTACGGGTAGCCAGTAAGACTGACACCAGTCTAACCAAGGGGTATTGGGTTGCCTGGGTAACTGGGTTGAGGAGGTCAGATATGCAGTCGCTTCTTGTAAAACACTGGTACTCAGCTGAATCCGGTTAGACTGGAAGACGACCCCAACATAGTTGGGAAAAAGGCTCGGAGGATGATGAGGATCTAAGTACCATTTTAATAACTTCTTCTTAGCGTTTATATCATCTTGTGACGGGGCCCGCTTTCCGTATCGTCTTCTTCCTCTTCGCTCTGTCCAGGGCATCTTCTTCTTTGAGTTGGCAGGTTTTAATATCTTATTTCTCTTGGTTCCATCGTTCTCAATAAACATTTGTAGTACGCCTGATTATGGCAGAGTACGGCTAGAACTGGAAATGTAAAACCTTATAACTTGTACAAATAAATGTTTATTTCTTTCTTTCCAATAATTTTGCAGCGATGTTACCTACTTAATTGATTGTTTTTATTTTATCTATAAAGAAAATTTCAAAAAGTTTGATAAATTAAATTATACCTACGTAAGTTAAGAGATTTCAGTTTAAGACCATCTATATTCTGTAATATTTATTCTGTATTTATTTTGTTGCAAATTACTAAAAGTGATTGACAAACTATTTAATATTAGATATACACACATCAAAAGTGTCTAGGGATCAACATATATTTTTGCAATAACTTTTCTCCTGATTGATATTAATTAAAATTTTCTTTAAGGATTCATCAAATAAAGTGTTTTCGTTTGTCACAGTAACGATAAACCAAGTCACCTTTGCACTAATAAAGAAATTTGCCATTTTCCTAATAAAGGGATTTTTGACATTTGAAACACTAACACAAAAGTTCGAAAAAAAAGACTGAAATAACAGTTTTCTTTAAAAGTTTATTGGGTAACTTAAACAATTAATAATCCGTGTTTCTACCGCGAACACTAACAACACAAGAACATCGGTTTGGCATACTCAAAATGAGTTCATCCAAATCACGATGTGGAATGGCCGCCCATGTTCGTTGCAACAACAAAAAAAGGTCTTCTTGCGACTGGATACCCTCCATATTCGGCAGAGCTCTTCTCTGTAGCATATCCCATGCATGCTCAATCGGGTTCAAGTCTGGCGACTGAGCAGGCCAGGGCAGGACATTGATGTTAGCTGCCGCGAGAGTCTGTCTTACAACTCTTGCGGTGTGCGGTCGTGCATTATCATGCATTAACTGAAATAAGGGACCGATTTGCACTTGTAGAGGAACGATGACGTCTGATACAATCGTCTCAGCATAAATTTGAGCGTTGAGGTTGCTTCTGATCCAAATCAACTCAGTTCTTCCGCCGATCCAAATACCCGCCCATACCATGATGGTTCCACCACTATAAGGATGGACTTCCTGGCAGGATTTTAATCGCTGTTGGCGTCCAGGGGTTCTCCAGTGTCGTATACGTCTTGTATCCGGTCTCATACCAAAACGAGACTCATCAGAAAAGCACACGAAACGCCATTGTTCTTCTGCCCAATTTCTGTGTTCAAGAGCCCATTGATATCGAATCCTACGATTGTGCATTGCTATAGGTGGTACCCGTAGCGGTCTTCGGGAATGAAGGTTCACTTCATGCAAGCGGTTTCTGACTGTTTGGTCGCTAATTAAGTTCCCTGAAGAGTGATGAAGCCTCACGGCTAACATCATGGCGGTTATTGTTGGAGCTCTTCGAGTTAAGATTTGAATGTATCGGTCTTGTCTCCGTGTGGTGCAGCGATACCGTCCTCCATGGCGCTCAGCTACGGTACCAGTGCTTCGGTAACGTGTCCAAAGTCGACTGATAACACTCTGACTTGTATTCAGAGCTAAAGCCACAGTACGTTGCCGGGAACCAGCTTCTATCATTCCCACGGCTCTGAGCATTTCTTCCCTGCTTAAATGACGTCGCCGCTCCATAATAACGTTGGTTTTAATCAGTAGTAGGGAAACAGTAGCACTAATAATGTCTTCAATGCGTTGTATGTGTTTATAGGGAAAATATTGACAGCTGATTTTCATCTTTTACTCGAATTTGATTCACAGTTCCTGATTCAAATTATGAAATGCACCAAAAAGGATCCATATAAATTTATAAAATCATAAAGGAGATGGCCAAATTTTCATAGAAAAAAAACCCAGAATCGACAGCAATGAAATGGTTACCAATAGGTTCTTTATGATAGACCTTTGATGGTGCCAAAAAATCCAGACTGAAATCCATGGGGTATAGGAGCTATTTCATATTATCGCAAAAATAGATTATGTTGAATATATGTTGATTTTAAAGATTATTAACATCAAGGGACATAAAAAAGCAAAGTAAACTAACATTATACAAGCCACTAGTAATAACCCCATAGTTTCAGAGTTGGCCTGGTGATTAAAAGGTCTTGTATTTAACCACTCCAGATACGATTAAGCACCGACCTTACCTACTTGGAGAGGTTTCGCAGTTCCATGCAACCTTCACAACTGGCTATGAAATGTTTTTGGAGAAATTGTCTTTGAAAATCGCGCCATGTGACATTGTCAAATATAACAAATGACTTAGCAATGTAAAACGGTCCAATCACGAGTCTGCATTCAACTTCTAACGAACATCAAACAGTAAAAGTAAACTTTTTTGTGAACTAAAATCTTGATCGAAAAAACGTTATAAAAAGAGAACCCCATGGTTTTTAGATGATTTGAAATACTTTTTAAAATCCACAAATTATACTGAATCCAATCATACATATGAAGTTCCTGTCGACTCTGGGTGTTTTTTTGGCCATCTCCTTTATTACAAAGCCACATCTCAATCTCAAGAAATCCGCATAAAAATGCTTGATCCCTAGACACTTTTGATGTGTGTAGTTTACGCCCTTAAGTGAATTCTTTGTTCAAATAACCTCAAACTATCGGAATTCAAAACATCCGTATCCTTTCTCCGACACTATCATCATTATCATTCAAGCCGAAGAATTTAATCCTTCTGTAGAAAGTGGCAAACATATCGCGTGTACTGTAAACACCAACACAATGCCATTCAAACACTTCCGTTGGGATCTCGGACACTACCGGACATTGTCGGACACTGTCGAACAGTGTCGGACACCGACAAAGAGGTTGTAGAGGATTATCAGCTAATTGTTGTTGTAATCCTTCGTCAAAGGGAGTACGTTGAATAATAATGTGGCAAGAAATTTAATCAATGTTAATTGCCCATTTGAGATTACATATTTAGTGTAGTTTCTAGGCTTTGATGACCTAGACACAGAAGGTATAATAACCTATAGGTTAGCTTAGCAGTGGATTCACCAATCGTAGCAATAGCAATCTTAGACTGGCTATTTAATTACTACATTAAGTACCTGAAAATTTCACAAACATTGAGGACCCTCAAAAACATAAGGGTTCCTCTGCAAGCTGTTTATCTCTAGATACTCACTTATAATAGTAGGAGTGAACGAATAAACCTTTAACTACTTAGTTCGTCGTGCTTACTCTCTAACAGCGCAAAAAATCCTTGTGTCATAAGATCACTGAGCCGAAGCAAGATTATCCTGCAAATTGTTTATAATCCTTTCTAATCCTGATATCTTTCAACACAGCTCAATAGTCAGCAGACGGAAGTAGCAACTATTATGGGATGTTTGCGTCTAAAGTGATACGTTTGCCACTTTCTCTAGAAGGATTATATTGTGACCAATATAGTTTTTTCATCACCGGTTTGATTACGGCCTTTTTGAGATTGATTTCAATGGTAAAGTATATTTATTTACATTTCTAACAATTACAAATAAATAAATGAAAGAAGGACGTGTACCTACACGTGGCGCTTGGTGTCGGACAATAGCAATCGATCATTATGTTATTTATTGTGTTCAAATACCTACATAGAAAGTATCAGATGATGAAGGATACGAAATTGTAGTAAACTTAAAACTGATTAAAATCGTGCCCTAGTTAGCGTCCGCGTCCCGTGTATGCAGAGGCAATGAATAATATCTTCCTACAAAAAATAAATGGGGGGCATAAAAACATTCGATTTGAGGATTTTTTTACTTCAAAAATAATGTACCTACTATGTAAATCAGACCTACGAAAAACGGACTTGCCATCTTTGCAGACTTACCTATGCATCACACTGTTTAACGTACCGTACAGTTATGCGACTTATTTCATACCGAGATCCTCCTGGCTTCAGACTAACAATACACTGACGAAAGCTTCCACATCTCCAGCCCAGTTCCCGGTAGTGAAAGTGCTGACAGCACGCCGCTCGTAACAAAAGCTCACGGGACAAAGCTAGCCACTGTGACGTCACTTCCGACGGAAGCGGCGACGCAAAGCGAAGCCTTTAAGATGTTTACTGGTTATTACGGGCTTTTGAAGTTAAGCTTATCATTTGGTGACGCATAAAAATAAAAACGTTTGAGAGAAACAAAGTACAAAGATGGCGAATATGTATCTACATTGACATAATTTCATAAATAATGGTGAATTTTACGACGAAATCATTTGTTTTTTAGGTAAAACAAGGTTTTAAGTAAATAATAGGTTAGGTTAGTTAGGATAAATAGGTATTGCTATAATGTTGCTGTATAACCGATACCCACCAAAGTAAATTACAATTAAAAAGTCCCTAAAATCATTAAACATTTAAATTAAAAAAATAAATGAATCAATCCATTAAAAATAGTTTATATTCGATTGCTTGTGACACAAAGCCGGTTCAGTCGGCGCGCACAAAGCGACGGATTACACCGGATCAGCGCGCGGTTAGCGTAATAGTTTAATGAATAGTAGGCGAGACTGTTACGATGTTTTTATGAACTGTTTATCGAAAGTATTGCAGAATTAATTGTTGTTAAACTGTTGACAAACGAAATTGTATTCAGTTTAATTAGTTTTTGATGTCACGAAGCCTATGAAGATGAGAAAACTATAATTTTAAATAGGTAAGTAGGTACCTACTTTATGTTTTAAGTGCTTACATCCCACATGATAAACAGATGAAGAATTTTGAGTGACTTATTTCTTAATTTACGAAATAACATAAAGAAGTTCTCAACTTCTACTCAGTTCTTGTATACATAGTTCGTAGCACTCGTAGCGCTACGGCTACGAGCTGTGCTACGAGTTCTTCACGTTTCTTTCCAAACATAATAGTTAAAAGGTGAGAGTTCTTTAAAATTGTGAGAATCCCATTGAAGTTGAAAAATGCTAATTATGCTCACTAATATCATAAATGCGAAAGTAGCTCTCTGTCTGTATCTCTGTCCGACCGCCTGTCATAACAAAATTGCTGAATGAATTTAATGAAGTGGATTCTGAGAAAGGACTTATGGGCTATTTTTTATCCAAAAGCTGGATCCAGGGTAGAAGTTCTCTCGGGATGTGTTTGGAACCGCAAAAGTAAATAGTTTTGTTAAGAAACTTCATAGTGAAATAGAATGACGCAAGCGTTTGCGGATGAATATTTGAAGATATTTCATTCACCTATCAACATCAATAATAATTACTGTCAACCCATTCACAAAAAGAAATCTATAGCAATTGCAAAGAATCAATGAACCGTCAAAGACATTTTAATTTTCTGTCATTCAATCCGAATTCATCTGCAAAAAAAAATATTCGTGGCAACCACTCAAGCACTCACCCACGCAATAAGCATTTATAATAATTTCCAAAAGACGTATTTTGAGAGAAATCTTTATAATTCCACTAACAATGGGTTCTTTCAATCCGACACAAGTACAATATAACCCGCGGGCACTCTACGTCACAATGATGACGTCACTCGCCGGCCTCGAGCCGGTCAAGTGTGAACGTTTTTGACGGCAATATTATAACTGTTTGAGATTATTTGTGAATTATGTGGATTCTTTCTTGTGGTTTATTAGAGGGTGGTTTATGCGAAGGTTTGTTTTTTTTATTGTATTTGTAGATATGAGTTTATCGGGTAAATGGTTTAGAAATATTTTTAATCGGTTTTGGTTAAAGGCCAATTTAGATGATTTGACAACTATTTTGGTTGCGATCATTTAAATATTTTATGGCAGGCCTTAGAAATAGTAAATTGGCTTTAACTGCGAATATTTGTGTTAGTTTGGTATTTCCGTGTAAATCTCTAATAACCTGACGAATTTCATACGTAGGTACCTACTTAAAAGCAGTTCCGTGTAAAAGTAACATTTGCGCGTAATCGACCAAAAACGAAAAGTAAACACTTTATTAACACGAAAATAAGCAATTTCCGCGAATAATCATAGCATTTCAATTAACGTCCACATTTCAAACGCATACACCCCACAACACGACGTAAACAGACCAGCATACCCTGACCTGCGCCACACCCCTCGATCCCAACACACTGTTCGACGAGTTCCAATCACGAGAGATCAAGATAAACTGGTCGGTACTTATGACTTCTGTCGAATAGAAATATCATAGAATTGAGACCGGGACCAACATATTCTTCACCATAAGTTAGAAAGGGACAGAAGTTTCTATTAAACGGATTTAAGGATTAGTGGTGACGGATGTCGGGCGCAGTAATGCTTTGATTCGGGTTCGATTCCCGGCGCAAATGGGACGGTAATGAGGCGTTTATGTGACAGATGTCATCCCGAGGAGTTGTGCCAACTCGAGAGGAGAATACCTCGTTCAGATTGGGAGGGTGCGAAATGTTTTGAGGTTGCGGTAATTTGTTTACGTTGTGGTATTGAAATCGCAATCATCTTATAGATCTTTACTGCTGCAAATATGAGCCAAAAGTTCTTCTTTAAGTACCTACATACCTAAATCAAAAGCTATGTACGTACTAGGTACAGAGTTTACTAGGTAAACGTTTCCCGTAAATTGTAGCTCAAGTGGTGCCGCAGGATAAAAGCTGTAGTTACTCACACTATCTAATCGTGTTCTAAATATATTTCTTACTCCAAATAAATAAATACAAATATTAAGTATATTTTTAAATTTATTTTTCATTCGTGTTCCCTATAGAAAGTACTTACCTTCGTGACTTTTACAAGCTTTCAATTTCTAATAACTCCTATCTACACACGTATATCATTACATTATCATCTTCTTAACCAATTACTTAACTAACCTTACAAAAGCCATCACCATTGAACTACAACTCAACCAACTTTTAACCTTAACTCTTGAACATTAAGGCACAATTTCCTTTGAAGCCATCCTCAAGTGATCTGTGCCTAATCAGCTTATTATCTAAAGAGCTACTGACTGCGCCATATCTGATGCGATGGAAGCAACCGATAAGCCAATACGTACAAGTGTAATTATGATATTGACACTGATAGTTGACAAAGGGATGGTATCTGATGATGCTGATAGTCTGAAAGGTGATGGCTGATTCAGGGTTAGTGATAAGGGGTGATCAGTGATAAGAGATCTCTTTTTGTGAAATCAGCGAGGGTTGAAAAGATCTGAAGTAGGTAATCAATTTGTGAACCTATGTCCTATTTTCGTACAAGAAACCCTCTTCGAAAGTATTATGACTAAAAAAGTTTCTCCAAGTAGTTAGAATCCAACGGGCGTAAAGGTAGAACCTCTATTTATTTAGTAGGCATAAATGTGCCGGTTTGATTTTAAATCGTACTATGTCAATTACTTTTTACTTTTAAGCACTTCCAAGCTTTGCTTCGGTTGTTATATAAATCACAAACTAAGTATGTATATTATATTTATCTCTTAGATCTTTCAATAATTTAGCATTCTGGTCAATGCATACTGTCAATGAAACTGCAAATCTACAAACGGATTTTGAAGTTCCTACAATTATTGTGTTGTTATGAAAACGTTTTGTTTACGGCTGAATGCTGTTGACGCCACGCTTTCAACGGTAGTGGCTCGTTAATCTGCATGTCAAAGTAAAACGGAATATATTACCTCCCTCACACAAGTGCAGCCCAGCACCCTGTTATAGGAAACTTACCGTCAGTTTCAGCGTCATTTGCAAATATTATGTTAAGCTAAGCGTCCACTTGTCGGTATCGTACGCAATGGACGTATCGCACGCAACGGATCGTAGTATTATTTATATAGAAACTCAAATAAGTGCGTCCACCTGTCCGCATCGTACGCATCGCACATCTTGTTTGAGTTTCTATATAAATAATACTACGATCCGTTGCGTGCGTTGCGTCCGTTGCGTACGATACCGACAAGTGGACGCTTAGCTTTAATCGAATTAAAACTAGTTTTTGTAATGTCGAAGCTGCAGCTTTTCTTTAAATACTTTTTTATGATTGCCCACGGTAAGTCATTCTCAACATATTTCTATTAGTAACTACAAACATGTTTTGAAAATAACCATTCAATTTTTATTAACAAAATCATAATTGCAACAACGGTTCCCCAACTATTGTTTAAACAAATTCAAAACTAAAAAAAACATTTCTTAAATCTGAAGTAGCTCGTACTACCCTCCAGTACTCAGTACTAACAATAAAACTGAAATATCAAGCGTAGTACTCGACATTACACAATAAGACAAATAAATGTAGGTACAATAATATAGAACAGGCAGTAAACAAAACAATATGCTTCAAGTGTAGTAGGAAACAATAGCCCGCGTTGTGTGCACTGCACTGTACTCCACGTATTGTCGGTAAACATATCGTTAGAGACGGTAAAATGTATGGAAATTAAATGTATTTAAACAAATACTTGTAAGTATGGGGGCTCAGAAATGTGGCTTCGAAAAAATTGCTAAAGCTCGCCCATTCATTAAAATCTTTTGACTTTGTAACTTATGAGCCTTTAACGTGGGACTATATAATATAAACCCAATATAATAAATAATAATAGCGTTTATTTCAGATCAAATCCAACAAATACATAGACACCCATTTTTTTATAAAACTCTATTGCAAAGGAAGCTCCGCAAGCTTGAATATAAAGCAAACATATCACACGGTATTTCAGCCGCACGGAAGGAATTTTAAACTATTCATAAAACCGTTCTCATATGGCCTCACTTTTTAATATTGCTCAAATAAAACTTCTACAATCAGTAGGAAGCATTTAATTCGTTCCCATCCAACCCGCCTCCGCAATTAATTCTCTAAAAAAGCAGCTCACAGCGGGGGTCGATGCGACCGACGCGACCGACGCGACGGCGGTATTCACGACCACACGAGCATATTCCGCGGGTTAGTCGCGCGGGAACTATTGTCCCGCTAATTGCCGCGATATAGTTAACCCTCTGCGATACTTTGTTTTAGGGGTACGGAAGACCCCTCGCTTGTTTGATGGTTTGATTTCAGATCTTTATGGATTAATTTGATGTTTTTAGGAAGTTATTTGCTTTAGTAAATGAGCTTATTGATGTTTTTATGGGATTGTGACATAAAATTTATTTAAAAACGCTTAAAAATGTTAAGCAAACTGAAGATCAGTAAATGATGTCTACATCGATTTAGGTACACGAGCGACAAAGTTGACATTTTAATTTGATCATCATAAACTTCATAATAAAAACTGAAGCACATTAAACAATTCCTTCAAACAGCGAAATCGACGTAATGACAAAGAGAAATCGTTTTTCATATCTCAGAAACACCTTTCCAATTTCCCGATTCAAAAGCACTCATAAAAATAATTTGTATGGTCGTCTGTTTGCGGCCGATTCCCGCACAAAGCGCCGGTTTGGAGATGAATAAGGGCGGCGTCAGACGCACCCAGCGTCGCGACGCCCTCAAGCGACGCTTTCCAATTTACTTAAAACAAGCACAATACCAGATCGCGCTTTGTCGCAACTCGGCGCGGCGCGGTGCGGAGACACACCCACGCTCAGATGTGAATGCGACAGTGAGGGTCGATCTGTAGAATTGGCGGTTGCTTTCATTTCTATGATTGCAGTTCTGATAAACAATACTACCTTGGTTATCAAACCCTCGATGATGTGGAAGAGGATTTATTTCCATCGATTGACTGTTGTTATGGATGAATAAACAAACCATTTTTCTTTGTTACAGATATAACACAAGTGTCCAGATACCAAGATGCAGCCGTTCCAGTCTACAGCCCGGCCCGAGGGACCCCGGGAGTCCTCCCCCGAGCGCGCCAAGTCCCCCGACACTCCCGCGGCTCCCGTGCTCAACTTCTCCATCGCTCGGCTCATGGAACCTGACAGGAAGAAGTCAGTGTCTCCCGAACCACCGCCGCCGCCTGGCTTCTTATCGTACGGGGCTCAGCTATTAGACTCGGCATTCAAGCAATACATACCAGCGGCGAGGAGACAGCTGGTATCGCACTATCCTCTCTTATACTACGGTCCTGACCTCGTGTCGTTAACATACGCACATCAGCTTCACCTACCTCGCCCCCCACCACCGACGTCTCCCGTCCAGCGCCCACCGAGCCCCCGTCCCCCGGCTGCAGACCACGCCGTGTCATCCACCACTGGTCCCACACCTTCCCCAGCGAAGAACAAGAGCTTCGCGTGCGGAGACTGCGGGAAGGTGTTCAACGCGCACTACAACCTGACGAGGCACATGCCGGTGCACACGGGCGCCAGGCCCTTCGTCTGCAAGATCTGCGGCAAGGGCTTCCGACAGGCGTCCACGCTGTGCCGGCACAAGATCATACACACGTCCGAGAAGCCACATAAATGCCTCACGTGTGGTAAAGCCTTCAACCGGTCCTCAACTCTCAACACGCACGCTAGGATCCACGCGGGGTACAAGCCGTTTGTCTGCGAGTTCTGCGGCAAGGGATTCCATCAAAAGGGCAACTACAAGAACCACCGACTGACGCACAGCGGAGAGAAGGCGTACAAGTGCAGCATTTGCAACAAAGCCTTCCACCAGATATACAACCTGACGTTCCACATGCACACGCACAACGAGAGGAAGCCCTTCACCTGCAGCATATGCGCTAAAGGCTTCTGCAGAAACTTTGACTTGAAGAAGCATACGAGGAAGCTGCACCTCGGAGCTGGCAGCTCCAACAACGGTGACTCTTCACTGGACACGCAGGATGAGTCCACTCAAGAGGCCTCCACCAGTCCCGTGGAGGACGCCAGCAGGGTTGCCTTCAGGCCGTTCCTCGGCTCATCCTATCCTCGTATCCTGGACCCCTCGCGGATGACCGCCCCCAACACGTTCTTCTCGAAGCTGTTGTGACCCGGGGCTGGGTACTTCAATGGCTACGGAGATAATAAAGAGTGAATTGAAGAAGGATTTGATGGAACACAGGAACTCTTGTTGTGATGATATTATTTTTAAAACATGCAGTTAGTCCAGAGTATTTCTCAGAAAAGTTTTCTGGCAATTGTGGTGGTCAAACGTAACGGTTAGTTAACAAGAAACTATTTAAGGGAAACTTGTGTTTCTTATTTATAAACCGCCATGATTGAATTTACTTTTGAAGTTTAGTGAAAATTGCGATCATATTTAGGTAAGTTTAAGAAATACGGAATTTATGTGAGATAATATCAGAGAATTGAGATTATGAAAATGTGAGATAATTCGTTGTAAATAATCAACAGTATTAAATATTGTAAATAGTTAAGATAAGGTGCATTTTTAGTCGGTTGTCGTGTCGTTCATGTAGGACAATATTTAAATGAATTCATTAATGTTTAATGTATGGAAAATCTAAGCATTGTACAGATCTTGAAGTATAGAGGTAATATAGTGTAAAAATTATATAAAATTACTATGTACTTACGTAACTATATCTGAGTCTAAAATCTTCGGTTAGTCATTGAATCGGTACCACTCCATAGGAAATGAATAAAACCATCTACATATATGTATGTATAAATGGAGTGACCACTAGCCTGTACATACTTAGGTATATCATATAATTAGCAAATAAATATTAAATTAAGTAATTACAAAATGCAATATTGAGTGTAATTAATAAAATATATGCGCTGTGAAATGTATTTGTTGTTTCATTCATTGTAAGTAAGTATGGTAGAGTGGCTGAAGAATTGCATTTACGGGTAATAATTGAAATGAAGATTTTCTCATTACACCTTGATGAACCAACTTTGAAAGTTATTGATAAGACAGTTATGGTAGAGCCCTTAAATTATAACCATCTGATACATATTTAAATGAATATGATTTCTTAAACTTTCTGATTTAAAAAATCTGTTCGAAAATGATATTATCGCCCAGCAGTTGTGGACTTAAATCAGGTAATTATAGGAGACAGCAATTTACTAAGTTCCCGGTTAACAAAGCTGAGTAACATAATATTTTAGGAAATAAACTTTTGCAGTCTAATACTAAAAAATAACTGAAATATGACTTGAACTCTTAATTTCTAACAACATGATGGCAGCTGCCGCGGTCCGGGGGTAGGCAGAACAATGGTGCTCAATCACAATGATCGTAAGTGAACAGTTCGAGGCGGGCCCGTGCGCGCGCGCAGTCACAGCGCAAATTATAACCTTGAACTTGGAACTGTGGTGCTCAAACTTTTGGCAATATTTTCAACCGTCTGTAACTGTAATTTTCGAAAAGGAAAACCGTCCTAAGTTTTGACTGTTATGAATGGTTTTTGATACCTAGATGCTTTGAAAGATTTTCCTTCGACTTAGAAACCATCATTTTTGTCAATATAAAAAAATGGAAATGGTGATCACAAAAATCCACTCATTTATGTAGCTAAGTTGGATGTAAAGAAAAATACGTAAGTACTAAAGAGGTGGATACAGCTCCTTCACAGGCTTGGCTATGCATATTGAGCCTCTCGCAGTATCTAGATAAATTGTTGACAATGATGAAATGTTATCTGGCAATTGAAAGTTAAAATGTAGTAAAGTTTGAGAACCTCAGCGTAACGGTAATCAGCGCAAAGTCAACGCGTTCGTAACCCGAACCTCTTACAAATCATAATCGCGTGTTATTTAGTACTAAATAATAGTTGAAATAATATGGCACTGCGCTTTTGTGCGCCCGCGCATTGTCGAGGCCGGAAGTGACGTGGCGGGTGCGCGCGCAACGGCTCTGCGCCATATTGTTTCCGCCACAATGGCCCGCGAGATTAATTAAAACGGTCGATGTGAAGTAATAAACAATTGTTTTGTGTCGCTGTATCGCGGGACAGATCATTGTGGGATTTTCTTATTGATGCAAGATTCAGTTGTAGGAACTTGAACTAGAAGTTACGTAGTAACTATTATAGTAATCTGTGCTAGAAGTCCGAAATACATCGTATCACGGCTAAGCTAGTGGGGTTAAGATTACTGTATCTACGTATAGAAACTTGATGGTGATTATCGTGATGACAACTTCACCCGTTGTACACAATATCACCCGTTGTTCATATAATAATTTCACACGTTGTACATAATTTCAACCGTTACGACTACATTACAGGAGTATAAAAGAGGAGTATAAAAGAGGAGTACATAATAGGAGTACATAAGAGGAGTACATAAGGGGAGTGCATAAGAGGAGTGCATAACATACACTGACGTATACATGCAGTAGATAAGAGGAGTACCTACATAAGAAAGAAAAAGAAAAAAAAGAGAGTACAAAAGAGGAGTGCATAAGAGGAGTATGATTTATGGCGAAATTTTGCCGCCCAGTTAAACGTGCCGCCCGGAGCATTTGCCCCCAATTCGCCCCCCACGCTTGGCCACTGATATTACTTAACAACTTGAAAACCACAAGTTTCAAGAAACTCGGCCTCCTGGCTCCCGACGTCATTAAATCAAAGCAGGCCGTTAAAAGTTTATTCAAAGCAGGCTGAATAACGACGCTTTTCGTCAGAATTACATGAGACAGCACAAAAAAACGCTAACATGTCACCACTTCCTATGTGTTATTACTAGGAAGACGAAGAGGCGCAACAAACTCCCCAGAAACACATGTCTGTCTTTCTAATAAAAAAATAATCTTAATGATTAAAATTTCACATTGAAGGGAATACATTGAAGGGCTTACTGACGACAATAATATTTTAAGTAGGTCTGGCTCGGATATTGCTAACATATTTAATAATTTCTTTATAGACACTGTTGAAAATAATATTACCTCGAAACATAATGATACGCAGAATATTAACACTAATGATCGAAGCATTTTTCTTGAACCAACTAATGCCATAGAAATTAACAGTACAATAAAATCTTTAAAAAATACAAAATCTTCAGGTTACGACAATATTACTACAGAGCTTATTAAACTAATATCACACTTCATAGCACATCCTTTATCTCATATTATTAACCTGTCATTAGAACAGGGTTGTTTTCCGGAAAAACTAAAGCTTTCCATAATTAAACCTCTGCATAAGAAAAATGCAAAAACAGATAAAAATAACTACCGACCTATCGCCCTAATCCCTATTTTGACAAAAATTTTCGAAAAAATCATTTATAAGAGGCTACTTAATTTTCTAAATAAGACCGATGTTCTTGCCAAAGAACAATTTGGATTCAGAAAAGGTAAATCTATCCAGTTGGCAACATTTATAAACAGCATAAATCATAAAATTTCTCCTAGCGTTCTCTTTCTAGACTTAAGTAAGGCCTTTGATGTTGTTGATCATACTAGACTCATAAGCAAATTAGAAAAATATGGTGTGAGAGGTATAGCGTTAGATTGGTTTAAATCGTACCTAACTGGCAGAACACAAATAACTCGTATAACTAAATTTAATAGCAAAACCAATACTCTCGAAAATTTCGATTTCAGTCCCAGATTTAACCATTTTGGAGTACCACAAGGAAGCATTTTAGGTCCTTTATTATTCCTCATCTACGTTAATGATTTTCCCCAGGTGGTCTACAACCACGAATGTGTTTTATTTGCGGATAATACCTCAGTAATTATACGGTGTGATAATGAAAAAAACTATAAAGAGGAAATACATAAACTACTAAAAGAGATTACTGAATGGGTCGATATAAATGCATTAAAAATAATCTTAGATAAAGCGAAAATAATTAATTTTAGGTCACATAAAAGCAAATCGAAACAATTAGACATCATTTGCAATAATACACCCATCGAACAGGTGAAAAACATTAATTTTCTTGGGATTACAGTAGACGAGCACCTTATATGGAAAGATCATATCGATAACATCTGTAAAAAAATTAATAAATCTGTTTTTGCTGTAAAAAGAATCAAAGATTCTTCTTCAAAACACACATCTTTAATGGTGTACCATGCCTACGTGTGCTCCATTATACGATATGGCATAGTGATATGGGGGTATACAGCAGATCTTATGCGTGTTTTTATTGCACAGAAGAAATGCATTCGCGCTATCTTTAATACTAAATGGTCAGACTCTTGCAGGCCCATTTTTAAACAAGAAAAAATATTAACTGTCCCTTGCATGTACATTTATGAAGTGGCCAAATTCGTTAAATCCAATATTGAATTGTTAGAACGTAAAAATAATACAAACAGGCGCAAAGTCACCCATTCTTATTTAAAAATGCCAATTCCACGGCTGGAAATGTGCAGACGAAGTTGCGTGTACATGGCGCCGCTTATCTTTAACTCTCTGCCTCAGAAGATAATCGAATTGCCATATGAGAAATTCTGTAGGTCTCTACGAACGTGGCTAATAGAAGAGAGCTTCTATTCTGTAGAGGAGTTTATAAGAAAGTTTTCGACTCATTCCTATCATTTTAGAAATGCATTGTAATTACTCTTATCATATTTTAAGTATTGTGTTTCTTTTGTGTGAGTGTTACAACTGATAGATTAAGTCTGTGTTTTTCTTTTTTTTTCTCTCAATATTTGCATGCTGTTTTATAACTGCGGAATGTGTCTAGCACTTTTATTAAATTTTGTACCAACTCTTGTACCACATTTTATGCAAATAAATGAAATTATAAATTATTATTATTCAATTTAAATCTATACTAATATTATAAAGAGGAAAACTTTGTTTGTTTGTTTGTTTGGTTGTAATGGATAAACTCAAAAACTACAGGACCGATCTTAAATATTCTTTCACCATTAGAAAGCTATATTATCTGCGAGTAACATAGGCTATATTTTATCCCGGTGCGGGCAGTAGCTCCCACGGGACGCGGGTGAAACCGCGGGAAAACGGCTAAATAGTAACAAATATTTTTGTTAAAACAACTAAAGTCAGCAAGCGTACAGTATCCCAAACACATTGATGTCAGCTTACGTGCGTGACAGAAGCAAGTGACATCACCACAGCCTGAGGGGTGTGGCGGGGCGGAGGGGTAGCTACAACTCCATAACATCATTATTTGATGGCTACCGAAGTACCAGTCCGTGCGGGATAAAAGCAAGACAAATTCTCTCGTAAGTCTCTGTGACGAAAAGGAATCCGTCACCTATCCTTTTAGAAAATATACTAAATTGTAGAGGTTCTTCTATCTAATACCATATGCAACCTCATAATAAGTTTAATGCAGGTGGAGATTTGCTAACTAATATTATTAGAGATTAATTTACAGTACAGAAATTATATATCCTATTGGCCTTCTGCACTAATCTGTCGTGTACAAGTGACACGCAGCCAATTTGAAGAAGTTCCGCCAATATTTGTGTCATGAACAGCCTTCCTACTTCCACGCCATGAATCGCAATCCGTTCCATGACATATTAATATATAACGTGCCTATGTACCTACAGCATATCAGTAAAGGGTGTAATGCGTATTCTTAATATTGTTCCTTAGAAGACGCTTCTCCATTCCGTAAAAAAAAATAGCCACATTAACGCACTGCGCCGTCGTGATCGCAAATGAATTAGATTAACGTTGTGAATATAGTATCTAGATTCACCCTTTAAAAACATATGCACAGCAATAAAACGAAACAAATACAATTTAATGAAATCAAACATCTCTGTAACCTGGCACAACAGCTACCCTCACAGACGTGCTCACTCGGAATCAGCCCAATGTGTAAACAATGGGCCGCCAATCAACCGCCGAGCCTGATGCGAACTGACGCTGAGCACGGGGCCACAGGGGCCCGGGGCCCCGGCTCCGGGCTCTTATGAGGAGCATATTGCGCGAGTTTTTTGTTGCCCCTCACCGGGTCGCACAATGAAAACGAATAAGCGAACTCTTGACGTAGCCGCGGGCGGGACACAGATTATTGTGCAGAGTAGATAGCGATTTGATTTTTGCACTCTTGTAGGCAAAGAGAATAATTCTGATAATTGCTGTTATAAAATAAAAGTGCAAAGCAAACGCTAATTGTTAATAACTTTCATTTGAACATTATTTTAGTGCTAAGAAAATACCTTCTTTTCTTTCCTTCTCAATAGTAGTTTAATGCTGATTTATGATATACTTAGGAAGTTGTTACATTTAAAGTACCTGGTCTCAAAACAATAAAAAATCAATCATGTTTTTCCCAAGTGTTTAAGAGGAGCTTTGCAAATCTAATAGGTAAAATACTGTCAGCCGATATAAAGCAGGAAACTACCTGACGCATCTGAGAGAGTTGTCATACTCTATGGTGTAAGTCTGATATTGTTTATGATTTGTTCAGTGGAGTGCAGTTAACATAAAGTTTATTGGTTGCGTCGGTTCATTAACTAATGTTTATTATCTGTTAATATAAACGAGCTACTCGTGCTCTACAGGGAGGACGCGGTTCATACGCGGTACATACTCCTTTATTGCCGGATTAGTTGTGCAGATAAATGATTGAATAGCAAATTGTTTATATTGTTGATGAATGGGTATGTTATCTTAGCATGTAAGGATTTTTTTCTCCTATAAGTAGCACTTATTATTGTTTTGGATGATGATACGTCGAATCTGCACTCAACATTCAGCAACATTTGAAAGTAAAACACGGTGTAGTTGCCCAGGTTCTGCAGATCCGACTTTTAATTGATAAGTAGGTATAGATAGACGAAATGAGGCATTTGCAAAGAATATGCAAGTAGAATCGATATTTGTCACATTGTAAGCTTTGACGTAAGAAGATATTAGATGCACTACGTATAAGCTGTAATATACAGTACAGTGCGGTTTGAGACTACTTAAAGTACGTACAAGTTTAGAGAAAAACTCTGTTGAGTATCCCAAATTGCAAGATTCTTACCTAATTTTATCTGAAAAGCGAAACAAGCAACGCCCCATCAATAGAACATTTTAAATTCATGTCAAATTGTTTGTTTACACGTTGTCCGTCGTCACTCCCTCTCATTCACCGCAATAATCTGCGATAAATACGTTTGTAATGTCGAGTTCACCGAGCCGTCGCTCGCCGTGATCCTGTCTCCGTCAGCCACCCATCCGCGCCGAACTCGCGGCTAATAGGCTTAACCTCCCCGCATTGTCCGCGCTTGCACAAAACTCCGGATTACACCCACATTGTGACGTTTACTCAGAAAACGAATATTTTGTACAATGTTCAACAGATTAGGACGTATTCTGTTCTGTTGGATATTATTGATGTTAATTTTGTACGAAGAGTTTACTTCCGAAGGGATGTAAACTGCTTTTTTTCAGACAAAGGGGCAGGTGAGTGTTAATAACATTTCTTATGCTACTTTAAATCAGTTTTTTCTGCTTCTCTGTTTTTCTGCTTCTCTGTTTTTCTGCTTCTCTGTTTTTCTGCCAAACTTTAAATCTGTAATATTAAATGCTTCTACATTCATATTACTTACATAATTTGAAATGTAACTTAGGTACCTGTTGTGACAGGATTATAGAAACTGCATTCATTGAAAGACTAACTGTACTCAACGATCATAGCAGAGAAGATAACATACAATTTCTTGGCAGTCGGGTAAAGTATAACTCGCATAGACGAATATCTTAATAATATCTACTTACGGCATTAAATAGATAAATCAGAATACGGTCACTAACAGCGCTCTTCAGAGACTTTCGTTGATAACATGTGTTCACATTCGCACGACGTTACCTACACCTACACGATATGATGAATAAATGTAAAGATTTGTCTTTTTATCTTTATCAAATTAATTGAACTGGAAATGTACTCCTACGTTGATAATGATAACACGTGGTAAGAGATTTGCTCTCTACAAATACTTTGTATATTTACTGCTTGGACATAATGAGTTATTCCCAATTTGTCATTAGTACCGATTGGTCACCAACTATTTTTTCCATACACCAAATCCCAATTGGTCATTCGAGCAAAATAAATAATTTAATATTTAAATTTTGAGTTTCGTTTCGTCACCCGCATAAAAATACACGTATCAGAGTACCGTCAGAAATAAAAGTGTTAGAAGAATTTTAATTTAGAAGAATTAAAAATTTTAAATGAAAAACTTCGATGTAGGTAAAGGTGTTAATAGCTCTCATATAAATATTATAAAATAATAAAATTTACATTAAAACACAGGTGAAGACAACATGGGCATTTTGTAATCCCGAAAATGTGACTCGATACTTTTTGTACCGGTAACAAAAGTACCAGGAGCCCATAAGGCCTCTGCCTCGAATTTTGCGGGCAGCGGGGCGGCGGCGGCGGCGGCGCGGGAGCGACAGGATCTTACGCGTATAATCAAATGGACCGGCCCTCGAATACAGCGGCGCGGCTGCGGGCAACGAGCGGTGCGCTCCAGTCAAGCGGTGACCGCCCGCGTTGGGCGTCTGCATTGTAGGCATAGTGTTATACATTTTTTTGTGACGTATCAAAATGTCTTCGGACGTGCAAGAGCTAATTATTTCGGCCATCTTTGAGAGGACAGAAAACACAACAGAACACAACACTACACTGCTATAGTGCCGCGCGGTCTGCCCGCTAGTTTCGAGAACAGGTATGCGTTGCCCGCCCCGCTCCCGCGCCGCCGCCGCTGCCGCCCCGCTGCCCGCAAAATTCGAGGCCGAGGCCTAACTAGCAAAGAGATTGTATACATAAAAAAAATATTCACAAACAAGAAAATAAATATAAAATTTAATTAACAAAAATAATTTGAATATAGTCAGCAGTTGTGTTGTACATACTGCAGTTCTTTTTTTCTAAATTGGACCTTGTTCGAATAAACAGAACCTTTCAGTTCAATTATTTTCTTAATCGTACAATTCGTACAATTAGTATATAAAAAGTAAAATCCTGACACTCTTGAGTGCTATACTCCTGTAAGTTATGCGGTCCTAGTTCATGGTGGGCAGTTCCATGGACACTCGTTGATTGGTATATTACTCATTTGATTTATGCGATCCTGGTATTTTGGTTCTGGCCGTGCGTTGTGTGACGCCGTTGAAATAACGATTTTATTAATAATAGCGCCTTGCCATATTCGGAAAAAAACATGACCAACATAAATAAAAAAAAAACATATTACAATATTGTACTTTTTTTGTTGACAGTACTTTTTACAAAATAAAGTACGGATAACGAATTGAGGCTAAGCAAAATAAAATATTTTATCGAATGACAAACTGAGACACGTTTTTTATGGATGCCAAATCACTAAAATGACGAATTGGGCATAACTCGACATAATGAGTCTAGTTAATAGCCTAGAAGATATACAATATACCATGTAAGTAATAAATAAATAGTAGCCGATGTTGTATGCACTGGAAACAATATATAACATTCTCAGAAAACAAAAGCTCTCTGAATGGTTTATTAGCACTAAGTATCATATTATGTAGGTAGGTAGTTTGATATAAATATTCTAAGTATTGGATTCTATCAATTGCAACATAAAATATTTACACATAATCTTCCACAGGCTTACAGAACACAAAGCTTTACACGTCCAACACATATGACAAAACTATAAATCCGTCAATAATAACTCTATTATACCACACTTGAATAGCTCGCAAAACTTTTATTGCACAAATTATTATATTCTTCACAATATTGTGTCACAATGGCCCACGGAAGCTTGGAGGCGGAACTGTAAGTCGGGATCAGTGGGGATTAAGATCCGCTGCGGTCAAGCAGAGGCGTAATACCGGAGTTACGCGGTATTGCGGTATTGTGCGGTAATACCGGACAATGTTTGTGGGTGTCGGCAGTCATCTATCGCTGAATTGACAAGTGCGACGAGGTAACACGGTTTTTTTCTGTGATTGTTAAGGCGAATGCGAGAAATACTTTTAATTGTACATAAATAAATTATAACCAAATAAATTATTCATAGAAAATAAATGTTACTCTTAAGTTATATTAGTGGAAACTGTTTAGCAGCAGGTGGATACCTATTTCAGTTTAAGCCGAAACTGAACTGCCTACAGGTAAAATGTCTTTGTTTTTGTCTTTAATAGACAGCATTTTTTATGCAGTAAGAAGTGCCTGTGCCTACATCTGATCATCATGATCATTCTCATATCTGAATATGAAAAAGGTGATATAATGTTAACGACGGAGATGTGACGACCAAAGTACCTATGGCGTATCTAAGTACCCTGTACCGCTCAGGAATACAGTATACTGAAGCTTAAATGTATTTCATTTAATTTCACATTTTTGATTAATTAAAATTAATTCAGTCTTCATAATTCTGAAAAAGAAGAAAAAGCACTGAAGCCTTTCATTATCCAATATGTATATGACATAGAACAGATCACATGTAGTAAGTCACAAAGGCGTATAAGTATGTACATGTAACGTCGTCGGCTGCACACCTACATGAAAGAAACACAAAGCAGATGTCTGCGTCCTTTGATACGCGCCGCTGATCTCGTCTCAATACGGACGCTGCGGATAACTTCTCGAGTGTAAGGAGGAATTCCTTCCTGTATTGTGTCACGTACTTCCTGCGTTTTTGTACAATATTCCAAGGCAGATAATGCTGGAGTTCTGTATAATTTGTGACGGATGTTTAACACAGGCTTAATTGTATTGACGCAATCCCCTCGCGCCGACGCACACCATGGAGACATGAAGTCTTCTTTCTTTTCTTTGAAGAAAATACTTATCTATTTCAAAATAGTGGAACATGGTGCTGTTGTTACTATGTACTTTTAAATAACGTAGTAATTGTCAATGAACCCGATTATTCTATTTGGTGCGAGTTTCATACAAGGCTTGGAATTCTTGCAACGTTAGGATTGGGTTCTACTTAGAGATTACTTCAATCTTACCTGCATTGATTGTAGGTATTGGTATGTATTTAAGATTTTCCAGAAAGACTTTAGCTTTAGCCTTTGAAGTAGGTCAGTGCCATATTGACTATCTAGCACATACCTACATTCTTCACTGTGCTTACAAATCACTTTTTAGAACTTTGAGTTTAGTATTACTATAGTATAGTATTTTAACAAACATTACACAAGGGAACAAGAAGTGAAGAAGAACAAGTCGTGGTGGCCTAGTGGGCAAAGAACCAACCTCTCGAGTATGAGGGCGCGGGTTCGATTCCAGGTCAGGCAAGTACCAATGCAACTTTTCTAAGTTTGTATGTACTTTCTAAGTATATCTTAGACACCAATGACTGTGTTTCGGATGGCACGTTAAACTGTAGGTCCCGGCTGTCATTGAACATCCTTGGCAGTCGTTACGGGTAGTCAGAAGCCAGTAAGTCTGACACCAGTCTAACCAAGGGGTATCGGGTTGCCCGGGTAACTGGGTTGAGGAGGTCAGATAGGCAGTCGCTTCTTGTAAAGCACTGGTACTCAGCTGAATCCGGTTAGACTGGAAGCCGACCCCAACATAGTTGGGAAAAGGCTCGGAGGATGATGATGACACAAGGGAACAAGATTTTTGTTGCATGAAATATTACGACTAATATTGTATATTTCTGGGCTGCTAATTGAAGATCTGAAGTCAGAATTTCTGTATCAGCTTTAGTTTTTGAAATATCAGCAAAACGTGATTTTCAAGAAAAACACAATTTTATTAACAAAAAACAGCAAAAGAACAACAATTAAGGATCAAAAACTTTCTTTCATAAGATTTTCTAGCTTGATTCGGTGCACTAGGGCTGTCTTTAATCCTGCACCAGTAGTTCGCCACCATGTTGGCATTCCAATGATCCTGGGACCGCTTTTCCATAGTCCGAATATCTTGATGGTACCGTTCGCCTTGTTCTTCAGTGAGATCACATAGATTTTCAGGGAAATGGTCGAAATGGCTAAGGAGGAAGTATACCTTGGTGCTCATATTACAACCAAGCCGACAACATCTGTTCAAAGTGATTTGAATAAGCTTTCATCCTTTTTGTTTGATAGAAAATTTTGTGAAATCCAAACGAATTCGTTTCAGGCAGTTTTTTCGATATCGGTCATGTAATTATGAAACTTACACTTATGTCAACCAACCTTATTTGTGGACCATCAGAAATTCCGGCTTTTAGTTTCTCTATACTCAAATTATGGGACTTTTTAGATATGTATTGAGCATTTTTGTTCAGAGCTTTTAGAAGTTGTTTCATGAGCCCAAGTTTGATGTGCTAAGGTGGTAGCACCTTTATTAAGGTAAAGTAGTAGATAACAAATTTGGGTTAATCCATTTGGACCGTTTTTTTGTTAATACCGTTCATATCAACCTCGCAGAAAGACTACCTAATGTTCGAGGGTTCTCGCCAGATCATCGGTGTTTGTTACTTGAAATGGGGTCTTTTCTTATTTTTCCATAACCTTAAAGACTCGACGCATGTTTTACATACCATTTTAGACACCCAGTAGGTACCTGTCGCAGGTGTCCAAAGAAAATCCAAAGAACTCAAAGTAAACCCGTTTCAAGAACTCCGACACGCTTAGTCTACAATCTTTAAATGTATATTCACCACAAATATTACAGAAATAGTTAGTGTCATTTTTACAATTATTTTGCAACATAGAAATAGTAAACATTATATACTTTTTAAATAAAATGCTGTTTTATGAAATTGATGTGTAACTAGTTCGAAATACGGTCAATAGCTGTATCTCAAAAACTAAAGCTGTTAGAAAAAAAATGTGGGTAGATTTGAAATCAGCGACCTCGAATTAGTAAACAAAAGTCATAAAATTTCATGCAACAAAAAAAAGTCTTATTTTGTTCCCTTGTGTTATATCACTCCACCGAAAGTACCAGATTTGCACTGGCTTTTTAATAGATTCCTTCCCTCCTCAAACAACTATAAACTGTAACAGATCATAACGATCAGTAAATATTACCAAGCCGCCGCCGGCGAACATATGCGCTGCCGACGCAACAGACATGTGGGGGCTGTTACAACGATTAAATATATAGGTATTTGCTAAGTATTGTAAATATGCTTATGAATCTAAAAACAATTTTTGAGTTAATGTAAGAAATAGACTTTGCAAAAAAACTAATGCATTTCATTTAATTATAAACTGAACACTTGAATTACCCTCTCTACTGAAAAAATATGTTAATATATTAATTTATGCTCAAGTATGGTGTATGCACATGAAACATTAGCAAGAGTTTACAGAATAATGGTGTTTCATTCACCAGTGTCATCACATTTGCATTTCTTTGATACAAGAACACTTTTTTCGCATTTGTCTTTTACATATTTTTCTGTTCTCAAACTATCATGTTCACGTCATAAACAAAATATTGAACAACTAGTGTTCTTAATATTTGTATTGTCTAAGCAATCAGAGTTTAATCATAGAAAATACTTGATTAAAAGTTTAAATGAATAGCTTCCTTATTTGGAGGTAAATTACTAAAAGTCTCACGTAGAAAGCAATTTGCCGACACACGCCGCGCCGCACTAAAGCCAATCAGACGGAAAATTGTTTGTTTGTGACCATCAAGCCCGCGTGGGGGATACTTGTGTCTACTCGGAAGTACTTACTTATATGATGTTACTGCAATATTACACTATTAAGTTGTTGTTACATTTGAGTACTTATAAAGTTAAAGCACTTCTTAATTGATTCTATGTACAATTAAGTGAGGTGCAATGTACCTAATGAATAAAAATGTATATAGGGTAACTGGTAACCAGTGATTCTACGCACGAATACAAATAACATTCCCAAAATATATATGTCCTTAATTCTCATTAGTTTCATTACAATAACATAAAAGCTGTTTAAAATTTTGAATGTTGTGCTCCGTGTGAACCGAAAGAGGCTAAACTTAAATTAATACTGACCTCATAATCACCTGTACCCACTATGCTCAGTGTGGTTCACATCTTTATATAAAGACTAGCCGCTTTCCCGCGGTTTCATCCGCGTCCCGTGGGAGCTACTGCCCGCACCGGCATAAAATATAGCCTATGTTACTCGCAGATAATATAGGTTTCTATATAATGGTGAAAGAATATTTAAAATCTGTCCCGTAGTTTTTGAGTTTATCCATTACAACCAAACAAACAAAGTTTTCCTCTTGATAATATTAGTATAGATTTTTTGAAATTAAGAGAACATGTATCGTGGTAGTTTTATGCCTACTACATTCAGTGTCCAGTTAAGCAGGAAGCAGCTAGTTCGTGAGAAGCAGCTCGCCTGTTGCCACTCGAGCGCAATTGTCTACATCTGATGACGCCGCGCTCGACGCCCGCATCGCAGACGTGTGAAAATGCGCGAGCGCAGGATTAAGATAGACTAGGCCTATATATTCTACCCAGGTATATTCTCTTAGGGTTCCGTACAAAATGGGTAAAATGGGACCCTGTTACTAGGATTTCGTTCCTATTACGAGGGGCTCGCATAGGTAGGTACAACAGTGTTTTTTATACATATGGAACCGTTTATGCTACTTCACCTCCGCCCGACTCGTACTTGATCGATTTCTAGATTATCTCGTAAGTATAAGTTTTTTTTAAATTTCATGTGTATCTATCACCATTTTTTACTAATTTCCTTATGTTATTTCCCACACGCGAACCTTATGTAGGGTACGACAAGTGCGCGGGCGCAGCCCTGCTAGACAAATCAATTGGTTGTTTGTTCCGCGAGGTGTCCAGTCCAGTGGAGTGCAGTAATTGCTCACTGTTGATTCATATTGCTGTACACTGCTACTACTTGCCTGTAAAGGGTCCTGCGGTAGTTTAAATTAGGCGATTTGGTCGGCTATTGAATTAGATTAATTGAGTATTATGTGTTTATCTAGCTACGCTTGTCTAAACTGCGCTAGGGCGCTACGAAACGCTACGTAGTTATCGTAGCACTAAAATGCGAATCAACAAAATAAGCTTATAAGCTCATTCACGAAATGAGACAGAAGTACCTTATTTCAGAAAATATATAAATCGTTAGTAAGTACCTAGTTATTTAAAAATAGACAGGTTTCAATGATAATTTGACTTACTAAAAATATTATGATTACTTGTATGAGATACCTACTGTCAAAATTATGTATTGCGATCTCTAGTAAGCAAACATCAGCACATAGATAAGTTAATAAAATGCGCTGGAAATAACCATATGCTTATAGAGTTATATTGTGTCTAGAGATAAGTCTACAGCATTATATAAAATTTACAGCCTACTTATCCCATCAACACCACCATAAACAATTGGACAAAAACACGAAATCATAGTCAATAAAGATAAACATCTACCTACCGTCCGGGGCGCGTCCGGCACGCGTGCGGCACGCGTCCGGCGCGACGCCGACACGTATCAACTAATTACGTGTCGATATCGTGCACATTACCGGACGATATAATGTGTTGTGATCGAAACTGTGCCCTTGTTATCATGGAGAACAAAATGACTAGCGGACGTGCCAAAACGGAAAATCTCATAAGAAAGTAGCGCGCCAAAATGCGGCTGTTCGGGGGACGAGGAATGTACACTAATGTACAGTCTTCACCCTTATGTGCTATATTTAGATCCGACCATTTTTCGTAATACCAAGAATCGTTGACATATGTCAAAAATAACCCGATCGCCTAAAACTACAACTTACAGTACGTAACTTACAGTTTTGGTCATACCCACCATACCTATGTGAGCTAGAAGAAGGCACCTGACCTACTTGCATTATGGCACCTCCGCTCATCTTTCTTTACTCCGTGGTCATTATGCACTCGAGTGTAGCTCGCGTTATTGTGATTCATAGAGGGTTAACAGTTCAATATGATGGATAAATATTACAAACTTAATAATCAGACGGTTAATATTTTGATGGGCTACTACTTACGATGGGAATGCTTGCACCATGTTTATACTTATTAAATGTACTGTATAACGGAAGCAGGAGAGTTTGATATAGGTAAAGTTGCTGGAAATGAGAATCGTAATAGATCCCTATTCCTATATCTGTAAATAGAGCTGTATAAAAAGAAAATGGTATTTATACATAAGTAAGTAAACCAAAGGGAAAACCAGTAAGGGAAAACTCGAACTACGATTTAAAGATCAATCAAAGAATATTAAAACGAACCCTATCAGTAACTCTCATAAATTATAATCAGCAATCGAAAGTCATGAACATTTGTCCTCAATGGAGCATCATAACCCAAAGTATCAATCCCTCATCGCCCGGGGGTAGGCAGCGCCCCACCCGCGCCTCACCCGCGCCACACCCGCGTGTCAACAGCCGCACTGACAATATTTGCACTCGGTAATCGGTTTGGGAGTTCGGGATTCGATCCCGTGCGGGGCAAAGTCTCTGGGGTAATGGCGAGATATACTGTCCCTGCTTGGTGCTCAGTCGCCGGCAAATTAATTGTTACTCTCTTGGATTAGAAGAGGAAGAAGTGGGTTATCTGAAGAAGTTTCAAATATGCTGTTTTTAGAGATAATGAGCGTTGACGGATTTTTGGTAAAAACTCGAAGTCAGGATTGTTTTCTTCCTAGCAGGAGATGTATGGTGGTCACCTTGTGAATGTCATGCTCAGGAAAAATCTAACCCGCACTAGCGTTATACTTGTATTATTTTATTTGAGCTAGATAAGTAGTCTAACCTTAAGTTCTTAAATAGGTGGATAGGTATGCAGTTATTTTGTACTACCTTTCATGTCTCATGAAATCAGGAGCACTGAGCATATTCAAATAAGCATTACCTACACTCTACTGCAGATACTTTCACCAGTACCTTACCTTTAAATAGTAGAATCTCACTACTAAGTAAGTAGTTACACGATAGTACCGAAATGAAACCTACATCTCCTGTAGCTAGGATCTTTAAAGTAGGTATCACGTTTTCAGGCAAGCGAAGTGAAGCAAACAAATAAGCTACAAGAAGTTATGCCTCGGCTTAAGTAAGTAGGTAAGTACACAACTCAGCGCAGCATTAACTAAAATGTTATTCCCTTACTCTGAAAACTTGCCGTGTTTGTATGTATGTGCAATATAATGCACTTATGTACTAGCTTCAGAACAGTTATGTATTGTAGGTATATAGTTGCTACATAAAGAGCAAACTGTTTCAAAATCGATGTGTGAAGCCTTCAGCGACGCGAAAGGGCGGTCGCGACTAAATTATTCACTAACCAAGCAACACTGAGCACCTATACCTCTCTCGCTTCAACTCGGGTGTACCATATATCTCTGTCTCGCTTCCGCTTTGTATGGTAGGTATTGCGCTTTCGGCCGCCACATACAGTGATCTCTGTCTGTCGCGCGGGGAGTGCGTATGTGCGTCTCGTTCGCTCTCATTAGGTTAGTCTGGCGGGTATGTTTGCTCGACGCTTGGCAGTCGCACTTTGTATGACGCGGCACAGAGTAGCCGCCCAGGACAGAGGTGTACTGACAATAATTAACAATGTTGAAACGAGAAATTCTGTCAAGCAGAACTACATAAAATTAATACAAAATACCTTTATGTTATTTGTACACCTATTTGTTTAAATAGACTTCAAATACTTCTGATAAGAACTGTACCCACCCTCATACCAAGTAAAATTTCACAACAATATTGACGTTCTTAACTTACAAATAGCGAAAGGAAAGGATGCCCTAAACCATATTTTATTTTGTCTGACTTATATGTCTATATGCTAGGATCTACACTCATTTTTATTTTGACAATATAAAACGGGTTAATAATAATAAAGCAATTATTAGGCTAAATTCAAGAACATATTGTAAATCTTGTAGCCGAGCAGTGCTGACTACGCGCTACGCGCTACGCGCTACGGCTGTGCTACGAGGCCGCGTAACCGTAACTTTCTTTGGCCTACAAAAACAATTCTTATCCTGAGTAATAAGTAGATATGCTATGTATTCGGAATCACGAGAAAGGTTATATGACGTATTTCTAATTGCAATGGATTTATCATGTAAACTATCTAATACAAAGATGGTATGAAATAAATTGCTCTTGTAGAGGCAGCCAATTGTAGGTACTTAGCTTTACGTTTCTAATACAGTAAATATCTAATTAATCTGTTTATCACCCTGTTTACCAGTATAAACCAAACAATGGAGGATCTAGAGAAGCAGAAATAGGTACTAAAACAAAATCTGCATTGCCTAATTAATTCATTATATTCTTTAAAAAAAAAAACTCGAAAAACTTCCCAAAAATATCAAACGAACTCTTCAGACTGTTTGTCCTCATAGAACCATTATTTTCTTAAACATCAATCAAAATAATTACTCAAATATGTTCACCCCGACCCCAGCGAGGGGAGACAGAGCTTTGATCGGGACCTCTGTCTAGGTACGTGCCTGCTGGTCCTCAAGTGCCCAATATAAAAATACTAGGATGTCAAAGCGAGTGGCTGGTAACGAGGGTCGGAGAGTGCTGGCTCTCTTCTCGTGCCGTGAACATATGAATAAACAGCGTTTTTGTAATCACGATACGTTTACACAGAAATCATAGTGAAGAGAGAGCATATCTTCTGGCTTAACTGCATTTGTAAACAAATATATTTACTATCTAGGTATCCATATCGCATCCAACCGTTCATTTATTAAAACAATCTCTTTGGGCAGTACCTACTTATATAAGATAAGTAGGTACTCATAGGTAAACACTTTAACAGTTCTTTGTATGTACTTATTGGATTTTTCTGAAACTGCTATTCGCTCGCAGGAGTCGCAGGTAACGGGTTGCTTACTATTTTGTTTGAAAATATGCTTACTTACTTTTAAAACAATCTGCATTTTGCAACGTTTCAATTCAATAATCACTGGTTAATGATGAGTACCTACTCTCAGTTCTTACTTACTTCTTCAGATCAGCAAACCCCGACACTCATACCAGGTACCTAACACATTCAGCATTCTTTCCTTTGATAGTGCAGGAACAATGAACTTAGGGAGCTTGTAACTACTGTAATAATTGTATTTACCTATGTCGAATACCTATCCTATCCTATGTAGGAGAGAACACATCATTTATGTTTGTATACCTTTGTTACCTATTTCTGCTTGCAAACCTATATGTCGCTATTCAAGTAGGTATGCTACGATCTGACTTAATGGAGTGCTATCAACATGTGCATGTCTACGAAAAACACCTCATAAGTTCACTGCTTAAAGTGAGACTTGAAAATGTAGCGAAAAACAGCTTCTTGTCTGGAAGGCAGAAAACTATTACCCAGCGTATCAGTACAACAGGGGCCCGATTCTCCTAATTTAATAATGTCAAAATCGAATAGAAATCGAATCGCAATATGATAGCAATAGCAGTTTTAACCATATCGGGCATTCTGCTACTAATATAAGACCAATCGTATTCCAACGACATTCGATTGGTTTGCGATTGGTCTGCTATTTTGGTGATTGTGGTCTATACGGTAGTTTGCTCTACAATCATATTGCAATCGTAAATCATTTGCAGACAAAATGATTCTTTATTGAATGACAGAAAAGGATAAAAACGTTTATTTCAAAGAAAAAATAGCGGAATGCCATATACGCTTCAATCGTAATCGAGTCGGGATTGGATCGCAGTCGAACTTGAATCGAATGGCGCTTAAGTAAAATTAGGAGAATCGGGCCCCTGTACAAGACTGAACAAATCCGCTTGATTATAATAACATTCCCTAAATACACATACCACTTGATTATTAATTTTTGGAAAATACCATACCTATCTAGATAAAAAGATTAAAAATTAGAATGAGAAAGTAGATTAAATTAATCAATGCGAAGCCTCCCCGAGTCTCCTCTAGTAAAACCGTGTTTATAGTAAGTTCCGTTTAAAACAACAGCCGGGGCCTGCCAGCTCGTTAGCATGTCAAAGCGTTGAGCTGCGCCCGACGGTAATGTGATGCATTATGTATGCGCCGGCGACAGCTCGGGAGGTTGTGGGTAAGCGGCACAGTTCGACAGGTCATTATAATCATCTCCTGCGTGTGATGTGGAGTAAAGGTATAAGAGCTCAGTACCTGACAAAATTGCAAGAAGATAGTTAGCAATATCTATGTCTATACTTGCACAATGCACAAATCAGGAAACAATATCTATAACGACGTTAGCGCCTCTTATTGTCTCTTTGAATCCTCTAACAAACCTATCAATTCCTCTTGAACATCAAACCAACTCTCAAGACATGCGAGTAATTAAAAGAAACCTGTCGCACGCACGCATGCATGCACGAGTGTATGACGACTTTACACTGCACAGCGGGGTGACAACAACGTTTGACGTTCCCTTTCACTCCGCCGACACTCGTCGCGCCAATATAATAAAAATAATGGCTTCCTGTCCACAGAGGAGGATTCAATTAAGTAAATCAATACTCAATAACTTTATTGCATTCCATAATGTGTACAGGCTGGTGGGTAAAATTAAAAGAAACAATTATGGACCCTGCCGGGCACAGCAAAGTTAGTTTTTAGAGGAGAGGACGAAGAGCGCTTTTTAAACATAATATCTAATATTGAATTAAATGTAGAAAATCTTATTATATTTCGATATTTGAGTAGGTATTATTTCTGTGTAGATTTATTTCCATTTTACTTATTTATTATTTATTAAATTTATATTCGTTTATTTATATATTATTAATTTATATTATAAATATTCTATATTATGTATTAATCGTTATTAATTATTTTATTTATTTATATTTATTTATAAATTAGTTGTAGTTTTTTGATTTATGACTCAATAGTAAGAATCTAATTAAAGGTATTGCACGGTAAGTAAGGTAAATAAATTGATATATTAAGTACTGCTTGTTTATTCCAGTTATCCTAGTTTCCCTAGTTGTATTTATCTTTGAAATATTCGTCAATTGTGTAGTAGCTTTTATCTAAGAGAAATCGTTTTAGTTTATTGGTAAATATATTATTTGATTCAGTGTTTTTTATGTATTCTGGTAATTTATTGTAGATTTTAATGGACGTAACAAACGCACTAGAGGAATGCATTTTTAATCGTGAGGTTGGTAGATTGAGTCTATTTCCATGTCTAAGTTTGTGTTTTGTTTGGATGTCTGCTCTTTTACTGTAGAATTGTGGGTGCTTCCTTACAAATTTGCAAATTTCAAATATATAGAGGCAGGGTAGTGTTAAGATGTTTAGTTTTTTGAAATGTGGTTTACATGAGTCGGTGTCTTCAATGTTGGTTAATATTCTTATAAGTTTCTTCTGTATTGTAAATAGTGAAGGTGCGTCTGTACTGTTACCCCACAATATTACTCCATATTTAAGCCAAGCGAATGCGTACGCATAGTATGTTACTATTGCTGTTTTGAGGTCTGTTGTTTTCTTTATTTCTCTGAGGGCATATGTAAATTTAGATAGCTTAGTTTTTATTTTCTGTATGTGTGATTTCCAGTCTATGTGTGTATCTATGTCTAGGCCTAAAAGGGTGAATTTATTGACTATTTCTAATTTCGATCCTTTGTATTCAAAATTAATATTTATGGGGGTTTTTTGTCGCGGGTGGAAAGCAATTATTTTTGTTTTATTAAAGTTAATTTCAAGGTTGTGTTCGCTCATCCAATATGTTGTAGTGTCAAGTATAGATGTTAGGGTTTGGTTTAAATTTTGGTTATTGTTGCATGATGTTAAAATAGAGATGTCGTCGGCAAATATTACGCTTGTTTCGTTTATGTAGTTAGGGAGATCATTAATGTAGATTAAGAACAGTAGGCAGCCTATAACACTTCCCTGCGGTATGGAGGCGTTTACAGGTATGTTTTGTGATCTAATTAGTTCAATGTGTTGTGTTTGTGTATTGTAGTGTTCGATTTCAACGACTTGTTCTCTGTTTTTTAAATATGATGTAAACCAGTCATAACTTTTTCCACGGATACCTATGTTGTAGAGTTTATTTAATAATATATCAAATTGTACTTTATCATAAGCTTTGGTCATGTCTAATAGTAGTCCAATAGCGTATTTTTTGTTGTCAATAATTTTAAGTGCTTCTTGGATATACTTGTAGACAGCCAAAACAGTGGATCGGTTCTTGCGAAAGCCATTTTGGCTGTCGTTGAATACATTATATTTTTCGCAAAAGGCATAAACACGGTTACATATAACTTTTTCAAATATTTTTGATGCTGTTGGTAGTAGTGCAATAGGACGGTAATTGTTCGGGTCAGTTTTATCGTTTTTCTTGAGAATGGGTTTAATGAGTGCCTTTTTGAGTAAGTCAGGAAAGACACCTTCTTCAAAGGATTGATTTAGGAGTATATAAAATGGCAAGGTTAGTTCATCAGCGCACTGTTCTATCAGACTGGGTGGAAGTTCGTCAATTCCGTGGCTGTTCTTGTTCTTTAAGTTTTTGATAATTATATTTATTTCATAAGGATCAACTGGGTTAAGATATAGTGTATTTTGTGTAGTTAAGGCTGTCGGTAGCCCTTTAGGTGTACTGCCGGTAGATGTGGTAGCTTTCCCACCAATGGAGGCAAAGAAATTGTTAAAAATATTGGCTACTTCTTGCGGTTTCGCCGTTAACTTATTCTCGACTTGTAGTGATATGTTATGTTTCTCACTTTTACGTTTTTTGTTTGAGCGTTCATTTATGATTCCCCACATTGTTTTACTTTATTATTCGATTTTGTCATTTTATTTTTGTAGTGTAGTTTTTTAGCTGTAGTTACAGTTTTCTTCAGTATTTTTACGTATTTTTTGTAATAATTTATTAATGTAGGATCTTTTTTTTTTGTTACTAATATTTTTAAGAGTCTTTTATTAATACTTGATTTTATTATACCGGCAGTGAGCCAGTATTTCCTATACCTAGTTCCAAGTCCTTTAATAAGCAAATAATAAGCAAATCCTTTAATAAGCAAATAAGCAGAAGTCGATGGCGGAGATCAAAGCCCTCTCGACGCACTCGCCGACCCTCCCGACACCGCGGCCTCGGGAGGGGCGCGACCTACTATTGTAGTACAAACATTATCTAAGATTGTTGATGACTTTATTGAGAAAGAATTAGGCTTCGAAACTACGGAACAGATTTGAAACATTGTTTCACAGTTGGAAAGCAACACTACTTACCCCGAGTAACATGTATGTATGTATATGTATGTATGTATATGCTGCTAGTTCCCAGGGATGCGGATGAAACCGAGGGAAAATGCTTGTTAGACAATGTGTATAAACTTTGTTCTCTTTTATTTCAGTATAAGATGCATGACTGCGCAACTATGTTACCTACTGATCACCGTTAGGGACCTACACGACTTAAAAATTATTCTGCAAATCATTGAACCGTAATACTAACTACCAACCATGTACTATATCGAGGACTTACAAAACATTTTTGTACGGAATACAGAATACACAGCGCCTCATAGAGCTCTCTAGCGGTCACTTACGGAACTCCACTTTCCCATAGAAAAGCTGTTGGCAGGTTACACGAAGCGAGATTACGCGCTGCACCAAGTGAGGGTGTGTTGGCGCCTTCAAAGCGATAAGCAGGCTGATCCAAATGATAAGCATGCAAATTCTGCTACATCGACTACCCGCGTGATAATCAAAATTGGATCGGTGCACGATGGCCGATTATGTTCGCTCGCCTTTCATGGGATTGGTGAAAAATTAAGTTTTTTTCTGTAGATTTTGAGTATATGTATACTATACGCGAGAAAAGCAGACGACTCTGATATTAAAGTCATTAAGGATATGGACTCTCTGGACTTAATAGTATAGGGTTACATTATCCTATACATACATGTTATCTGTTACTGATATTTTAGGAATAAAATTCATTGTATATTACCAGAATGCTCGCGGTCTGCGCTCAAAATCTCAAGAATTTTATTGTAATTTGGTGTGTGCTAACTACGATGCATTAGTATTAACAGAAACATGGCTTAATAGTTGTATTCTTAGCAGCGAACTTTTTGAGCAAAGATATCGAGTTTTCAGACGGGATAGAGAAACTTCTGGTTTCCACAATAACAAGAAAGATGGGGGCGGCGTTTTAATTGCGATTGATAAAAGGTTCACTGCTTATAGGCAACTCAGTTGGGAGAGTAAGTGTGAGGACTTATGGGTTACTGTTGAAATCACGACGAATTTCAAAATAGCAATTTGTGCAATATATTTGCCTCCGCCCGTACAAAGTTTAATATTGGAACACTTTTTTGATAGCTTTAATCAGGTAGTAGAAAAAAACTATGATTTCCGTACTATTCTTATAGGTGATTTTAATATGAGTAACATTGATTGGAAATAAGTACAGAATAAAAAAAGATCTCCCACTTCTTCTCTCCACTCTTGTTCTTTGCCAAAGTTGGGTCAGCATCTAGTTGACTTTATAAACATTAATAATCTTATCCAATGTAACAACGTTGTAAATGTCAAAAACAAGATAAAAACAAAAAAACCCCCGACCCAAAAAAAGTACGCAATAATTATGACAAAAGGTTAAAAACGCTAAACCCTATAAAAAGCAAAAAATAACTTTTAACACTACGTAAACTAAATTTTGTCGTGTCGGGGGACCGCTCTAATTCATTACTTTAGATACGTGTTTTTTTTTTAACGAATGTTGTAATTAGGTAGGTATCATTTGATTTATGTAAGTATTTATGAAGGTAAAAAGCGGTCCCCCGACACGTCAAAATTTAGTTTACGTAGTGTTAAAAGTTATTTTTTGCTTTTTATAGGGTTTAGCGTTTTTAACCTTTTGTCATAATTATTGCGTACTTTTTTTTGGGTCGGGGGTTTTTTTTTAAATTTATAATTTAATTTTATTTCATGCTTTTTAAAGGAGCTCCTTAATTTTTCCTTTAATTTATTTTATCTTAAGATGGGGTCGCTATATGCGATCTCGGTCAAAGGAAGCTGTTTAACAATCCTCATGACAAACTGGCTCTGGGAGAATTGCACAGATTGAGAAACAATAAAGATTAACCTTTGGACATTCTAGATTTTCAGCAAAAATATAAATCGGTTTATCCGTTTCATTCCGGCATTTCAGGGTTTCATCCGCCACATCCCATTTCCAGCATCAGGTTCTCGTCAATCAGAAACATGAAGAGAACTCGTCAAGACAAATTCAACGAGCCCAAACTCGATGGGTTTACTAAAAGGCAGTTCAGGGTTACGTCTCCTACCTTCGTGCCCTGACAGCAGACCAGCTCAGAGGTTCCAAAAGACATTAGTGTTTCAAATTTCAGATCCCACATATACTTGCAAGTAAACTTAGCGTGTAACATTCCTATCACATCTAGCAAACGAGCTGATGACCTTGAAGACCTGAACCGATTTCCACCAAACATAGCTAAGAACACTCCCGACTGACATACCTTTTAAACAAAAAAAACCGCATTACAATCGGATCATCCGTTTGGGAGCTACGATGCCACATACACACACACACACACACACACACACACACACACACACACACAGACACGTCAAACTTATAACACCCCGTCGTTTTTGCGTCGGGGGTTAAAAAAGAATGTCTCAATCTGAGGTTCGAACTTGAGACCGGAGTTCGGCTGTCCGCGGCAATGCCGCTAGGCTAGCTAGCCAGTTGAAGACCGTGTCGAAAATGATGCTCCGTTTATGAGAATTGTTTCGAATTGAAGTGCCCTTTTATCTCTTATTATTAGCGCAGCCGGACAATAAGGGCGTTTCCTTAAGCTGAGAACAAAACGAGCATGGTCACCATTGCAAAGAAAACATCAACTGCCCAGCCTTCACTTCGTAAAATATTTGCAAACACTTACCCCGTTTCTCACACTATTCGCACACACCTCACAATAATTCACCATGCCATTACCGCATATAACTTGTGAAACTTCGCCAATAAATAAGTATTATTTCCAGAAATAACTTTTATAACCACAAGCAGAATTTGCACCGTAATCCGGGCAACCGCCGTCCGTCTGTCGTCCCGTTCTAATCCTTCCTTGGCGGTGTCCTAAATATTCTCCCACCGTCATTTCTCTATACTTTTATAACAAATTGAATGTCATCGCGAGCCTTGTAACGCCATCTAGTCATAGACTCGCGAATCCATTATCGATCATTACAATATCCCCTCTCCTCTGAAGAATCCAACCGGATTCAACCCAAACGTTTAAGGTCACAAGAATGCCATCTTCCTAAATCTTTGCCTCTGAAACTCTTAATCTGTAAACGTCGTCCGATATCTTTTCTGCTATGACTGCTTTTTCAAACTTAGGTGCCAGTTTAGACATAAAATTGCGGTTAGCATTTGAAAGGAATTTAGTGCGTTTCCAAACCATGTCCCCAACTTCATAGGTGCATATGCGACGTCTCTTGTTGTAGTGTCCACTATTGACTTCATGTGATTGCCGTATTCTTTCACAGACTTCGTCATAAACCTTATTTCGGAAGGCTATGCCCCTTTCGAATTTTTCTTTGTCGAAGGTAATTGGTTCGTCTGGTCCAAAATGATAAGGTTTCGTACCTCGTATCGCCGTCTCGCGCCCAAAAAACAAGTATGACGGTGTTTTCCCAGTTACTTCATGAACCGATGTCCTGATCGCATGTCCTATGTGCGGTATGTACTTGTCCCATTCTTTGTGATTGTGTTCAACATAAGAAGCTATAGCAGAGCCAATGACTTTGTTTACCCGTTCAGTGGGGTTGCCCTGTGGATGGTAATATGGGGTATACCACAGTTTTACACCGTAACCTGACACTAGATCTTTAAATTGGTTGGATACAAATTGCTTTCCATTGTCGCAAACTATTACACTAGGGGTCCCAAACATTAAAAATATCTGATCCTCGAGTATTTGAGTTATAGTCGAGGATTTCCCGTTTCTGAGTGGATATAAAAAGCAGAACTTGCTGAACCAACACGTTATGACTAGCAGCATAGTATTACCATGTTTAGATTTTGGAAAAGGGCCCATCAGATCCATAGATATGATTTGAAATGGTTCTGTAACTTCTCGTTGCTTTCCCATAAGCCCAGATGGCTTATTTTGTGAATGCTTGTACTTCGCACACACTTCACATTTCCGTACATAATTTTTCATGTCCTGAATCAAAGTTGGCCAAAAATAATGCTGTCTCGCGCGATTGACTGATTTTTTAACGCCAAAATGACCAGATGTGGGGTCATCGTGACAATCCCTTAAAATCCCTTGACGAAGTTTTTCTGGTACTACCTGCTTCCAACTGTCATTTTCATGGGGAAATTGTTTTAATTTTATGTACTTCCACAGCTGTCCCTGACTGACTTCCCAATCCTGGTCATTCTTCCCAGCCAGTACCAATTCCTCTTTTGACTTATACCAATCATCTTTGTCTTCTGGTTTTACTTCCAATATATTAACTTCATCCTCAACCGCTCTTGATAAGGCGTCTGGAACCGTATTAAATTTGTCTTTACGGTGGACTATTTCGTAATCAAACTGCTGTAACCGCATGGCCCACCTCGCTAAGCGCCCATGAGGGTCCTTATTATGATGTAGCCACTGAAGAGCGCTGTGGTCGCGCTATGGTCTGTTATAATTTTAAAATGATTCCCTTCTATATATGGACGAAACTGCTCTACAGCATGTAGGACGCTCAATAGTTCTCGCTCTGACGCTGAGTACTTACACTCCCTCTCCGATAGTTTTCTACTCGTGTAAGCTATAGGTGCCTCTAAACCATCGACTATTTGTACTAAGACTCCTCCAGTCCCTTTGTTTGAAGCGTCGCATTGGACAGAAAATGGTTTTGTAAAGTCTGGCACTCTCAAGATGGGTGTTGAGGTCAGCGCCGTCTTAAGGGTTAAGAAGGACTCTTCAGCCTCTTTATTCCAAGTAAGAGGTTTAGCCTTCTTACCTCCCTTAGTTAGTTCATGAAGTGGGGCTGCGACAATGGCAAAATTTTCTACAAATCGTCGGTACCAACTAGCTAGGCCAATAAAGCGCTTTAGATCCGTGTAAGTCGTTGGCCTGGGATAGTCGAGTATGGCTTTCACTTTATCCGGGTCTGTACGTAACCCTTCTTTGTCCACAATATAACCCAAGTATTTCAAAGATGGTCTCGCAAAAACACACTTCTCGAGGTTGATTGTTAATCCTGCTTTTTTAAGCTGATTTTTTACATGTAACAATGACAATAAATGACTGTCGAAGCTGTCATCGCATATGACAATGTCATCCAAATACGTAAACACTCTACTTTCAAACTCTGCCGTAAACAAGCGGTCCATCAGCCGTTGTTGCGTTTGAGAAGCATTGCTTAGGCCGAATGGCATGACTTTGAATTGATAAAGTCCTTTTCCAGCAAGTCCAAATGCGGTCTTCTCCTTGCTTGTTTCTTCTAGTGGTATCTGCCAGAATGCTGATCGTAAATCAATGGTTGACAGAAACCGAGCGTTTTTTAGACTGTCTAATATTGTTGTAACCCTAGGTAACGGCCGGTTCACACATGTCTCCGTTTTACTGTCCCGTTTTATCGTGTACGTTTTTTTTTCGTCGATGGCGTATGTAGTTGTATACAGAATACTGTGCCATGTGTGAAGTCACTCATACAACTACATACGCCATCGACGAAAAAAAAACGTACACGATAAAACGGAACAGTAAAACGGAGACATGTGTGAACCGGCCGTAAGGGATAAGAGTCTTTTATTGTTACCTTGTTTAACTGACGGCTGTCAAGACACAGTCGATTTTTACCCGAAGCTTTTTTTACGAGTAATATTGGAGAGCGCCATGAGCTGAATGCAGGTTCTATTACATCCTTATCTAGCATGTCCTGAATTTCCTTCTCCAGTTCTGCCATAATTGGAGGAGCGAATGGGTATTGTCTGTGTTTGACTGGTAAGCTGTCTCCAGTGTCAATTCTATGCTCGATCAAAGATGTCCTGCCCAAGCCCTTACCGATCTCTGTTGCCATTTCCTCTATTAACTCATCCAAGCGTTCTTTCTGATGAGCCGAAAGATCCTCTCGCGAAATTACTGGTTGCGTGACGTTTATTTCCGTAATGTCAGCAATAGCTTTCCCCGCCCCTATTGATAACTTAAATAATTCAAAGAAATTCATGCCCAAAATAATATCATGTTTAAGGTAGTCCATGACATAGAAATCTACCACGTTATATTTCCCCAAAAACTCAACAGGTAAGTGAACAACGGTATCCATTGTATGGAAGGTGCCATCAGCCATCGAAACCGAATATTAATCGAAATTTGTTTGTCGATTATATGTCTCAAAAACCCCAATTTCATTATCTTTAGTGCAAATCTCTGTGAAATTACAGAAACGGTAGCTCCAGAATCCAACAACCCTACAAACGACTGATTTAAGATTTTTATCTCGCCATAATATCGGTTGTCTTTACTATGTTTCTCAATATTACAGATTCTCCCTGTTTTAACAAAACTCGATACTGTTTGCAGCCACTGTTGCCAGTCATCCGAGGTGGTATGACTTATTCTCTGGGAGTTCGATCGGCTGGCATCGACCCCAGATTCTCGTTTCCCTTATCCCCAGCACTGCATGGGCATCTATTCGTTGTCTTCCCGAAACGTCCACATCTGTAACAGAAGATTCTCTGCTTTGGCAATTTACATTCTCTAAAGCGATGTCCTGGAGATCTGCAGTTCCAGCATTTCGTAAGTGGCGCTCCCTTATCATCTATGGCTGCCAGTTCTGTCATATCTCCCTTCTGTGGTGTCCCCAAAGTACCTCCCTTGTATGCTAGATCTCTCTCTAGAAAGTGTTCACTAGCAACAGGTTCCTTGAAATTATCACAGCTTAATTTAGTGCGTTCAACTATCCTCAGAACTGATGTTAACTCACTTACTGAATCAAAACTGTCTCGACATATAGCTTTCTGAAAGTAGGGTTGTATGTTCCTCCTCAGTATCATCAGCTTCTGTGTCTCAGGGATAGGAGTCGGCAGACGATTAAACATATTTTGCATAATGGCTATATAAATTAGAACACTTTCCTGCTTGCTTTGGGTCCTTTGTTTAATCTCCTCCAAGAGCTCTTCTTGGTAAAACGGTTGCTGAAATGTATTCAAGAGTAGCTCCACTAACTGAGGCCAGTTCGATACTGCACCCTTATTGGCCCTAAACCATATTAAAGCTTCACCTTCGAAGAAATCTATGGCATATCGAAACAAGTCTTCATCGGCAGCGTTCCGTGCTTCCTTAAGTTCCTTTATTCTTTCCAAGAACGCGTTTACACCTACGGTTCCCTTTCCACTAAATTTGACACCCCAATCTTTAATGGGCACCAGCTTTCGTTTATGGAAACCATTGTCAAACGTAGACGACCTTTGTAAGCCTGGATGACGGGAAGAGCAATCCGCCTTTTCTGCGGCTATCCGTGGTTTGTTCGAACCATCAAGAAGAGGGTGCTTGGTACGAACCCGGTACATTTCCGTGTCATATTCTGGAACGGAAGTTTTCTTAGGTTTCTGGCATTTTTCCAATTGTTCCAGGATCTGCATAGCCTCATCACCCAACGATTTTTGTAAAACTTCCTTGTCATGCTCCGAAATGACATCGTCTTCGTCATCCTCTTCTTGTTCAAGCTCCTTCAGTGTCGTCATTGCATCCTGGATGTTCTTCAGCAATGCTACATGTCTCTCAATGTCACTGGCCTCAGAAGGTATAATAAGTTTTGCACGGTTTGCTAAGTGTGACAAACGAGAGTGTATGCGTCTAAATAATGCTTGTTCAGGACTTTGTGATACCTCTGATATGAGAGTAATTATTTCCGATAATTTATTCTCACAAATTATCATCTCCTTGTCCGGGTTATCTATGCAAGATCTAGGCACCTTAAAAGAAATAGATGACTCACCCGATTGTTCTCGAACTAAAATCTTCCGCATAAATTTACGCATAGTCGCCACGGTCTTACAATCAGTAATCCCTCGACAAGCCAACTCAAACTCCAGCTCATCTTTATGCAGTGCATTAACATCCATGATTGAATTAACAACAGAAAAAAAATTATCACAAAATTTAAAAAAAAAAATATATATATATAATATCAATCTCTGTCGACCTCACAATCACCTTAACGCAATAGTATTAAGATTTAATTAAAGTTGGTTCAGTAAAATAACTACCTAATCAACACAAAACGTTGCGCTTCATCTATCCCCCATCCAGTTATCCCTTGGGCGCCAATGTAATGACCAGGGTTCTAGGTGGCTGGATGTTGGAAGACAAAGAAAAGTTTTATAGGAGATTCAACACAATTTCCTTTTAATACAATAATAAATTGTGACCAATCGGGAAAGTTACGGATAAGAAATACACTTACAAACTAAACTAAACATAAAAGGTAAATTGAACAATGATGACAATATTCAACAAAATATTATAACAAATAAATTCACAAATTAAACTAAAGTGACCACCACCAAGAAAACAGAATTCTTAAGAAAAACAATAAAAAGAATGTCTCAATCTGAGGTTCGAACTTGAGACCGGAGTTCGGCTGTCCGCGGCAATGCCGCTAGGCTAGCTAGCCAGTTGAAGACCGTGTCGAAAATGATGCTCCGTTTATGAGAATTGTTTCGAATTGAAGTACCCTTTTATATCTTATTAGCGCAGCCGGACAATAAGGGCGTTTCCTTAAGCTGAGAACAAAACGAGCATGGTCAGCATTGCAAAGAAAACATCAACTGCCCAGCCTTCACTTCGTAAAATATTTGCAAACACTTACCCCGTTTCTCACACTATTCGAACACACCTCACAATAATTCACCATGCCATTACCGCATATAACTTGTGAAACTTCGCCAATAAATAAGTATCCCACCCAAAACAAAAATGTGAAAGGCTGCCAAGTTCGATAATATGGAAATCCTTCGCCTATAAAAGAAGTGAGATCTGAATAAGTACCAAGTTCCATACACATACCTCAGTTAAAAATAGTTACTTTTTAATAATGTTACTTATTCAGATCTCACTTCTTTTATAGGCGAAGGATTTCCATATTATCGAACTTGGCAGCCTTTCACATTTTTGTTTTGGGTGGGATTTCATTTATTTTTGTAAGGTTGTTTATTTTATTTTTTTCTTATGATTAAGTTAGTTAAGGAAATGTCTCATTTATACTATCTTTCAGATTTTTGAATATGCACTATGCTTCTTACAAAGAAATGAACTAGATTAACTAAATGGACTAGATTTACCAACTAACTGACATGACATGTTATCATATATTATGTTCGTGGATCAAAGTTACTCATTCGTTATTTTCGAAAGTGACTCACACTTGGCCGTTTTCAGATTTTTACTTTGACTAAATACAAACCTTTGTAACGAATTTCAGATCGGTACGACCATTCGAAGATATATTATATAAATATAGATAAAGGATGATGGGCAATTTTGTATGAACCCTGGCCTGATAACCAATAAAGTTCTAATGTATATTAGATTATTGCTTATACCCTACAGTTACTGAAATAAAACAGTTCATGTCAAGAATCTACCGGAAATAAGTACAGTCGGGCACAAAAGATTTATACTTTTTGCACCGTTTTTTTTTATGTTAAAATAAGATCCATAGTAGGAAAAATCATTGTATGATGTATTTTCGTCAACTCATCACTTATTTAAATAAGCCTAGGGTAGACTATCAATTAAAATCGGTCTTAACTAGGCATAATTGTTTTAATAGCAAAACAAAACATAAAAACTTTTACTTCTACCACCGTATATTATTTCCATTATTGGAGATAACATATCCTCGTTCTGCGGCACCAGGATAGTCGGCCCTGGGTTGTCGAATTATTACAAAAGTAGCGACCCACTCCAGCTTCGCACGGGAAAACAGTATTTACTCACTATTTAACGAATGTTATTACACATACAAACCTTCCTCTTCAATCACTCTATCTTTGAATAGAATAATATATTAAAAAACTGCATCAAAATCTGTTGCGTAGTTTGGAAGAGTTAAGCTTTCATAGGGACGTAGGGATAAAAGGACTGAAAAAGCGACTTTGTCTTATACTATGTAGTGATGCACAAATAGTAACCAAACGGGTGGTCAAGTCCGGTTTAATCAGTAGAATAAAGTTATTTAAGTTGTTTGTCAGATTTCACAGAGTTCTCATCATATGGCACATCAGGCTTGTTAGCCAGGACAGTCGACAGTCATTGATGATGATAGATTGATGCCAGCACATCTCTAATTCCACAGGATTATATTTCAAAGCAAGATATATTATCCTGGCCATTAGATGATGTCTGTGCAAGTACTCACGACAAGTATTTGCATTAAATGGGCTCTGAACTTGACTGAACTGATTTGAAAAATCTTTCAGTGGTGGAAAAGCTACGTTATTTGTAATAAAAAGATAGGTTTTCCTTATATCCCTGCCAATGTAGTTTAATTCACTAGGCAGTCGTAGGCTTACAGGACTGATATCTTTTTTCCCCAGTGGTTAACAATGTTCCACCCATAACAAAAATTGAATTTTAGGGTATAAGCTATCATTTCATGTGCAAATGGATATTATTGGCTATGCCGGTTAAAGTCACTGGAACAGCGGAATAGTTACACCAACTGTTTTCTTTTTTTATATGGACACGTGTACCTTCTGTGACACGTCCTGACTGATATTGACAATAATATAAAGCACTTAACAGCCCTCCCATACAAAATGAAGTGGTTCAAGGCCATGGGCTGTCCTATGCTATCAAGTGTCATATCTTCGTTCTCCGGTGGTTAACAAGGTTGTGCCCATAACAAAAAATGAAGCTTAGGGTATAAGCTATCATTTGATATGCGAATGGTTTTTATTGGATATAAGGGTTAGACTCGCCGGAACGGTGGAATACGTAAACCATACGTTGTAAGTACTACCTGCTAAATAATCTTTTTTTTTTCAATAAACTCGGAAAATATGGGCACAGACACCTTGTGTGATATGTTCTGACTAATATGGACAATAATATAATGCACTTAAACATCGCTCCCATACAGAATGAAGTGGTTCAAGTTCTTAGGCTGTCCTATGCTATCAAGTGTCATATCTTCGTTCTCCGGTGGTTTACAAGGTTGTGCCCATAACAAAAAATGAAGCTTAGGGTATAAGCTATCATTTGATATGCAATTGATTTTCATTGGTTATGTCGGTTAGACTTACCAGAACGGCGAAATACGTACACCATAAGTTGTAAATACTACCTGCTAAATAATCTTTTTTTTTTTTCAATAAACTTGGAAAATATGGGCACAGACACCTTCTGTGACTCGTTCTGACAATGATTGACAATAATAATGCACTTAAACATCCCTCCCATACGCACTGAAGTGGTTCAAAGCCATGGGCTGTCCTATGCTATCAAGTGTCATATCTTCGTTCTCCGGTGGTTTACAAGGTTGTGCCCATAACAAAAAATGAAGCTTAGGGTCTAAGCTATCATTTGATATGCAAATGGTTTTTATTGGATATACCGGCCTATTTTACCCATCATCCTTTAGTTCGTTTTAGTTCCTTAGGGGTACAAATTTACACTGGGTATTTTTCACCTTCATTATTTTGAAACCGACTCACACTTGGCCATTTTCAGATTTTTCCCTTTACCTTGACATAAAGACCTACCTCCATGCCAAATTTCAAGTCAATACGACCATTGGAAGTGGTCTAGGTTTTTGATGAGTGAGTCAGTGAATCAGTGAGTCAGTCAGTGAGTGTATAGTAAAAATAGCGATTTTCTGACGTCAATATCTCAAGACCTACAATATGTATATTAATGAAATTTTGTATTTTAGATAAGTGAGGGGGTCTCAACAGATACTAGAAATTTGAAATGTATAAATAAAATAGATTTTGAGTTATAGGGGGGTCGAATTTGGCCCGAAATGGTTCGTGTAATATAACCCACGGCCGGTGTGTCGCTTTTTTTGCTCGAACTTGGCGGACACACTGCCGTGTGTCTAGATTATTTCCAGAAATAACTTTTATAACCACAAGCAGAATTTGCACCGTAATCCGGGCAACCGCCGTCCGTCTGTCGTCCCGTTCTAATCCTTCCTTGGCGGTGTCCTAAATATTCTCCCACCGTCATTTCTCTATACTTTTATAACAAATTGAATGTCATCGCGAGCCTTGTAACGCCATCTAGTCATAGACTCGCGAATCCATTATCGATCATTACAATGTATGGTAATATTGTCATTTACCACCTCGCTCCTTTGACAAATTTGATGTATTTTATTTACCACAGATGGAGCTACTTTAACCTTGGCTAAACAAAATTTCCATTTTTTTTTTCTTCCGAAGTTACTTATAAAGGTGTGATTTTCTGTGTAAAGATTAATAATAGGCCGATCAACTAATATAAGTACAACATTCAAATGTACAGTTTTGACAAATAGATTGCGTGTCGTAATATTTTACATCTTGAATTCACAAAATTAATCATATCTTTTGATAGAGTGAATCGATTTCGATGAAACAAAAACTAAGTAATACCCCAAGTTACGTAGAATTTTTGTATATAAGCATTGTCTGCATTTAATTCGTAGATTTTACGTGAATCGCGAACAAACAAACAGATAAACAGACAAACAGACAAAAATGACAAAAATGATGGAAATGGGTTCTGTTAGTTATCCTTTAAAATGCTGGCTATTTTTTTGTCAATTTCTTCAATGTACAAAAATTACTTTTCTACAGATTTATTATATGTATAGATTTTGTCTAAATCCTTTTTGCTCTGAACATAAAATATTATTTGTTTCTAGGTAATTATATAACTTACTATGTATATATTTTTCAAATATCTTTGAGATAACAGGAATCAGTGCAATTGGTCTGTAAAATTCCATTAACTCCTTATCTTCCTTTTTGAAATCGGTTTGACAATAGTTGATTTCAAGTTATCCGGAAATACGCCATTACTTATGCAGAGATTTAAAATATAACTAAGTTGAGCACTAGTTAATATACTAACACTTTTTATAATTTTTGTAGAAATGTCGTCTAGTCCTACACTGTTTGTATTTTTTAGTCCATTTATTATTTTCTGTATGTCATTTGGTATGCTAGCTGTCATAAATATTGAACTGTTATTACGCGGTAAATTTGATGTTATATTATTCCCTCGACTAGGTATCGGTTTTATTTTGTCTACAAAATAGTTATTAAAAGCATTAGCTATTTCTGCTGGATTAGTAACGATCAGTGCCGTAACTAGGGCGGTGCCAGCGGTGCCCAGGCACAGGGCGCAGACCCTGGAGGGGCGCAGAAATGACCAGACCAGTATCTAGTTTTGTTTCATGCATGGTAGTTAGTAGGTACATTTTGTTTTATTGCGAATATGGTGTAGACGCGCCCTCTGTACTATCTATACCTATATGGCATTTTTCAAGCGATCTTGAAACAACAACACTTGTAAAGGTGGTTTTATTTTTGTCTGATGTGTCGTGACGTGACGGGTCAGAACGGTATCGGTTTCATACATTTAGTACTAGCTGGTGCCCGCGACTTCATCTGCGCAGGATTAGTATTTCGAACAATATGTTTATAAATTGTAGAGTAGCGGCTTTAGGGTAGGGTGCGGTTGGGCGACGGCCCAGGGCGCCGGACATAAGGGGCGCCGCAGGCGCCCCCAACCAATCCTTGATCAGAATTTTACTCCTATTTTTGTTTTAATTTTCATCAAAGATCGCAGCTTACAAGAACTGTATCCAAATGTATGGATAGCATCAGGGCCGCCTTAACCTATGGTGCATGGTGTGCGAATAACCCGGGCGCCGCGGGCTCAGGGGCGCCGCGGTACGCTCCTGGACCAAGAAATTTCAATTAAATTAATGTATTGTCATGCAATGCAGGGCGCGTTAGATACACTACTTTTATGTCCCAAAACTCAAAAATTATCGCGCTCGCTTCGCTCGCGGTTTCTTTACACTTACGTTTTTTTCACATATAGCTACTTTGAATTGAATGTCCCAATACTCAAAAAAATTCGCGCTTCCTTCGCTCGCGGCTTCTGCACTTCACAGTCGCCTTTTATTATATATGTTAAGGACTTTTAGTGATCCAAATCTCAAAAAAGCTTTTTCGGGCTTGCTTCACTTTATAGTTGTTTTTATTTTTCAACATTTTTTTGTCTACCCTAGCAAAAAGGTAGCGTCGTTTTTAAGTCCTTTTATTAATAAGAAAGTAACTTCTAGTTTCTATTTATGGTACTACTTTAAGTCCCAAAATTTTAATTCATAGGCGCCAACACCAACAAAGAGTTATCTACGTTTGGGCAACATTTTAAGTCATTTTTGTTTTGAGTTCTAAAATATAACAAAAAATTTCAAGCTCGCTTCGCTCGCGCAATCAGAACCTGTGTTCCCGTGTTTTTGCATTCACCAACCAGCAATAACTTATGTCCGATTGGGCTACATTTTAGGTAATTTTTGCTTGGACTTGTGAACTATGAAAAAAAAATACGCGCTCGCTTCGCTCGCGCAATCGGTAACTACATATATTACGTCTCTGTTTTTCGTATGGGTTTGAATTGCAGTTGGGGGCGCCGTAGAAATCTCGCCCAGGGCGCTAGTAGAATTAAAGCCGGCACTGATTGTAGCCTATGTGTTATTCTAATGTATAAGCTATATTATTGTAAAGTTTCATTAAAATCCATTCAGTAGTTTTTCATCATGTCATGGATGGCCATGTATACAAACTTTCGCGTTTATAATATTAGTAGGATGGTAACGTTCACACTAGTGCGTAACGTGTTGTGTTGTGATGGCTTATGTATGGAACCGATACAGTTCTGACGCGTCACGTCACGACACATCAGACAAATATAAATCCACCTTGTCTTGCTCGCAATATTACATACACAAACAAAAGTACCTATATAGTAACTATGAGACAATTTCTGTCTATATTCATTTGGAGGGCGCCACTTCTAACTTAGAAGTTCTAAGCAAATCTGTCAATTTAGCTGAGGAGATGTACATATAGTTCACGTTACGCTATCATTGCTGTCAGCCACATTCATTGGTCCTCCCTTTATCTTTGATTTTATTCAACTACGCGTGCGGCGTTACTGCCACTTACACTTACACTAGCGTGCGAGAGATAGATTTTGAATAAACAATTTTTATCTTAAAGAAATCTACTAAGTACCTATACCTTCGTAAACAAAAAATAGATAGATTTATTTTTATGCACATTTGTCCACTTTATTGTCAGAGCCTGGTTAGAGCATTTTTTAAGGGCGCAGTTTTGAAAGCTCGCACCGGGCGCATAAAAGAGGCTAGTTACGGCACTGGTAACGATGTGATTATTTATCTTTATTCTAGTAACGCTATCGCGCGGTATATTTAACTTAGCCCTATTTATTACGTCCCAGGTAGTTTTGGCTTTGTTTGCTGAGTTTTTAATCCTATAATTATTTTGCGCTCGTTGCGTTAGGTTAATTATTTTCTTAAATGTTTTTGTGTAGGTTTTGTAAAGGTATTTATTTTTGCTCGTAGATTTTAGTCTGTAGTTCCACAGTAGCTGTTTTTTCTTTGCACTGCACATCTTTAGACCACGTGATATCCATTTAGTCTTTGTGTTTACACGTATTGTACTTATTTTAAAAGGAAAACAAAGATCATAAAACAATTTAAAAGACAAAGATCATAAAACAATTTAAAAGATATTAAATACTATAATTCTCATATTAACAACATAGAACAAAACATTTCGAAAAATCCCAAGTTCTTCTGGTCGTATATAAAAAGTAGACGAAACGTAAGACAGGCTTACCCAGCTTCGATGTCAAACGGCACGAATGTCACTAACGACGGTAACGAGATGTGTAACATGTTCGGATCTCACTTCTCTTCTGTGTACACCCAGGACACTCCTGCACGTGACATATTTAAAACATCTTCCTTTCTAAGTAGGTTAGCCAATAATTCTGACTGTCTCTCTATATTATATTTTACCAAATATGAAGTAGAAAACGGTCTCAAAAGATTGGATATTGCTAAGGGATCGGGCAGTGATGAGATTCCTCCTATTTTCATAAAATCTTGCGCGGATGAGCTGGCTATTCCACTACAGATGATTTTTAATAAATCTCTTGAAGTTGGTATATTCCCTGATCATTGGAAAACTGCTAAAATAGTTCCAATTCATAAAGCAGAATCAGAAAGTCTAGTTAACAACTATAGGCCAATCTCGATACTTCCAACTTTAGCAAAGGTTTTTGAGGCACTTATTTGTCCTTATATCCAAAATTACTTCAGAAAATATATTTCTGACACGCAGCACGGATTCACAGCCGGTAGATCAACGTGTGGCAATTTGGTTACCTTTGTCGAGGGTTTAGTGGAAGCAGTTGACTGCAATCAACAAGTAGATGTTATTTATACTGACTTTACCAAAGCGTTCGACAAAGTGTCCCACAAAGTGCTCATTCAGAAGCTAGCTGCATATGGTATTGCTGGATCTCTTATTGAATGGCTAAACTCTTATCTATCAGATAGATCTTTTTATGTGGTTGCTAATGGATACAAATCTAACTCCTTTAAAGCAACCTCAGGTGTTCCACAAGGTTCACATTTGGGACCCATTCTCTTCAATATATTCATAAATGACCTTCCGTATTGTATTGTAAACTCAAAACCGTATTTGTTTGCTGATGATCTGAAGATAGCCCGTGTAATACATTCGCCATCAGATACAATACTGCTTCAGGAGGACATTGGCAAAATTATGGATTGGTGCACCAACAATAATATGGAACTCAATATTAAAAAATGTTCCCAAATCACATTCACACGAAAGCAGAACCCCATTAAAATGAACTATAAAATGGATGGGTTATGTCTGTGCAAAACCGATGTAGTAAAAGATCTTGGTGTCCTTCTTGATACAAAGTTAACATTTATCCCGCACATAGACAATGTAATAAAAAAGGCATCAAAGACTCTTGGATTTATAATTCGCAACGCAAAACCTTTTCGTAAGCCAGAAACTAAGATATACCTTTATAATTGCCTAGTCCGTAGTATGCTTGAATATTGTGTTGTTGCTTGGCGACCTCATTATTCAACGCACAACCTAAGGATTGAACGAATTCAGAAGCGTTTCCTAAATCACTTGGCTTACTCTACTGCAAAACGGAAAATCCCGAGCTACACAAAACGTCTGAGTACATTTAATATGAAATCTCTCGAAAAACGAAGAGACATTATTGATTTATTGTTTTTATATAAAGTTTTACATAATAAAATTGATTCTCCAAAAATATTAAGTACCTAAATTAAGCTTCAAAATTCCCCATAATTATCCTAGAAATCCTATTAGTCTCCTTCACCCACCGTTTCGTAGAACTGTTTTGGGTCGTAACTCACCAATTCCTAGGCTTAGTCGATTGCATAACAAGTTTAGTGAAGTTGATATTTTTGTCTCCTCTCTTCAACATTTCAAGCGCCAGCTGGTTCAAACAATCACTTAACATAAACTGCCCTAGTACCACTTGTCACCTTTATAATCTTAATATTTTTTTAATTATTTGTACACAAAATTGTTTGCAATATGTTTTGTTTTTCCCTGTGTTGTTTTTATTTGTTCATAGATATATCGTATAGCATGTAGTGTTTACCGATTAATATTGTACATCTAGTCGTAATTTTGTGCACTGTACTTAACAATGTATTGATGTAACAATTGTAGGTGAACCATTAAATAAATAAATATACATATGTAGGATTGTTGGGGATATCAAAACGTGCACTATTTAATGGATCTAGCTAGACACATAAAAAAACCTAGACGAAGATAAAAGGCTTTGTTCATTTTCAAAGCATGGAAATGGGACTTCTTTTCCTCAAAAATCTTCCGTTCCCGTTGCTTCAAGGTGAAACTTTCAGGGGTTATTTTTCAGACCTTAGTGAAGGTATATGTTATTTATTATTCTATTAGTATAGGAGTACGCCGTGGCCGGCCTCAATCTGCATTAGTAGGTATGCAAATCAGCTAGTACCTAGTTAATAACAATACAAGGTGTTGATTTGTATTTGTGCCATAGTTCAGGAGGAGGACATACAACACGTATATAATCGATTGTAATTACAGTAGATGGGAAATAACTAATATGCACTGCTTTTTTTGTCATTGTAATGTCGTGGTATTTCAAAGTTCACATATTCAGTTGTCGAGTACCCTCGCCCTTCTCTGGTCTCCATCATCAGATCAGCTCCAAACCTTCACTGTTGCAAAGGTCTATTCAATACAAATAATACAAGCCCAAATACGAGGTAGTTTACATATTCAGTTGTCGAGTTCCCTCGACCTTCTTTCGTCTCCATCATCAGGTTAGCTCCGAATCTTCACTGTTGCATAGTGTTATAAGACATACATCTTATAGTCAAGTTTTTATCCTGCGCATGCCTACAACTTTCAAAAGTTGCCCTGAATTTCTCAGGGTTTCCATCATCAGATCCTGACCTGATGATTATGGGACCACCTGTGAGGTATACTCTATCAAACAAAAAAAACAATTTAATAAAATAGTCCATTAATAGTTCTATGAACGACGTTTTCATAACAGCGCCTGAACAATTTTTAAAGCATTTTTTTCGTGTGAAGGTGTAAAAAAAATGAATTAGAGAGTATGCCATATTTTTTTAAACATTTTTATCTTTTTTTTGAGATACGTCACATTGTTATAGGACGTGGGGCAATTTTGATCCATATTCTTTATGAGTTATCGTTGCGTATGCTTTGTGTTTGCGTTTATGTGAGGGTGCAGCACGGTTTTAAGGCCAGTAACATACGCATCAAGTTTAAATAAGTTTAGATGACATTTACGGAATTCCGGAAGAAAATTAAAGAAAAAAAATTACGTACCAATTTTTTTATTGATTTGGGTCGAGAATCATTAGCATAATTACCTCCTTGAATATGGCACGGATGTAAATCAACAGCTTGTATAAGATCAAGTAGGTATTGCTAAACAAAAGTTTAGTATGTGTACGGAGCTTTACTTACGGGGAGCTAAATAATAAGCTTTATTTTTGTAATTTCTTTATTTTTTTTTCACCATTTATCGTAAAACTTTCCTAGGGCACACCGCGCGTCGCAGTCGCGCACCAATATTCCGCCTTGTGTATGTGGAGCTCGTGTCCCGCGCACGCGGCGCTCACGTCACGCGGCCGCGTCCGTCGGCCGCACGCCACGCGTGCACGCGCCGGCGCCACGCCTCCTCCACGCCTCGGCCAAGCCGCGTGCACGCGTCGCGCTTACAATAAGACATGGACAGTTTGACAAAACTAATTTTGATAAAAATATAACAATTTCACTTGCACTTAAACAAAATAAATAGGCGTTTAATTTCAGTTGTAAAATAAAAATAATATGATATCCATCGTAAGTACACACAAGCACCATCTAGCTGCAGTTTGACTGCCATCCTCACTCACACGATCATCAGCTCTTCGCGCCATGACGCTGAGTCCAACGTGCTCGGCAAGCTTACCGAACCTTAGTTACAGTCATAGCGCGAAGTTCCATTGCATTCCACCAGAAAATATATATTATACATACGAAATACAAAATTGAATGTTATAGACACTGCTATTATCCGTCAAATTTTGAATTTAATTCTAAGACAGACCGCATAAGGCGGCTATTCGTGTCAGTTACATGACTTACAAAACATTTCAAGCAATTTTTACACTTGCAATTTAATTCGATCGGGAGATCTGACAATGTTCCAAACATTAGCGTTACACCAACTAGTGTCAAACAATAAAAAACAACAAGTATATAAAATACTAGTATAATAATAAACCTATAGGAAGTTATACATCACACTATACAATCTTTGGATACAAAATCTCACTGGCGCGTTGCGCACGTGCCGCGGCTGCCGCGCGTGACGCCGACACCGGCGGCACGCGGCGCCGCGCGGGCGGGCGGACGCGCTCCCGCCGCGCGCGGAGCGAGCGCGCCCGTCCGCCGCCACACCGAACCAGTCTCAATACTAGCGAGCCGTGTCTTACACGAATACAGAAATTTTGACAATTTAGACAAAAAAAAATATTCAAAAAAAATTTATCCTCATCACATGAGCCATGTCAGTCCCAGAGTTCCAAACGTTACGATATCGACTTTACCAACTAATCCTTTGCATATTGGGTGCCCCTTTTGAGGAGAAACAAAACTATTATCCACTTTATAAGATAGATTCTTTTTACAAAATTTAAAATTATTACGAGAAAATGCAACTCATTAGAAGTTCGACCGTCGTAGACGCTTATTACAACCCGCTCCGTCGATATCACACTACCCTAGTCACTTTCCCTCTCCATACACAACACCCAATATGCCGTCACCATTATACCTAACAACCACATTTATATTGCAATCTATTTTTTTTACATCTTAGCATCATTCGCGAACTCAGTCCGCGTATAGCGGCGCGGCGCGCGCGGACAGGCGACGCTGTCTGCGCGCGTCACGACGCAACCCTATCTAGACAACGCCCTGTCGATCGGTACTCTACAGAACACAGTTTGTATCCATCCTCCTCATCCTAAGGAAAACATTTACACGGCGACTGATGCTGTTCCGACATCCTCACGCGTCACACATGGCGCTGTACACTCGCACAGCCTGATCGTCAAGCGACGGCCGCCGACCGGAACACACTTGTGAATGTTTGAACAGCATCAGCCACCAAATGCATCGATACTATACATAAATATTTAGGACACAATATCTCGAAATTGTTATTTTTTAAGTCTACAAATCATTTACCATTATTACATATAAACTACAATCGATTGGCAGTATCATTTATTTACCTCCCTCTGACTCTCATGATATTATCGTGACGTGATCCGCGGCCCTATGTCCGCGGTGCCGCGCGGTCGCGCGGTGCGAACGGCGGCGACCAGTGCGCGCGAGACCTTCACTAACACCGTCGAACGAAACTTTAGCACTTATCTTACCATCCGAGAGTCGCGGCGAGCCGGCAACCGCCGCCTGGCTGACTGGCCGGCCCGCCGCGTCGCTCGGGTCACACTTATCGTATGAGAAACTGAAATTGAACAAATCTTAGTCATCGACCTAAGAAGACAAAAGACGTGAAACTGAAGCCCTCTCCTCGTTCCTCATGGACGTAAATACAAAGGGTACCCTAATACATACATGTGCTGAACCCGACGCGCTCGGGACGCGCCCGCGGCACACGCTACGTGTTATGGCACGAAGCGAGCCGGCCCGGCGCAGTGCGCAGGCGCCGCCCGGCCGACACTATGCCTATAAACAACTCCTATCACCTGCATGTGATCCCTTCAACCGCTTACACTAACCGGGGACTGGCCCCTGTCGCGAACCTGCCTACTCCTGAGCCTCCTCGACCGCGCCTAAATAATAACACATACCAACTAAATCCACAATATGGAGTTGCAAACCTAGCCTGTTTAGTTACTGCTCATCGAAAACCGCCGAGTACTTGTCTTGTATTGTGTCCAACCGCTATTTTCATACTATTACATTTTTTATAATTTTTCTTTATTTCAATCTCAGGTACTGTGGTATTGCTTACATGTAATTATAAAATGATTTTTCACAAGTTTATATTTTGTACATTGGCGGTTAATTGGTGTGTAGAGGCTGACCAGAAAAATAAAACCGGCACTAGTGGACTACTTACGACAATAACGTTTTATGTTTCTGGCTGGCGCTCGCATGGCAGCGCAGCGATGCAGCTGCAGTGGTGGAACAGTAAAACAATCAATGGTGTCACAGTGTAGTCGTCGCAGGAAAACAATACGCCGGGTGCGGCACTCCGCACGCGACACCTAACAGTACAGATAAATTATCTTTTAGCAAAACATCAATTAATATCAGAAATATAATTAAAACTAACGTACTAGTATATAACTCTGTTTTTTTTTTAGTTTTTAGTTTAGCTGTTGAATCGTTTCGTAACTATAGTGACCTATTTAACACTTAGGAAGCGGGGGGCGGCGTGGGATGCGCCGGCGCCGCCACTGGCGCGGGCAGCGCGGCGGCAGTGGCGGCGGCGGCGCGGCGCGAATAATGAATATTATAATAATTGACTATCACCACCAGGCATCAGACTGCACACGAACTACACAAACACAGCGCTGCACAAACGACATACGTTCGTCGCTCATCCGACGCTACTGGGAAATTCAAAGATGAAACCAGGGAAGATGATCCATCTATACAGACAGACACGTATCAGCCATCTTAACAACATTGAACAGACAGATGATCCGTCTGACAAGAGCGCCTAGCTCATGAACACGTGCGGCCTACAGTCACTCCGACCACCGACTGTCATGCATCAAACCACGTTCAGAAGTAGTAGAAGGAGGCTCACGCACTGCTGTACAGCGAAGCTGGGCAAGAAGAGAGTACGAGGTGGTCACAGGCAGACCGGGACGACTGGCACGAACGTATGTCTACAGTTGCCGTAACCTAACTTAACGAGATAACTGGCAAGCGGGGGTGAAGGGCGAGGCGGGGTGGGGAGGGACGCGGTGGGCGGGGCGGGGGAGGGGCCACCGCGCGAGGTATCACAGGGGGCAGCACTCTCTCACAGCGCGGCGCCGCGCTGCGGGCTACGCCGCTACGAGCTACGCGCTACGTGCTACGCGCTACGCGGCGACCGCAGCGCAGCGGCCGGACTGCCGTCTCCGGCGGTATGGACCACGCGATAGCTAGCTCGACATACACTAATATATCGTACGTTATACATGTCATTATACATTTAGCATTAATTTATTTATATTTACTGACCGCGGGTCAGGCCGGCCGAGACCGAGCGAATATAACCTCTTTATTTCAAGTCTAAATATAAACTCTGTAGATCTTAAACTTCTATGGAACTAAAATTATTTTTGTACCATAAAATTGTAATGTTTAAAATGAAGCCACAAGCTTGCGGCGCTCGCAGTCCGCGTCTCTTAGAGTTCGCGCGCCGCTCCCGCGCCCGGCGCCGCTGTAGCCTAGCCTATGCTGCGCTCCACGCCCGCCCCCGCGAGCTATTATATTTCTATATTTTAATCGTATAGAGAAATGATTTTTTTTATATAGGTATTTTATATTTTTTTCTATATGTAACAGTTTATCGGACGTCACCAACTTATGCCACTCTATATAGAATGGTCTCCAGAGGAAAATGTACTGTAAATTAACCTACGTAGGTCGCGCCGGCTAACGCAGCGCGTCTATGTCTATGTAACCTTACACGGTGAATACTCTACGGAGCGGCGGCCGCGCGGTCTGCATGCGCGGACCGACCGCGCGTGCAGACCGCGCGGACGCTCGCTCGCACTAACCAGTTGCAGTAGTGAACGCTGACAAGTTGAGGGAGCATGGTGGAGTGAGCACGCTTACTGAGCACTATGTACACGAGCCGAGCCCGGGTACTGCTACTCTATATCTGCGGGACAACTCAGCGTCGACCACACATTACAATATACTATAGTTCCTCAAGTGACCGCACATCGAAACATACAAGATTCAATGTAAAATAGATCTCGCAGTTCATATTACAATAATCTTGCAGTCAATTAATTTCATTACATTCAACAGTAATTTAAAATGTATACTTATATTCGTTTCACACAAAATCTTATATATCGACTGAGAAAAGTTGAGGGCACATTCGGACTAAATGAAACCGTAACGCGCTGCAGCAGTGTGAAACAAACCTAAGTACGGCTGTGTGTGTGCCGCGCGGACTGACCGCCGCCTCGCGCGGACAGCCCGCGCGGCACACGTGCTCGCCGTGCACAGTATCAACCACTGAACACATATGAACCGATACATTTTACACACACATACAAACGATTAAAACAACTTTATATAAAAAAATGTCCACACACAAAATTATATCAGGCCATAGATACACAACGTACATTTTATTGCATTATTCACATTAGGAGATACATTGAAACGCCGACATACGCATGTAACTGGTTCCAGATGACAGTTACAACAACGAAATAACTCCAGTATTTGATACTGAATACGTACAATAGTGTTTACTCAATATAAAGCTGAGCGGATGTTGCGACCGCCTTGCGGTACGCCTAGAGCTACCAATAAAGGGTGAAACCTCCGGAGTGATGTAGTCATAATAAAAAATGATAATAAGGAAAAACAAAAAAAATGCATAAATACATTAATAAAGTAAGTTTAAAGGCACCGCCGACGCCTGGTGTAGTGCTGACTTATACTACTGCGTCCCGCGCACTCATATACATACATATATACACACGCACGCACACTCGCACAGGGTGCTTACATACCGCCGCGGCACCGCCACCCAGCGTCGCTACCCAGCCCGACGCCAACCGAGCGGCGCTAGTGCGGACACTCGCTGCCACTGTCAATATCACAGCTTCACGCAGCTCTCTCGCTCATTGTTCCACACCGTCTGACCGGCCGGCTGACTGCCGGGCCTCGGGCGACGCTCGGTGGGTCAGACCGACAGTATACTAAATAGCAGCGAGTGACCGAACCAGCCTAAAATGTAAATTTGCCAATGAATAATTTTGACACCAAAAATTTTGAACCGGAGCCAATAAATTCTTCAATTTAGAATCGAACGTTCGTAAAGCTAGCAAACAAGTAGGACGTGTCCGCGGCCGCGTCCGCCTCATACGTTACAACATTTTAAATCCGTCGGATCGTACGCCTATGAATATCACAGCAGTGCGTCATTAGCCTAATGATTCGAGTTCTACTACGAGCCCTGTAAACACCCGGTGCCGGATCCCCGCACACACCCGTGCTGTCGTCTCTCAGTGTCAACAGACAAAAACCACATCATTAAATAATCCATATTAAAAAAAAACACATACACCTACAAACTAGATAAGTGGGCAAATTTTAACTTTTTTTTTAGTTTTTATTTTATTTGAATATGACAAGCCAGGTTTTTCCGTTACCTAGTCAGCGAATAATACCAAACATACGACGTACTGATGTCTCCTGGCTGCTTAATATCATATAACTTAACAAAAATAATTATGACTTATATTCTGGAATTACAACTCCATCTCGTTATAGTGTATCAACATTCGTTCCACTTCATATTTTCGATATCATGTGCCGAAAACTATTTACACAAATTAGAAAAAAATAATCAAGTGATAATTTAAAAATAAAGCTCAAAGCCGTCTAAAATTAGTTTTTTTTTTCAGGGAAATAAAATAGTGCCGCCCTCTCGGAGGAGCGGTCGAGTAATAATTTAGATTAAAAGGCCACGAACGTTGTGTAGTGTGTGTTACGCGCGACGCGGCGACGTAACCTATCACCAATACAATGATCAACAAGAAATAAAATTGTCAAAGTGCAAACATCATTAGTACCATGTGAGAGCGGAGCGCAGGCGCGGAGCGGCCCGCGCCTCGTCGTAGCGCCAAATATATAACATACTACATAATAATCATATAAAATACTATATACACATAATAATAAAGCATCAGTTTTCATGGGACGTGGGACGTGCGGACAGCCCGGGGGCGGCTGTTATTATGATAGTGAGGGACCGCGGGCTGCCCGCGCGAGCCGGGGCCCGGCGGCCGGGGCCCGGCGGCCGGGGCGCAGCGCGCGGGCCCCGGCGCCCGGCGCCCCGCGGCCGGCGCGCTCAGTACCGCGCGCTGCCGCGCTCGCATCAAATCCGGTTCGGCGCGCTGCCCGTGAATGTGTCCTGCAACACCACAGCCCACCGTTACTGCACCATCCCGTAAAGCTCAATCAAGGCAACAGTATGGGACCCGGCTATGATTATCATAGAAGACTGAAGAATATTAAAAATTGCTTAAAAGATTACAGTGTGGTTGTTTCAAGGAGATGAGGGATGTAATTTGGGTGTAAATTAAAGCATTTCGTGAAGTGTGACAGTAAATGAGCGTTTGTTTCAAAGCCAAGTTCTTGTTGCCAGGCGTAGGTGTGATTATTAGCACACAGCGTTGAAGACCATGTCAGCAGCTTGTTAGTGAAAGAGAAGCGACTTATGCTTTTTAATATTAGGCAAAAGAAAGAGTAATTGAAAAGGAAGAGTAGCTGCAACCCAGCAATTGATAAATGTTATGTGAGTGAATTAAAAATTATAAATGAATTTATCTGTATGATGGTGTGATGGAGCTGTTGGAAGCGTGAGTGTGTGTGTGTGTGTGTGTGTACGTACTATGTTGGAGGAGAGCGGCGCGGACTGGTCGCCCCCCGCGCCGCCCGCGCCCGCCCCGCCCGCGTAGCCCGCCAAGCCCGCGCCGCTAGCCCCCGTCTGTGCCACCAAACACAACTCAGTGCGGCCCTTACATTACAGTGGGGATCACAATATACATAGACAAACATATCATATCAACATCAACCGACATCTGCTCAAATTATATAACGCCAGCTCGGTTTTGGATTCGAAGAAAAGAAAGATGAGCGGAGATGCCATAAGGCAGGGCAGGTCAGGCGCCATCTTGTAGGTCAACTAACATACGGTAGGCGACACCAAACAGATCAGTTACTATTTCCATGAAGCATTCGGATTCTTTGAGACATCTGTCAAAGATTGGTACAGATTGATTGATTTTGAAAAATATGGGCGGGATTCAAAGCGTCCCCCAAACATCCGCATTTTGGCGCTCTGTTTTCGTAGAAGATTTTGGATTATGACATCTCCGCTCGTCCTCTAAGTTCTCCATGGGTAAGGCATTGTCCAGTCGGGCCGGAGGCGTGTGTACGCACCTGGTGCGAGTCAGCGGGCTGGTGCGCGCGGCACATCTTGTCGCAGTAGTCCGCCAGGATGTCGCGGAACCGCGTCCAACACTTCTCCGGCACCGTGATCGCCGTGCGGAAGTTACTTTTCACCTGCAACCATCAGTCATCATCTTATTCACCTTCACCACTCTAACCTACCCATCGCAGTTCTTATGAATGATGGTAATTTATTACTAACTTCTTTTCTGCCTCCTGCTTGCTTTGGGGGAAAGTGAAAACTGGTTTATTTCTTACTTCTTTGAATTAAATTACTTTGTACGCTCAAAGAGTTTTTGTATTTGACGTTCAGATGAAATATGCAAATTTTAAAGTTCAAAAACGAAGAGCCCGTTCCCCAGTGGTGGTCGGGCCCGGGCTCTTCCTGCATAGTCGACACAAAAACTCGCTGAACGCGTCCTCTAGTGCAACAAGGAGAAGTCGAACACAAGACACACAGTGCTGACGGACACTGGCGCGGAGTACAGGCAGTGAGTGGTGAGGGTGGGGGGAGGCATGCGGGGCAGTAGCAGTGGACGGTCACCTCGCTGACTTTCATGTAGATGCCGCGGTTGTTCTGGCCGATGTCGAAGTAGAAGTTCTTGTTGTCGACGCGCAGGTGCCGGCCCTCGGGCAGCTCGCCCTTGAACCTGCAAGCACAGGCGCGTGAGTCGCGGCCAGTCGCACAGCACCTACTCGCGATCGCGCCCTCTAGTACTTTAAGCATAAAACTGAGTACAACAGAGTTTACGTCGGTACAACAACAATAATAAGTACGGCATCATTCCCCAATAATGAAATTCATACCATTCCGGTTCAAACCAAGCCTCAGCCGGATCATCGCTAACGGCGGCAGTGGCAAGAATCAGAAAAAGAAAAGTCCCCGTTAAAAACATAAATCTGACATCAACATTATACACAAGGGATGGGAACACTACACTTAACTAACATTCATTTGCTGTCAGGGGCAGGGGCCTCTGAGAGCTCCACTCTTGTGACCTATAACTATTTATAAAAACCTATCCAGTGATTGTTTAGTACTGTAGCCTCAGCATTGTTTGTTACGGCTTTCAGGCAGAGATTGTTGAAGCTTTCATTTTGTCATGGTGTCTATGAGCACGTCGAAGGCGCGCCGGTCATAGACAGTTTGCGATTGCACAGTGGACAAACAGCGCGTGATAACAGATTAAACAAACAAATGATAAGAATCAATAAGTTGAGCGAGCAGTTCCATTAATGATTCCTGTAATCAGTTCGATATCGCGCGCAACTGGGTCGCTGCTTTACGCGATTTAATCAAAACGTGCGATAACGCCTCGCGAACCTATCATCTTACTATGTGCGAAACATTCACATATACAGTTAAGAAACCATTAAGCTTGGAAGACAAAACTGAAAATAAATTCTTCCTTTAATCTTGAGCTAACGACAAAATAATGTTAACCCAACCAATGGCTTTTAAAGTAAGAACTTAATCGAACACAAGTCGATGTTACAGAAAATATAAAATTGACACAAGTACATTACGTAGGGTTACGTGAGGCTCTAGTAGGTCATGAAGAGTCTATTTATACGCCATCCCTTCATTATTCACATCAAGTATCTGTCCACTATACTGCAGTGCGATACGTGTCATGATTAAAAGCTAACATAAAAAAAATACCGAAACCATGTATTAACTTGACAATTTGGACAATGTAGAATGTATCATTCTACACAGCTTATACATAATGAAGAAAACTTAGCTCATTGCAGTATTATCCATTTCCATCAAACGTCTTCTTTAAAATTGATAGAAAGAGAGAAAAGACAAAGTAATCAATAAGTAAAATATGTTTATTTAGCGAATAGGTTTCTTGTGGCGGGTAACATTTAGGTCACAAGTAGGTGGTGCATAGTGTAAGGGAGATCGATGCCAATCGTGGCACTAACTCAATTATGTATAACTGTTTCAAGACCAGCCCTCGCAACCTTCACAACATGCACTGTTCTCATGTCTCATTTACATGCACAAACATTATTATTACATTTATTTCATTCAAATTAAGCTAACTTTGTAACTTCAGTACAAGTTACCATAGTTGCAGGACTCAAAAGTTCTAAAAAGGAAAGATTAGATAATTGAAACTATTTTTTCATACAAAGTTCGCACTAACAGAGGAACTAGTTGCAAAAAATATAAACAATATTCCGGATAAGATTACCGGCGACCTATATATTTAATCGTCGCAGGCGCGTATTTAATTTAGCGATTATACTGGTAAGCAGAAGTACTATTGAGGGCGACGACTTTTGCTCAAACACGTGTATGCCATACTAAATAATAGTAATAACAATATCAACTCAGTACCGTTATCGTTTTTTTTTTTGTAACGGATCGCTTATAGTTCTTCATTCATAATTATATACTCGAACCTTAAGTTAAAATGATATACTGACACAATGACTACAGAGCCCAGTGCTTCGAAGCTAGCTTGCGAATCATTTCAGAACATAGTAGAAGTACCTAGTTCACCTATGAATATGTCTGAATACTAGAATCTACCCAAATAAAACTATTTGTACGATTTGCAGTAACGTGCGACTGAGCTGCCTCGCAAACAGAGATGATCTCATCATTTGCTAGTTCACAATCTAGTTCCGTAAATTGTTTGTTTCTTATATCGAAGTTCATACTTCATCAGAAGTTCAATTCCCTCAGAATAACTGGAATTCTCTGAACTCAGACTTTCGCGACCTCGTAATAAGTAACATAAGCACATTTCGTTCCGTGATTACTAAAGTAGAATTACAGAAAGTTTTAATGGTAAACGCACACCAGACAATTTCAGTTGTTCTCGAGCTGTATGTAGTGACCACGGGGGAAGGAAAGATGAGCGGAGATGCCATAAGGCAGGTATGTCGAGGCGCCTTGTAAGAAGTAACTTAGGGAGGGCATAACCAAAGCGACCAGTTACTAGGCGTTCGGGATAATTGTCAAATCTAAACGAATCTGCCAAAAATTGGTCACGATTGTTTGGCGATTTGATTTTTAAAACAGGGGGTCCAAAGACTGAAGGAGCAAGTAACGTTCCTCGTCCCCCGAACACCTCCATTTTGAGGACGCTACTTTCTTAAAACATTTTGCGTTATGACATCTCCGCCATGCATTTAGTTCTCCATGTTACGGACACATATAAGCGTGTAGCACATGACGATGAGTACGTACCCTCCGTCATCAGTGCCGAAGTCGTCGAGCAGGTCGGTGAGCGCGTCGCGGAACTCGATCATGCCCTGCGCCGGCAGCGCCACCTGCGAGCGCGGGCCGCCGCGCGTGATGGTCTGCGACACGCGCAGGAAGCGCCCGCGCGAGTTCTCCTTCAGGTCCAGGTAGTAGCGCCGGTTGTCCTGCCGACACATACATCCTGCCACTACAAGCGCACACGACTTGCTTGTGATGGCTTTGCCATCAGCAGTTCCAAGAAGAGAATACCATCTAAAATCGAAACTACTATACTTGTGTAATAGAAAGAGTTTGTACTGTAGGAGGTAATCTCAAAAGTTACTTTCATATTTAAAAATCCTTGAATCTTTATTTACGATTACTAAGGAGGGTAAGGCCGTTTTCTAACTAGGCTTTTTTTCCATAAAGAGAATGAAGAAGCATTCAAATTACTAAAAATGCGGGTGATAATGTAAGACCAGTTTCATTTAAATTGTAAGTGGATGTATAGTTGCCCCTGACTTGGGCAGGCCTTCAGTCAGTCACGCTAGGCGCCCCAGGTAACCTATCCGGCACTAGATCGCGCTCACTTTCAACTGTATCGGGTTTCTTTTGACGCGATACTCTTACTGCTGCCACGCGAACTGTATTCATGTAATCTCTGGGACAATTGACGATGTTCCAAATACATTTTTCTCTTACTGTAAGCTATCTTATCCTCCAGTGGTCTGACCTCGCTACTAGTCATACTATGGTGATGAGCAACCAGTTTTTGTTATCACTTTTGTATGACTAACAGGTTACAGAAAAACCTGTGCCTGCGTCTGCTGGCGTCATCGCCTAGGCCTTTCCGGTCTAATACGAAACACCAAGTTAAACTAGTTTGGGAATATATGCAAAAAGACATCACACTTGGGACCACTGACTCGAAAGTTTGGAACAGATAAACAGTTGAACTGTGCCTCGCTCTGAATGCATGTACGTATGTATCTCACCTTAAGCATCATCTCGGACTTGAGCTTGCCGTCGTCGGGCACGTTGTCGGGGTTGGGCGGGCCCAGCGAGGAGTAGAAGTCGCTGAAGCTGGACAGGTGGTCGCGGAACTCCGCCGCCGTCGACATCGCCAGGAAGATCTGGCTGCGTCGCCCGTCCGCGCCGATCTGATACACAAACAATCATATGCTCTTGTATAGCCCGTGGTGACACGAGGACAAACGATCAAGTAGTAAAATGTATGTCTTCATATACACTTATACGTATGTACCTCGCCATGAACATGTAGTGTGTCTGAACTTTCATAAGAATAAAGTTCAGGCCTATTGGAAATTAAGGAAACGAAGCTGAAATGCTCCATAGTTACACATCTGTGATTGCACTATTACAAGTACCAAATCTGATTACAAACAAGTAAAATGAGAACAATACATGAAAAACGTCTTCTGTCTAATAAGCACAGAACTCATCTGGTTAATTTCAAATTAAAGAATGAATGTAAAAATGTTATTTAGATATTTTCTTTCCTCAGAGCGAAGTAATATTTTCTCCGCCATTGGGAAATTAGCAGCACAAATCAGGGATTCACTCGGACTTGAAAACTAACTCATTTGGAAAGATAACTTGTTCAAGACATTGTTTTCTTTTCCTTTATAAAGAATCCTTGGATTTCGTATTCGGAAAACGTCTTGAAGAATAATAATTCATTGAGGAAATTATTCCTGCAAAGGTCCTACTTACTGAGATCGTTTGAAGTGAGACTTTCCAAACTTCCGCGTAGCAACAGCCGTCATCAAACGTGCGTCGTGCGAAAATATCCCTGCTACATGTTTACCTTCTAATTGTTTTACTGACAAATATAATTGATCGCTGGTGTATAATCTTCAGTTATTTTTTGACTGAAACTATTACTAAAATTCGGTTGCTACTGTTTTTAAATTGATGGTCTATAAGCAAGTACTTTCTTCAGATGCCTAGAAATAAAAACTTTTGCTTTTCGAGTCCTGATAAACGTCTCCCTTTTATCAAGCAAGGACTTTGGTTTCTAGAGAAAAGAAAATTGAATTTCACGCCCAAAATAGATGTCTGTGTGGTCGTTTATCGCACTATCAGCATCAGCTGTAGCTATCTATTATGTAAAACGTTATCGTGTACATAAGCCGTTGCGCAACGTAAATAAATAGCTGTTACATTGCAAACATGAATCACTCACGGTTTTATTAAATTCCGAGGTGACGCCCAATAAATCACTACTAGATAAATCACAAATCTTTCAGAGATCGGAGCTATAAAATAAGTCTTTGCATGATAGGAAAGACTGTCATCCATGACAGGTTTACCACGTAATTCATTCATAGTTAAATGAACAGCTCACTTGGATTTTCAAACATAAACGCTTGAAGAAATAATTGCCTTAAGACAACTTTTTATAGCACAACTTTCATCGCGAACATTTTTGTTCAAGGAGTTCCAACTTAAGACGTAGTATTAAATTAATATTTCCATAGTCTTTTTAAAACCTGTTCAAATCTAATATTGTTTTTTTTTTTTTTCTAGACAGTAGAATACATGTGCAATCAGGCTGGGGTGCACAGTACAACAAGCATGCACGCATGCGACAATTGCAGCAGTGATGACGTACGCTCACCTCGGCCACTTTGATGAACCGTCCGCGCCGGTTCTGCTTCACGTCCAGGTAGAACCGCTTCGACTGGATCTGCAGCATCTTCGTCGCCAACTCCTGCTCCTGTGGCTGCTGACCTGCACGCAACCACACCAACGTCCATCATCAATAAACATTGTAACTGAATTATATTACCAAATGATACTACAACTAAAATATATTCGACGTTCGACATAGTTATCCTTTCTCTATTCCTGCACTAAATCAAGATTGTGCGTATACTATATCTTGATGAGAAAGTCTAGACTGTAGATAAAGGAGTAACTATGACGTCATACGCCATCTCCGTGTTCGCCTGCCAGACTACTCCAACCGATAAAATCATAATAACGAAACAGCGACGGAAAAATATCTTTATGACATTTTATAAGGAAAACTGAAAATATACTTGAATTAAACATTATGTCCCATAAGAAATTCTCCGAAACGAAGTTAATTTGTATCGCGCAACAGGAATTATATATTTCGTCGGAATACGATATAAGAACAATGATTGTATCACAGCTACATGTATTCTGTAATAATGACATGAAAGATTGAAAAATAGGTGTATGTGCGCAGACAGAGCAATCAATCGCGTAGTGGCGCGTCCTTTGTCAGTGGTGCAATATCCAGCGCACAGCTCAGCATACGACAAAGAAACAAGTGGAGGCGGCTCGCAGGGCGCATGACCGCCGCCCTGGGACCTCGCCGAGCACATGTCGGCCGCCGCAGCCAGCACGCCACCACGATACAAAGCAGGTCGCTACAAATCGACGTGTGATGGAGTCGGATGCACGCACCCCGGCCGGTGCACCGGGTGTCGACAACGCCCTTCATTTCGGCTAATTACTAACGACTAGCACCGAGTCTAGCTAGACAGACAGACGGTAATGGGATAGCTGAAGGGCGTGGCGCCACTTTCAATGACGTTGCGAACGATTTCACTTGTGCGCTGTTACTTATTTGCTTTTAATTCCTTAATTGCGAATTTTGTTTGTGCAATAATTGGATATTCGATAATTGGTCTAGGATGCAATAACCGAATTTGAGTCATTAGTATTAGACTGTTTGTATCGTCAAAAATAATTAGAAAAAGGGTCTAGGATGGTTGGACATGACACTAATGGTCTGAATCTATCAAGAACGGGATACATAAATCTCTCGCCATACTTAAGGACCAAACACATAATTTGCTATTTTACAAAGGAAACACCATACTGTTCACAGATAGCAATTACGTTTTATCACGGCTTGAATGATTGAATACGGAACTTTTTTGAGAAGTAGCTACCATTCATTTCAAGCGTATGAAAGGGACGTCTAAGTCAAAGGCCACATTTTTTCGAAAACACGTGCTCAAGTGAGACTGACTACATTCAGGTGACGGATGATGATCAATAAATAGTAGATTAATTAATCTGGAGTATTGCGAGTGCCCGCAGGCGACCGTCTGCCCTTCGGCAACCTTCGAAAATATATTAGTTATGGTTCATAGCAACCGGGTGATAAATGGAATTGCAGATAATATGCTGCATAGTCCTCGCCGGACAAAAGACAGCTGGTCCAGCCAGGAAGGATTCATATATAGGTAACGCCTAGTACTAGGCTAATTTTGATTCTACATTAGGTACCCTATGTCATAAAATCAATGACATTATATTTTAGAGATGGGCAAAAAATTTTTGCTAAGATAGCTTTTGCTTCACCCCAGTCTCAGTTATTTGGTAAAAAGAAGATTTAATGAAACCGAAATAAATAGAATTTCTCATTTAAAAAAGATAATTCTATTTCACTTAATAGTGCTTAGAACCTAATTCGTAAAAATGTCATTAAGCAATTTCCGGCGGAAACGTCCCTGTTCCTCACGGCCGAGTTGTAGCAGACGCCCCCTCCCCCCGCGCGACCTCAGCACCCCCGGGGCGCCCGCCGCACCCCCGCGCCCCGCGCCGTCTACAAGCTTCCTCATAAAAGATGCCCAGTAATTCTCACCAGAGTTCCGTCTTACATTATATTTTAACTCCTAAAGATTTCCTTAGAGAAAAGATAAAACAATGCCTAAATATCACGAGTCGGTTACGTTGTACTTTTGATGGCAAAATACACGCGTAACTACAGTCCATAAGTTCCTTGTACCTAATTAAATGTACCTTTTAAGTTCAATAAAAAGTCGCCGTAATGACTTATCAACCAAAAAGCTGTTTGATATGAAAATAGATCATTTAATTAGTGAACATCGGTTCCGGGACGACGTTCATTATTTTAAATCGGCCTGAAACTGTCAGCCTGTTATCATGAAAGATATTACGAGTGACAATATAGTAATCGTGCAGAAGGCTCACTCCTTACATATGAAAAAGGTAGCAAGAAGCCTGACATTTTCCGAAATTGGCTCACCTCTAGAATACGGTGTCTTTTAAAAAAATCGACATTATACTCTATTATGTACATTGTGCGTTCTCCAAGCACCCAAGACAAAGGAACTTGAAACAATCATTCCAGTCGGTCGCGCGATAGTAGGTGTGAGCCTTCTGCGTTATTTATTGCGCGGCTAAAGGTCATTGAACTTACCGGAGTCAAAATTATTCCCGCCAGCGTCCATACTTTGCCCATGATATTCTGCAACACATCGACAAAGGATCACACATTAATACAAATGACATAAAAACATGTAATGTTGCTATTTATATTTTCTTTATACAGTTAAATGAGGGCGTCATGAGGCGGCTTCAATTTAGGACAGATATTACAAGCAGGAACAAATACTCCACAAAGCCTTATCATGTTCAAGATTCTTGTGTGATTTCTGCGTAAGAACACTTGCACTGTTAACATTATCGTTTAGTGCAAGTGAGTGAGTGACAAAAGGCAGACGAGCTCGGAAGGTGCCGAGAGGCGTCTGGCGCGCCATGACGACACTGCTGCGTGCGTTACGCAAGACAATTGCCAAATGTGGTGTCAGGCCTGTCACCTCGGCCGCCGCCTCCACGACCTCCCCATACAATTACCATAGGGTCGAATAAATTAAACGCGAATATGTTTCCAACCTCTTTATTAGCGAACTTTACAACATTTTCAACAATACCATGTGAAGATGTGGGATCGTGTAGATATTGGGTGTGATGTCCTGTGAACTGGTATGCATGAAAAACTGCTAAAATGACTCGCATACATACATAGATACAAAGCAACCGCTAAGGCCTAAAAGCTGTGTACTTCTTTGACGTGAAACGGTATACAATGTTAATAGTTTCGCCATAAACAAACAGTGATATCACAGAACAAAGAATCGATCGCTTATCCAGAGACCAACAGACATTGTCTTTAATTTGAGGCGATAATTTACAACTTCTAAAGCATTAATCAGACATTGTATAAAAGAAGTTAATAAACGATTTATTTACTGTAAAATTGTACCTACATACATATATACAACTTGCTGCACCTTACATCCTGATATTTCGAATAAAATTCAGTTACATTCAGTTTGAGCGATATCTGGTGTGAGAATTTCGGGCGAATATCAGGAGGTCATGAAACTAGGACGAGGTATGTTCGCCTAATAAATTCGTAAGGCAATTACCTCGCTGCAGCTACCCGGGCACGCAACGCACACTGCATTTCATTACCGACGCTCCATTAGCTGATATAATAATTGCAGGTGCTGGCCGAAACATCCTCCGGAATGCAACGGTAACTTTGCATAGTAATGCGCCCCTCATGTGTGAACATCTACTTAATTACGATACTTGTTGGGTAATCCTTTACTGCTAGGCTTTGTGAGGCTAATGAACTGTAGCAACAAAACAAAATGTTTCTAGAGCATACCTACTTCAATGATATGCCTGAAGTTGCTTTCCTTGCATTGAAAGTCTGGTAATTGTTTTTTTATATCATACAAGTGTTCAGTATAAGACGTTTTCGTGTGGCTGTAACGCACCAATTGCTAGCCTTGTAGCTATCTGTCAAATTGACGGGAAAATTCGAGAAAACTACGAATTCTATTGCACGCGAGCATCAGAACATGATGGATTACAATTAGTCGCGCAGACTTATTATGAGAAGAATTCGCATGTATGTACTATATTGGATGTTATCCACAAATAATCCTTAGGAGCTTTTCATAAACTTACTACTAATTAGCATGTTGCAGGGAAAGAAAAGAGCGAAAGTAGCTGAAAACGAAACCACAATCAAGTGAAAACTTGTGTCTATCCTAATAGGATTTAGACAGATACCAATATGAGGGACTCACTCGTTAACAAAGGACGTAACTGCCGCAAGTAAACAAAAGAGGTATTTTCAGGAAAACATAGAAATAAAAGAGGTATTTTCATTAATTTGCGGCAAGTGCGAACGAGATGATCCTTTATCGAGATAAGGACAGCAATGGGAATGATGGATATAACTCATAAGACGACTGAATCAATTGTACCGTGCAATTGGAAATATATCAAGGACACATTTACAAAAAAAATATCCTTTCTGTATCGTACAGCATCGTCACACAAGAATTACAAACGGTACAAGTGTGGCTCAATCGCGCATAAATTATTTCAATTTATTTCGCCCTAAGCGAGTATGCAAATCAAAGTGCCACAATAATTTCTCAATACATGAGCAATTTCCCATGATGTAGGCGTAAATGACCTTTTATGATACCGAAAATATAGGAATTTTAGAACACACGCTTCACTAGTGATATTAAAGTCTATTTGTAGCACCTAGCTTACTTAAAATAACCAAGAATCTTCGACATTTCAATTAATACAATTTGTATATTATGTAAATTTAATTACAAATTGTAAGGGAACTATTGCCCAGTGCTAGAAATTACACAATCTAATGTCAACCTACACTTAAATTGCCTATCCTTATTGTACCTTTGTCTTGTTTAATTAGTTTCTATACGATTCTTGTAATTCTAATGATATGTTGTGTTTTCTCTACGAAACAACTTCTTCCCTCGGTTATCACAATAACCACATCATATGTAGTGACAGCAATCTAACTAGGTGTTTCTCTCACGTGAACGCTGACAAATGACAAATGGTCGCCCATACATCTACAATTCTACATACCTAGCGTATAAGGGATATGAAGGCGATAGATCCGATATCCGATAAGATTTCCTACTTCCCACAATTGCTGTCGGTAAGCAAATTTTGGCAATACTTATTATACAATAGAGGCCAGGCCCACTAACTGTGAGCTCATCGCGTGGACTCTCACTGTCAAATACGTCGAAGTAGGACATTCGCGACAACCCGCTACAACGACTGAAGAAATAACTATGTAAACCAGAGCACTGGCAATGTGTGCATCCTGGATATTGAGTTGAGAGTGCGTGGTGTACGCAAATCTATGGTATCGCCGAGTCACAGCCGAGTGGTCAGAGGTCGGTCGTGTAACGTTACGTACACACCGACACCGCGGCCGAGTTGGCCAACCCGCGCTCGACCGGCAAGTGCTAAATGTGCACTGATTAGCAACTCACATATCAATACGCCAAATTCACAGCTTGGGAACGGTCGGGAGCAACGATGCAAGTGCAACATGAACACAAACTTGAGTGAAACATGCGACGGTAACCTTGAGCAATGCAATGAAAACGATCAATGAAGACTGCGACTGCGTGCTGTACACTAACATAATATGCCGATGTAGGTGTTCCACCCGCTGACATTTCTTTCAAATCTAGCTCTTATCCATCATACAACCTAAAAAGATAGTTCTAACATGTGCTAGGCAACGCCAAGTTGGAACGAATTGTTGACCATTAAGCTCCAAACCAAGTGTAGAAAACCCTATGTATTACTCAAGACAATAACATGAGAGATTGCCAATCATTTTGTAATGCCATAAATAGCCTCACATCAAGTTATATAAGCAATCAATGCTTATTTTAAGTTATGGCATCGTAAACTATCCAACGAGTTGCTAATCGTAAACTCATATTATTTTTGTGAACGTGGTGATGAAATGTATTCTTTGGTCAGCCTTGTTTTCTTTACTACCAAAAATAAAAAACGTAACCAAAGTTTCCAACAACCCAAATACAAGAGGATGATCTGCAGCAGTCACTTCTCTTGTTATTCACACGTTTTCCATGTAGTGTGCGCATCGCGTGTAGTGTCGCGCAAACTGGACAGACTACTATAAACCGCTTTTCTGTTCGCGTGCTGGATTAAGCAGTTTACGAGCTCGTTGTCTCGTAAAACTTTACAAATTATAAAACTGCACGGATCATCCTGACAGCATATTTAACGTGTGTTCGTCCAACTAATCTGTTGAGCTATAGTTTATTACTCAGACAGAATATTATAATTCGTCTACATAAAGGTATTTATTTGGGCCTGACATAACATTAAGTATACCATTAAGGTGAAGACTAGTCAGCTCAAACCCGCTCAGACACTGAAACCCCTCTTAATCCCTCTCCGAGCATGATGTATTCAACAAAAATCATTTGATCCAAAATTATGACGCCATGTAAAATTCTAAGTCTGTCATAGACATCTTTTGTCAAATTCGTGACGTGGATCTTGCACATGAGGTCCTTCCTGCCTGTTCGGTTAGCACAAGGAAGCGACTTTATCACTTCGCATCGTCCCACATACTCGCGTGATATGACGGCTAAACTTAGATCTTTATAAAAATTGAGAAGCCAAATCTAGGCCATCGTCGTCGTAAAACTGAGAGTGAACGTCGCGATAGCATTAATGCTAAATTAGCTTTTTATGTTGAATTCGTATCCTTTATTGTTAATATAGGAGTGGCATTAATACGGGCGACTCATTCAGGTGGCGCATATTAATAACCCCCTTACGTAGGCACCGCCATGTTCACACCAGGCGTCATTTCTTCACACATTTTTTGCCAGTCTACTTGTAAAGCGTTGCGCATGACCTGAATAATAGCGAACAGCGGCGTAGTGCTCCGGCGCGTCACAAACGTACGCTCACTATAAAAACCTATCAATTCACCAGACAATTAATTGCCAACTCGTAAATGCCGTAATAAAAAGATAACTTCAATTTTTAAAGTCGGTTAAACAATTCGAGAGGCGTCGTGGGGCCCGATCTAGGGTGTCTATCACAAACTTAAACAGCCAATAAGGTGTGCTAAGAGACACTTGAAGTAGTTATGTAAGTAGTTCAAGGCGGGTCATTGGCAGCAGACGATATTGTTGCAGACATGAGCCAGACGGACAAAAAAGTGAAACCTGTGTTTTTCATTAAAAAAGGGAACAAATATAATGACCACCATAAAATGCTTTGATACCCTTAGTTTTGCAACCAGAAAAATCTACTGAACACCAGAAAAATAAAGTCTAAAAATGTAATAGTACCAGCTATTTTAGTCACGACTTCACTTTAAATTGTATTCGACCACCAAATTTAGTAAATGATCACCAACTCTTGACGACCAAATTAATGTATTATTTTTGCCTAAATAAGTCACTGTGATTGCCATAAAATGTAGGCTTATTATCAAATAAAGTATTATGATGCCATATTAAGTTATGTGTCCGGCTTGCAATGCATGCGTGAGTGTCAGTATGACGAGTGACAGGGGAAAATGGAAGAAAATGACATATTGCGCCGACCCCAAGTAAAATTGGGAACAGGGCAGGAGAAAGAAGAAGAAGAATGTGTTTCTCAATACACTCCCTCGAAAACACACTCTTATCGCACTGTTTAGAGGCATGCAATAGACAATTTTCCACCCTAGTGCAGGAAAAGGGTCCCCATAATGTAATTACATTTATTGTATCAGGCCGAACTTATTTTTTTGGAGTCAGTTTACTTAAACAGGATAGCAAGATGTAAAAACTTTGATTATCATTTTATATTAAAACGCTGGTATAATTTTGATGATCATTCACTACTTTTGGTGATCATTTACTACTTTTGGGATAACAATGATTTATTTGGACTCATTTTGCTTAAATAGGATAGCAGAATGTAAAAACTTTGGTTATCATTTTACTTTAAAATGGTGGTTTAATTTTGGTGATCATTTACTATTTTTGGCTTGCGCATGATTTATTTTGGAGTAATTTCACTTAAATGGGATAGCAAAGTGTTAAAACTTTGGTTATCATTTTACATTAAAATGCGAGTTTCATTTTGGTGATCATTTACTATTTTTGTCTGCTATTTGTTACTATTTCTGGTGATCAGTTAAACATAAGCCATTAAAAAAACCTCAGCCGCAGCATGCTTGGTAATGAATGAAGAAACGAAACGACAGTCACGTTATGAGCCACAACTATGAAACGTTCACTTGAAATTCATCTAATTGTTGTACGGTCGTTTACTCAAATAATTAATTTCGCGCTATTTCGTTACGATTCTTATTTGAGAGCGATTGCAACATTGACAGATTACAAATTGTCTGTCTGGAAGTTATGCCTCTTTTTCAAATGATTAAGTTGATTGAGAGGCGGCTGACGTCATCGCATGTAGCGTATTTTGGCAGCCTCCAGCGAGACCCTAGAGATTGAGCGGCGCTCGGGCATCATGCGCCATTCAAACATCGTTATCTACGTTATTTTGAAATAATACATTCTAAATTCGATGTACGTCGCCTAGCTCTACAGCGGCAGCGGCTCGGTCATTACATAAAACTTGGTTCGGCCTAATAGATTTCACCTTAGCGACGTGACGAGAGGTCCAATCTCGTGGCCCAAGTGAATATGATGCCCTTGACTACATCCACTTGTACTATCAAACTACGCTTTTGTTACAGCTACCCCCAAATGTATTGCGCGACTGAGTATTAATGTTTGCTCTATCTTTTGTTGTTAATACGCTAAACCGGACCGACTCAAATGACGGGGTCACCTGAAACCCGGAAAACAAAGACGAATGTTAATATTGAGGAGGACCTTGCGCTTTCGTCAATATTAACTTGAAGATGAGGAAAATAATTTCCTAAATGTTTTCAATTACATAATTTGTTTTAGTAGCAAAAAGTTAAGATCTCGCATAAGGCATTCTGCTAATTTAACTGCTGCTAAAACAATAAATATTAATACATATATGAATTTGCATACTAGCATTAAATTGTTCATTACGTAATTAGTTCCAGTAATTCTTAATTTCATTTCAGTTTCATTCTTTTTTTTTTAAGGTGCTACAAAGATCTTGAACTGCTGCTTGGTTCTGGCTTAGTGCACACTGTCATTTGATGTTAAATAAACTTCTGAACTTGTTGAGTTGCAAAATTTTAATACACATGACACTCTTTGTATATGATTGCATCTGTGTGTCTCCATGTTGATATATATCTTTGTATATACTGTATTAATTGGTTTCATGGATGCAACGATATATAAACATACCATATTTTAACTGATTAATAAATACTTGATAAAAACATTTTGATTGCCAAATATATTTGTGTACACTGGACAACTTATTGCTTAAGATTAATCAGTGCAACAAATGTTTAAATGACTGTCTGTAACTTCATGTTACAATGTGCAAGGGATATTATTGTAGAAACCATATCTAGATCCAGTTCATGTCAAAAAGAAATTGAAAGGATGCCAATTTGCAATGTAAACTTACAGAGCTATTTGTTAAATATAGATTTCTAACATGCCTTACAATTTTATATTACTTTGACAAATTCACTACTGGTTTTAGTCTTATAGATTAATGAATGCAGCAAATAGAAGCAATATTGCTACAGAGTCAACTCCATTTAATCATTCAACCATTCCTGGATCATTGATGAAACAAATTGTAAATATGAATGTGATTGTTCTCATAGAAGATCAGCCAGCTGCGTAGGACATATCATAATGCACAAGTCTTCTAAGCAGACCCAGCTGCAATCTCAAGTCTAATTGGTCTACAACCAAAGATAAATCGAGCACAGCATTACATCGCCTTTACATACCCTGCAAAGCATGGGTGTATCACAACTATTCACAACCAACTTCCATAAAACAGGCTGTTTTGTGGAAATGTCTGAATTTAATGCCACAGATTGATTATGGAACATAGTGGGAATTGGACCCGAGACCTCATTCTTAGTGGTCAATCGAATATTAATGCATGTAATGGATGACCTCCAAAAGCCAGGAAGTCACGCATCAGGTAAAAATATAGGCTTTAAAACATTTTATTTTATAGCCACTAGTTATGTTCTATATACAAATATTACACCTGAATTGTACTGAAGGTTGCATTCAATGCATTTATGCAGTTTATTGCTGCATGAATGCACTCATGTATGAATCCGTTAAGTTTCCTCTGCATGCACCCGTTGTCAGGTGATTTTCACTGCAAACTTAAAAAAAATTCAACATGCAATCATTGTAATGCAATTCAGAATGCAAAATAAATTTTAGTTTTCCATAATGATGAATGGATTACCAACAATGCTGTTTTTGAATTTAAAGAGTACTTTAGATATTTTGAATGCAGTGAAGCTGGTAAGCAGCTTGCTGTCATCGGCTGTAAGTACTGCTAGGATTGGACTGAAGACCACTAACTATACTGGTTGCCACAATGTTCACTATGTCGCAGTACACAAAGAGAGCATCCGTGAGGAGCCGCAGCTATGTCACATTGTCAATGAACTGGACAAAGCCAATTACTTGAAAACCACATACAAAGATATAGCTTACACTACAGCTGTAATGTGATTCACATTGACAATTTGTATAATATGGAGTTGCACAAACAATGGTTACAAAACAAGATTTCAACAAAAGTAATATAATATGAACATGTTCTATGGACAATGAATTACTGGAATAGCTTGCAGGGGCTTCATACACATTGTGCTAGCTCGGCACTATTACATATTGAGATTTTCTTTCTAAAGAAGCAAAATATCATGCATGCTAAGTAATATATGTTTGGATTATTTGAATTTGAATGTTTATAATGATTGAATCCATGTATCCTGATGATGTAGTACTTAAGCAATGAACTAGATCCATGGATGATAATGCTCAGTGGGGGACTGTTGCAGCATCACTTACAACACACCTCACAGCTACTGTTGACAACACTTCACCACTCTCTCATGTTCTTGATGCAGTATACATGACAATTTCAGCAGATCACACACTTAATCAATACCAATCTTGCAGAAAATGATGAACTGAAGCATTCTCCTTTGTTCACAAGCTCAGTTCCAGCAGGTGTAAACTCAAGTCTTTGTTCTTGTATGGTGGCTGTCTGCAGGCAGCCACTGGGCACAGGACACACTTTCACTATTGCACAAGGGATGACGGGCGCTTCGCGGGCGGCGCACTCCTCACCAGCGCGGTACGTCCTCGGCGAGAACAAAGAACTTGCCGTCCGAGATGTGCTAGCGCCGCGTCTGCCGATGCCGGCTCAATCACACCGATTCTAATAAGATTAGCGAGGTCAGTGGGTAAGTATGGAGAGGCGAGGGCCAGGGGAGGCGCGGCCACTGACCTGCCATGGTGGCGCGGCGCTCAGCTGATGACGGGCGAGACACACGAAGCGCGGCGCGACGAGGCGCGGAGCGGCGCGGCGACGTGCGGCGCCCGACACCAGCCCGCCTCCGCCGAGCCCGGAGCGTCTCGGCCTCCTCGGCCGCCGACACCGGCCCGCCCGACGACGAGAGGTCGCAGACAAAAAAATCGATAGGTCGTCAACCTCCGCCGGCGGTCGGCCGGAGCCGGTCCCGGGCGGGCCGTCGCGCTGCCACCCGCTAGCTGAGGGACCGTCCCGCGCGAAGATCCCTCCGAAGCCTCAGCGTCCGAGATATAACAGACCCAAATTCGCCATTTTGAAACGGGAACAATGAGATATTTACTTTTGAACGTTAGGATGGTCGAGGACGACGTCAGTGACGGTTAACGGACGCGGCGCGAAACGCGAGATCTTCGAGACGCTACACCGCTGTAAATAAATACGTACTCTGACTAGAAATCCCTTCGTCACCGCTGCCAATATCCGACATCGCAATCCACACCGAAATCTACAGGCGATCCACCGATCTTTTCGGAGACTCTCGGACAGCACAAATAGTCTATGGTTTCGAAGCCATCAAAATTAGGTTCTTTATGGTGTCGACTACGGCAACACTATCTGAAATATTTATTATTTTAGTTTCTTTGAATGTTTGCTATTGCACAAAACTATGAATGTATTGCTTGAACCTTTTTGATGTTTTAAATCTATTGAATGTTGAATTATCCAGTTTACCGAGTGGTTTATTTACCATCGTAAAATCTCGACATTGTAAACACCCAATAGCGTTTTTTGACGCAACGTCTCGCACTCTACATTTTACTCTATGGTTTTGACGTCCTTTGTCAGAAGCGCTACCAAGTGAAACTCGTTAAGTTTTCGTTTCCAATCCTAAATCGACTTTTAATTTTCGGGACCCAAAGGTAATTTCATTATTATTGCGGCCGTTAGTTTCATTTCACCGACATTTCTATTTTGCCTAAGTGATATTAACGTTGTAAAGCTTTGAGTAGGAACAACCACCTTGGCAGGAATTATTACACACTTGCATATTTGAAAAGTTGTTAATTTTTCAAATATGCATTTGTGTTACCCAAAATAATAATGGGGCCACATTCCCATTCAATATATTAAACAAAGTCGTGGTGGCCTAGTGGGCAAAGAACCAACCTCTCGAGTATGAGGGCGCGGGTTCGATTCCAGGTCAGGCAAGTACCAATGCAACTTTTCTAAGTTTGTATGTACTTTCTAAGTATATCTTAGACACCAATGACTGTGTTTCGGATGGCACGTTAAACTCTAGGTCCCGGCTGTCATTGAACATCCTTGACAGTCGTTACGGGTAGTCAGAAGCCAGTAAGTCTGACACCAGTCTAACTAAGGGGTATCTGGTTGCCCGGGTAACTGGGTTGAGGAGGTCAGATAGGCAGTCGCTTCTTGTAAAGCACTGGTGCTCAGCTGAATCCGGTGAGACTGGAAGCCGACCCCAACATAGTTGGGAAAAGGCTCGGAGGATGATTCCCATTCAATATATTACAAATTAAATATATCATCAACATATTCATAAAAATAAAAAATTAACCTCAACTGATTGTTTTTGTATTTATTTTGATTTTCAAGCATATTTTACTATTTTTCATAAACGTCATAGTATCAAGATTGTTTACTTGCCTTTGCCCATTCAACGCCAGCAGGTCAATCTACCCCATCTATATTTTTTTTCAGTAGATTTTCAACCTCTTCTAAAGATAGTGGAAACTGGAAGGTTAATGTTCGATTTGACAGATTTGGGTAGGTTAACCTCATGTTAACCTGCTGCGTACAGACGTACCTGCAGGGTTTCAATTCTGCGCAGCGGCTTCAAATTCTGACTGACCTCAAAAAGTTTCGCGATAAAGTAACTTACTTATCAGGGGCGGATAGTTTTGAACACTCGTTGCGACTGTCTCATAGGTCCTTAGGTGGTAAGTACCCATGTAGGGAGTAATAGAGGTATGTAGGTAGGGCGAAATATGGAGGAATACATAGGGGAAGTTGGAACATAAGGAAAACATATGAGGAGTACATCAGAGACGACATCCGAGGAAGGACGCCAGTCCGATTGCAGCATGCAACTAACATTTTTCTGTACGAAGAGTAGAAAAGGGAGAGTACGGGGGAGTACTTAGATATAGGCAATAGGAGGATCATCAATCTACCTCAAATTCTCCACAGACCCTGAAAGAACTGTGACGTGGTGTGACTGTTATAGGTGAATAATTAGGGTAGTGGGCATGCTTATGGTTCCTTCCTAGATGGCATGTCCAGTGTGTTAATAAATAAAATATGAAATAATGTTGCGATTGCTTGAACTTGCTAATCTCGGGAACTATTTACTAGCCGATTTGAAAAGAATTTTAGAATCATATACCTAGGTAGGTAATCTCATGAATGAAACGTGACACACTTACGCACGGTGAATCTTTCTAGTCTAGTATAATCACAGAACTGACAGATACGTTACAGTCGAAGAGTCCCTCTACTAGCACTGGCTGCGATGACAGCGTGCTGGCAACGCTGGTCACACTAGAAGACCTCTGCGAGTATGGCTGCTTTGGGAGGACAAAGTTAAGCTGGGTATGAATAAAACAACACTGTAATATTACAAATGACTATAATTTTTGTCACAATTTTTCCATACAATGTTAATAATAACTTTTTACCTTACATCTATTTATAATACATTACTTATTTATTATTAATGTTGTATTTCAATATTTAAAATTCTTCCAGTTTAATTTCTAATTACATTTCACGGAGTCAGTTTCAGATGAGAGACATTAATAATTTAATTGAACCCAAAAATTCCGAAGGATCGTACAAAGTCAAACGAAATTTTGAAAATTCGACCTCGAATAGTTTATTATGATACACTATGATGTAATTCGATTAGATCTTATTATACTAAAAATATTTCTTGCTTAGTTACTACGAGAAGTAGTTTTATCGTTAAAAACTGTACAAACATATCAACTTTAGTGTTACCGCTAGCGTAAATATTATAAACGGACACACGAGCCAATCACGATCGAATGTGAGATGCGACATCGCTCAACAGTCACAGTGCAGACACTCGTCCACTAACACAACAAGGTTCAGGTAAATTGTACTTGCCGCGGCGGCGGGCGGCCCGCGCCGGCTCGCCGCCGCCACCTAATGCGACGCGACTGAGTAACGCAGGCTCTGGACTACCTTGGCTGGCTTCGCACTCGGAATACGACACCTCTATGATATGCGATAAAATTTACTTCTATGTACTTATAACTTTCAACGGATTAGTTCAATGGAGCCACCAGGCAGCCAAGGTTCAAAATAACTATATTTCAACGATGAATAACAAGCAAGTATAATATAATAAGTAATAAATTGAGCTAGGATAAGAACTCCGCCTCCGGGTGTCGCCGGCGTGGCGCCGCGCATCCCGCGCCTCTGCGGCGCTGCTTAAGTACATCGTAAGTAAATACATAGCGCCTGCAATAGTCGCAAGCGCCATACTCATATCCCCTTATTTAAAACCTTTAAGTATAATAAATTCAGCTTACAATAAATTAAAATTCATTAAAATGTAAGGGATGCGTGGCGCGACGCCGTCCGACGCCTACAATAAATGCTAAGTGTACGAAACTAGTGACAGTGACGTGACAACGTATTCCGACGGACGAACGTAACAGAGAGGCGAAGTACGGAGTAAGTGATGCGTTCACTCGCCGAGATATTATTGCTTTCATTCGAGACTACAGTTACGATATTGCTTTGTTACTCCTGCATGTACGTATGTTTTGGCACGACAATACTGAGAGAAGCAACGCGGATGATCGTCAGCGGCAGACGGAGTGGGGGCCATAAGCGATACTAATTCACAACCAAGCAGCGCCGGGGCGCGATATCATACAAGTCTAAGAGACGTGCGACCGGCGGCCGTGCCGGCGCCAGCGCGCCCAGCGAGGCAATGCTACTACGGTGATGAGCGAACCCAAACTGAACAAATCATTCTATAACAATTGTACTAAGTTTTAATATTACAGATAAATTTAAAAATGTCATAATATTGCCTCGAGTTAGAGTGAATTTTACAAAAATATACATATTGTACAAATAGTTGAGCGACTCAATGCATACACTGGTGTACCCTCCGCCGAGCGGCGTGCCGGCGCCGCGCGTGGTGTACCACACTAACACTAACTCGTTGATAGAGACTTACATTAAGCTATAGTTAAGTCCAGCACGACCGACCTCACCACTCGCCTCTATTCTATCATACAAATCTAAATCTTTATGCACCTGATAGGAAAGTCGAAAGTCACTCGTGTTAGCCGAACGGTTAAGTGCAAGCGGCCCTTTACGACACTATTATACAAGACGTAACTACAATGTAATAATAAAATATAATAATAACAATAGAGATAATAATTACGAGACAGAACACTAATCTCCCGACATTGCACTCCGTTGCAGGAAGGAATATTGGCCGATAAGTCTTATTCGAGAGACGAACTTAGAAGTACAAATACCGTCCGCAGCAGACGGCCGACTGCCGGAGACGCTCGGCCGTCTGCTCGGAACACAGATCACAAGTAGCGCGAGCGCGGCGCGACTGTGGCGCCACCTCGCGCCACTCGCGCCGCGCACACACGCTACGCCGGCGGCAGCGTGTGTGTAGGCCTTTATTTCGTTCACAGCGGACGCACCACGACTACCAAAAATAATTTGTAATAAATTATCATAATAAAATGTAAAAATGATGAATTAAAAATGCGACGCTGACTGATTTGAAAATATTTAAGTACTATAATATCCTTAAACAGATCACAGCTCTCAAAAATATTGTGGTTTTGAAAAGAACACAAGTTGTCGGACACCGGCGCACGGCTTGCGAGCGGCAAGCTGTGTGCCGGCCTGCGAGCGGCGGGCAGTCGTGGCGCTGCCGACATATCACAATAACATTCCAATCGACAAGCAATCGTGAACATAATGACAGATATGACAAAATATCACCACATAGTATCAAGAGTACTTAGAAAAGGACGCGAACAAAAACGTTCCATACAGATACACCACCTCTCATGTACAAAATAAAAGCAAAAATATAGAAATAGTATTATTGTAATATTATTTTAAATAAAAAATATAATATCAAAAAAGCGTAATAAAGCACTCATTATGTACAAGGCGTTGTTATTGTGAACAATTGTCGCTCTCTCCCGCGTGTCCGCGCCGCCCGCCGCGTCGCTACCGGCCACTGTCACGATGATCATTGGGAAAATTCAGTTTGTAATAAATCCATTGAGAGTTGCAATCTTATAGTTGGGATTTGCCGCAAGGTCATGTGACCTCTATAACAAATGACTATGATAGTATTTGTTTGTCTGTAAATGCAAGTGACAGTGGCGCCGCGGTGCGGGCGCGGCGGGCACGCGCGGGGCGACACAAACTAAACAAACATCAGTAACACTAACACAATGGCGCCAGGCGAGCACGCATTGTTAATAAGTCACAATAAATATAAAATAATATATCTTAAGCAATCTTAAATACCCTGTTGATTTCATTTTTTTTTAAATTATCATGTTTCCCCTTTTGAATTACGAAAAAATAATAAAAAAGACGCATTGCATAGACTGCGGTACGAGCTCGTACATACTAACCTAAGCCAGACCAGAACGTTATTGGAGATCATGCAGCGTCGGCGCGAGACCCGCCGCCTGCCACCACGAACCTACTCTCCGGTGACTATCCATCCACTAACTATCATATAAATTCTTCCGAGTAAACCTATCATTAACGTATATGTCTTTATTACGTATGTTATTTCGTTTTAGCTTATATTTAAGACTTTAAGACTTTTATCATTTTGTGCAAAGAAAAGACTTTACTAATTAAAGATTTTGTACAAGATTGTTATAACTCCCGGCAGTCCTGACCGCGACACACTCGCGCACAGCACGCGGCAGGACCTAGGTGTCGACCACTACAATAGGACCCCTATGTTGTAAGATCTATACTCTTTCCACGACCCCATACCTTATACACCAAAAGTCAAAATAAAACTTCAACAACACAGTATAAGACGGCGCGGGTTGCGACGCCCGCGCAAGTAAGGAAACTATGAACCCATGAGCACCCTATGTAAACATTATGCATCGTGTTAACGTTAACTAAACTAGAGAGGAGTCCGCCCGCGTACACTGCCACGTGCCCCGAGCCACGAGCCCCGTGCCCGGAGCCACGAGCCCCGAGCCACGAGCCACGTGCCACGTGCAGGAGGCAGGGCGCGGACGCCCCCTTTGGCCTTACGATAAAATGGCGCATGTGTAATAAAATATAGGTTACAATATTATGTAAAATTATGCTATTCACTAGCGATCCGAAACTAATGTAACTGTTCGGGTAACGTTGTGTAAAATGCAGGGCGCGGTGACGTCACGCGCGCATGCGCGGTGCACTGGTAAAGGTCAACGACCGCTTAATATAAAATGGCCGCCTCCTGCGACTGTAAAAATATAGTTATCAAATGCTAAACTTGAAATATAAATAGAGTCGCCGGTACGACGTGTAAGTAAATTAAAATCTAAATAAAAGTATACATTATATATCTCATAGGCCGTTGTTGTGACTTAGATAACAATATATTGGAGCGACTCGTCCGGGAGCGGGAGACTGCGGCGAGGGAACGACTTCATCAATTTGACTAGCCGACACGAATTAGTAAGTGACTAGAACGCGAAACACATCATTGGCAAGACTTCGTATTACGAGCGCACTCGGCCGCTAATTCCGAACACTAGTTATTTTTCAGTATGGCAATAAAAATGGCCATCGTTATTAGTTAGACATCACTGAAGATCACAGACATTCCGAATACATTAAGTACGTGCGTCGCGCCCCCGCAGCCGGCCCGGCCCCGCCGGACGTGTGATGGACCGAAACGAAACGATACATACAATATTTACAAATAAATCCTACAAATTAAGCTCCTCAGTTGAAAAAGATTAAATTACATCACTAACGATTGCTTTACAAAACATTTCCCTCTCGCCGCTGCTTCAGTCCAATTAGCTACTTACTCTAGAGGAGCGCACGGGCACTAACAGAAGCCGCCGAAGCCGACGGACGGCACGGACGGCACGGCGGGCACGGCCGCCACGCTCGCGTGCTCGCCGTTCTTGTGCAGGTCGATCAGCGGCGGCGCCGACAGGTAGTGCGCCTGCAACACGTGCTCGCTGTTAGCGCTGCTCTCGAGCTGTCACTGTGCTCCAGTGAACGTCGCGTACCTGCTGGTGGTGCGCGGGCGGCGGGCCGGCGTACCCGTTGTAGTAGGGCGCGTTGTAGGGCGCGTAGCCCGCGGGGACCCCCGCCGGGTAGCCGTACTGCCACTCCGACAGGTAGCCCGGCGTCGGCCGCATCACCGCCGTGCCCCAGCCCGAGCCGTAGCCCACGAACGGCGCCCCGTACCTGTGCACATACCCACCGTCATAACTAAGTACAAACAACAAACCACCTAGTATTCAACCCTGCGGTACACCTATTTTAATTACTATACCAGATATAATTTCAACCATTAATTTAGTTTCTACATTTTTTGTTGGCATTCATTTTAAAACATAATAATAAAAGCATAACTGTGTTCCAATAACTCTTATATGTATTATACTTCGTACATAGTATTACGGTATACTTGATCGAATGCTTTAGAAATGCCATAAAAATTCTAATAAAATAACTATGACTGTACCGTAACATTTTAAGTTTGCGTATACCAAACAAATGTTGTGCAACGCAAACACGCGTGACAAATGTACGCACCCGTTGTTCCCGTAAGCGGTGCCGCCGTAGGCGCCGTAGGGCGGGTAGAGCGCGGGCGCGTAGTCGGGCAGCGCGGCCACGGCGGCCGGCGCCTGCTCGGGCGGCGCGGGCGGCGCGGGCCCGGCGCCGGCGCCCGGCCCTTCCGCGATGCTGGGGATCTGGTCCACCAGCGACTCCAGCCCCGACAGCGACTTGGACGCCACGTCCTGCGCCTTCGGCTTCACCGCGCCCGCGTACTCGCCGGGAGAACCTGCCCGACACACGATATTGTATGAAACTGTTGGACTAGGAAGGGAACGATATTGAGTTAGACGTTGAGTGTAGGTATGTTACCGGGCTGGTGCAGGTGCTGCGTGTGGTCGTCGTGCGGCGTGTGCGGCGTGTGCGGCGTGTGCGCGTCGGGCGGCCGGAACGCCGCGCCCAGCGGGGAGAACGCCTCGCCGCCGCCCGCCGGCGGGGACCTAGCCAACACGACAAGATTGTAACACTCGACATTAAATAAATCAAATTTATTTACGGAAAACTTTTTACATATAATTTTCTATAAAGTAAGTACATAATATATTCTTATATAAGATTCAAATTACAACTTATAATTAATACGAGTATGTTGCAACCTGCCTGATGTAGGTTAATACAAACCTGTGTTTCAGGCAATCACTTCATTAAAGTTACAAGGGGTAGTTATTTATGGTATGTGCAATAAATTTACTACTTAATCAATTAAAAACTACTTAAACATTATAAGTGAGTTTATTGAAAAAAAAAAAACTATGCAAAAAATCTGTGGTGTTGTCACGAAACAAAAAAACTGTTTAAACTCTTCTATATATAGAAAACTAGCTTCTGCCCGCGACTTCGTACGCGGATCCTGTCCCTTATGCCAGCGACTACGGGGTCAACAAAATCAAAGATCTCTGATATTGAATTTTAAGGGCCCATTGACTTGAAAACACCGGAATACGCATAACCATTAGAAACGTTCCATATATTTAATTTTTGTACTTTAACGGCAAAAGCACAGCAGACTAAACAAAATGCTGAGAACTGAACCGCAATAGACGTGACCATAGGGATAAAAGTAGTAATTCTAATTAGTCGGCATTTAAGTTGTGTGTGGCAAAAATATTACACGTATTATTACGTAAAAAACCATTAAATAGATGACAAAGTCGTGGTGACTTAGTGGAAGTCGTGGTGGTTTAGTGGGTAGAGAACCAATCTCTCAAGTATGAGCGTGGGTCTTTGATTCCAGGTCTGGCAAGTACCTGCCAATGCAACTTTTTTAAGTTCGTATGTAATTTCTACGTATTTTTTGGATACCAATGACCGTTATTTGGAGGGGATGTTAAACTGTAGGTTCCGGCTGTCATTGAACATTCTTGGCAGTCGTTATGGGTAGTCAGAAGCCAGTAAGTCTTACCAAGGGGTGTTGGGTTGAGCGGGTAACCGGGTTGTGGAGGTCAGATAAGCAGTCGCTCCTTGTAAAACACTGGTACTCAGTTGCATCGTGACTGGAAGTCGACCCTAACATAATTGGGACAAAGGCTCTTGAGATAATAACGACAATAATAATGAGATATAGGCACCGCAGGACATCTAAGGCTGATGACGGGGAGTAGCGACCCCGCGGGGCTATATATACTGAGTTCTCCAGGGAGAGTATACTGTCCCCCATCTCCGGCCGGTCAGAGTGAACCATGACGGGGGTAGGTCTCACGCCTCTGGCTTGGCTTGGCCGTCCAGAGTGGAGTGGAGTGCTAGAGCAGGATTAGTAGCCCTGCTCGGAGGGTAAGTACAGGGAGCGCGTAATCTGCGTTTAAAGTCCGCCGAGGGATCCTCACCCTTCAGCCGCTCATGTCCCTGTTGCCCTCTTGTTGCTATTCAGTGACTGGTTCCCGGGGGCCCAGTAAGTGAGGTGGCGAGTCTCCACCTGCCGTTTTTACATGTACCAAATACATTGTCATCCACTAACATCCCATCACAATAGCCCAAGTAGTTTTCCTCCATAGTTAGCAATAGTTTAGCACCCAAACAAACAGATTACCTACAGTTCAGTTCGAAGGTAATTAACTGGCGGAGAATCTTAACACCGCGATTCAGAAATGAGACGAAAATGCACAGCGTTCATCATCCCTTATTTTATCACCCGTGGGGGTTGAATGGGGGTTGAATTAATCAAAATCGTATTTAAGCGAACGTCATCATAAAATTCTGATTCGTCATCAGGACTTCTTCATAAAATCTAAGAAGACGTATACAAAATTTCATCCCCTATTTTATCCCCTTAGGGATGGAATTTATCAAAATCCTTTCTTAAGGGTTGCCTACGCCATAGTAGCTTTATGCATGCAAAGTCTCAGTCCGATCGGTTTAAAACTGACAAAGTTTCATACAAACTTTCATCCCCTATTTTATCCCCTTGGGGGTAGAATTGATCAAAATCCTTTCTTAGCGGATGCCTACGTCATAACATCTACCTGCATGCCAAATTTCAGCCCGATCCGTCCAGTGGTTTCAGCTGTGCGTTGATAGATCACTATGTCAGTCAGTCAGTCAGTCAGTCACCTTTGAGTTTTATATATTTAGATAGTGACAATCAATGTAAATTGAAGTGTTATATAAATAGACACTTGTTAGCATCCGATATACTCCCGTTTTGACCAGCCCCCGTTTTGTCGTGGAAGCGTGACTGACCTGTTGAAGTTGTTGGGGTACATGGATGACTGGTGCTGATGCATCTGGTCTAGCCGCGGACTGTCGCCCACGCCGCCGCCTGTAATATCACACACTATACATCAGTTCGTGGTCTCATTTCATCATATAATATTTAATTATTACTGAGTTTTAAAGTTTTATTTTATGTTCCATTTTATTTATTTTAGGAATGTACCTAGTCTGATTTATGTAATTGACTCTAAAATCGTGTAAATCAAATAAATAACAATATCTACTGTGGACATTACAATTAGTTTATTTCTTTTTTTCTATTGTTTTGATGTAAAACAATGCAAAGGAATTTTAATGCGCAAATTGATGGCAAAGTTAATTTCTGGCTCGTTGAAATAGAATGGTGATTGTGTGTATAGTTACCCTGGTCCTGTCGGTAGTAGTGGTCGTGCAGCCGCGCCTCGCCGTCGTACAGCGCGCCGCCGAACGACGCGCCGCCCACGCCCGCCGGGGACATCTCGCTGCCGGCCGACGTCTGTAGGGGGGCAAGGTAACGTGAGCGGACGTGCCGGAAGATAGGTAGGTCAGGCGCCCGAGACGCCAATAAAGTAACATAAGCGGACATGCCATAAAACAGGGTTCGTAAGTCAAATACGTACGATAGGCGTGACCAAAACAATCAGTTATGAGGGATCAGGCGATTGGATTCCTTGAGACATCTGTCAACGGTTTTTGGTTTTACAGAAAACGGATGAGTTTCAAAGAAGGGGATATATAAGGGCGGAGACAGTAGGTTCCTGGCCTCCAAACACCCATATTTCGATGCGTTACTGATATACGACGTTTTTCCCTTATGACTTATGTACATATTTATCATTTTGTTCACCGTGTGGCGAAGAACGCACTCGAAACACTCGGTAGAGGAGGTCGTATGGTTAAGTAACTGATGTCATATTGAAAACAACATCCAGTACTGTACGAACATGGGCGTAAATAAGAAATACTTGAAAACAACATCCAGTACTGTACGAACATGGGCGTAAATAAGAAATACTTGAAAACAACATCCAGTACTGTACGAACATGGGCGTAAATAAGAAATACTTGAAAAATTATACAATTTTTAACAACATAAAAGTGTACAAAATAGAATTCCTTATCTCGCCTTTACATAAGGATGGTTCGATGACAAGTACAACCCGTGCCAATAAAGAATGGGATTAGAAATCGCGACAGCTGTATTTACCTCTCGCTCATGTGCTATAGTGTATGAGCGAGAGGTAAATACAGCTGTCGCGATTTCTAATCCCATTCTTTATCGGCACGGGTAGTAGTGACTGACCTTGTTGTAGTCGGAGAGGCTGGAGTTGGAGTTGGAGCCGGGGTGCATGTCGGTGCTGCCCATGGGCGAGTCGCGGCCCGGCGTGTCGCGCGGCGGCTCGAAGTCCAGCGCCACGGGCGAGGCCGCCGCCGGCGACGAGATGGCGGCGCCGATCTCGTGCGACAGCTCGCCGCCGTACCCGCTGCCGCTGCCGCTGCCGCTCGTGCCGCTACCGCCCTGACAAACATATTGTCTTCTTATTTACACATTCTTTATCGGTATATGAATATCTCGTGTCTAATTCTTAATGAATTTTCAAGTGGTCTTCACTAAAGTTTATTTATGGAGAAAGTAATAGGGATCATCCGAGCCTTTTCCCAATCATGTTGGGGTCGGCTTCCAGTCTAACCGGATTCAGCTGAGTACCAGTGCTTTACAAGAAGCGACTGCCTATCTGACCTCCTCAACCCAGTAACCCGGGCAACCCGATACCCCTTGGTTAGACTGGTGTCAGACTTTCTGGCTTCTGACTACCCGTAATCCGAACCCGAACGTCAAACCGTACGTCGGTCGTAACGAAAGTAATAGGGATGATTTGCAAAAAATATTCATAGATCGTAGAACATAATATCGTGTGTGATGGTACCTGCGGCGCGAAGTGGTGCGTGTCGGTGTAGGTGGGGGTGCGCGAGGGCGCGGGCGAGGAGTGCTGGCTGTAGGGCGTGTGCGCGGGCGACGGCGTGTAGCTGTGCAGCGCGGCGGGCGACGCGGCCGGGAAGGGCGTGGTGCCGCTGCCCGGCGCCGGCGAGCGCGAGTAGGGCCGCGGCGCCTGCACGGGCGCGGGCGAGTGCGAGTAGTGCTGCGCCGGCGACATGGCGTAGCGCGCGGGCGGCGGCGCGGGCGAGTGCTGCGGCGCGTAGGGCGCGGGCGAGTGCGCGTACAGCGGCGAGCGGCCGCACAGCCGCGGCGCGGGCGAGCCGTAGCCCGAGCCGGCGCGCGGCGGCGACACGGCGGGGAAGGCGGCGGGGCTGGCGGGGAAGGCGTGCAGCAGCTCGGCGGGCTGCGGCGTGCCGGCGGGCCGCGCGGGCGAGGGCGAGTAGCCCTGCGAGCGCGGCGACGCGTACACGCCGCGGGGCGACCCGTACGCGCCCGGCGACCCGTACGCGCGCGTCATGCCCAGCGGCGCCGACACCTCCAGCGGCGACTCCATGCCTGCGCCACAGAACAAGCTCGGCTTTACCCAAAAACTTCACAAGCTTAACAATATCCTCGGATACTCATTGTAGCAAGAAACATAAGAAGAGAAACATAAGTTCATAACTTTCATAAACATATATTTTTGTTTACCCATTTTCCGAAACCTAGCGTTTGGGTTTTCGGAGAATTACATCTTTAGATAAGTTATAAAATATAAACTTTACAACACATAAAAGTTACGGTAATATGACGCTGCGTGTGACAGACCTGAGTTGGGCGGCTGCTGCTGGAAGTAGTTGCCGGCGTCGTTGGTGAGCTGCTGGTGCGGCGCGTGCTGCTGGTGGTACATGGGCGCGGGGAAGTCCGCCAGGTAGCCGTCGTGCGCCGCGCCGCCGTGCCCCGCCACCGGCTGCAGCGCCGACAGCCCGCTGCTCTGCTGCACCATCGCGTTCGTCTAAGCAAACACACAATGTCATTACCTTTGTAAATTCTCTCTTCATTATATATATGTGTACAAAAATTTAAAATAAATAAATGTAATCATATTCAGATTGTTCTTCTAAATCCGTTGTAACAAAATTGAAACACTTAAAATATTTTTTTTAATTCCGGTATTTAAAACTCTCGTTTCTATTCTTAAATAACGAACCTAAAAAAAGTTGTTTCTACCTAGCCTGTTCAATTTTTATTGACAATTGTAATTTTCAGAAATTTCGTACGTTTGAAAATGACAAATGAAAGCATTGGGTGTTCCCCGCTCACCTGCTGCTGCTGTTGGTGCTGCTGATGCTGCTGGTGCTGCAGCAGGAACTGCTGCTCCTCGGGGCGGATCTTCTTGGGGCGGCCCCGCTTCTTCTTGGGCGGCTGGTCGGTGGGGTCGAGCGAGGGCGGCGGGCGCGGGGCGCGGGGCTGGCGCGGGGCGGCGGGCGCCACCTCGCCGTTCTCGAGCTTCACCTTCTTGGGGCGGCCGCGCTTCTTCTTGAGCGGCACCTCCGTGCCGTCCTCCAGGATGATGGTGTCGCCCGGCTCCGGCTCCATCGTCAGTCTGCAACGTGCCTCGCTCACTCGTCTGCGCCCTACGCTACCAGTCTACCGTACCTCGCATGCCACCGGCGCGTTATATTATCGGCCAATGACACGGGGCTGACATACGAGTGTGTAAATATATTTGTCACCAAACGTAACCAACCCAGAAACGTAGGTAGAACTTATAAGTGGTTGAATTAAGCCGACACGCGCGGGCAGGCAGGAGTCCCAGCATGCATGTATGTGCGGGTGGGGAGCTACTAGCAAGCGCGGCTCCGCGCGGACGCAGCGGACAGTGAGGTCGTGCGGCCGCGCGTGCCGCCCGCGCTGTGCCGCGGACTACGCTCGCGGTGTCCGCAGCGCGGCGCGAGGATATCATCGCCTACGTAACAACAGCGTGCAGGTTTAACTCAACCCTCGGCTACACGAGCATCGCTCCCTACGACTACTCCGCAGAGCTGCATCAACACAGAGAACGTCTCAACTAATACGCTCATCAAACCGACTATTTGTATAAGCTATAATGTAATCGTTATGTATTGTGAAACTACTCGAGGGTTTTATTAACTGGCAGCGAGTTATATTACCTGTTGGCTTGGCTGAAACAATCGATAAATTTGAAATAAATGGGCTAAGTTCGATCAGTACAAAAACTAAAAATCTTTAACAATCGGGAAGTGCCCAGCGTGTCGTGACGGCTTCGATACCAATTGGATTTCTAAGGTTTAAATGTCACACGTTATATTTATTTTGTTTAGTTTTTTCTTACTGTGTGTGATTTATTTTAACATACAATTCTGATTATCATCGTTAGTTACGGCGAAGTTAACACAGATTAGATAAAAAGAAACATTACAATAAGTGAACATTTACTTCATTAAGCATTACACAATATTGTTGTTAACATAAAGTTCCAAATTGACAACTAAGTTTCAAGCCAGTTTGGTGACAAATGTATCTCACTCTAGAGAAGGTAACGGTGACGTGGCATAGTGCTTACGATATACAAAGGACAGTGACTACGGAGGACCAACACTTATGTGGCTACAGTAAGGAAACTATGTAACTGAGCTATAAGAGACAGATTTGTGTTGGTAGAGTGGTCGCAGCACTCGCGACTACAGACGCTGGTCGCCTGTTTGCCAACTATCCTGTACCGCCACTATGTTAGGGGCGGCTTTCAATCTAATCAGATGCAACAACGGCTCACAAAACAGCATATTTCTTTAAACAAGTCCTGAGACGCGTCAGTAGTGTACTTAAGATGTGCTAATAATGACAAATTATAACTAGTGCAGTGATAGTAACATCAGTAGATAGTAGTATCAATGATTTATAGAGGCAATTTAATCTGGCAAAAATATAGATTTCTAGCTTACGACATCGACTGACTGAAGATAGCGATAGATAACTTTAGATGAACGTTCAGCATTTATAAATGCTGTTTGTTGCACAGCGACATTGTTGAAGTTTTCTTACAAGAATCATATTCCTACTCGAACAATTTGTATGTATGGCACAAGTAGCCCGCGAATTGCTCTGAGGGTGTCCTTATACAATTATTCCTTATTGTTTCAACTTTTTCCTCCAACTTAAACTTCAACAGTCAGGTAATTTTGTATGTGTTTATTTATTGAATACTTTATAGGAGTCGTGGTGGCCTAGTGGGCAAAGAACCGACATCTCGAGTATGAGGGCGCGGGTTCGATTCCAAGTCAGGCAAGTACCAATGCAACTTTTCTAAGTTTGTATGTACTTTCTAAGTATATCTTAGACACCAATGACTGTGTTTCGAAAAGCACGTTAAACTGTAGGTCCCGGCTGTCATTGAACATCCTTGGCAGTCGTTACGGGTAGTCAGAAGCCAGTAAGTCTGACACCAGTCTAACCAAGGGGTATTGGGTTGCCCGGGTAACTGGGTTGAGGAGGTCAGATAGGCAGTCGCTTCTTGTAAAGCACTGGTACTCAGCTGAATCCGGTTAGACTGGAAGCCGACCCCAACATAGTTTGGGAAAAGGCTCGGAGGATGATGATGATTTATTGAATACTTTCTGCACATTTTGTACAATGGCCATTATGTAGTTTGCACAAAATTGGTCGAGCGGTTCTTCATTTATCTCATTTTTTGTTACAAGATGATGGACTTTATACGTAGCGATGCACGTACCGCGTGTCAACAACCATTTGCTCAGATGCACAAAATTGAAAGACAGCGCTTTTTGGCAAACTAGTCTCTCTCTACGTGTGTAGATAACATTTCAATGAAAATACATAATGTGGAAAAAAACATTGTATATTAAATACTTTTAAATTTGAATGACATGTAAGTGAATTGTATTTTTATGAGAATAAAGTAATCGTTGCATAATACAATACATAGTTATATCCTTTGTTGCTAAATAGCCAGATTCTTTTCAATGCGATTATGTTGAGTAAATTAGAAGCCTAAACAATTATATTGTGTCTAACTTATTACAAAAGTAATATACTTTATTTTGCTCTTTTCCATTAGTGGAATATATACATAGCTATAAATAAGAAGTCTTGTGAAGATGTTTTATTTCGAAACGTGAAGGAGGGTTGCGCTGTCTCTGCCTTGATATTTTGTGAAATTCTTGAATGTGCTGGTAAGTTACGTTATTAAACTATAAAAGTATGTTAGAATTACGGAAGAATGAGGCCTGGCGTGGACGGGTAATGTTAGTGTGTGTGTGTGTGATGACTGACCGTCGGATCTCCATCTCCTCCTGCGGGCGGCGCGAGGTGTTGTCGGGGAAGACCAGCTCGTGCTCGTCGACGTGCGGCACCAGGCCGTTGAGGTAGTCGCGGAACTTCTTGAGCGCCGCGTAGAACGGCACCTTGTCCGCCGCCCGCGGCAGCTGCGCGCACCGCGCCGACGACGACGGCATCACCCACATGTACTGCAATACACATACTTACTGAACCTCACTGTTCTCATATAAGGAGATCAGATCGCTTTTGGATCGCTTTTGAAGAAAAAAGTCAAAGTTGCGTTTTAATTACGGAACAGTCCACTTGTTTTGTTTGTTCTATTGCAATGGTAAGTGGTCACTATAGAAGTGTACCATTACAATGGAAGCTAAGCCAAAAATAATACATTTATTTATTAGCATAGCAACACCAACAGCTTCTTTGTACAAATTAACAAAAACAGGAGGATGTAAGGAGTGTAGTTGACAAAATGGTGATGGTAACGAGGCATCCATTATATTCCATTTAGTATAATAACTCACAGTGTTAGTCCCGGCAATGGTGTCAGGCTGTTTGCCGAAGCAGAAGTCCTTCTTCCCGGAGAAGACCTCGTAGATGAGCTTGCCGTTGAAGACGGCCACCTTGGGGCGGAAGGTCTGCAGCTTCTCCAGCAGGATGGCCGAGCCCTCCTTGATCTCGCGCCGCGTCAGGTCCGCGCTGCCCTTCGTGGGCCGCGCCACCATGTTCGTGAAGCCGATGCCGAAGTTTAGCAGCTGGAAAGAATATACATTGTGCTAATTGTCAACTCTATCTCGTATCTACTTGCCATTTAAAATAACGTGGGATTTTTTATTTCCCTAAACTAAGTTAAAACTTCAATATGAAGCTAGCATGGGATGATATGGACATGCTCTCATTAATTAGTGTAGTATAGCCAGGTAAGTATTGTGAGAAGAAAGTGTTTGTGTCTGCGTGAGGCAGCGGCGGCTGGCGGGTGCTACACAAGGTTGTCGCTAACACTCGCTCATCAGTATGCACGCGGCGACGTCTCCACTATTAATAGTGGTAGTGAGCGCGCACCGTAGCCTCATGTTTGTAAACGTGTGACGTGCCAATATGACTCATTATCTTACAACAATATTTACGAGTCTTCTATCTATTACTATCGTTAAACAGGCGGCGTCGTTTCATTAACTTTAACTGCAAGGCTCGGTTCGGTAAAGCCGCCATTTTATCTGCGCCGGACACTAACCTACAAGCTACAAGAAACTGCGTTATAAATTGACTAACAGCCGTCACACTGAAAGTGCATTTACCTTGGTTCGATTCTATTTGAGATTGAAAAAAAGTCAACAATCATTGAATGTGTATTGAACGACAAATGATTTTAATAGTCAGACTGACAAAATAAAATTCCTTGCTCAGTTCAATTCATGCAGCAAATTAGAATGCATTTTGTAGAGTTGCCATGCTGTGCAGCGATGCCCACGCGTGCCGTTGAGTTATTATTTCGTTTTTTCCCCCCAGGATTTCCCAAAAGAAACTAAAAATATCCGGCAATCTCGCAGTATCTTCGTGGTCTGTATTATTAATACATTTAGCAATCGATGTGTAGCTACTGGCATCATAGAAAATGTTAGGTAAAATAATTCGAGAGATACCTTGTAGTCTTCATCGGCGCTCATCTGCTCGCGCGTGAGGCCGGACAGGTACAGGCACTTCCAGAAGTGGTTGCCCGGGCCCGCGTAGTGGTGCCCCTTGTACGCCGCGAACAGCCCCGGGTTGATGCCGATCTGCAGAACAATGCTTTTGTAGATACATGTACATACAACTACTTACTACCTAACATCTACAGTAACACACATTGCAAAACCTTTCTAGCTCTCTAACTAATAGAAAGTTATCGGGATCCTGGAAAAGTTATAAGCAATGTCATCGTTTGTCTACCTGTCCGTTATAAAATATAAGAAATTAAGAGCAGAGCAGCATTTTTATTGCTGTTATGCCATTAAAAGTGTTGTCTAGGCAGACAATTCGTTACGACAGGTCCCACTTAATATAGAAAAGTACAAAAACCATTTCAGTAAAGCTAGACGAATATAAAAACAGTGGTCGTTTAGTACACAAAAACTCGTGCAAATAAGAACTTTTCTTTTTATCGGAATTAGTACACTAGTGCATGATGTACTGAGTATTTTCTTTACAGTGCATAGATTAGAACATTAAGCGTAGATGTAATATTTAGGCTTGTTCATGTCGATTCGTGCAGACGTGATATTCGGCGTATCCGCCACGCAATGCAAATGCGGCATCAGGAAAAAACCCGTATGTTAGGAATTAGCATAGAGTGTGCCAGGTGAGGGGTCAGCATACTGTATAATTTATAATTAGTTTAGCTAACAGGTTCGCGATGTGCAGCGACCGGTTTCCGAATATGTGACGTGCACGTGTCTAGAGGAGCTACACTACTGGGGAGACTACAGTCTACAGAGAATAATGAAACGGCGATCATACTCACAATGATGATGTCGAGGTTCTCTGCGAGGTGGTCGGGCAGCGTGCGGCGCGACACCTCCTCCTCGCTCATGCCGTTGAAGCGGTCGTGCTTCTTGCGCTCCTTGACGGGCCGCGCCACCACGCCCTCCAGCCCGCCCTCCGGCTTCATCTCCATGCTGGGAACAACCACCAGTCACCAGCGCTCCTCACACACAATGTCCACATGTCCACCATCATCCTACACTAGCTGTCACAACCCATACATTTACTATTCACTAATCAATTAAGCCAATAAATAGCATTCCGAACTATCATCAAGATGCCTGGAAGGAGCCGTTGAATGTATTAATATTATTATCTAGAAGATATTAAACTCTTTAATAATACTTATTTAATTGATGTTACAGCATAATCAATGAGCCCGATTGCAATGTTTGATCGGATCTTGTGCCGTATTCCAGAGAAAGCATGGGTTAAACAACAGATTCTGAGCAATAACTCTTAAAGTAAGTAAACTTGTGTGAAAAGTTGTTGTAAGTGTTGCAACTCACCACATGTAGTTGACTCCACTAAGAGGGCTTGCAATGTTACGCAATATTATTACAACGTTGAGTTCTCACTTGTGCTCAAGTGGTCGCCGGCAAACAATAAGCTTCACTCCGGGTGTCATCCGTGTACAAACATTATGCTAACTGTCACCGAGGAACCTGCTCATATTCAGAGGGATCCAACATATCGGATTCATTATGTGGATTATTCATTGCTGCACACGTGAGTTTAAGAAGAAGCAATAAAGTGTACATGAGGAGTTGATGCGCTACTTCGTGGCCCCGTCTGAGCGCCTGACATCGCATACACCGGGAGACAAGTGAACATGAAACCTGGCCTGCCGTCAATGGGAGCTTTTCCAATTGTGTTCAGATAATGAAGTGCCTCGCCGTATACATTTCGTAGATATCCATTATACAATAATGAAATCTATCGAGTGTCCGAGTGCAACTTTCATTGGTGGCGAGTTTTCTTTAGAAATTATTGCGCCGCGGTAAATGTGCAGTTATGTGATTACGAGAGGTTTGATGTGGCAGTACAGTTGTTCGTTAAGGTGCCAGCACAGCCAAACGGTTGGCTCGTTGGGTTCGTTCACACACAAACAGACAGCACCTCCACTGTTACATGAATTTAGCCCGATTGGAAAGAGATAGAGGTCCCGGCGAGGAGTTCGGCGTCAGAGCGAACGGGGACGTTACCTACATACATGTTGCTTCTTTATGGCGTATACGCGGGAAGGCCCCGTAATGAAGCGAGTACGAAGATTTGGCTTATTGTTTACCGGTGCCAGCTAAACTATAATACAGTACTTATAACAAAAATATCGAACTGTTCTGGCATGAAACAAGAAAATATCTCTGTTGGAACACAAGAACGTTAAGCTAGTTAGATAATATTGAGGATAGCTATCACTTGTCTTAACACGGTGACATAGTACAACGTCAGGAATATTTTCTTGGTGTTGTCAGTCTCAGTTATTCTTTGTGATGGGTTTAAAATGATTTTTACGGATTTTGTTTATCTCTTTTCCTATTTTAACTACGGCATCTTCGACATTGTCTTACAGCAAGCTTCAAATTAGACAGTAACCTGTATACTCTTCCTAAAATATAATAGCTCATTTGTCAAATTATGATTAGCAGTTTAGAAAGTGACGAGGGGACCCTGGGGGAATAGAAGTTTTGCTATTCAACGTAATCAAGTACTAACAGTAGGAGAATGACCTTCAAGCTGCTACTAGATGTCATGCTGTGGAATAGAAACGAGGCAGCATTGTATACAGTGATGAGGTCGCGTGTACTGAGTATAATCTAGCAGTCATCCCGGAACTTCCGGGAGCACATCTGCGGACACGGCCGCGCCGCTTGCCGATAACTATGTTAAACATTATACTTTTAAAGCGAATGCTCTGTAAAACGTGGGCCTTGACGACCGAATCAAATGAACAGTACAGCAGGCCGGCGGCCGTGCTGCCCGCTGCCTGCAGACACCATTGTCCGCAAACAAAGTGCATATAAAAGCGTGCAACACATTTGCATTTGTCGTCGTGAAAGTATTGTCACACTGTCTGGCTCACTGATGTTTTTCTTTCGTTTTTCTATTGCATTTTACTTTCTCGAGGCTCTAGTGCAGCGGCGCGGGCACACTCCTCTGAACTAAGTTTAGAATATTCGCTAAACATTATACGTTTGACCCAGTAATCGTTTCTACAGATCTAGTTTTGTGTAGATAGTTGACTGCGTGACCCAAAACTGTTGTTATAATTTTGGAGATTGAAACCTACATAGCGGTTCTATCCCTGCTGTCAAATGGCAATATCGCTCTAAGATTTGAAGTGCTATGTGTTAGAATGCACGTATGTACATTGCGGAGCAGACCGTCGGCGAGCGGTGGTGCGCAGGCGGCGCGTTCGCCGGCCGCCGTCACCGTGACAATCGGTTTCCACGTCTCGCGGTCCTAAACAAATGAATTGTGATAGAAAGTGAAAATCATCAGCTTTCCGTTTCAACGATTCCACCTTGATCTGATTATTTCGCTCGGATTTTTGGCTAGCGATAGTGCGGCATCGGTTCCGGTACCGAAATACTCCGGCGACGTAAACACATGAGCGGCGTGCGCGCACCGCGCCTGGCTACACAACAACGCTCACTAGCGCGCGTGTTGACGCCGCTATCACCCGCGCTAGGGACATACGCGCGGGAGTTCATAACACATTTACATCATCAGTTTCAGCTATGAAATAAGCTTTAATTTAGTTTGATAGCTGTTTCAGCCTCATTTCTTCTCGTCACTAATTTGCGGAGCTTACAGTCTAATGAGATTAAGAGTCCTCGTTAGGTTCCCTGAGCACAGTTCAACGGGGTCGAATAGATGGACTAGTTGGTATTTGTTGAATGAGAAGACGGGTGAGGTCCGTATCACAATGAGGGTGATCCCGAATATAGCGGGACGGAAATACAAAACGCATTAGGTGGGCTATGGTCGGAGTGCAGGGCTCCAGCGGTTTCCGGCGCGGGAAGTGGGTCGCGCGGCTCGCTAATTCGGGCGGGGTCAGCGGCCGCACGCACGCACTAATTGTGTCACCGTGCTGCACCACCCTCGCGCCGACACCCGACGTGTGCTACTAGCGATAAGCTGCTACAACTCTCTCTACACTCTACCTACGATGATACTTTGCTCATTATAATTATTACTATTCAAAACCTATGACTTTTTGCGTATTACTGCTGATGAATGCTTTTAAAAGGGGTTTAATTTCACCAGAATTAGATGATGACAAACATGATTTGCGTTGAGAAGTAAAGCTCATGGACTGACCCGTTCTCGTCCTTGATCTTCTTCTTGCGGCCGCGCTTCTTGGGCTGGTTGAGCAGCAGCTGGTGCGGGTGCAGCATGTGGTGGTCGTGGTGCGGCAGGTGCGGCACGGCGTGCGGCTGCGGCTGCCCCAGCATGGCGCACATGGCCTCCTCCTCCACGAAGGAGTAGGGGTCGTCGCACTCGCGCTTGATGCCGTTGTAGAGGTCGTCGTCGCGCTTGCCTTGCGCGTACTGGTGGTGCTGGCTCATGTCGTACGGCACCTCGGGCTCGCGCTTGAAGGCGTACGGGTCGCCCGCGTACTTGGGGAACGGGAAGTGCTGGTACTGCGGCTCGGGCTGCGGCGGCGGCGGCGCGGGCGGCTCGAAGTGCCGGTAGGGCTCCGGCTCCGGCTCGTAGTGGCGCAGCAGCGGCTCGTAGGGAGGGTCGGGCGGCGGCGAGGGCGCGGCGGGCGGCGCGGGCGAGCCCTCCGCGCTCGAGGGCTTGCGGCGCGCCGCCTCGCCGCTGTTGCTCGTCTCGTACCCGTCGTCTTGGTTCTCTGTCGGCTTCGGCTTCTCTTCGCCCTCCTCCCTGGAAATCGCACATCATATTATTCACTTAGACGGTACAATACAATAGTAGTACATACACACGTGGCATTCACGTACAAACTCTACTCGGAGAACAAAAACGACATGTTTCAACTGTTTTCTCCGAATCCATCAGTTTACTTAACTCTTTTTCGCAATAAACCTTGTTACAAAGTTCAATAGATTATAAACTTATAACAACATAAATACTGAGCAGCGCGCCGCAGTTCCGAACGGTTTTTTATGTTATTGTTCCCTATTAGCACAGATTACGTGCAATAACATAAAATTAATCTTAAGCAAATTGCCGCCATAATGTTCATTAAACAAATACCTTATTTTACTTTTATCGCCGCAACGAGCCGTGAATTAACGCATCATGTTGATTTGGATTGAGTTTATTACAACATTCGCAGTAAAGTTCGGTCAAAAAGCTTCGATCTGTTCGAAGCTGGTCGTAACATTTTTGCTAGAATTTGTGCGAGTGTTGGGTGCAGCACGGAGGGGCTCGGTGCACACATTCCGCGGCACGCAGTACAAATATTTCATTTGAAAGAGTGTCACGCGGCTGATCGTGTCGACTGGCTGATTTGTGGCGACGGATCATCGTTCCTTTGATAAATGTGCGCGGTGGACAGCAGTGGCCGATGTCGGCCTAACGTCTTTGGTCACGCACATTTCGCTGGTGACTCTCACGCGAATTCCTCGCAGTGTGCACACGACGTGGAATAAAGCTCGCAGTGGCTCGAGTAGCGCGCGGTGATTGAACCACTCGATATGTCAGAGGAAACTTGACCGTGCGGAGCCACGATACGGCACAAACTGCCGGTGGAATATTTAGATCAACTGGTCGTATGAGTGGCCGCACTCGCATCGGACATTATGCCACATGTAATAAACATAACCGGCGCGCTCAACGAGCTCCATTCATAAGTGTTCTCTTGAATTATTACCCACTACTTACTTGTTATTGGAATTGATGTAGTAAACATATAGTAGCGATATTAGTATGCCGTTATGTAACTATTTATCAACTATTTACTAAAATGAATTGTTTATTTAAATGTTCTAATGTAAATGCTAATTTGTAGGATAATAGAGTTATAATAAATGAATTGATGGCAACAACAGGTGTAGATGCAAACGTATAGAATGTGATTGCGGTTGTCGGGTCGTGGGTGCCGGCGGAGCACAGGGGTGGAATCTGAGAATGTGCCGATGGCGGCAGGTGGGGTGCGCTTCTAACGTATTTATGCACATGTGGAGCGCAACACGAGCGCGTCGGGAGCCGCCGGTACGTGCCGACTCCAGCAGATATTGTTCATGTGTAAGACTTGAGTCTGAGCGCGTATCAGGGCGCGCCGCTCTCGCTTATCTGTGCCTGCGTTCTTACGACAGCATGCATTTTACTACCTCGGCGGAGGACAAATGACCAGTGCAACACAACCCTAGCTTCAATCCAGGACACAAAAATACCACTAGTATTTCTGACGACGCTGAGCACATTATACTGAAAATGACGCCGTATTTAGAAATCTTAAAGAATACATCTGCAGGTTTAAAATCCGTCATTTCAATATGTTTTGACCTGAAGGTCGAGGCACAATGCGTTGTGTAAGACGTAAGTTGGCGGCAGCCGAGTGCGCGTACACACAGCGGGCTCGAGAAGACCAGTCAACGACCCACTTCTGTGCAGATAACGCGGCAGATATTGACTCGATGATTAAGCCCCACGCCGCACGTTGTGAATTGTGATAACTCCGGCAGGCGCACTTACTCTCCTACTACTTATAGAACGTAATACTGCTATGGTATAGGTAGATATATCGCGCCGAGTGCCGAGTCGTCGGCGCTTGACGAACGAGCTCTTTATCTCGACGCTCGTTGCTAGCAGCTCGGCTTGCGCCGGTTGCCGTGCGCTGCGAATACGAAACCAGCCGGAGCGGAGCCTCATTTCCAAACTCTTATTGACCCGCTTTGAAAACCTCGCGTTTAGAACTAGAAATGGTGTACAATTAAATTGCAACGTAGTTGTGTGCGCGGCGCGCTGACACGTCATCGTCACCGAGGGAGGACACTTCCTCCTGCAGATATAAACAGTACATAGCGCACACACGAGCGCTCTGTACTATCATGTCACATCTACTCTTGTACTCACTCGCGCATTTTGTATAAACTAAGCCGTGCATGGATTGCACAAAATAGCCATTTTTCTGAACGTTGGCAGTCAAGTAAAATTAACGTTATGTTAGGTACCGTTACCTGTTTAGCTCATCATGAATTCGTATGCACATGTTCGATGGACGGAAATCGGACGAAATGATTTGCCGACAAATAAGGTAAATCGTAATGTGTGCTTAACCATCATGCAAATAGGAGTTTTCTTTAAAGCAATTATATTATTATTATTAAGTCCTGCGGCTAATGGCGTGTTCGTGTGTATGTATGCGTGCTTGTCATTGAGCGGTGTCGGTCGATGCTATGATAAAGGTTTCGTCCTACGAGTGACAGGGAGACGCACTGGGAGGTGACCGGCCGCCCGTAAAAACGAACCCGGCCGCATCACGCCAACCGACACTACACGCACACACACACACGCCGCCGCCGTGTGGGTGTGAGCCGTGCGATACACGAACCTATGTGCCAGGATTTCATTTATTACGCCAGTACTTACGCCAGTTATTAATTCTCTCAAAAACACCTATTAAGCGGCATCATCTAAACAGCTATCAAACGTACTTTCCAGTTTGTGCCAATTTAGCAGGCTCATTGCTCATATACTCGTTAACTTAATTATCATCTCAGAGAAGAGAGCTGTTATGGGCCTCTCAGGCTCAGCTGCAGATAAACAAATGATCCTAGGATGGCGCACGTAAGCGACACTTATCGGATTAAAAACAGTTGAGCAGGCAGCCAGGTACCGATACAAGCAAGGAGCATGCGGTGCTATCTCGGAATAGTTAATTAGGCAAGTGTGTGCGTTTCGTAAATGAGTTTTTGCGAACAGTAGGTAGGTATATAGTAGTTATGTAAGCAAGCGGGCCGGCTGGGAGAGCCAGTGTGTCTTGTTTCGACGCTGCCGTTGCTATGGTTCGGATCGATGGCGGTCGCGCGATCTGACGGCACACACTTGTTAAGTACTCCGTATCTTTGTACCTCGCCGCTGAATATTGTATGTGATAAACGCTGTCCTGTCCCTCCTTGCTAGCAACAGGGAGTCGCCGGGGCTCACCAGCGCAGTGCCGCTGCCCACAGCTCACGACTGCGTTCATCAACATTTCTATCATTTTTAAACGCTTCTACGAGTTCCATTGATACTCCCTATTGAAAAACTTTGCCAAGTATTTGATGGACTTCTTTTTGAGTATAATTTTGATACAATGTTCTTTGTTAACTAAACATTTTGAAGGATTGGATCTATTGCGTCACTACTAACTTTTTCTAGTAACAATGTGAAGCCTTAAAATTGTTAACAACACATTGGCCACGCGTTCATCTCCAAAAGTATCGGCAAAGTTATGATTTATCTAATGAGTGTTGTACAGTGCCACTACTGCAGGTAGTACTGCGGAATATGCTGGTATCCGTCGGGTAGAAAGTCCTTCCGATGGCTGGCTATTTACTGTCAACTCGTCAGGTTTGCGAGCGCAGTTAGTGTGTGCACAATATTTTTTGAGCGTAAACGGTTTTGGCGCACCACTTGCAGACAAAATAAACACTTCCTACTACTACAATAGAATTTGACATATTGTTTTAGTGCCGTTTTTCCTTTATGTTCAATGATAGGCTTCTTTAGAGAGACTCGCGCCCACAGCCTTGGACTGCAGTTAGCTAAGAAGACAGATTGCCAGGCCGGGCTTTGCTTTAAAAACTGGTTTTGAGCTCATTAGCAAGTTATAAACACTTGCACTTGGCTACAGCTATAGGTAGACGTATAGATGTAGTGGGTACATCAGGTGGCGGAGTAACAAGTCTTCAACGTGTGACGCGCTATACGTAGGTATCTGTCTGCCTACGAGATCGGACTACGGACGAATAAATTTGCGTGGCGGTACGGTTTCCGTTCTCGACGGAAAAACTTTTTATAAGTGAATAGCGTGTGTTCGGCACAATGGGCTTGATAGAGTAATGTCAAGTGTCAAGGCAGGGCTGCGTTAGTGCGCCGTGGGGCATGGCTTCCGTACTGTCTTGCGACGCTGCAGCCATTCAGACCTTATGGACAACTTAATCAGCTAATCCAACACTAACACCATTTGGATAAACACGTTCAATTTACTTTCCACTCGAAAAAGGATCGAGGTCACAAGTTTTCTGTGTAGAATTATACTTGTTAACTGTATGTGTTCGTCTGAGATACGGACATGTCGTGGAATAATGTCGTACGTTTATGTTTAACTAAGCTAGTACCTACGTGTTACTTGCAGGAGCGCCCACAAGGACCCATGGCCTTTCATGTTGGAGCAAAGTTTGTTATATTCCTATCTTCCTATTCGGTAAGTCTGAATGCCGAATGAACGTATTTAATTTGCATATTCGCCTAGCAACCCTAGTCGCGGGTCATAGGCCAATGTCTGACGAATTTGCGCGGAGTGCGCTGCGGAGTTGTGCGTTTTTATATCTTTAACTACCACTAGCACGTGTAAACGCTTAGGTAATTGCGTTTCGAGACACAGTTCCGAGAGACGGGCAAGTTCGAACAGCAAGGCGAATGGGATTCGACTGGCGGCCAACCGGCGAGGGTATGAACACACGCTGTATAGCGCTACTCACGTTTTCTTCTTTTAATTTCAGAAGCAGCACTTCTGTTTTCTCAAGATTGCATTCTCATTGAGAATGTATTAGTGTTACATCTAAAGGACTTCTTATCACTCCCCCGTAAAACAAAAACACGAGTTGCAGATTCCTTTATGGAAGGAAATAATGCACGAGTCTACTGTTGTGGGTGAAGGTTACGACTTTCTTGTTCTAATGCTTGCAACGTGTGCTACGTTCAAGTTATTGGCTCGTTTGATTCATACGCCGTGAAACACGGCAAACGGCAAATCTTGCTTATGGGCTAATCATAGCAAGTGGTATCAACGCGAGATTTTTTTACACAGATTAGTCACGTAACGTGCGCGCTACGTCACACACTGAATTTGACGCAACGGAGCATACAGCATGGACGGCCTTATTACCGCTAATGATGAGCCAATACTTGTTATATTGACGACACCCGCGCTCCCACCGAATGCAACACTTATCTATCAATTTCCAATTATATGTAATATTCACTAACAACACGATTTGATGAATATAGTGTTCATCAGATAATAAGATAATGTCGCATTTTAAAATTAATAAAAGCCTTATTTCTGCTCTTGAATATTTTTTCGGATAGCAGCAGAATTTATTTATGTCGAGAGAGTTTTTGGTAAACTTATCACAACATAAGTGACAACAGTGGTGAAACCATTGTATTCACCACATATACCATCGGGTCTGGTCTCAATAGCGAATGATAAGAATCCCTAGTAAAGCAGTTTTGACCCCTCTGCCTAACGCAAGTGTCGTGATTCCACATGCTGTGGACCACTCGTGGTTATAAACTATCCCACCCAAAACAAAAAATGTGAAAGACTGCCAAGTTCGATAATATGGGAATGCTTCGCCTATAAAAGAAGTGAGATCTGAATAAGTACCAAGTTCCATACACATACCTCAGTTAAAAATAGTTACTTTTTAATGATGTTACTTGGCAAGTTTTCATACACCTTGTTATAAACCTACTAAACGCAATGAATCAAGTATTTAATTTTCTATTAAAACTTGCCAAGTAACATCATTAAAAAGTAACTATTTTTAACTGAGGTATGTGTATGGAACTTGGTACTTATTCAGATCTCACTTCTTTTATAGGCGAAGCATTCCCATATTATCGAACTTGGCAGTCTTTCACATTTTTGTTTTGGGTGGGATTTCATTTATTTTTGTAAGGTTGTTTATTTTATTTTTTTCTTTTGATGAAGTTAGTTAAAGAAATGTCTCATTTATACTATCTTTTAGATTTTTTATTAATGAAATTTTGTATTTTAGATAAGTGAGGGGGTCTCAACAGATACTAGAAATTTGATATGCGTAAATAAAATAGATTTTGAGTTACAGGGGGGTCGAATTTGGCCCGAAATGGTTCGTGTAATATAACCCACGGCCGGTGTGTCGCTTTTTTTGTTCGAACTTGGCGGACACACTGCCGTGTGTCTAGATAGTTAGCTACAAGGCCTTGCTCTGCAAGGATCCGTGCACGCTTCAACTTAGCTCACGCAGCTATCATCCTCTTCTACAATAATAAGAATGCAATCATACCGTTCAAGCGGGTTTGATAATTTCCCGTTACTTTGGGAATCTCAATTCTTGTTGCTTGTCCAATTTATGGCTAGTCGGTAGTGTGAGCATTAATGTTCCGACACTCAGCCATAACTCGACACAGCAATATTTGGAGTTTTAGCTTGTTACATGCTCATACCCTGCGAGAACGGTTCAGTCAAATATTTTTAAGTAGATAAATGTTGCTGAAGGATACAATCGAGTTCAGCGTTACAATTAGGCAAAATACAAAACTGGAAGCCGGCTGAGCAAAGCCGGAGTGTGTGCACGCAGTATGTAGGTATGTATGTGCCGCCGGGTCGGGTGGCGCAGCCGCGCAGGTGCACGGAGCGTGTGTCAGCAGCTCTGCCCTGGCGCTTTGTGCGGCCCTCGCTCGCTGCTGCCTCGCTATTATTTAGGACCAACGTTTCCAAACAGCTCGCTGCCTAGTTCGCAATTCGTACATAGATGGCGCTGGCGTACACTAGCTGTATCCACTTGCAGATCGTGTGCAGCGTAGTGTGTGACGTCACTGATGACTTTACCTATCCAAGTCATCCGATATGATTGCTTGGAGCCTTGACTACGCTTCGATGTTTCCGACGCCATGTCACTCACACAACGTTATGTTCAAACAACATTGCTTAGGTACTAGGAAACTAATATTTTTTACCAATTTTATGAGATATCCTAGATTCTAGAACTACGATGACCTTTATAACACGTAGAAAATTATTATATTTCTTTGAATAAGGCGAAAATTTCAATTTGTGAAGTTTTATCAAAAGAAACATAGATATCAGGTCTCATGGTTTTAGTTGATCGACTTAGCCTTGTTTGTTCGTGTCAATATAAATCGGCTAATGATCATTATGTGCGTTGCTATGTTTTCAGGGCTCGGGTGCGTAGGTACAACAACTGAAGCACATGGCAGAAACAATTCTAAAACAATAGCAGAGCCTCAATGACTTGTTTGATGTGAGATTGCATAACAATTGCATTCCTGATGACCGGCTGGCTTCACAACTTACTGAAAAATATAAGGGTCATGTAGGAATCTGCGATTGTGTGACGTGCTTTCCATTAAGGGAGCGTTCACATCAAACGAGTGAATGCTCGTTCTATCCCCCACCCTATCAAATTCTTGCAAAGAGAACAACCAAATAATGCTCTGCCTTTGTTTACAAAAACGAATACGAAAGGGAAAGAACACTCATTACTCTTTGTTCGTGTGGTCCAAGCGGACCCTCATAGGTAGCAAGAAACCAGTCAAATGTTAGGCCTTATTGACACGCAATACTTGAGCCTGCCTGGCGAGGCGAGGGCGCAGCTCCCGGGCCGCATGTCGGTCAAGGCGAAAAGGCTCGAGGTCTCTGTTTTAACTCCCCAATTAGATAAGCTAGCGTACACACTTACTCACTGTAAACATGCCGAACACAAATGTCCAAACACGACGTTTTTGTATGTTTGGATTGTATTTATTTCTCTTATCTGATAGCGAGCACATTGAGCCAGCTTATCTCAGGATTTCCTCTCGTTCGTTTGTAAATCATCGACTAGCAACAATCTTCACTCTATCATATTCATTTGCGTATTATTTAAATCTTGGATGTAATTAAATATAATTACTATATTATGTACGTCGAGACTTTTTGTACATTACAATAATTTCCCACAAGAGTGTGTATCACAGCTAATTTGTAAACAGTTGACGATAACTATGTACTTGAATGTTAAAACTTTTGTAATATCGGTAGTTATAAACGACAGTTTAGAGCTCGCTAATCTGAGGAACCACTTTATTGTTTGTACCCTAACTAAAGTCTCCAAAACTACTAATAGGATTTGAAATTTTTCACTATTGGAAAGTTACACCATCGCCAAGTAACATAGGCTATATTTTATTCGGGTACGGGAAGGAGTTCCACAAAACTCGTGTGACACCACGGGAAACTGTATAGAATATGTGTGTTTCCCGTGGGAATCCCACGATACCTAACACTGAAAGATTTAAAACAAAATCGAATCAGACATCGTGGTTGGTGATCGTTGAAGCAAACAAACAGAAAAATAATCTTCAGGTTTATAATATAGATATTGAAGTATAATATTCAAAGCACTTCAACAGTATACAGCTGTTATTTTCTGGACATGAGAAGGTAACTGGTCCTCTGTGGCAGTGACATTAACAGAAAACTGCTGTATCTCAGCAAACATAATGGTATTTTGTTCTTTTTTGATTCTCACAACTAACTCATAAATATAATAGACAATGAGGCAATATAAATGTAGGTAAAATTTATAAAATTATGAACAAATACTGAAATAAAATCCATTCATTTCACAACTAATTTGTACAGGATTGAATAAAAGTAATGAAGAAAAAGCTTAGATGTAATGCCAGTGGCCGGGTCAATAGGCTTACTGAATGGCAGTGATTGCACACACCTACACTTGTGTGACAATAATACTGCCGACCCTGCAGCGGACGGTAAAGCTACCAAAATAATCAATCAAGTAATGTGCCAGCAGTCAGCAACAAGAAACACTTCATAACCAGCTTATATAACTTAACCACAGTTTTAAGCAATTTTATTTTGACTTAGTTCCATTACATAACACTAAGTTAGGTCTAACTGAATTTACAGCAAGCACTAATTTCTTCCTGAAGTTACTACACAGTAAGTTCTTCATAAAAGTGATGCCAACAATTTAAATACAACTTTTCATTGAGTCAATTAGTTTACTACTTTAAAATACAATATTATGAGTAATTGTGTCTGTTCAAAACACAAACAATACTTATCAACTTTTATGGACAGAAACAGAAATACTTGTAATTTTTGAAAAAAAGTGAACAACTAATTATCTCACAGTAGAGAAAACCAAGTTCCTGGGCATGTAACAAGCCATAGAGGAAAATAATTTGAAATATAGTTTGAGGTCAAGTTATCAAGCGATGAAACATCATGTCCTCACACAGTGCACACTAGTGCCCGCCGTACTACAGTTAGGTATATGTTGCTATATTTATATGACAAAGTACTTCTACACGTACCTAGTGTGTGTCATGCCCAAGCTGATTGTTTATTTCGAAGCTACCAGTTGCTAGGCTCAGAAATCTATAGCTTAAGTGTGTCTATAGTGTAATTCATTATAGTGCTTCAACTGTTCAATAAGCAATTAACTAGCATATTTTTGACAACTACCAATTATAGAGGTACCTGTGAACAGTTTCAAACATTAAATAATTGATAGTTCATTTACCTAAAGCAGAGTATGTTCTTAATGTGTACCAACATACATTGGCATCACAAGTTCCTATCTGCAACCCTCTAGTGAAAATTTTAGTCTATTGTTATAGCTACTTTTTAATACTTAGTTTGTATTAAAGGAATGGCCCTATAAATGGTAGTTCTAGGGTGTGAAAGGCAGAACATCATAAAACATATTGTTATAATAATACATAGATATAGTTGATGCTGAGTAATGTATGCCAATGATTTACACATGCATTATGTGGTATTCAGCTAATCATTTGTAAATAAACTGAAATTTATATTAAAATATTATGTCAATATGAGAGATAAGCTTCTGTGTAACATGGAACAACCTAAATGAGCTGCAGGTAAACAAATATTGTGTTATTATGACAAGAGTGTGTCAATAAACTTACCGAGCACTAGGTGCAGCAACACCAGGGGTATTGTTTGAGCCGAGGAACTCATATCCAGTGAGACACAACATCACAACACTTGGGCACACACTCTGTCTCTGCACATCAATAGCTCAGCATTCCTTGTGCTAGCATCGCCAATCACTGCTCATGTGGACACAGGCTTACACACTGCCATTGTTTATGTTGTTATTAATCATTGCTTCATTCATTTAGCCATTAATTTATCAGCTGTGAGCTACAAATTGTAAATCAAAATGAACTCCAGATTGATGTTTATTACATCATAAAATTAATTCATAATAACTATAAATCAAATGCTCCTAATACCCATCAATGTTTTCAAATTATGACTTACTTGAAGATAATTTGTTTATAAATATAAACAGAGTAAATTTTTCCTGTATTTGAGTGACTCTTATGAAGTAGTGAAGTTAGAATGGTTTAATATAAGTTGAGATAGATTCACTGGCTTGACTTGCAAGCAAACATGTCCCAAATGTGTAAAATATGCAAAGTATTGACTCAGGAACCATCAAATTAAAAGGCAAATTCAAATAATTTAAAAACTAGCCTGGCAGACACTAGTATCCAGTTTTAACACTGTTCAACAAAGAATGCAGAGATAAAACAACTTTGTGTGCAATCATGAGCATGATGTAACTCAGTCACTTGAAAACCTGTAGTCCTTCTAGTTTTATCAGTCCTACCAGTTTGTTAATAGTTTGCTAAGCAGGTAAATGACCTGCGTTTAGGTAACTAGCAACACAATGCCACACTCTGCTCGCAACACTGCCAGTGCACATCACCTGAGCATGAGGCGGCTGCAGCGGGCTGCACACACTGTCCGACACAACCTTGTCCACTTACAGCCACAATCACATCCAACACTTACAAGTCAAACTGTTTAATGTGCAATTACTGCAATTGCTGCAAGTAATAGCCGTGACACAGAGCATTGTCAGGTCACCCAGTGGCACTGGCACTGTCCATATCCACTGTGCCACAGTGCAGCACGCACACTGGCGACGCGGAGCGCCCCCGCGGGCGGCGCGGAGCTCCCGGGCCTCTCGGGGCACAGTCACGACCTAACCTCAAAATGCACACCAAAATGAACAATTGTCAATCAGCCAGATGTTAGCACAGACGACATACACACACATGACATCACCGACACCGCGGACTCGTACGAAACTTGACAAAGAACGCGAACGCTGGCCGTGCGAGCCTAGCAGTATGGATTTGTGGGCAAAATGCTTTGTTTGAGTAGGTAGGTACGTACTCGCAGCCTTCACTGCATATAGCTATAGATAGGTAGGCGCGTATGTTAGGTATGTGTAGTGTATAGTGCACGGGTTATATGCACCTAGCCATAATTCACTTGGGCGTTTGGTGAGCGCCACGGTCGGGCCGCGCCGAGGCCGAGCGCCTCTCGCGCCGCCCTTTGTCTCGGGGGCGGCGCGACAGGTTTCGTGCGCCCCGCAAAAACTGTAAACACGATTCTGATTTACGATCCCGGCTGGCCGAGTCATTCATACGAGTGGCACCGGGGCTATGCGGGAGGAGGCGGTCACGCTCGGCCGCCGCGCTCGCTGCTCGATCGCTATCAGCCTGGCCGCGGTGTCCTCGCCTCGGCTCGCGAGCACTAGCGCGAGCGGACGATGCGACCGTTTCGAAATGGCGCAACGCGGAGGCCGTGACGCCGCGACCGCACGAGCGAGAGAATGTCCGCTCGGCGCGAGCGAGAAACGAGCGCGGACGGGTCGTTTCGCAACCTCGGATGGGCTCGCAGGGACCGAAATAATCCACGACGTAAGAACGCGGGCGGAACGACCACGGCACGCTGCAGGCGATGATGGGTGCGGGCGAAGAGACATGATACTCACGGCCTGGCCACTCGCAGCGGGTCAGCAGCGCCGGCGTCCATGGCGCGCCCAGGCCCTGGCCGCGGCCGGGCTCCGGGCCGTCGGCCGAGCGACGCAACACTCTCTCCGATCTCACTCGGAACGCGACGACAAACACCGTCGCATCATCTTGACGACACAGCACATCGACCGCGGCACTTCTATACGCGTATAAACACTCCGCGAACGGTGTTTTGTTACATCGGTTGACTTTTCTTTGAAAAATCAATATACATTTTCCCAGAGTTTAGAGATACGGACGAGTCGATGTCCAGCGCAGGTTAGGTGCGTGAAGTTTGCAAGCTTTTTTAGCGCACCGGTGTTACCAACATTTTTTTGCCCATTTTTTGTTTTGGGTGTTGTGATTTTTTTCTAGTGATTTGCAGTGCACTTCAGACTAGTCGCGTAGCGTTGGGTCTTCCATAATGCTCGCGTGTCGTGTACAGTGGCGCCAGTATTTGAAATTGTAAACTCTTGTAGCATAAAGTGGCTAAGGGAGGAGTTTAGAAATTGTAATAAATTATGAAAGTTTAATAAAAAATGATTAATGCATATGATATTTTAATTATTACAAAGAATTTGTACATCAAATCAAAACAATAGTAAATAATAAAAAATAAAAATATAATATGCGCACAATATTACAAAATTATTAACAAGTCTTCCAGCATCTGTAGGTCTTGCATCATGTTGATATGACGTGTATGTAGTATAAGCGTTTCGGAATTAAGTTGGAGGAGTTGAATCTCACTTTAAACATAAAAAGTGAAGAGATCACACCTCCACTTGATCCTTCACGCGTTTATCATGATGTGCACAGGCTCTCCCGAAGTGGCGTCGAGACGAAGCGGCCTCACGCGTGAGCTGGAAAGATAGATCTGGCAGCACATGGCGCAAACTGTCAAGATCCCCTGTCCAACTCAGACGTGAGGCCTAGCACGTGGCGCTGTTGCCGCCGGAGAACTCTGGAAAACAGAATGAATATTTATACGACATGGTGTTGTCTGGTTCGTGTTTGTTCAGTGTGACAATCGTAGCGCGCGCACTCGATATGGAGCCGGGCGGCGCGCTATCACCGCTTGAAAAGGTGCGGCTAATGTTTTCTGATAAGAGCAACGCTTTTCCCTGTCGCGTCAGCGACCCTGCATGGCTGTGTAGCGAATGTAGTCGCAATTAAATTATCGCCACATTAAGAAGATAATTTGTACATACTCCTAGCGGCAAATCACACGGAGCGAGCTCACACATGTGCCATTGGACCACCATATGTTATTATGTAATCGTTGTCGTTTTGTATGAACAGAGACACTAGTTGAACCGCAAAACTGCCGGCACTGGCTGGCCACGGGGTAAGCACGAAAGGCGATCGCGTTTATTGTATAGCAATATTGTGATGGATCAAGTATGGCTGCCACGTCGACATGATAGAGACGCGGGTACAAAATAAAATAAAAGATCACCAATATCCGACAAATGGAACGACACCGGCATCCGTGAACAAGCGAGGAGTCCCGAGTCCCGGCAGCCAGGGCTCCGGCACAAGTACAACACGCGTGGCTCTTCTGCACAGTCAATCGTAATCACAGCTCACAGTCCGATAGAGACCCGATCGATCGATGGGCTCATATTTATACTTTCGTCGATATCTTCAGATATGATATCGGTGTACCGACACGAGGCACAAACGTCCACCATGATCGTGATAAGATTCGACGGAACGGGGAATCGATTGGCCCCCGTCAGCCGTATCAGGCGCGCAAACACTCCACGCAGCCAATCGGCAAGGTATCGGAGATAAGCGCTGGTGCGGCCGCTGCGCCGGCGCCCCACGCGCCGCGCCGCCGCCGCCTATCTGCTGCCCGCGGCTCCAGCACGACGACTGCCTGGCTTGTTTACACTCCTCATACACCTTTATTACATTATAATTATCTAGCTGCTGTTAGCAGACAATCTCATTATCATCTCAACATTTTTTGTCTTTAGCTATCAGAGGAGTAGAGAGCAGCCTAGAGCACAGGACCTGCTGTTTCTTTCCCACGAACCATTTCAACATTCTATCGATAAGCACTTCAAACAACACAACAGGAAAAATACATAGGTACATAAGTATACAAAAACAAAACTTGTACTTCTTGTTTAAATTTTTCAGGACTTGTCATGCACACAGATAAACGTCATCGGTAGGTATCTATACCTACATTTATTGCTTTAATTGCAAACACGCAAAATAATAGGTAGGTATGGGTACATAAGTTGATACGAACCTACTTTACTAGGATATGTGATACGTGGAAGAATTTCGACATGATAGATAAGGTGGCAAAGGCGCATATCAAACGGTGTCATTTGATAAGACATAAGGTGTGTGCTTTCTGGAGCATATCATACACCTGTGCGAGTCGCTAGCTAGATACAAAATACTCACAGTTAATACACGGAGGGAATGAAACCTAGAGTATTTTTGACCGCATGCCCTGTGTTAACACATGTCAAATGTTTTCGCACAGGATTAATTACAACGAGATTGCTATACTAATACTCTGTTTTCTGAACCTTCTAATATTGCCTCCATCAACTATCAACGTATTCGAGGTCACTCAAAGTACTGTTTTATTGTAGTTATCAGTTTATAGATTATCAACCTGGCGCCCAAAAGCCAGGTATCGTGATTAATACTGTACATTTCACAATTACTATTGACGGTGATTCAACTGGTCTATCAGTGACCTACCTACTTAGATTTCTATTAGGTATTAAATAATTGAATGACTAATTATTGTCTTGAATTTGGAAAATTTCACTGGTTATTAAAATATACCATTATAATAATTATTTTCGGTGGATACGCAGCAGGAAGGGCTTGAAAACAAAACTATAATAGCATGGAAAAGATCTCATAACAGCTGGCATTGTCCCTAAAGAAATGATGACACTTGCCTGCATCTTGCCTGTTTTTCTTGAAATGTATATCGAAGCGCCTTTGACACCAATAAGCTTGCAACTTACTTCACTTCTTCTCTGTACTTCACTTCTGAGATCTTCAATAACTCATTATATTATGAATCACCTATCTACTCCAAACTAGTGCGACTCCCAGATTTGTAATGAAAAGACATCGCTTTGTTATTCTTAAAAAAAACTTTAGCCTGCTCAAAACTAGGAAAAAATATCTTTTTAAAAGATGTCAATGACTTTACGAAATTTGAAAACCCTTTGCAAAAAAAAATTGATAAAAATTTCAACCAATAAGGTTTATCAATATTAGTTTGACAACTTGCGGACTCAACGTGTGATGCTTTCTGTTCCACAAGTTGTTTGACTTCTTTTGGCCCCAATTCATATGAAATATTACTGAAATCCAAATAGTTGAGTATCACTTCACGACGTGACCTGATAAACAAGTTAACAGGTAAATAGAGAGCCAGAGATAAGGATTTCTTAACAAGTATCACAGTCGCACAAGTGTGGAAGTTAATCCTAACGCGCTGCTGCGCTGTAAACAGAATAATGCGTTGCTATTAGTTCATCAAATCAAACAGTAGATCTCATGACAACTGGACTGCATATCTTGGTAGCTCAAAACATTTCTACTAAATAACTAATTAATGCATTGATTTTCGAGTAAAGCCCACACTTCGGTAGGTACTTATACCTCTACGTTTGCTGAAAACGGAGAGCGCGACACTCGCGCGTACGACTCATTCATCATAAAACATAAACAAAACAACTATGTTACGAGGTAAAATCAATCGATGCACTGTCCGAGTGCAGTCGATGAATCAAACCTATACAAAATAAGAAATAAAATCGGTCGCGGTATGGATATCGCGAGCCGCCCAACCCGCGACCCCCGGCGGGGGCGGGCGGCCGGAGCCCAGTGAAAGCAGCCGCGCGCGGGGGTGAGGCGCCCCACCGGCGGCGGCCGTGAACTGGAACTTCGGAAACTTCTGTCGTATTGTGTTTACATTGAACTTTGTTATGTGGGTTAAAGTTAAGCCAGAGTTCACAACGTGTGTGCCGCCCGCTTTACTCGATTGCAAAGTTCACTCTCAAGTTTGTCGTATCGATTTTCATCTCGTGTTTACGAAATGTTTCAAGGTTGCAGACATTTTATGATATGAGGTTATGATCGGATGTTCTCTAGACATGCTGCTATGAAAACTTTTAAATGTAAAGTAGGTACTTATATCTACTGTCTGCCAGCAGTGGTGCAAAGTTACAGAGGCTCTTAGAAGCAAACCACACCAAGAACACACCGACAATCTATTTAACACCCTACAAAGATGTTTTTTCTGGTATCTTCTTCTGGTCTGAAGTTAGCCTACTCCTAAGAAATTGAGACAGCAACACCTGCTGATAGATACCTAACTAAACGTTGGTCAGAGGACTATTAAAACAGGATTTACACATGTAATAATAGGTTTGCCTGGTATTTAACCATTCGAATGGACCAAAACTGTAACGTAAGAAGCTACGTGCACATTATGTACATAATGTGGTACAATGTGAGTGTGCGTCAGCGCATGCAGGTCGCACATCCTTCACGTGAGTGACGTCACAATGAGACGACCTCTCTGCAAACACGTGATGGCAATAATTATTTTATATTCGTTAAATTGTGACTCTATATACCTATAAACTAAATTAATTAAAAATTAATTAACATTCAAATGGGTGTCGAAAAATCCTTAGAGAAACTCATGGCTAACTAACAGTAGCTCCTGCACACTACACATCAAATGCAATGTTGGACTGGAATGGCCTCCGGGAATGGAGGATCTATCACAGTTAATGAATAACATTATTTGTCTCTCGCGAGACGCTGTAAGTCTCGGTCCTGGCTGTTGTTCTCTTTGACCTTAGTTACCGTCAGCAGAAAGACTGGCTGCCATTCGTACCTGGAGTAATCTGTAATTGAGAGTAATGGGAACCTCATTGTGCTGGGCCCTAATCAAGTCCGTTTACTAGCGGTCGCTGGCAGCTTGATTTTTAGTTTTACAAAAACTGTTTCCTCATTAGAAACTCTAACTTTCAGAGTACAAGTACCTAACTAAGTCTTATTTAAGCTCTTAAGGAATATTACTAAATGCAATGATGACTAAATTGCGCCATTGTGTTAATTAATGTGAATTTTGGATCCCTTAGTCATACCAAAGGCTTCTTCTAAAGCTGGCTTAGTGGTAACTATACATATATCCATTGATTTGAGTGTTATCAGGGCTTTAGTATTTTTATAACATTTTACTGGCTAGCACGATAGATATGATTGATAGAGGGAATTGTGTCTTTGGCCTCATAACGATGTTAGGAGCTGGGTGTGTGCGGTGCCAGCGTGTCGTGTGCGCATCGCCCCGCGACGCTATCTGATAACAGCCGCACCTGAACCTATTTTTCCTTATCAATACGCAGGTTCCAGTTCCTCTAAATTACTTTTTTGGTTGGATTACTAACAACTTCGCCAACCTGCTAACGAGCTATGAGCAATGAGCTTGGAAACATACTACTTCACGTTAGATCTTATCTTAAATATATTAACATTTTAAGTAGCCAGTTCCGTAATTGTTCATGTTTTTATAATTAAAGTAATTACAAAGACGTCACCAAAATGCACTATCATTGATCAAAATGATGAGCAATACACCGACAGCCAAAACAGTTTCGTCAAACCTGTGAGGATACGTGGCCTGATGCCTACTCGCCAGCTGATGTTATGAAAAACACATTCTAGCAATATTGTTATCTTAAATCCTTTATCAATGCTAAAAATACCTAGTGAGGCGTTATTACGTGGTGAGTATTGTGCCGCGGCTGCCAAGGTCCCTCCGACTTGTTGTCACAGCGTGCAACTCTCTGTCTACATGATATTATCCTAATCATTACCTACGTTATGGTGCATGTCTATTTGAAATTGACGAATCAATAAGTACTATCATATTACTATGGTATGAATAAAATAAAAATTGTACCTGCATATTTACATATACAAGTCTTAATCAAGCTTTAATGATTCTTTCGCTTTGTCACTAGAAGGTGACAGGTTCTTTGACTACATTGCAGCAATCTTCGGCCGTCCTCAATAAAGACTTACTTAAATCGAGAAAACAGCATGAGGATACCTACGTTATTTTTAAGTTATCGCAAGGAGACACGCACAAAAGGCAGAGAGGGCATTCTGAGAGTGAAGGAATAAAGAGTGCACCCATGTCTGGGCAAATGCTTGTATACTGGAATATGTCCGGCGCAGCTGGCTAATCTTCTTATGAGAAAAGTCACCGTGGTTGAAAACGGCTGTGGACGCTATAAACAATAATTGTCAATCAACATTTTTGTTATTTTTCATATGGCGAATAAATTCTTGAAGTTCACTGAATCGCTCGAGAATCGAGATCAAAATAATTCTTGTAAGTAGTAACATCTGTGGTGTGGTGGTGGTGAGCCATCAGTTATCTATACTAATATTATAAAGCTGAAGAGTTTGTTTGTTCGTTTGAAAATTTATTTCAGCGTTAGATAGCCCATTTATCGAGGAAGGCTATAGGCTACTTTTTATCCCGGTAGGGTAAGTAGTTCCCACGGGATCCGGGTGAAACCACTGGCAGAAGCTAGTCACATCATAACGATTAGATTGGTGTTACTACTAGGTATTGAGTATGTTAAATAGCCTGATAGCTAACACGAATCTTCGGGATACTAGTTTCAAACAACGGCCTTCCATCTGCTTAACAAAAAGGTAAAGTTACATGTTGTATGTTCAGAAAGTAGGTGTTCTGCGTATGTCACAACATGCTACTAATATTATGTTCATGTTGATTTTCCGCTGGAAGATATTAACAATCGAGAAAACGTATGCACCGTCATGTCTCTTCAGCCACAATGGTACCTCGGCTTTATCTCGTTTTTTACACTTTATTTGCTGAAGGCGCACGATAAAGATAAAGATAAGTGGCAGTCAACGCTTTTATCGCGAGTTATCGCGCGAAAACTACTCGCTTCAGGAAGTCTTAGCGCGCATATTCTAATGTAATTAAATATAACATTACTTTTCACAAATTGCCCATGTTTTGTCAAATTATCAGCTCGCCTGCGTTGATCAAAGGACTGGGAGGTCCTATATATTTGTAACAACCATAAGTTCGTATTTTTATGGCTACAGTATGGTCACGTGTCACAGGTATTCAGAATGCATTAGTCAGCATATCATTGCAACTTGCTGCCAAACGTGTTACTGTAAGGCGGCCAACCGTCCCGCATTCTGCGGGACCGTCCCGCAACGCTTGACGAAATCCCGTTTTGAAATTATTAGTAAAATAGTCCCGCAAAACGTTGTATGCGTCCCGCATGTCCCGCATCCCTATTTTTCTACCACACTTCTACACAACACCCACCTGCGCGCACGCTCAACAGTGCAGGAACACAGATTACCTATAATATAATCTCGTTCTCTTTATTTCTACTGAACTCGTGAGGCCTAATGATTTTGAAAATAAGACATTAGTGCACGCTGATGTGACACGATATTGATAGGTTAAATTATAGCTTTTTGCTTACGGTTTTTATTTTATCAGTTCCGTCCGATCATTTTTCAATGCCCCCCTGCGCCCCCCCCTTTTCACGAAAGGTTAAGTCCCGCATTCAGTTTTCGGAAAGTTCACATGATCAGACTCTTCTCATGAAATATTACGTTAGATAAGTCCAAACGTGTTCGAATACTTACCTATACTTTCTTCCAGGAATATGAAATACCAAAGAGTGACTTTGATATCTATATCTGTAAAGTTTTTTTTAAAATTCCTCTGATTGTTCAATGTCAACACATTGAAGAGACAAGTAGGTAACCCTCCCAATAGAGTAGCAATTTGTTAAATGTAGGAAATGAAGAACTGACTTGAGCTTGTAGTTAATACCTACACAGAGAACAACACATAGCTTTTGTAGGAAATAGGTCAATAAAAGGGAGACAAATCTAAAGGCTTAAGTGAATAAAAAAAAACTCATATATTTAGTAGAAATACATTATACTTAGAAAACCACGACCTGAAGTTAACAGCACGATACTAAAGTTCTCAATGTTGTGAATATTAGCAATTTAACTGAAGTAAGTTAACTTTACAAACATTGTGTTCATTAATCAAAAGTTTGGCGCAGCGCCTCACATCCTCCAACTCCGCCTCCGCCCACCCCTGCTCTCGTATTTAACATATCTATAGAGAATATATTTCCTGGTTTCGGTCTCGCATAATACTCCTTACAATATAAATTAATTGGCAACCCAGACTCTGGAAAGGTCAATATTTGACAAATGGCCGCTATCTGTCAGTTTTGTGCGGAATAAACACCACGGACGTTTATTTATTTTTAAAATAATAATGGATGAAATTTGCCGATTATGTTGTTCTACAAAGTTTGTTAATAATGATATATTTGACGAAGAAAATGCGTTGTACCTAAAAATGTCTTTATATTTGCCAATAAAGGTAATTTTCACTAACATGTCTTGACGCTTTTCATGTGATATTTTAACCTATTTAATTAGATGTTTTTAATGTTTATTGATAGGTTTTTAAAAACGACCGGCTCCCCAGAAAAGTCTGCGACAAGTGCAGTTGCAAAGTGAACGACTTCTATCAGTTTTGTAATGAGACTATCGAGGTTCAAAATAGGTGAGTGTGGTTTCAAAATTCAAACGATAATATAATACTTGTTACTAGGAACCTGTGTAGCTATCTTAATTTATTTAATTTATTCAGCAGCACTTGAAACACTGGCAATTTTGCAATATAAAAGTAAATGGTAATTATGATTGGGGAAGAAGAGTTTTTAAAATTGATAAAATTACATTGCAACTCAGTGACTGTACATAGCTTAGTAAAAAAACAGTTGTTGTGATATTCTTGATCATCATTTAATATTGATTGTTTATTGAAGTTTTTAACATAATTTTACAAATGCTTTTCAGGTTGCGTAGTTTATTCCTCTCTTCGGAAGCCTGCATTAATGCATCAATTGATCTCACACTCGTCAAGCACAGCGCGTCGCCCCCTCCCAGCCAACCCGTGCAATGCGAGCGCAGCACGCAGACAGATGAGCCGGGGGCACCTCCTGCCTGTGAAGTCACCGTGCAAGTCAAACATGAACCAGATTCGGTTTCATTATCACCCGTCAAGAAAGAAGAAGATAATTATTACCACATAGATTCTGATCACTTTGATGATGGCTCCTCAGGTAGTGATGATATATCTTTAATTAGTCTAAAAAAGAAAAAGAGTAAAGGATCAACTTTGAATGGGGTCCATGCAACTGATAAAAAGGCAAGAAAGAAAGCAGCCAATATGAAAGAATGGGGAGAGCTGATGGAGTCTCTGCCTGATGCAACCCTCACAGTGGTGGAGAGCGGTGAGCCCGGGATGCCACTAGACAGCATCAAGGAGGAGATGCTGGCTGAGAAGCCACAGGACGTGTTCCACTGCTGCACGTGTTTCACACAGTGCTACAGCAGGGCTGAGATGGTGCAGCACTACAGGTATCATCATGTTACCTATTCAGCTTGACACTACAGTAGTTGCAGTGGGTAGAGAGTAGACGTGTGGTGTGTGTTGCAGGCAGCACGCGGCGGAGGCGTCGGCCGAGGCGCCGCCCGCCGCGCCGCCGCCGCCCGACACCGACCCGCTGCGCTGTCCGCGCTGTCGGAAGGTACGCACTACTTCCTTACTGTTGCTATGCTATGGATGCTAGAGTGCATCAGTTAGATTTCAGCTTAGGCAAGCATATTTCAGTTTTGACACTATTTTAGATTGTAAGTTCTTTTAAGCAGAAAACGTAACAGTAAAAGAAAACATGTATGAGTAAATCTTTTGTGATGCTCATTGTAAGTCTGGCAAGAGTTAGGCATCTGATGATATTGCTGTGTGGTACAGAAGGTGTCTCGCGGCGAGTGGGCGGCGCACTGGGCGCGGCACTGGGAGCGCGACCGCCGCCCCTACTCCTGCGCGCTCTGCGAGAAGACCTTCCGCGACCCGCACCAGATATTCAAGCACGGTCTCTATACCCTCCTGCTACTTAAAATATTACACATACTACTTCCCACTCCTTGTCGTTGTACAATATGACAACAACTATGGATATCATTTTATAAAATAGACTTATACTTAAGTTGTTGCAATTAAAGAGCAATATAATTTTCATATGTCTTGTAGTAAATCTGAATGTACAGGAGAATACAAAAAAATTATAATAAACCGACAACAGTTTTGATCATGACTCTGACGGTCCGCAATTTCAATCCTGGTTTCCTTTCCTGGCAAAACGTATTGAGATGGATGGAAATTAGGAGATATTGAAATTGCCTCTAACCGTATAGGCAATTTTCCACCGGGTCAGCAAAATAATTGCTTAATGCGAGTCGTGTGTGAACTCGGTAAACAGCCGCTGAACTCTCTAGTTGAGTATGTTGAAATCAGAAATTTTATTTGCTAGAAACGTGATATGGTATTACAAGATCTTACAATAGGTATGTGTTTCACATGTCTGTGTTGGAGTAATGTGAGCGACGCACATTGCAGGCACGACGCACAAGCTGGAGGCGGGCGGCGCGGCGGAGCCCGTCAACAAGCGCTTCGTGTGCGACCTGTGTCCCGAGGCCTTCGTCTACATGCGGTGAGCACACATCAGTTTCCTACTACTACCCAACACCTTCGAAGAGATAGAGTCCTACATAAAAACTTCAAAGATATGTCTAACAAAGTACGTCACACATTAAAAAATATAAATATGTATATGGGAAATAGTATTTTTTTTGTCCACTGAAGCTATAGTTTTCGCATTCAAGTAATTTATGGTATTTCGAAGGGCAACACGATGGACATACCGACTACCGTGATGGCTCATGTAATAGCATAGTTTAATTTTTTATTTTATTTGATAGTTTATGTACACAGAACACAGACAAGAAGTATAGAATAGAATATAATATTTTTATTTTGCAAATATGGGTTTACAAAAGTTCTTATAATTATAAAGTTCAGCCATATTTTACCATTCGGCATGCAAACATTATTACCTACTATTATAAACATTATTGCCTACTATTAATCTATTATTTATAATCACAATATTATATGAGATCAATTAACTTACTACTAATACATTTATACATATAAATTATATTGTTTCTGCTAAGAAATCTGATATGGTATAATAAATTTTATCATTTAAAAATTGGCGTAACTTTCTCTTAAACAGTGGTGTGCTTAAGTCTTTCCAGGCATTTGGTAACTTATTGTATATTATTGGGGCCATGCAATAGATACTGTTGCGCTTCAGACTCGTTTGACACGACACAATGCATAATTTGCTATTGTCTCGTCTATTCCTCGGACATAGATAGGTTGCATTCAGATAGGAACAGTAGGTTCAGTTAGTCAGAGAGGGATTAGTTCTTGTAGTTCCATTGTCATTAAGTCAGAATTTGATGATGGGACTCTAGGATCGATGTCAGATATCCGATAGCGACAGGCGACTGCACATCTGCTGCCGCTTCGAGTCAAAATCTTTATGTGAATGAATACATATAAACCAGTAGTGTAGTTGCGGCCAACTTCATGCAGGTGCGGCATATGCGGTCTGTAGTTGCAGTCGGCATAAGGTATTCAATGGTATATTTTACGATGTATCGTTTTTAATGGGACCCCTGTGATATATCACTAAATATGTTATCTATACTAATATTATAAAGCTGAAGAGTTTGTTTGTTTGAATACGCTAATCTCAGGAACTACTGGTCCGATTTGAAAATTTCTTTCAGTGTTAGATAGCCTATTTATCGAGGAAGGCTATATTCTACTTATATATACGGTTATATATACATATATATACGGTACGGGAAGTAGTTCCCACGGGATGCGGGTGAAACCGTCGCTGGCAGAAGCTAGTGTCTACAATAAAGCTAAGAGCCTTTAAGAACAAGAACTTCTAACTGCTGGAGCAGACAGGATGTTTCATGTTTAAAGCAAAGTAAGAACTATCTAGAATTATTCCTACTATTGAGTAAATTAGTAGGCTCAACTCTCCCTGTTCCCGGCAGCTACCTGCAGGCGCACCGCACGCGCGCGCACCCGGAGGCGGCGGGGCGGGCACTGGCGCTGCGCTGCGGGCTGTGCGCGCGCGGCTTCGCGCACATCAACTCGCTGCGGCGCCACCTGCGCGCGCACTCGGGCGAGCGCAACTTCCTGTGCAGCGTGTGCGGCAAGGCGCTGTCGTCGCGCGAGCACCTCAAGTTCCACGTGCGCATCCACACGGGCTACAAGCCCAACGTGTGCGCCGTGTGCGGCAAGGGCTTCGTCAAGAAGTGCAACCTCACGCTGCACGAGCGCGTGCACTCGGGCGAGAAGCCGCACGTGTGCGCGCACTGCGGCAAGGCCTTCAGCCAGCGCTCCACGCTCGTCATCCACGAGCGCTACCACAGCGGCGCGCGGCCCTACGTGTGCGGGCTCTGCGGCCGCGGCTTCGTCGCCAAGGGGCTGCTCTCCATGCATCTCAAGACCACCTGCATCTAGCGGAGCACAACGGTAACGACGCATTCTTGTTCTTTACTGAAGCCATATCAATCGTATTCACGTAATTATATTGTAAAGGCTACATGTTATTCAGCAACGAAAAGAATTTTAATTCAAGCCGTGCTTGACACTGCGATTAGTATAAGAAACAGCATGTAATGTACAGAATAACTTTTGAAAAAAATCTGATTTATTTCTTTTTTAATATTTGAAACTGCAGTTAAGTTTGAAAATTGTAATATGTACCGGTTTGTTCCAGGCAAACGCCACGCTCCCCGGGCTGAGCACATACAGACTGATGTACTAGATAATATATACTGCCGCGTGACGTCACGCGCACAGGTAAACCTACCACTACATACGGGAACACTACACTACTACACTTCTGTTATACATGTATTCAAAAGTTGGGACTTGCAGTTGCCATACCAATATTTACCGGTATTTGTAACAAGATCCTATAGGTTTTAATTTTTAATACTGTGGGCCCCTAACGGACCATCAAAGAAACTTTCAGTTAAATAATATTGCATAATTTAGTAATTGTGTACAATAACATGTACATTTGTACATAGTTCCCCAATATTCCGCAAGTACCGCGTGGCGCTGTCTCGTGGACACTAGTGATTCTTCACTCACTGTTACAGTAACGTACCTCGCATTTATCACTAATGTAGACCATTAAGTTCTGGCGTTATTCATTAACATTGCGATAAAAACATCACAAATAATAACATGAGTAGCGGTTTCCTCCGCAAATGTATTGAAAAAACACCCACATTATTATGTAAGTTTAGTTCCATTGTAATATACCTGATTGTATTTATTTCACTTGTAAAGTTAATAAATTGTTTTTAAAGCATAATTTAATCACAAAAAGTTACTAACCAACCAACTTCAAAAAACCGGCCAAGTGCGAGTCGGACTCGTGCACGAAGGGTTCCGTAAATTACAGTTAAATCAACCTATCTCAAAAACTATAAGAGATACTTTGATCAAACCAAAAATCGTTGAAAGAGTTAATTAGCATGCATCACCTCTATTTTTTTTAGAATTTTATACCCCGTAGTTATAAAAATAGAGGGGGGGGGGACATACTTTTTACGACTTTGAGAGCTGATATCTCAAAAACCGTTCACTTTAAGAAAAATGTTTTTTAGAAAACTTTATATCATTTTAAAAGACCTTTCCATTGATACCCCACACGGGTATGTACATCGAAAAAAAAAATTTCATCCCTCAGTTACATGTATGGGGGGCCCCACCCCCAATTCTTTTTTTTACTATTTAGTGTCATATTTTTGTAGCGGTTCATACAACACATATTCCCATCAAATTTCATCACTGTAGTACTTATAGTTTCCGAGTAAATCGGCTGTGACAGACGGACAGACGGACAGACGGACATGACGAAACTATAAGGGTTCCGTTTTTGCCATTTTGGCTACGGAACCCTAAAAAAGGAGGAGGTTCTCAAGTCTCTACTCTCTCTACACGCGAACACTGCTTACGTGCGGCACCACGTAGTCTCATCTCTCATGAAGCGCTTTTACACACTGAAATAAACTATTCACCAGTTTCTTGGATGGTCAATGATAACTCATAAATCATGATATCAACAATTGTTGCGCCCTTTTTATTTTTAATGGGAACTCATCAAATGACGGCTGCCGCTGTGGGTGCAGCGTGAGTGAGTGACTTTAACTCACTAAAGCCCACCATGTTCCTTCTTAAGCCCTTTATGTACCAGCGCCGCGGTAACTCTGTCAAACAATCCCGCAGCATTGCTTTATGTCCTCATTTTTAGGGTTCCGTAGCCAAAATGGCAAAAACGGAACCCTTATAGTTTCGTCATGTCCGTCTGTCCGTCTGTCCGTCTGTCCGTCTGTCACAGCCGATTTACTCGGAAACTATAAGTACTACAGTGATGAAATTTGATGGGAATATGTGTTGTATGAACCGCTACAAAAATATGACACTAAATCAGCGATTCCCAAATGGGGTTCCGCGGAACCCTGAGGTTCCGTGACAGGCCCTCAGGGGTTCCGTGGAAAATTCAAGATTTCCATATGGTAAATCGTTTCACTTTTGACAATATTAAATTATTATACATTCTCAATTAAATTGTTTTAAATATTGCATTCTAAAATTCCATTCAGGCACCATGTAGGTGGGTACCACTCGGGATAAGTCTCGTACTTTCGCGACAAGTGGCGGGGGAAGGCCACGGCAGCAGATAATTTAATTCCCTTTTTTACAAATTGTAGATTAACTTAATACCTCCAGGTCTTCGGCAATCTGCAAATAGGTAGCGAGTCGGACAAAAATCACCGCATTTTTTAGGCTTATTTCATCGCCAGGATTATACGTTTTGATACATTTGACAGGACGTGAAATGACACAGCATACGAGTATTTCCAGTGGCTATTTTTACCATTAATCAAAGTGTGACATTATTTCCAATTTTTGCACCTCCGCGAATCCGAAAATTTCGCGCTCGCTTCGCTTGCGACTCCATGTTACGTATGATGGTTTTATGTTCGTTTAATTGCTCAAGTATCCAACACCAAAAAAATTTCGCGCTCTACCGTCGAGATTTCTTTGACGTTTATTTTTTATTCCTCTGGTTCAGAAAAAGCAATAGCGCTTTCTTCGCTAGCTGCTTATTCATTTGCATTTGCTTTTTTGTGTGGATATTGTACTTTTTGAGACCTTATTAATTTACAGTGGTTTTATTTATTTTGTGTAGGTACTTAAACTAAAAAAAAAATCGCGCTCGCTTCGCTCGCAATACCGGCTACCATTGAATGTCTTTCAATGCTAGCGGGTGCTTGGAACTTCTTCTTTTAGTTAAAAAAAATCGCGCTCGCTCGCCTCGCACCTGTACAAACCCAATCTAATTCTTTTTGCGTTTACTTTGTCAGTCTTCAAACTGAAAACTATTCACATAATACACAAATTCAAGGGCGGTTAAATTGTTTTCTGGCCCGTGTGGCAGATAGCCATGCTACGCTTGAGTATAATGAATATGTCTCTAACCATATAACCATTTGGTGCACTACCACGCGCCACGAGCCGTACCTAAGTGTTTTTATGTCTTTAGTTTACTTCTTACTTAAGCTAAGGTTCCGCCGAAAAATGGTGAAACGAAAAGGGTTCCGAAGCTAAAAGAATTCGGGAACCGCTGCACTAAATAGTAAAAAAAAGAATTGGGGGTGGGGCCCCCCATACATGTAACTGAGGGATGAAATTTTTTTTTCGATGTACATACCCGTGTGGGGTATCAATGGAAAGGTCTTTTAAAATGATATAAAGTTTTCTAAAAAACATTTTTCTTAAAGTGAACGGTTTTTGAGATATCAGCTCTCAAAGTCGTAAAAAGTATGTCCCCCCCCCCCTCTATTTTTATAACTACGGGGTATAAAATTCTAAAAAAAATAGAGGTGATGCATGCTAATTAACTCTTTCAACGATTTTTGGTTTGATCAAAGTATCTCTTATAGTTTTTGAGATAGGTTGATTTAACTGTAATTTACGGAACCCTTCGTGCACGAGTCCGACTCGCACTTGGCCGGTTTTTTATACACTCCGCACGGTTACCTACTAATGTTGGAAAAATATATAATTTTATAGTTGGAGTAATGTAGTATTGTATTTATTTTATGTTCGACTTCTGAAGGATGTGCAACAATAACGAGGAAATGTTAGGTCTAGGTCAGACGATACCGGCAATAAAACTGTCGTTCTACAGGTTTATTCAGATCGAACTTGTGCAAATATTAGTTAGCGGTGTGTTCCAGACAACGTCTGGGCTAGTCTTTACATTACTCCTTAATTGTTATGAATCAAATATACGTAAAAATACCAATTATATGTCGACTATTAAACTAATATTGTAAACAAATTCGTGACTGTTGATAACAGATAACGCACAAAATTATAATAATTGCTAATGTTAAGGATTGTCCTCAGTAATGTTAAGTTGTATGATGATGATGATGAGGACCGGTACATCCGACATGCATACAGAAGTTTATTATATCAATAATTTATTTTTATAAAACTTTTATAGAACACTTCAAAAGCTGAACTGACATCACATAACTAACGGCTGTTCCCAATATTCAATCTATCTAGTATCTGTTAAAGAAAATTTATGTGGAATTTTATTTATTTACCTCAAAATCTGTACATTATGTTTTAAAATAATCTATATTTACATTTAAAAAAAGAAAACTTAACTCTAGTATATCTGTTGATTTCATAACTGGAGATAGAATTTTGCCAAGCCCATTTCACAAGTATTGTGAAATTCCTATCTGTAATAAGTAAAACAATACTTGGATAGAATATTGGGATGCTGTCAAGGTATCGTGTTGGATGTACCGGGTCGCAGTCACTCGATATACGTAGCTGGTAAAGAGAAACTGTCGGCTAGTTAGAATAATGAATGTAGTGTAAGTAAGAAGTGAATACAAAGCTAGTTCGTAGCGACAAGTGCCTCACCATGTGATAATATAATAATTTGTAACGCTAAGTGTACCGACTGCGCCGGGACGTGTCTCTTGTACCACAGAACTGTAGCGAGACCAGATAGTGTAGTTGTTGTATACCATAGCTATGTCAATTCGGAGGTTGAAAATGGATTCAAATTAAGAGCACGGTGAGAATTTTTCAAATCGGACCAGAAGTTCCTGAGATAGCGCGTAAACAATGAAACAAACAGTGTGTCCGAGAAAAAAAAGATTCAAAGTAGTTTTATCGAAATGTGGAGTATACCGCGGGAGATAGCTTGTATATGTCACCGTAAGATTACAAACATCGTTAGATTACAATCTATCTCGAGAGATTGTAAACTGTCGAATTATTGTAAACCGTAACACCTGATTGCAATTTAACGCATTATTTTTCGCTATATTATAATCTATCGATGAGAAATTGTCAAATTGTCAACTGTCCGAAAGCTCTCCCTGATTGGTCAGTCTTTTTGTAAGATCGAGAGCGATGTACAGCGGTCAAATTGTCAACTGGCGTAGAACGGAATGCATCTTGCGCGCTGATTGGTAGAACGTCAAAAAAGACAATGTTCTTTGCAACTCCCGGTGTCACAGCTCTTTGACGTGCAAAAATAAGTGACGGTTTAATTTTTTATAAAATCAAAAATTGTACTTAATTTTTAAGACTCAAATTACACACAATTAAAAATTGTATTAAAAATTGAAGTTAGTGACGAAAACGAATCGCTGCAAAACCGACTCCACGTAGTCTTGTCTGCCCTACCCCTAGAGTGCAATTCAAAACCGCGTAGGCGCGGAGGGGCGAGGCGGCCTGCGAGCTGAGGCGCAGGTAGTTTCAGCGCTCGCCGCCGCGGCTGAGGCTGGCCGGCTCGGCCGGCCAGCAAGCCGAAGTTGCGGTGGTGAGCGTGAAAACCATCTGCGACGATAAGCTCGCATGGGACCGCCGGAGCCCCGCAGCGCCGGAGCCGTGACAGAAGTTATGCTTGCTGCATGTTGCATGCTTACTTCCATGCTGGGTCAATTAATATGGGATGTGTTATATTTTAAACAAAAAACTCAGTAGGTACGAGTTAAAAAATTAGAAGGTAAATAAATATTTTTATGATGTCATTTAATAGTATTTAAGAAGTTTACTGTTAGAATGCATGCTACAAATTTAGATGCAAAAAAATAACCATCATGCTGAGTTGTATTTAGAGTGGAAGATAACTCGTGGCTAAGATAGTATTATTTAGATGCTCGACGCTTTATTAATTGTGGCTGACTTAGTAATTTAGAAGGCAACATACATTTTTGGGGGCGAATAATGATATTAAAAAGAAGCCTGTTTAATTAGCACCCCTTTTATTTTATTTTTAAATATTAGTTTGTATTTGAAGACAAAATACCTAACTGTATTTTTATAAGAGTTATTTTTATATAAATTTAATACTTGAAGAATTTTTGAAGAGCATTTATTTTATTTAACTGACACCTCTATTTCATTCCTAACTCTACGGGAACTCCATGGGAACAGAACGGCTGGTCGTGATTGGTCGATCTTACAAAAAGACTGACCAATCAGAGAGAGCTTTCGGACAGTTGACAATTTGACAATTTCTCATCGATAGATTATAATATAGCGAAAAATAATGCGTTAAATTGCAATCAGATGTTACGGTTCACAATAATTCGACAGTTTACAATCTCTCGAGATAGATTGTAATCTAACGATGTTTGTAATCTTACGGTAACATATACAACAATAAGTATGAGTTAACGTCATTGACGCAGTCTGTGGCGCAAGTAGATCTGTCCCGAAGGAGTCCATTGTAAGTTACTATAGTGAATTAATTAAGTTATATGCGAAGACGTGTCTCCACACAAAACTATTACTATTAATACAATAAACTTCATAATAACATGCGACCTTTTATTTTTATATGTTCCCTACATGTGTCATGTGCAGTTATTGCCTGCAGACGAACAAGGCGCGTTTAACCAATACAATACAATATCAGTAAGCAAATATAGTTCGTAGATGGCGCTACTAGTCTTATAAGATAACATTTAGTTTTCCTCGTGAAGCTATTATAATTAATACTAATTATAAATTAAGATACGACGTTAATGTTATCTCGCTATCTTTTAATATGTAATTAAGTTCGTCAATGAACGGAAACATTAGAGGCAGACAATACTGCAATAAATAACAATTCCACTGCGAGTGCGATAGCTGTGTTTGTGCAGCTGACAGCACGCGGCACGAGACCAGATCTCTATTGATTTCCAGGATTTCATCACGATAATAATGAGCTATATCTTTGTGTGCTCTGCACCCCACAGCAGAGTTGATAATGTGACAGACGCACCTGTCTACCATGTTACGCCTTCAGCTAATCTCAGCAGATTTCCTTTGACAATAACATAGTATTCAGAAAACGCAGGCGAGTGCAAGAAATTCGCACGTAACCACATAAGTGGCGAGTAGTGGTCCTAATCAGCTGATTAATTATCTGCCGGCCGCTGATACCGCCCGATACAAATACTACAGGATAAGACAGCAGCCGGCTTATCTATTGATTATCTTCAGCAAGTATTCTGCTCAAATATGTATCGATCCACGAATAAGTTGTCTACTTAGATATATTTTGTCTCGGGAAGAGTTCGTAGCAGGCGTGCGCTCGCGTAGCCGACGCGTAGCGCCGCGTAGTAGCTTGTAGACACATGTAGCAGTTAACAGAGAAAGTGCTATGCACAGTGAAAGTTCAATAAAAAGCTAATTGATGTATAAAACTTGCTAGAATGCATTCTATTATAAACGTGTTGCACCAAACGAGCGGACAACGTGCGCTAATGAGGCGGGAGCGCCTGAACCGTAGCATCGCCACATCATTATAATTTATTATAGCTGCGAGAGCAATTAATTGGAGCGATACCGAAGCTAATCGATCTCAATAACAACATTACTCTTATCGGCCGGTTCGGTTCCACTCTTTAACTTATTACGCCAACAATATAATGAAGCGGAAAAAAAATACAATCCTTCTATATGTATATTAGTATGTGTCAAGTAATCACAGGGGATGATAACACTGGCACATAACGAGATGTGCACTTTCGGCAGATACCTACTGCGTGACCGCGACTCCTGCGCAAGTGCGTGATGTTAGATACTTCCCAATCATGTATTGTAGAGCAGGTAAGATTTAAATGCAGTTTATTTTAAAATCTTTGAAATAATCAACTTGTAGAGTAAATAATAAGTTATGGTCAGTGCAACTGCTTATATGCTGGAGAAATGACGTTTCCACGATTTGGAAAAAGCAAATGGTCCACTTGAGTCCACAGACCGTGAATAAATTGCAGACAGCAAGGTAATTTCTATAGAACTAACAGAGATTGTCTGATGTGCAGTGGGTCTGTAAGTGAACTAATAGGCAGTGCAGACTCCGCACCATCCGGACGACACTCTCATTTGAATTGCAAGAGGTGTGTCGCAGGCTCTGTGCTATCGCTGCAGGTGAATACCCATAGGTAAGCACTGAGCAGATCTTTGTAAGACTGAAGTGAGTCAAGAAGTTGAGATGGTGTGGCACCCTGGCTGCAGCAGTGGCTCTCGGTGGTGTGGTGATGCTGCGGCGTGTGACGCGGCGGCAGTGTGGTGGCGGCCACGCGCCGCAGCTCCGTCAGTCGCTCCGTGTCCGCCGTCGCCGCCGCACGTCGCGACATTACATTTTTCCACAATAATATCAGTCGACCTTGGCGCTATTTCGACGCCGGTGTTCGCGCGGACACTCTCGGACCCACATGTGAGTATCTCTCGTTTACTACGATACTCCTACAGCGTTTACACTATTCATTTATCATGAAAATTCACTGAAAAACTATTAAAAATATTTTCAAAAAAAATGCGGTTAATCTGCCATGTTCGTGAGTTTTAGGCGAATCGTGCTTATCGATAAACATGATATTAAATTAAAATATGAACAGAAAATATAATATTTCTAATGTTAGTCATGAATATTGTATTCAGTATGTATTGTCAGTAGGCGCGCGGCACCTGTTGATACCTGTACTTTGTAAGTAAACAACATGGAATGTTGGACCACTGTTAAAAAATATTTTGTCAAATTCCTAGATTGGTTGTTATTGTCGAGTATTAGCATTATATTAATATTCATCAGCGAGCGAATCAGTGCGGAGTGTCGCCGCTATTAGTTGACTACTTAATTAATATTGATGAGAGCACTTCGCGCATTGCTGTGTATTTGCAAAAATTTTCACCCTTTTCTCAATATTCCTTATTTCTCATATTCTACTGAGAGTTGTTATCTAGTTATAACGTAACGTCTCAATCAGAGGCACAATGTGCGGGCCCCCTTTACCCTGCGACCCTCAGTGACCCTCCGTGACCCCCGGCGACCTCGCGGAGAAAGAAGCTCGTCTCGTAAACACGATAGCGTTATCTAAACCATAACACTGAAGTCCGCTGAAAACATCTCACGCACACATACGCACTAACACACACACGCGTATGCTGATTGCTTATGGTGGTGACGCGAGCATGTTTATTAACCCAATTATTGCCGAACAAGAGACATCGGGTTCGAATCCAGAGTAAACAATTTAGGATGCTTATTGTCCCATACTGTCGCGCTGAACAAGTGTTCCGACCATTTAGTAGATCTGCCTTCTTATTATGACAAAAAGCGTTTGCAGTAATCGAAGAATAAATGAGCCTCTGATGATGATTGAACCTTAAATTCAGTGTTAGTTTTTGCACAAACTTGATGTATAATGAGCAGTAAAGTGCGTTGTACAATAAAGTTTATCTGAAGGAATCCGCGCCGGTATCGCGCGGACTAGCTGATTGCGTAAATAGATACAAAATAATTTAATGTGAGCAACCCGAGCGCCGCTTTGTTTACCCAAATCATTCATACGCGCTGTCGGCGCCCGCGTCTGCGCCACTCTCACCGCTCGACGTGCTGCATCAAGCACAGAACATCACGTACTATATACTTCAGATACTTCTATTCTCTCCTATGATATATTCTCTGTGGAGATCTATTTTCGGCTATCGACATTTCTTTTATTCGTGGCTATTTTCGACGGACGCGTTCTGTTTACGTTTTGCCACAGAGTATATTCGTAAAACATTTTGGTTACCATGCTGAAATTCTGAGTTTTAGTTTCCCAATCATTTCTGACCCTGATTTATAAAAGTTCTGTATGTAGAATGTAACTATATGTAGCGATAAGACCGCCCATTATGTTACCTACCTTAACTAGATTAAGATCAAAAATGTAAAATTGGTGTACCTAATAAAGTATATCTATCTATCTAAAGTATATCTATCTCCGCGAGCGATCTCTCGATCCTGCTGCCTCCTGCAAGTGTCAGATACATTGCTCTACTTATGTTGATAGCTTAGTATCTACTTAAGTAATCTTCACATCCACACGTCGTGTATGTCTAAATATATATTTTGCGGCAAGTTTGTAATGGCGGTTACACGTTTAACACGACTATTATGACGTGAGGAGCAGCGCGATGCTAAATAAAATAGTTTTTTATTGCATCGTAGATAATTCGCGTCCGCGTGTGGCGACTCGCGCAGGGTCGTATAAATAACCGGAGACGCGTAACTGCAGCGTGAATACGATCGCTCCGGCGCGTCCTGCACTAAATCTTCATTGAGGACCAGACGAGCCGCCACGTGGCCAAGCCAGGGGGGGGGGAGAGCTTCCCTTCCAACGTCTAATGGCAGATGGAATTGACTACCATATTAATGGGTCTTCCAATCGTTTATGCCGCATCGTAGTAGTCAAATAGTAACTTTTCGAAATATGCCTCTGAAGAAACGCTATAAGTTTTTTTCAGTACTTATCATGCTTACGATGAGATTCAATCGTTTGTTTGGGATTCCCAGATAAATACTCTTTTAATGATTGAAGTTCAACACATCACAGTCAGGCTTGGCGTTCACGACTGCTCTGAGCGTCGACAACGGCATGCTATGTTTTTTTATAGCATTGTGAAATAAATACATGTTTTGTTTATTTTGATAAAATGAACATCCAGCATAGTCGTTCACGCCGTCTATAGTAAACAATAGCGAGTGCACAAGCGAAGAGTAGTGAGGGGTGACAACAATATCCGCCACCAGGCGGAACTAAACGCCTTCAGGTGACGACAATCAACTACTAAGTGATCACATGAGTACAAATATTACGAGTAGAACCATAAGCAAAGCCGTAGTCAAGTAGTAGTGGAGTAGCCTTCCAAATGTTACTCTAAAACCTACAATTCTACATGAATTCCTCCTCTTTCAAGCTTTCAGCAAGCTCTAAGGCCTTAGGGAAGTGGGAGTATGTCGATAAGGTTCCAGAAAGTTTCAGTAGGTACTCGAGGATCAATGACCTGTATCCTAGAAAGTACGCGTAAGTTGCCGACTTTTCTGGAAAATTCGAAACTGTGGCCTAAGTTTTGCTAGTCTCAAGAACATTTTACCAACTGGCAATTGTTTCAAGTAATTACTGCATCAAAGAATCTTATCGACCCACGTTTGTAAAGTAAACACCCTGGTCCTAAGTCTGGCTCTATCTACCAACTGTCAAGTGATGCCTGTCTATACTGATATCTATAAGAATCATAAGAATCCAAAGTATTCGTTTTATTTGTCAAATTGATCAAGTATTCATTGAGCACATAGTCATCATCCTCCGAGCCTTTTTCCCAATCATGTTGGGGTCGGCTTCCAGTCTAACCGGATTCAGCTGAGTACCAGTGCTTTACAAGAAGCGACTGCCTATCTGACCTCCTCAACCCAGTTACCCGGGCAACCCGATACCCCTTGGTTAGACTGGTGTCAGACTTACTGGCTTCTGACTACCCGTAACGACTGCCAAGGATGTTCAATGACAGCCGGGACCTACAGTTTAACGTGCCATCCGAAACACAGCCAATGGTGTCTAAGATATACTTAGAAAGTACATACAGACTTAGAAAAGTTGCATTGGTACTTGCCTGACCTGGGATCGAACCCGCGGCCTCATACTTGAGAGATTGGTCCTTTACCCACTAGGCCACCACGACTTTGACATTGAGCACATAGTCACTAGCTAAAAATAAAATCAAAGGTTAAGTAATGACTATTGACTATACATATGTATGTGACAGTGTACACACACACACACACATCGGCGCTATGTTAATGAAGGCAGTGCGCGACACAGTACACAGCGCGGTGGTCATCCACCGACACACGCGAGTTTGTGATACTTGCATTCAAATTACTTATTGGTTTATGTACTTATTTCCTCTTCTGTAAGCTTACATTATATTCATGAAAATAAATAAAAGAAAATCTACATATAATCGCTGCCAAGGGCAAAAATATGCCTAAATATTTGGTTTCTAACGTAACATTATCAAATTCCGCGTTATCATTGATAATTACTACCGCCGGAGATTAGTTAGTCTTATTAGTTTGCTATTCGTACCGCGTACGTCATAATAGAATGTAACCTGTGTCGAGTACAATATGTTATGGTGTTCCCACATTGCCGTTGGGAATGTGGGAATGTGAGAGCACTTTTAGAGTGGCGGCTTCAGGTACCGCGGGCGACGGCAGACACGCTCGGCTGCGGATCTTGATCGTTCATTAGAGTATTATTGATCTGGGCTGTTAATGAGCAAGTGTAGTGGCAGCGAGGCCGCGCCGTCAAGTTCAGTAGCGAGGTGCGCGCGCGCCTGCTACAGCTCGCAGCTTGTGTCGCATCACCGTGACGCACTAGATCGCTCGCTCTCCACTACTGCGCGATATGTTTCCATATAAAACATAAAATTATGTCACGATAGACCCTTTGCCATAACAAAAATCTATAACTCGTATGAAGCACTATGTTCTGTAGAGTTAATTTGCGTAGAATTTAAGAAGAGAAATTGACACCGTTTTTCCCATGAAGTATGTTTCTACCTTCTGTTCGTATGTATGTCCTCTGCCTCGTCAATGGTGATATATGGAAGTGGGGTCGCTGGTTGAGGAAAATGGATGTTTTTCCGCTTTAATAAAAATCTTCACAAACAATATTTGTGATTCTTACATCTTTCATGCCTTCAGGTTGCTTCATTTTCTTCTTTAAAAAAATAATGAAAAATGTAGACACATAAATAAAAAATCAAACTTAAACGGATCCTATTTCACATTTATGTATCAATATGTATTGTGAATCAGTGCACATATGATTGAGCGCTGAGCCGGGGGGGCCTGCAGGCTCCCAGCGCGTCCGCCTCGCAAATTAGCCATTTAAGCCAATAAATCTGTATGGCGCTGTTGGTACTCCTCATAGACGTTATTGAGGGCCAGCGACCGCCCGCGACTTACTGACGACTACTTCCCACTGTTTACATTCCATGTCAAGTTACAACTACCACCCATCCGCCACTCGTATGCTTAATATTTAGTATTCTATGTAAGATGATAATCTGGTTGTCATTAGTAAAATTCCGACAGGAATCGATAGCATCCGCTCGGCGGGCGCCGGCGCCGTCCCGCGCGACATCATTACTGATCATAAATAATTTGGACGCTATCGGGAGGTAATCGCGTACGAGTGGGCTGTGGGGGGAGGGAGGGAGGCGCAGGGATTGACGAGCTTCAGTCAAGTGCGTCTTGCTTATCATACAATATTCTATATTTCGTGTCTGTAATGAGTACGCGACCTACGGCAAGTGCGGGTCCCGTGTGTATGTCACAGTACATTCGTGATTACGTCTGCCATTCCTTAGACACGACATTCTTGTGCCCGTTAATCAGACTGAGTGGCCGCCGGCCGCCATTTGCCTCATGAGGAAAATCTGTTGTGAAAACATATACATGTATAGTAAAAGAGCTCTGTTTGTGTTTTGACCCAGCAACTGCAAATCATGTTCAGTCTTCACTGAGTGGTATGCCGTCACTGGTCGGTAACTGAACTGACCTCTGTGACGGAGTGAGAGCATATATTCATCGGATAGAAAGATTCAATTAATGTCGTCACACAGCAACCGTTCGGTCTCGTCTCGTGATGATCTATATTGGGAGCAATTTGTCTCTTTATGGCTGCTCTGCATCACAATCATTGAAATTTGGTTCAGTTAGCGTCCAACGTCCAGCGCCCAATTGTTGCGGAGACACGCGGCCCGCCTCGCCGTCTGCGTGATCCGCAGGTCTCGATATATCAGGAGTCTCTACAAGTTCATTATAACTACATATGCACAACAAATATATTACTATTTGATACAACATAATTCTTATGTAATCAATAGCTTTCGTGAATCAGTATGCACCGTGTTAGGTTTTGTCGGTAACAGGTTCACGCCACATCTAATTATTGATTAGAATTGATTAGAATACGGTACTCGCTCATCGTTCTTATGACTTGTAAACAGTTGACAGTTAGGTACTCTGCTTCCAGTGACCACAGTTTAAACACTAGCCGGGTAAATGTATTGTTGAAGAAGTTTCCGCAAGTGCATAGAATTGTTGGGAAGTGTTTTCAGTGTGACAGTGGTGTCACACCACTATGTTTGCTCCCGGCGCTGCCCACCGGCGCGCGACACACTAGCGCTGTTACTATATAATGTTACACACGTTATGTTAACTTGGATTCATTGATCAGCGGGCACGCAGCCGCGACCGCCGCGCATCACCGAGCTCCGACAGAATCATTGCGTGTCATAATACAAGAATTAATTAGTTTACACTTCATTAAAGACCGTAACAAATTGTAGTGAACGTTGTAAATATGCGTAAGCAGTAGAGTAGCCATAGTGCTGCCGGTATGTCGAGTCTATAAGTATTTAAAATGCGCTCTAATAAATATGTATGTACGGTATAGATGAATGAATGTTTTATTGAATCAACTGGTGGATGTCTGAGTGGCTGCACTCGGGCGCTGCGTCGCCTGCGCGCGCGCACGTCTCGGCGGAAGCCATTAAACACCGTGACAGCTGCATTGTGATGTTATCTCGCGAGATGTTCAACTAGCAGCCTCCTCGTCTCGCACGCGGAGCAGCTCGACGAGATTGATTGAACAATTCTCGGAACTGCCGAGATCTACTCGATGTTAATTAACGGCGACCGTCGCAGCCTCGACATAATGAGATATTCTTGATAGACGTTGCTGATCGTAAATTATGGCAAAAACAAATTGATTAACTCTGTTCGTCGATATCTATGTTTGTATAAGTCTTTTCCATTAGCTTAACATATCTTGAAGCTGAGAGAACTTAATTGACGATATATTTGTTTGTGTATACTATATAATAATTGAGATAGTGTGTAGGCTAAGCCTCAGGGCAGTAAAATATTTATGATTGATATCCCGAGCATGTCGGTGTTAGCGCGTCATGTCGGTAAACACGTCGCGTGGTGTCTGTTTACCTGACATTATTTATTTATTTATTTTTTACTAGAGCAGGCGCTACGCTAACGCTAGTAGCGTTACGCTACGTTTCTGTGCGAAGGGGTCCGGATGTCTGTCCCTCTGTCTGTGTGACACATCATAGCTGATTAGTGTCGACGATAATGTTCTGTGCGTTTTTGTTGTTCTCGCAGTTTCCAATCACATCTCGTTAATGTTCCGCGGTGATTAGTCTCGTGCAGTGCGCACGCGCAGACCCGCGTCACTCCTGCGAGTTAACTACATCCTCGTGACTCGCACTACTTTGTGCACTGGACAGCATGTTGGTTCGAAGAATTCCTGGGCTACCAGTTGCTCTTTATCTGTGACATTTCGTAAGACCCCTTCATGTCTCAGCAGCAAAAGAGTTGCAGAGATTAGACAAACAGAGCTAATGTTGTATTTTTAATAGATCTTATAAAATGTCAAAAGCTAAGTACACACACAGTGACAAGTAGTGGGTCATGGAGAAGAAGTGGCAAAAAACGCTCTTTTGAAAACGACCACAATGCTAAATGCTAAATCAATTAACACTGAGAAAATTAATACAATGCAAGTTAATCAAATAATAAGAAGATAATTGGAGATTAGAAACACTCCCATGTTCCTGGTTAGGTAATTAGCACGAGGATGTTTCAAGATCACAAACTTACTTTAACTGATAAATACTGCTAACGAGAGATCGCAGTCGCAGTGTCTTAGAAGATTCATGCATCGAGAAGGTCACAACCGACTTTTTGTTGTTTACAAAAAATGAGGAAATTACACCGGTGTGATGACTGCGCGAGCTCGCGACTACCACAGCCTGTCTGCACAGACATCGTCTCTAGTGGCGCCCCGCGGCGTCGCCCGCGACGCTTGTCATCCCAGTGCTTCGCGGTGTTATCGAGCGTTGCTCTGCCGATACAGCCGGACGCCGTTATCGCCACACGTGCGCCACACTGCTGCAATATTACCTGCTCAGCTAAATTAACTAATTCACTCGATTAATATCCACTACACACACACACACACACACATACACAGTCAACTGAGGCGCCTGTCGCGATAGCATGAAGCTGCCCAGAAGCGGTTATTATCTACGTATAAACGCAAATAGTTTATCATTCATGTTAAGTTAGATAACTTTTAAAGTTAAACACCTAACTGACTTACGTTTGGTTACATACATTTACAAGATCTACGCGCAGTAATCAAAGAACAACACAATAAGCGCGTAGTTTAGTCTATCTACTTGCGTGTTATCTTGTAAAAACACAAAATATAGTGATAACGCATCATTTGGCAGTCGTGTGCCTACAGTTGTCAGTAAATCTAATTCTCGTATGGATCGGGGCTAGCTGGTATAGCCTCGGCTGCAAAGTGCGCCACTATTAGTTTTCATTTTTTTTTTAATAGTTTTAATCCGCATTCACCATTGCAACAACCGCATCCACGTCTGGCGAATCTGCGCTCGCGCCGTTTCAGCGTCGCACGCACAAACCTTTATCGAATAGGTACTACTTAATATGAAATGGCATTCTTCGGAATGTTATTTGTATATGTTACCGTAAGATTACAAATATCGTTAGATTACAATCTATCTCGAGAGATTGCAAACTGTCGAATTATTGTGAACCGTAACATCTGATTGCAATTTAACGCATTATTTTTCGCTATATTATAATCTATCGATGAGAAATTGTCAAATTGTCAACTGTCCGAAAGCTCTCTCTGATTGGTCAGTCTTTTTGTAAGATCGACCAATCACGACCAGCCGTTCTGTTCCCATGGAGTTCCCGTAGAGTTAGGAATGAAATAGAGGTGTCAGTTAAATAAAATAAATGCTCTTCAAAAATTCTTCAAGTATTAAATTTATATAAAAATAACTCTTATAAAAATACAGTTAGGTATTTTGTCTTCAAATACAAAGTAATATTTAAAAATAAAATAAAAGGGGTGCTAATTAAACAGGCTTCTTTTTAATATCATTATTCGCCCCCAAAAATGTATGTTGCCTTCTAAATTACTAAGTCAGCCACAATTAATAAAGCGTCGAGCATCTAAATAATACTATCTTAGCCACGAGTTATCTTCCACTCTAAATACAACTCAGCATGATGGTTATTTTTTTGCATCTAAATTTGTAGCATGCATTCTAACAGTAAACTTCTTAAATACTATTAAATGACATCATAAAAATATTTATTTACCTTCTAATTTTTTAACTCGTACCTACTGAGTTTTTTGTTTAAAATATAACACATCCCATATTAATTGACCCAGCATGGAAGTAAGCATGCAACATGCAGCAAGCATAACTTCTGTCACGGCTCCGGCACTGCGGGGCTCCGGCGGTCCTATGCGAGCTTATCGTCGCAGATGGTTTTCACGCTCACCACCGCAGCTTCGGCTTGCTAGCCGGCGGAGCCGGCCAGCCTCAGCCGCGGCGGCGAGCGCTGAAACTACCTGCGCCTCAGCTCGCAGGCCGCCTCGCCCCTCCGCGCCTACGCGGTTTGAATTGCACTCTAGGGGTAGGGCAGACAAGACTACGTGGAGTCGGTTTTGCAGCGATTCGTTTTCGTCACTAACTTCAATTTTTAATACAATTTTTAATTGTGTGTAATTTGAGTCTTAAAAATTAAGTACAATTTTTGATTTTATAAAAAATTAAACCGTCACTTATTTTTGCACGTCAAAGAGCTGTGACACCGGGAGTTGCAAAGAACATTGTCTTTTTTTGACGTTTCCCAATCAGCGCGCAAGATGCATTCCGTTCTACGCCAGTTGACAATTTGACCGCTCTACATCGCTCTCGATCTTACAAAAAGACTGACCAATCAGGGAGAGCTTTCGGACAGTTGATAATTTGACAATTTCTCATCGATAGATTATAATATAGCGAAAAATAATGCGTTAAATTGCAATCAGGTGTTACGGTTTACAATAATTCGACAGTTTACAATCTCTCGAGATATATTGTAATCTAACGATGTTTGTAATCTTACGGTGACATATACATGTAGAGTATTGTTACGGGTTGACGGGTAACTTATTATGTGTTTTGAGTTTGTGTTGTTAATACGGAACAGCTTAAAGATCAATTCAGTACTTGTGCTAGTGACGAGGACCAACAAATCTTTACTGTTACAGTGTTGTAGTGAGACTTAACATTGTCGCATTTTCCTCCAGCTTGCGTCGTGACACAAGCCACTGAAAGCAAGCTAATAATATGTTCAAGCTATTTATCGCAAGCTCTCGTCAACTATCAGCTTCTCTTCCGCTCCACGAGATAGATAAAGTATTTTAAAAAAATCTACTCACGATTAGACAAATGTGTGGCTTTTAGAAGTATTGCTCTCGCTGTGTCGATGAGTGATCGATTGACAGTCGCGTCACGCAATGTTCGTAATGTTTGGTAAAGGTAGAATTCCGTCCATCGCGACATCGTAGGACGCGCGCGGCCTACGACAGTCGTCGGCAATAGTAATAGTCAACCTATGAAAATGTATGGCGCCGCTGCCGAAGTCCGCGACAGACGCGCGCGGCCTACGAATTTCGTAAGCCGCGCGCGGCATTGTCTTGAAATTAGTAGATTTTGTTCGTCCGTTCCCTCTAGTCGATGTGCTAATTGATATCCTTGAAGAAGAGGAGGATGACGTGCTGCTGTGGCTGTATTATGGAAATAGATTACCAATCGACCCTATCTTTAAAAGTAGAAATGAAGAAGGATATTACCAAATACTGATTCAAAAGCATTTGTATTGTAATGAAAACCGAAAGGAAGTTTTACCGACTAAATAAAAAACAATTTATTTCTGGTTTTACTAAGATTCTATAGCGCTAGACCATGTTGAGATGCGTACGGCCGCGAGCGGCTCACGAAAGTCGTCGGCCGCGCGCGACTGTCGCGGACCTCGGCAGCGGCGCCATACATTTTCATAGGTTGACTATTGTCGCGCGCGGCCGACGACTGTCGTAGGCCGCGCGCGCCTGCGTCAGCCGCGACCCACGGAATTCTACCTTAACTCTCCGCAAACAGCTGACATCGGCGGGAGCTGATTTTCATCAGCGCATGCGCAATTACATTATCATAAACTAGGTATTGCTTATTCACGTTACATAAACACCTCGCGAGGTGTGTGTAAACAGCGGCCGACCGTCTGGCGCTACCACCGCGGGACCACTCGCCCTTAAACATAATCATGTATATTATCACATACATGAATTACTGAAGCCATGCTGTATGTTGCTAGCTGATAATAAATAAATCTCGTCGTTTGCTATGACTCCAGACTCCAAGAGCAAGTGCGTTGGCCAAACATTCAGTTTGTATGTTTACCTTTAGTACGTGAGTAAACGATGTGGCGGCCAAGGTGGGGCGTGTGGCCAACATGTGCGTGTGTACAGTGACGAGGAGAGCGAGCGTGTTGGCGTGTGTGGCCAACGTTGGCGCCGCGTGGCGGTGGGCGCGCCGCCGCGTCACGGCCGCGCCGCCGAGCGCCTCTATACTATACTTTCTTTTATGATGCTCAAGCAAACTGCTTTACTCTCATTTACTCATGTTTAGAGTTACAGCATGCATAATACTGTCTTGTGAGATCATCTTTTGATAGTTCGTAAGGAATAAATGTCCAAAAACAGTTCTGCCACCGTTCTGGATCCGCCAGTATTAGCTTAGCTGTTAACATGTTCTAAGATCGTAATTTGGGCTACGGGTTATTCGAAAGAGATACCGCAGCCCTGGTACATAAAAGGCCTATAACGGAACACGACGGTTTTTAGTCAGTAAGAGTCTGAAACTCCCTCACCGCTGCTAACGGGAGGGGTCATTTGATGATTTTTGACGTCGAAGGCAAATAACTAGGTAATATAAGAGCATTCTGACGAACAGTAAATAAAAATGACTTGGAAACAGTCTGTGTCATGTAATCCTGTATGGATAGTATCGACAATCTGTACCGCACGGATATCGCACGCCCCGGCGTTGCATTCAGCCAGACTGATCGGCTATCTGCCTCATTGACTTACACTACCACCCACTAATACTGCCACTCCTTATGCACACTGCTTAAGATCTATTATCGTACAGATCAATTATTGTTCGAGGAAAAGTGCAAAAAGAATGTGTAATTGTGGCCGGTATCGCGATATTATGTGTAATCCCAACCGGTCGCTACCAGATACGAGCAGTGATAGCGCGACACAAATATATCATTAACACATTCAAATCATGGAATTTTAATGATATATTCTAATATATAAATCATGTGACAATAGTCATGTCCAGAAGAACGCATATAGGACTAAACTAAATAATGAGAAAGCTTATCCAATCGATATAGCCGGCTCAAGTAATGAAGAGTGCGTTAGTCTGTTCGGCTGTGATTGTCAATTAGCTGCATAATTAGTCGTGACGCGGCGGGCGTGAGTCACGCGCGAGGGTGTCTCCACCACACGACACACAGACCACACACATGGTCGCTGCTGTACTACATGTACCCACTACTGCTTCCACGGCCTAGACTTAGCTACAGACAGTATCCTTCTCTGCTGTTTATCAATAAAAAATAAAATGTAACGAAGTGGTGTGCTGAGTCAGTCAGTTCTCTCACGCTAGCTGCTTCACGCTAGAACCAATAAACCCCGCCCCGGTTTATTGGTTCGCAGTAGCTAGGAAATAACTAATTCTAGTAATTGTGCGGACAGACGTGCACTTGCAGGATGATTTTCAGCACTCGGTAAGTCGGTATAATGAAAAATAATCTTCGAATTAACTGTCGAGATAGTCAAATGATATACTTATCTAACAATAACTTTAGGTGTAAGAAATCAAAATAAAACAATTAATTAAGCAGCTGTAATCACAGATTGTTGGGTGGAAAACTTCGAGAATGTAGGGTCAGCACACCAATTCATTTTATTGTTTTTATCTAAAGTCAAGAGCGAGTGACAGGTTATCTGAGCTGCTAAATAAAAATACTTTAAAATTGTATCGTACCTAGCAATTTACTCGTATTGATAAACTATTATATCGTGAGGCACTTCAAGATCGCTGGGATATGTTGATATGATGCTAATTCAATGCAGAACTTTATCTAACACGCTTTAACATCAATTACTGAAAAAAATACGGTTAGCGGCATCTCCGTCTATATTTTAAATACTATATTTTCTTATTTACTGACTTTAACCTATTTAAATTAAATTAACGTTTGTTCTTCTAACCATTATAATTTAAACGTAACGATATTTGTACGCAGTTAAATATGTGCATAAAACACGAAAGTGTTTGTATGCACATATTTCTTTGAACACTATATTTCAACAGACAAGTATGTATTTTGTTCTGTACTGTTACAAATAAGTAACGTTTGTTTGAAGAGTATGGATAGAGAAAACATGCTGCGCCGACTCCAAATAAAATTGGGATAAGGGCAGAGGATGATGATGATGATGTTTAATCCTGTTGTATGGTTGTCGGCAGTAGTGCAGCATGTCAGCGGCGGTGGAGCGGCGCGCGCCGGCGGCCGCAGCGCCCGCGTGCGCCAACGGGCACCACGACGCGCGCCCCTGGGACCAGCAGTTCCTGCCCGCGCAGCTGCGCCTCGACGACCCGCTGCGCACGCAGAAGGTAACACCCGCTCCTCTACCGGGACCTCTCCTCTCTCCAGCCGTAACACTACCAAGTGGTGAAAGGGTCTTGTACGTGCTGTCCTTTGTAATTTTGAACGTGAAAAAGTGCTAAAACTAGACCAGTTTCAATAAACGTTTTTGACTTTGAATTCGAAATACATGGAGAACCAAATTACTAGCGAACATGGCATAACGTTAATCTCCTAAGAAGCGCTATCAAAATGCGAGTGTTCGAGGGACGTGGAACGTTACTCCACCCTCAAACGCCTACTTTGGAACCTGACTTTTTTTGTAATACCAAAAATCGAAGACATAGGTCGTGCAATTCACACTAATTGGAATGTAATAAATAAAACGTCGTATAGTTTATCTCCCATACATCATTGTCGGCTGCACAATACTGCACTCGGGTGCACAATTAAAGCAATCAGAGGCAATTTAGCGTTACTCGCGGTGACGTCACACGCTGCGCTGCGTCTTGCTACGCGCGCGCACCTCGCTCGTATCCACTGATTACTTACACGTTGACTTACGCATGTCATCTAGCAACATATATAACATTGTTGTGAGAGCATCAGTCAGTCATCAGATTAATTTAATAAAAACAATCAACGGGCAGGTATAAGACCAAGTTGTACAGTGACAAGATTGTTCAGCATATCATCCTCTAGTTACGCGCGAGACGCGATCGTGAGCGCACGCGCAGTTATCGAGTCCCGTATTTGTAACTACAGATTTTTTTTTTTTTTACATCTACCTACAATTATAATTTATTAAATGTTTTTGTGCGATGAATAACGAAGGGGAGAATTTGGAGTTTTGCAACTCCAGTGGGAGTGAGAGTATGGAAGAGGAGGTTGGGAGGAGCGAGCAACAAGTAAATGTAGAAATACATAAACGAATTGAAGATGATACAATTATAAGTGAAAAGACCCCTGAAAAAAGGGGAAGAGAGGATAGTGAAGAGATAGTAGAAGAGGATGAGGGCTTTATAACAGTCCGAAAAGGCAAAAAACGTTTGACAAAGAGTATTCTGGACAACAACGATAGAAGAAAGGAGAATGAACAGATTTTGAATAATGTGGAAAGGCAAAAAGAAATTGCTATGGTTATGGTCATATCCAAAGAAACATTACCCAAACAATTTGGAATGGCAAAGCTACTGAGAGCGGAAAATATGTCGAATATTTTAAGAATACAATATAAAAGCCCATACAAGGTACTTATCCAGTTTGAAGATAAAGAAAGTGCAAGAAAACTAGTAAGTTGTGAAAAAATGATAACTTTAGGATATAGGTGTCAACTGATTGATGAAATAAATTTAACATACGGCGTTTTGAGAGACATAGATTTAGAAATTGAAGAAAAGGAGATTGGTGACAATTTGAAGTGTGATTATGAAATAGTATCGATAAAAAGATTAAAAAGATTAGATGATTCAAATAAATGGACAGACAGCAATACTATACGGGTATGTTTTAAAGGTTCCACTTTACCCCCATACGTATATGGGTATGGGTGTCGGTTTAAAGTCGAACCATATACATTTCCTGTGACGCAATGCTCGGGATGCTGGAGGTTCGGTCATGTAATAAGATATTGCCCTACCAAAAAAATTATATGTCCAAAATGTAATGGCCACCACGAAAACTGTGAAACAACAGACTTTAAATGCGCTAACTGTAAAGGTGCTCATATGGCCCTCGATAAAACTTGCCCAATATTTGCCAAAGAAAAGGCAATCAGGAAAATTATGTCTGAGGAAAACTGTACCTATCGAAAAGCTCTATCAGTATGGTTGGAGAATAGAAAACAACAAGTGGAAGAACCCGAAAGGGCGGAGACAGCGAACTTTATGACAGCTACAACAACAAGAGAGGACAAAACGTCAGGCCACTTTAAATCATATAGGGACGCGGTTGCAAACAATTCATTTGAAGCATTAGCAGTAGACGATGAGGCACATGAAACTGATACTTCAGAAGACGAAGAAAAGCGCATAGACAATCAACAACCACAATCAAGAAGGAAAGGAAAAAAAAAGACAAAGTATCACAGCTACCAGTACAACATTAGAGAAAAAGAAAGTGCTTCTAAAGCAACACCTGATTTTGAAGCGAACACCAACAAACCGTTTACGAGAAGAAAGGAAGATACCAATTTTAGAAGTTTTGTGAGTAAAATAAAAGATATTTATTCGTTGAATATCGATTTCGAAGATAAAATAAAAATGTTTTGTAGTTACGTAGTTAAAGAGTGCATAACATATATTTTTGAACTAATACAAAAACAAGAGGTATTTACGAAATTAATTTCATTATTCACCAATGGCTAATAATGTACAAAAAATGTTTGGACTAAATATAATGCAGTGGAATGCGCAAAGCTTGAGACCAAAACTTACAGAGTTAAAACTTTTGTTATCTTGCAATAAAATTCACATAGCTTTAATAAGTGAAACTTGGTTGGAACCTGACTCCAGCTTACACGTAAGCGGTTACCATCTACATCGTAAAGACCGAGATGATGGGTATGGAGGTGTTGCTATCATGGTACATAGGTCGATTAAAGTTCAAGAATGTAGTTTAAATTATATTAACCGTGGCATAGAAGTAGTGTGTATTAAAGTATTGAACTGTAATCAAATTAAGCATATCATGCTACTATATTGTCCACCGTCAGTACACACAATACAATCTGATTGGGATAACCTTTTTTCAACTTTTAACCACAACTGTCTAATAGCAGGTGACTTCAATGCTCATCATACCAATTGGTCGAATAGAAATGACTCTAGAGGTGCACAGATATATGACGCAACTTTGGAACATTTTGTTTCCTTAAATAATGGCCATTCAACTAGAGTAAAATTGGTTAACAATACTATTCAAGAAACTTCTCCAGATATTTCATTTATGTCAAGCGACATAGCAATTTTTTGTGATTGGCAGGTTACGAATGATAATCTAGGAAGTGATCACCTGATCATTAAAATGAAATTTAATTTTAAAGATAACCTGCGAGTTAAAAAAAAACGAAATTTTAAATTAGCAGACTGGAGTAAGTATAATAAATATTTAGAGAATTATTATTTAACAATTAGTAACGAAGTCGGTAATGTTAAAATTGAATATACCAATTTTATTAATAGTCTTAATGGCGCGGCGGATCTTTATATTCCAATGACGAAAGAATTTAATAATCCTAGCAGAAAATTTAGGCCCCAGCCATATTGGAATCAGTCACTTTCTAAACTTATTGCTCAGCGTAGGTTAGCTCTTGGCCAATTTAGGAGTAATCCTACACCATCAAATCTAAATATATTGGAAAACATTAGTTCTAACACTAAATTAGCTATTAATCGAGCTAGGAGTGAAAATTGGCAGAAATACTGTGACGATATTCACATAGTAATTCAAGAAATGTGCAATTGTTTAAAAAAAAAGGATACCGCTACAGGTGACGATGGGATTACATACTCAATGATTTACCACTTACCGCATTGTGCCAAACTATATTTACTAAAGTTATATAACACAATCTTTGTAACTGGAGAAATCCCTGTCCAATGGCGTGACATTCGAGTTGTACCAATACCAAAGAGAGAAAACCCTTCCAACAATGATGTAAAGCTACGTCCAATTTCTTTGATGTCATGTGTTTGCAAAATTTTTCATAGTATGATAACGAAACGTTTGGAGTGGTACGTAGAAAAAAATAAACTATTAACACCTTTTACGACCGGATTCAGGAAGGGACAATCATGTTATGAAAATTTAGTCCGCCTTGTAACACAGATACAAATAGGGTTTTCAAATAATTCACCAACACTGGCATGTTTTTTAGATATTGAGAATGCTTATAATAATATATTAATTAATGAATTAATAGTAAATCTTAATGAAATAGGGGTGGGTAAAAGGATATGTTTATATATATGGAACTTTTTGACAGAGAGACATTTAAAAATTAAGGATGATCTGGATGAGAATAAATCTATTATGCGATACGCTAGCAGGGGCCTTGCACAAGGTGACCCTATGTCTCCTGTCCTTTTTAATATAGCTACAATAAAAGTCTGTAAAGATATAAACAATATATTTATATGCCAGTACGCTGACGATTTCGTTCTATATACTTGTAATAAAAACATATCAGAAAGTGTAAATAATATCCAAAATGCACTCAACGCTGTAGTTATCATACTGGATAAATTGGGATTAACATTGTCGACTAATAAAACCAAGATATGTCTATTTAGCAGGGGACGTAAAAATCTCGAGTTACCAGTCTCAATTAATAATAACCGTATAGAATTAGTCAACTCATATAAGTATTTAGGCCTTTGGCTAGATCGTTGTTTAAGATGGGGTAAACAAATTAATGAATGTTACCAAAAGACACAAAGACATCTTAATTTACTTAAAGTCCTGGCGGGGTCGACATGGGGGGTGCATCCTAAGCATCTACGTAAACTTTACATATCTCTAATTAGAAGCAGACTAGATTACAGTTCATTTTTATTTGACAATAGTTGTAAGACTAACACTTATAAGCTGGATAAAGTTCAGAATCAGGCATTACGGATTATAGGTGGCTTCATAAAAAGCACACCCATTCATGTAATGGAGTCGGAGCTTTGCGTTCCTCCTCTGCATTTTCGTAGGAAATATTTGGCATGCAAGTTCTGTTTGAAGGTTTTTTCTAAGTCTGATAATGTTACTATTGATTTACTATCCAAATTAAGTTCCCTTTGTAGTAATAGCTATTGGAGCAGGAAAAAAACACCTCAACTGATAGACGTCTATAATTTGTTGAAAAACGAAATTATGTCATCGTCATGTCCGTTAAGAATGTTCTCTCTTAAAACATGGGTAACCAATATCGATGTGCATAATGTAATCAAATTCCATTTAGATAACATTTGTCACGCCAAAAAATACCACGATTATAATATTTTAAAATATAATGTTTTATCTGAGCTAAGAGAGAAATATGACGGTTGGTACGTTATATTTACTGATGGCTCGAAAAGCGCAACTGGTCGTGGTGCTGCCTTTTATGATCCTCATATAGCTAATAAATTACCTTACATTAACTGTTTTAAATCAAACTACGAGTTTTCAGTTATGTCGATGGAACTCATAGCAATTTTAGAAGCACTTTTATACTCGCGATTAATTCAAAAGAATAAAGTCCTAATCTGTTCCGATAGTAGAAGCGCTCTTTATCATATAGCTCGATGCGCCTCTGGTGGCAGAGGTACATCGATAGCATATGATATACTCTCTGAAATTTACGAAAACGAATTACAGGGCCGTCAGCTGAAATTGCAATGGATTCCATCACATATTGGTATCAGAGGTAACGAGGAGGCTGACATGTTGGCGAGACAAGCTACAGTAGAAGGAAAGGAGATTCTAATATTGCCAGATTACACTGAATTGCTACCTAAATACAAAAAATATTGCCACACTATCTGGACTGAATATTTTAATGAGAGATCTCTGGAAAAAGGAATTTGGTATAAAACAATACAATGTGAGCCTCCTCGAATACCATGGCTCACTGATATGAATTTGAGTAGATCTTTGATTGTAACAGCATTTAGATTAAGATCAGGGCACGTCCCACTGAACAAATTTGCACACATGATGAAGAGATCAGAGTCTCCAAATTGTGATGTGTGCGGGGTAATTGAAGACGTGTATCACCTATTGGTGGAATGTGTCCGTTACGAAAGGGATCGAGAAGTATTTATTAGAGCATTCAATTTGTGCAAAACCAGTGTGGGTATGTTCCACGAGATATTATCCGCTCCTTTATCGGAAGCTGCTAAAGCGCTATTCATAGTATTTAGCCGTAAGCCATAAATAATAAACATATGTATTTTAGTTTAAGTTAGGCTATGATGGAATTGACATGTACTTTATGTATAAAAATTCCTTAAATAAACGAGAAAAAAAAAAAAAAAAAAAAAAATATCATCCTCTAAAGTTTTATGCACACAGAAGCCGGTAGAAATCTTGAAATGTATATTTGTTTACAAAAATGTTTCATTGCGACTCTTCATAGATCATAAACACAATAACAGCGCGTCGGTACTTATCTGACAATAAATGTAAAGCCGTCGTCAAACAGCGCGGTTTATAGACGCAATCTAACAATATTGTGGCTCCTGCAGTGGCCTCGGTAACTACTGCTACAAGATAAAGCGTTCCTGTAGTCATCGCGTAGTGCTACACTCGTAGTCCCTGAGAAGGTAATGCGTAGCCGACACCGCGCGTAGTCGCCGCGTAGCGCCTCCGTAGCTTTGTATCGTAGCGTGGCGTAGGGAATCCGTAGTCTTTGTGCTGCGTAGGCATTTCGTAGAAAGCTCGTAGCCATGGCGTAGGGCGTAGGGAATCCGTAGCCACCACGTAGCCCATGTGGCGTAGGAAATACGCAATCATTCGTAGCAGGTAATTTATTTACGGAACGAAACAATGCTATCGTAATGTTAACAATTAATTTGAATATCTAATGCGAATAATAAATCTTATGTCTATTATTTTATTCTAATGTCAATTTTGCATTAATTGCTCCAATTCAAACATGCTTAGATAATAAAATGATAAGACTAACTATTCATGAACTCATATTTCGATCATAGATTTATATTTTTCATACCTGTTTGGCTTGGAGCAGACATAAAGTAAATAAGAAAGTGAATTGCAATATTGTAACTGAATGCGATGACTAGGTACTACCTATACATAAACCTTATATTTAATTAGAAAATAAATAATTTCCCGTTGACAATAACAGGGATTAGACAATCGCGGCAGTTTATTAGAGGCTATTCACACGGTCGTAAAGCAATCGCGCGGTTGTAAATGTGCGGAGGCCCTTATCAGATAATACAGAATTGTCGCTCAATAAACAGTAGCTAGTGTTATCGAGGAATTACAGAATCTTCCACGGAGGCGGCTATCAACTGTCACGTCTACGAATGTGCCTCTTGCCGCACTCGGTCTATGGATGGGTGACCGTTTCAGTGTGCTATGACGATGCTCCTCTATATAGACACTAGACAGCCTTTTATTTTATTGTGACTATCGTTATATATGGATAACTTTATATTCAATAGGGTCTGAATAAAAGTTTTTTTTTATCGTTATGTCCAGAGTCCCGAGCTAGAAAGAAATCGCCAGTAACACCCTATTATGTGATTCGTTCTTGTTTGAAAATAATTCTTTAGACAATTCTGTGTAAAAGCAACGAAATCCGTATTGTAAACAGGACCGTCTTTAAACTATTTGAGGCCCTGGGCACATTAGGATCATGGGGCCCCTATGGCCTTGAGAAAACACTATTTAGTTATAATATATAAAGAAAATAGACAAACAAGGTTCTAAATTTATTTTTATTTAGTTACTAACTATAAAAAATAGGATATATAAAAAATAATCTACAAAAGTAACTCGCTTAGCATAAAATCCTTATATTAACTCTATGTTGATTGCAAAGGTACCCTTCTAGATTTAAGATGAGCAAAATTATTAATCACTTCTTCAAAATCTATGGTAGGTATTGAGAATATCACATTCTATGGACATCAGCGACAAACTAGTTAATCTCTCTTGAAGCATTGTACTTCTTAATTCATTTTTTATTCGTTTCAATTTGGAGAAGGAGCGTTCTCCGCCAGTGGCGGCGTAGCATCGGGTAGCACCCGGGGCGGGCTTGTTATTGAGCAACCCCCTTCCAAAAATAACGACAAAATATAACCACGTAGTAAAATCATACAGAATTAACACAAAAGTACCCAAACAAGTTTGAAAAAAGCACTGCAAAGCGAAGATATTTTTTTTTTAATTTTGATTTTTGGGACGCAATGGAGATATAAAAAATGCAGAGAAAACCATCGCTAAAGTGTAAAGCGCGAGCGCAGCGAGCGCGAAATTTTTGAGATTATTAACACAAAAGTACCCAAACAAGTTTGAAAAAAACTTTGTAAAGTGAAGAAGGCGCGAGCGCAGCGAGCGCGAAATTTTTGAGTTTTGGAACACAAAAGTACTCAAACAAGTTTAAAAAAAAGCGACCAGAAAGGGAAGCAGCTGCGAGCGTAGCGAGCTCAACATTTCTTGACATTTGGGACGCAAAAGTCCTCCACCTCCACTCACAAATAGCTTAGAAATATCCGCTGTAAAGTGAATTTTTTTTATTGTTATTTTGAGGACTCTCTAATTTACCTCAGAATTAAGCACAAATTAAAAAAACCGCGAAAATTTTAAGCGAGCGTCAATTGTTTTTGCTACTTCGGTGCTTTAACTTTTTGCTAGATTGGGGACTCAAAAAATAAGCGCAGAACAAATTAGAAATGAAGAAGAGACATTTTTTTTCTAACTTTGAGGAATTAATTTAAGTAATCAGATAAAAGCAAAAATACAAAGAGAAGGGTGACAGTCGGACTGAGAGGGGTGACCGCCTCGATGTCTCGCACATGCACTGTTGTAGTTTTGTTTAAAATTTGAATATCGCGCAGTGACTGGTAGTGAACCTAGGCTTCGCAGATTAGAATGGCACCCTTAGTGACTTGTCCCTTCTGCCCGCGCCATCCTGGTCGTGCAGATATGTGCCGACCAAGTTATCATCATGCTTAAAAATATTCTCAATGCAATTTCTACGTTAGGAAATGTGTGTTCTTTAATTTTGTTTTGCTTTAATAAATTATATACTTCCTGTACACAGTTAGGTGCTTCATTTTCATTCTGAACATTTTTAAGCATTCTTTTAATTGGTCATTATCATCAGATTTTTTAATTCCTAAATATCGGTTATCATTTGGTAATCTGGCAGGAACTAGGGAGCCCCATTCGATCGCGGGGCCCTGGGCACGTGCCCATAGTGCCCAGTGGAGAAGAGGGGCCTGATTGTAAAATACGGATTTCGTTGCTTCATAAATTAATATATGAAAAAGCATGAAATTGAAAATTGTAAACCGTCGTACACACTTTTTTTAGAGAAGTGTTCAACAGATGTTTCAGTTTTTTTTGTAAAAATGTTTAATTTGATGCTTTTTGCTTTCTGAAGCAAAGGAGCATATGTGTCAGTTTGTTGCAAGTTGTTGAACTGTTTGTGCGAGTGTCGCATTGATGGATGAGCGTGTTCGGCAGTATACTCGCAGTTACTTGAGACTTCTCTCCGCACAACTTGCGGACTGTGATGGATGATGTCGCACTCTGGCATTTACATTATTTCTTCTGAGAAAGCGCTTTTTTCAAGAACAGTATATTATCTATGGAGTTTCTGCGGTTACTCTTCGAGCATTTTATATTGGTGTATTAGTTAACAATGCAGTAATGACACATTGAAAGTGGTGAAGGGCGGGCGTTTTGGGGGCTGTCTTTTGTAAAGACCTTTAAAAAGAGCTGATTTTTAGCATATTTTGGATAAATGACTTCTTATCTTTTATCTTTATGTAATGTTGTGTTGTCCCAGGTGGAGGCTCGGCTGGCGCGGCTGGTGCTGGGCGGGGAGGTGCTGCGGCGCGCGGGGGAGGTGTTCGAGCGCGAGCTGGAGCGCGGCCTCAAGGAGCAGCCCTCCAGTCTGCAGATGGAGAACACCTACGTGCCCGAGCTGCCCGACGGCACCGGTATGTCAGCATCACTGCCACTCCTCACCGATCCCCTCGAAATACATGTAGAGAGTTGTTATCTAAATGCTACCAGCATTCCGACGGTCACTCTTGTTGCGCTAGCTTTAAGAAATCAGTAACATTAGAATGTCAATAAAATACAATGCAGAGCCTCAAAACGATGATTGCATTGCCTCGTTGGATGAGAAGGCTGATTTTTTCACCAAAGTAGAAGCTGACCTTCTGTTCCATGTTTTGTCTCCATGGAAGTAGGTAATGGCACAAGTGTTGTGCAGTTGTGTATTGTGTGTGTGTCGGCAGAGGAGGGCGTGTTCCTGGCGCTGGACCTGGGCGGCACCAACTTCCGCGTGCTGCTGCTCGAGCTGCGCGCCGGCGACCTGGTGGACCAGCGCGTCAAGCAGTACCACATCAGGTGACTCACACACACCATACGTTACCTGCTCAAAACAATATACTTGCTGATCCCTTTAGCTTGCATTCTGTAAGATGTGCTGATGTGTCTGTGTGCTCGAACAAACTATCGGCCAACTGTTCAGTCAATAAGTTCAGAATGCAAGGGCTCTAAGTCAACTACTTTTTTTTTATTGATTTATTTATTTAAATCAGGCATCGAAGGCTCATAGAAAATACAATACATAGGTGTATTATAACATTAAATCAAACACTAATAAATACCTATTTTATATAAATAACTTAAAACTAATACTATGTATGTAAGAGTTGCGTGTACTGACACCCTGTGACGTGTGTTGTAGTAACGCGCTGCGCCTGGGCACCGGCGAGGAGCTGTTCAACTTCCTCGCCGACTGCGTGCTGGACTTCCTCACAGAACTTGGCATGCAGGACCAGGAGTTCTCACTAGGTAACATACACATTCCTACATTGTGACGAGAAGAGTAGGTACTGCGGTGTGACGAGAGAGTAAGACGAGTGGTGTTCCTGTCCGCAGGCTTCACATTCTCGTTCCCGATGAAGCTGCACTCGATCTCGTCGGGCGAGCTGATCACGTGGACGAAGAGCTTCAAGTGCTCGGGGCTGGAGGGCGTGGACGTGGCGGCGCTGCTGCAGCGCTGCCTGCGCGCGCGCCGCCTGCGCGTCACCGTGCGCGTGCTGCTCAACGACACCACCGGCACGCTGGTCGCCGGCGCGCACATGCACAAGCACGTCGGGGTCAGTCATGCCTTATTGATTCTGTATTCACTTATGTGTTCACCGTAATGACTTTCTTTAAAGGTAATGTTTTTATGTTTGTAAGTAATTTTGAATTTGTATGGTTGCAGATTGGCGTGATCCTGGGCACGGGCTCGAACGGGTGCTACATGGAGCGCGCGTCGCGCGTGCAGCACTGGGAGGCGGCGCACGAGCGCGTGCGCGACGTGTGCGTGGACGTGGAGTGGGGCGCCTTCGGGGACAACGGCTGCCTCGACTTCCTCAAGACCGAGTTCGACCGCGAGGTGGACGCCGGCTCGCTGCTCGCCACCTCCTTCACGTACGTGCTCACCCCTCGTCTCCCGTGTGGCTGCGTGCTAGTCTACTCCTACTATACCGCCACATGCTGGTGCTTGCAGGTTCGAGAAGTACATCGGCGGCAAGTACCTGGGCTCGCTGCTGACGTCGGCGCTGAGTGCGCTGGCGCGCGCCGGCCTGTTCCCCGCCGCCCCCGCGCCCGACTCGCTGCAGACCGCACACCTCAGTCTCTTCGAAGAGTAAGCACATCTCTCCTGAGCACCTTAGAGCTCGTTGTTACTGTGTGTACAACATACCGCGTTATCCCCGCAGAGAGAACTGCTCGGGCGAGGTGTCGCGCACGGTGGCGGCGCTGCGCGAGGCGTGCGCGGCCGAGGTGAGCGCGCAGGACGCGCTCGTGGCGCAGCACGTCGCGCACGTCATCTCCAACCGCGCCGCGCAGCTCGTCTCCGTCTGTGAGTCACATAGCTTACTATTGCACTTTCTTCTTCCTAAACTACACATAGTTATCTTCTTTAAAAGAGTACAGAATGTTCTGTCTTTAAATTGGTACCAAAGCTTTTTCACAAAATAATAATTGCTTTCTTCTTACATCCCTATTTGATATAGGTATCGCGTGCCTGCTGCGACGCATGGACAGGCCGCACGTGGCGGTGGCGGTGGACGGCTCGGTGTTCAAGCACCACCCGCGCATCGCCGACCTCATGCACAAGTACATCACGCTGCTGGCGCCGCACCACCCGGTACGTGTCGCCACTCTACCCAGTGTCGCCAGTGTCGCCAGTGTCACGTGTGTCACGCTGTGTGTCGGTTGCAGTTCTCGATCCTGGGCGCGGAGGACGGCAGCGGCAAGGGCTCGGCACTGACGGCCGCCATCGCCGCCCGGCTGGCCGCGCGCGACGCGTAGTCCCGCGCACCACCTGCTGGGTCTCATCTACCGGCTTCCATTACATATGTCGGCGTCAGGTGTTACAAGTAATGTAAGAACCCACTCTATTCCACACTGACGGCAGAGTGTCACCGTACAAGTACTCAAGGCGTCGGGAGCGACGTCATGCCCAATGATATTGATAACCGTTGTGATGTTGTTACGCTCATCTTAGGAATTAGAGTTGTGTGTGTGCGTGCGTGTGTGTGTCGGCGATGTGTGCGTGTGGCGGGGGCTGTGCGCAGGCGCACACTCGCCCGGACTGAATGCTACATACGTGGTATACTTGTGGGGGCGCGAGGCTCCGATGTGAACTTGCCAGTAGTCTGCTCGATGTTTCCTCGATTCAAGTTGTCGCGAACACGTTGAATTTATATGATATAGTCTGATTGAGTTCCGTTTTACTTCAATATATGTGAGATGGTCTGCAAAGTGGTTGATTATATGAATAGATACAGAATGATAAACATAATGTTTGGATAGAATAGTGATGTGGAAGAACGTATCCACAATGTATGATATATCGTCACAGCCATCAGTACAGAAGAGTATATTATAGCGGCACTTGCGCGGGCGTGACATATCGTGCCATACTCATAGTGTCAGCAGAATTAACATATCCTACAGAGTACATCGTAACTTTACTATTTGATATAGATAGATAGGTAGGTACTGTTATTTATTAAGTAGCTCCTGTCAATCGATAGGATATTTTGATACATTTAGCGTGCATTCCGGTTCGTTTGTCCAGTGGTGGAGCGGCTGGCTCATGTAATGTCTACGTGTTGTATCGTACGTACGGTACGGTAGCTCATTCCTACCGTGTACACTGAATATTCTGTTTCGGAAACTTGTTTTGTTATATATTTATACCATAGTTATAGGCAGATAGTTACAACTATGTTATTGTTTGTAGATTTTTATTTTTAGAATAAAATGTGATTAATTTTGTAACCTTGTGTTTTCTTTGTATCAATCCCGATCATTGGTAGCGCCGTCTTGTTGGATATTGGCGGTACTACAAGCAGTAAGTACAGCGACATCTAGTGTTCATACATACAACTCACATTCGCGTACTAAATCGTCGTGTAGTCGTATAGCAGCTCTTTCACAGCAGATATTTAACACCAGCAACAGACATAAATCTGCACTAATGAACATAGCAGCACTTGTCATCGGCAGCTTGTTTCTGGCATCATTGCTGCCCACGTATCTGTAGTGTTTGAGAAGAACCTCTGTGGGTCTACATCAACAACAATATAGCAACTGACTACACTGGATGAGTGCTTATTTATAACTTTTGCTGGTGGAGTTTCGATTCCCTCTAGCTGCCGGAGCTCAGGATAGAACCCTGGGTGCTGCAGTTGATTGATGACAGGCCCGCCGTAAGCGGGCGTGCAGCGCGTGCACAGCACGCGGGCGGCACGTCCTAGGGGGCGGCAAATCTAGCGAGTTATCATGTAATATTAAAAAAATACAATATCTTTTTACTAATGATTTGATTTCAATATTTCCGAACACAGCAATAGCGCTAAGAATATTACTTACACTGCCGGTTTCAGTTAGGTACATCTGTTGAAAGGACATTTTCAAAATTAAAGATTCTTAAAAACGATTTAAAATCAACCAGTGGCAAAGCGTGGGGCAAATGCTATTTAGGGGGCGGCAAAATTTAACCAATAAAATTTCAGAAAAAGGCCGCCTTAGCTTTGGTCGTCTCCTATCAATTTTGACTGTTTCACCCTTTGCATCAACAAAAAAAATCGCGCTCGCTTCGCTCGCGGCTTTTGCACTTCACTTCTGTGCATATCTTCCTTTTTGACTTTGCTTTGTTAATTTACAGTGGTTTTTATTTGTTTTGGTTCCTTAGACTAAAAAATTTTCGTGCTCGCTCCGCTCGCGCTTCCTTACATATGAAATGTGCCTTATGCGTTTTTAACGGGAAACCCACCAAATAACATATTTAACTGACTTTAAACATTGTTATGTATTGCAATAGTTATTTACCAAAAGTAGGTGGGTTTTCTGCAATCAGAGCGGTGCATGTACATATTTTTTTCTGTTGGACAAGTAAGATGGATATGAATGGGCGGGGGGGTCCGGACCCCCGGGATCCGCGCCCCCCCCCCCCTTATATATTTTTTGTCAAAACGTATGTAGTCGTAGGGCGGCATAATCAGTTTTGCACGCAGGCAAACAAACAGCTAGCGGCGGGCCTGATTGATGATACCTTTACTCGCTGCACTTAATTGTTTGTTGTTTGTTGTTAGTATTCCGCAGTTCGCGGTTACATACATGAGCAGCATGAAAAGTTGGTACATACGGGTAACACATACAAATTAGAGTATATAAGGAAAGAATCCGGTACACCCAGTAGTAAGTAATTTCTCATTTTAAGATTTCTTTTGAATAATGTGTAAATACACCTTCACTGCAAAACAAAGCGCACCTTGTATAATATTAAGATCCTTATAGGTACTCGATAGGTACCTATGTTTCTGATATTTCTGATCCTGATTCTGACCCACCTGAAAATGAGTGTGACCAGTAAATTGTTGTTGTGAGCATGCCCACGGTGGCCACTGCGGTAGATTGGCCATGACCGTCAGGATGACATCTTTGGATTTGTACTACTGGTTTACCAGACGGCGTGAACCTGTCCTCTTTCCATCTTTTACCCTTTCAGGAGTAGTTTCTGGTCAATGTACGGCGAATAAAATAAACTTTTTGGAATTTGGTCGGTTTGATTTATATCGTGTGTGTGTAACATAGATTTAAAATAGGTTCGCGCCCTGTACCTAATCACATTAAATCCTATCCCATATACTCTATGATATTCTGTGGCGAATTGTAAAAAGTAACCTAATCCATTCAGTGGTTTAACCACAGGAGTCATTATTAGTTTTCATAATTTACATCATGTGTGTAGAGGTCAGGCAAGTACCAATGCAACTTTTCTAAGTCTGTATGTACTTTCTAAGTATATCTTAGACACCATTGGCTGTGTTTCGGATGGCACGTTAAACTGTAGGTCCCGGCTGTCATTGAACATCCTTGGCAGTCGTTACGGGTAGTCAGAAGCCAGTAAGTCTGACACCAGTCTAACCAAGGGGTATCGGGTTGCCCGGGTAACTGGGTTGAGGAGGTCAGATAGGCAGTCGCTTCTTGTAAAGCACTGGTACTCAGCTGAATCCGGTTAGACTGGAAGCCGACCCCAACATGATTGGGAAAAAGGCTCGGAGGATGACATCATGTGTGTAGAGCAGAGATAAATGAAATGAAATCGTTTATTTTGCAAGTTGGACATTACATCACTTTTACACGTCAGATCTAAAGTTCTATTCTATTCTATTTTTGTATATGGCAATCCGTGTCGATGTCAATTTCGACGATTCTGCCAATGATAAGTGGGATGAGAAGCAAGAAGTGCTTTTAATAGGAGTATCGAATGTTTTGACCAGTTGACAGTTTTCAAGGGAGAATTCCCATTGTTTGTAATGACTGCCTCTTATATGGTGTTCTAATTTTCGCGCATTTTTGTTCTATTTACTTCGTTTGTAAAAATATTTATTTTTTATTTTTACGTATTTTACTTTTTTCTTTGTGCTAATCGACATATGTATATTAACCAGTATATTAACGTGATTAGGCACGACACACTTTGTATACATATTGGTACGAGTTTCCGCTCGCTAGTGCTAACGTCACTGAGATTGAGCGCGGACGGACGGACGCACATTCGACGGGCTAACTATAATTATGTAGTTTTGTGTCTTTTTCCTCAAAATACAAAATATTCTGCGGTTTTATTTGACAAGTTGCATTAGTTGAATTTATTTATGGAAAGTAGAACAAATGCAGCATAAATAATTCGTGCTGGACTAAGTTATGCTTTCACGGTAAGTCTAGATATAAGTCCGAGTAATTTTTAATTGGGTAGTATTTAAACGCAAATCAAAAAATATCCTTTTTCTATGCAATAAGATTCCGAATTCCCATCAAAATTACTGATTGCACAGCAAAATATTCAACTCAAAATATCACTAAACACACTACAATTTATTTTCGCAGCGTACAGCGATTTTTCCTAAAGCAAAAGCTTTTTCATCAATGCACAGCTAATAATCTTAATGCACATTATACATGTTAACTCTTTTTCTTTTAAATATAGCTTCTATTTTTATATTATTTACAGCAGTTTTTCAGAATGAAACAGCATTTTATTTGTCTCAGTCATCTTATTATTTATTAATTACGGCATAATGAGACCAGCAAAAAAATATAAAATTAAATACAAAATTGTAATTTATTGAATTATTAAAGCGCGTCTTGCTTTCGCGGGGCGTACACGTTTCCTTTTTTGCCCTAATAATAATAGGCAACATTTTTAGCTTCTGCAGCTGGCGCCACGTACTTGAGTCGGATCGCAAGTCCGATGATATGCTTGCATATACATACTATAGTTCTTTAAAAAAATAGGGCTGGTGCATTGTCAGTCATTGTCAGTATTTCCTTTTGGCATACATTTCATATAAGTAGTCATTAAAAGGCTACTACTATAATATCATATTTCAGAATGTTTATAGTCAGAATCATCTTTTGGCATAGTTTTGGAATTTTTATTTTCCTGTAAGAAGCATGCAAACAAGCCTGAAGCATGAAAGCAGGCATGCAGCATGTAACCAGGCATGCAACATGGAAGTAAGCATGCAACATGCAGCAAGCATCACTTCTGTCACGGCTCCGGCGCTTCGTGGCTCCGGCGGTCAAATGCGAGCTTATCGTCGCAGATGATTTTCACGCTCACCACCGCAGCTTCGGCTTACTGGCCGGCCGAGCCGGCCAGCCTCAACCGCGTTGGCGAGCGTTAAAATTACCTGCTCCTCAGCTCGCAGGCCGCCTCGCCCCTCCGCGCCTACGCGGTTTTGAATTGCACTCTAGGGGTAGGGCAGACAAGACTACGTGGAGTCGGTTTTGCAGCGATTTGTTTTCGTTACTAGCTTCAATTTTTAATACAATATTTTTTAATTGAACTCTATCTTACTCACTCGCGCCACTCTGCACTCCAGTGACGAAAAAGCGCGCGAAGCCGCGAACCTTTTTCAGTTAATTTGTTCTGTTTTTAGAAATAATGCAATGTGACAGGATTTTTTTGTTATAATAATCATTTAATTTGTCGAGCATGGCTTCTTGAAAATTAAGACAAATATGATGAACAGGTTTTGTTGTACTTACTGGTTAATATGCGACTGGGATAGTTATTTTGCTATGAAATATGGAAAATTTGCTGTGCAGTCAGTATTAATGCTATGTATGTAGTATTTTTGTACAAGAATAAATTTAAGTGTATTGCATTATAATAAAAAAAGCAATGTCATATTGATGTATAATTTCGAATTATCTGCAGTTTGAGTGTTGTTAAACATTTAGTTTATTTGTAGTGAACTAAGTTATTTGATGTAAAAAAGAATATAAATGATGAGTATTAATTGATAGGCGATTATTTATTTGATATGCAATTTATAATATCCCTTTTTAATTGAATTTCATCAGTGACCGATTTTCGATGAAGGACGGGATGAAAACCGAGCATGGAATGACACAAAATCTACGATATGGTGACCAGCCCGTAATTCTCTCGATTGTGCGCACCTATTTAGATATCGTAGGTATGCATAGTACAAATAAACAAATAAAATAAACAGTGATTAACAAAAAAAATATTATTTAATTAAATAAATATTTTAATATAATTTAATTTAGAAATATTATAAAACTTATACATCTATAAATAATTTACCGTAGTTTCACTTAACTGTAATAGTATGAAAACATTCACCCCTTATAATAAATAGTCTATCGAAATGTACAACCTCGTGGTGGTTATATTGCACATTCCCTGCACTATGTCAGCAGGTGGAGACGTCGTCGCTGTCGGTGTGTGCGTGCGGCGCGTGCGCACACTGCAGCGCGCGAGTGTGCGTGCTCACGACACCTCCACCTTCTCGCGCGCCTTGCGCAGGATGCTCTGCAGCTCCGACGCCGACGTCGTCTTGTACTGCAACACACGTCATCGTTACCAACACCAGAGATTCTCACAGGATATTAACTAAAGTGTACTTATTTTACACCTTCACACCGCTGCCTGTAGTGTAAGTTATTGTAATCACGTGAAGCTTGAAGACAGAAGGCATTATTTACCACCTGTATGCTTGTGCCGTGTGCCCACAGCCACTGCAAGAGAGTGTGTTGTGTGGTATGAGAAATGGCAAAGAATGTATCTCACCCCCGAGACGTTCCGCTGCACGAGGATCTGGCTGTAGAGGCGCTTGCCCTCGTCGGCGCCGAGCGCCTGCTCCAGCTGCGGCCGCGTCAGCGCGAACAGCTGGTGGCCGGGCATGCGCAGCGCGCGCCGCGTGCTCGCGCTGAACCCCTTCGCCTCCAGCCACTCCGCCACCTCGTCCGGGTTCGACTTCTGCAAGCGCACACAACAGACAAAACTTATATACCCGACTTCTACACTAAAAAGCAAAAAAATAATATTTTTTAGGTACATCGCCCTAGAAATTACTGTCTCGTAGATGCAGCTATGTTTATTTCGCCCTCAACTTCTGGGCCGATGCACCTTAAAATCATTTTAGAGTTTTTAAAGGTCCACCTGGAAAGTATAGCCTATCAAACCAAAAATAATTTTAGGCGTCTTTGAGTAATCGGTGAACATAAATACATTTGAAAAAAGGATCCCGACGAATTAAGAACCTCCATTTTGGGAAGTAGGTTGAAAATTACTCTATATAGTCAAGAACCAAAAAAACACGCAACGCTAGCATTGTAAAGCCACGCGTTTCATATTCATTATTAGCTTTGATACCCTATATCTGCGACTCAGACATTAGTTTCCCTGCGATGGAGGGAGTGAGTGCGGGTGACTACCTGGTCGATGAAGATGTCGGGCGTCTTCTTGATGTCGAGCTTGTTCTTGCGCTGCTGGATGGCGGGCAGCACCATCTTCAGCTCCTCCTGCAGGTCTCCGCCGCCCGAGCTCACCATCGACCGAGTAGCTGCAAGTATTACACGTCATCTCACTTATATTGCAGCTCTAAGATGAGAGATCATAGTCAAGTATACGCCGTACGGGGGCAGGCTCGGGGATGGGAGACAACCTTTGTCAGAAGAGTCTCACCACATTTGATAAAGGAGATATTGAATGTACATAGGATATATTGTTGACGGTACGTAGCTACGCGTAGGAGTTAGCCACACAGAAGCCAGCTAGTCAAACAGACTTAGTGGGTTCTATTCTTATGACATGTGAGTGATTGTAAGGGTCAGATTGGGAGCTGGTCTGAATGAGCCGCTGACTGTTGGCTGACCCTGGTAAGACTTGAGTACGAGCTAGTCGCTGCAGTGTACTCACACTTGATGGTGTCGGTGGAGGTGCGCGGCGGGTCGGCGGGGGGCGCGGGGGGCGGCGGCGGCGGCGGCGGGGGCGGGGGCGCCGACCGCTCTGTAACATCACACCTTTGTACCACAACCTGTACTCTCTGCTGAATGCAGGCAATATAGGTAGGTACTATATAAATCCATCGTTACCACATCATTTTATTACAAATACATCTTATCTAAGTTAATTTGCATACACAAAGAATGTTCAAGAAAGAGAAACCGACTTTTTGTGGAATTTCTAGATCTGATAATGAGATTAAAGTAATTACTAATAATGACAAAACATATAAGCACACTTACCGTGACACGGTTACACACACACGAACATAACATTTATGTAAGCGAAGCACACACAGACGCACACAGGCGCGCGCGCATCGCATCGTGAGTGATCGATCAGCGACGCTGCACTCGACGATTGCTATCTCACAATCGATTGATGTACTGAATTCTTTGGAAGGATAGGGTTACTAACAAACCAACACCAATGTTGATAAAAATGAATTTTAATAGTAAAGTAGGTACAAATACGGAGCATTATCTAGGCGGCGAGGGAGACGCCCCGTTGCGTACGCGACGCGGCGTCCGCCTCGCTCACAATATATTAATTGTATGAAAATATACCCATATAATTTGTTACATTTACATCATATCTAACTACGTTTAGATATATTATAACATTTGTGTAAATATTTATCGATCACTCACAATCTAAATAATTTAAAAGATATACATAAAAGGGACGCGAGCGCGTCGCGGACTCGTCCACGAGAGGCGCGCCCTGTTGCACCTATACATTTACAAAGTAAATAATTTAAATCAGACTTGTATGAGCTGCGGCTGCTAGCGGACTGTCACACACACACGACAAGCGCACACACACACAGAGCGCGGGGCGCGGGTCAGCGCGGGGGTGCGCGGGGAGCGCTAGAAGTAGCGGAACTCGCCCTTCTTGCCGAGGCGCTCGCGCCGCACCCAGTCGGCGGCGCCCGCGCCCCCCGCGCCGCCCGCGCCCGCGCCGCCTGCCGCCCTACCCGCGGGGCCCGTGGGGCTGCTGCCGCCGGAGCCTCTTCCACCGGCGCCTTCCTGCAACACGACGGTCGAACATTACTCACAGTGCCACCGAGTCTCCTTGGTGTTCTGTCATCTCCATCATCAGGTAAGGTCAAAAACCTGAGTTTTCATTCAATTTGTGCTTTCAATTTTCGAGAGTTACCCTCGATTTCTCATACGGGTATACCAATTCATATAGAAAGTTTTCCTAAATCGGTACAGGCCTCTTCGAAAAATTGAGTAACAAAGACAATAAATAATCGTCATCATCATCATCTCAGCCATAGGACGTCCACTGCTGAACATAGGACATAGGCCTCCCCCTTAGATCTCCACAGATACCTGTTGGAGGCGACCTGCATCCAGCGTCTTTCGGCGACCTTTACATATAAGGTCGTCTGTCCATAAATAAATAATTTTTGTGGGAAATCGGTTTGTAAACTCCTGAAACTCTTCCGCTGACTCTGAGAGCCTAGATAACATGGTACTCGCGTGGTTTAGTGTATTGTGAGTGCAGCGCACAGGGCGGGCACAGGGCGGGTACCTGGTAGTGCGTGTAGATGGGGTTGGGGTAGAGGTGCGGCGAGGCGGGCGGCGACGCGGCGGGCGCCACGATGGTGTGCGGCACGTGCGCCGTCACGCCGCGCCGGTTGCGCGCCTTCCACCACTTGCGCGAGTCGTCCAGCACCTGCAACGAGCACCAACCATTGTGTAACTACGACATACGGAGACGACAGTTCATATGAAGTATATAGTGTGTGTTGTGGCCGCACCTCGAGGTACTCTCCGCGCACGACGGTGAGCTCCTTGTCGTTGTTGGCGGTGCGCGGGTAGGTGACGCGCACCACGCGCCCGCCGCGCGCCATCACACCGCGCGCCCACGCCTCGCCCAGGTCGTCTGCAACACGTCAGCGTCACGTCACGTCACGTCACGTCACCGGCGACTGACGTGACGTGACGCGCTACCTACCCTCGTCCCGGTCGGCGCGGTACGGCTCGCGGTCCGGCGACGACGCCGCGCTGCCCGAGTCCTCGCGACCCTGCGCGCGCATGTTCCTGCTAACACCACTCAATATTATTGTATGTCGTGTGGGGTACACGTTTGAGCTCAACTCACATGATCACCGAATGACTTGTTTTCAATGCTAAATAGAAGAACTGTTGGACGTACAGTTTTTGAGCAAAATCATGGCTAATTCAAAGTTTTAAATAGCCTCTTTGAAAAGAAAGAATGGAAGACAGATTTAAGTAGCAATAGTTTGTGCAGCAGACACATGTTTAGCCACGCTGGTGCGGCGTGGGGTACCTGGCGTAGGGCGCGTACTGGTCGGCGTAGAGGTCGGGCTCGTCGCGCTCGTAGCGCTCGTAGGCGTCCGCCCCCCGCGCGCCCGCCTCCCCGCCGCGCTCGCCCGAGCTGCGCCGCGGCGACGACCTGCGCACACACACACACCGCTTGCACCACACACGGACACACACAGACAAGCACAAGGTCCCTCTACACAGTGTACGAACACACACTGAACAGCTACGTCACACAAGCACGACAGCAGAGAGTCGACAGAGATAGTGACACACGCACCTGCGCAGCGGCTGGTCGTCCACCTGGTAGTCAGGGCTCCAGCCGTCCATGAACACGGGCTGGTAGGGCGGGATGGCCGTCTTCCACTGCTCCCTGCGACACACACGTTACAGGTTAACACTTTTGTACTTAGGTACTCTTCTCCTTCCAGGTGTAGCACCACCAGCGTCCACTCCGGGCTGCTTTGTGAAAGTTTCTACAACCCTCAAAGCGATTTGGGCTCGAACCGGGAATCGAACCCGAAACCTCATGCTCAGCAGTCTCTACCAGGCAGTCTGTTAGATATACGGCAAACACCAAATATACATGAAGGGGTCAGTCGATTTCATTGAAGCCCTTCGAGGATCATAATTAAACCAGTATTCGTTGTTGCCTGCCGCAGTCACTCGATGATGTAAGTGCTGCGAGTCTGTAAACATTCCGGAGCTCGGTCGATGAGGCCCAGCATTTGCATATTGTATAGATATCACGATAATTTTTAAGATAAGGTTATCTGCTGCCTAATAATAAATATCGGCGGTCCACCGCGGTACGCTACGCCGGGCGGATTATCTGGCAGGCTAATAATAAGCCACAACCAAGGATTATAGCGAGCACTTCTCGGAAAGCAGATAACGTTATCATCAGTAGAGCTCGGTACCTGGGGATGAGCCAGGCGTCGCCCAGCGAGTGCCACAGCTCGGTCTCCTTGCTGGTGACGCAGTTGGCGAGCAGGTTGAGCGCGTCGCGCGTCAGCAGCGGCTGCACCACGCGCGCCGGCAGCCGCCCGTCCGCCGCGTCCTGCGCCGCGTCCACGATCAGCGCCAGCGGCGTGAACAGGAAGTGCACCAGCTCCGGCGCGTTGGGGTCGTGGATGTGCGCGCGCAGCCGCGCCAGCAGGTTGAACGACAGCTTGAACTTCTGCAGCACGTCGACGAAGTCGCGCTCGGGCGGCGGGCGCGTGCGCAGCGCCAGCATGCCCTCGCCCGCGCCCGCGCCGCCCGCGCGCCGCCCGCGCGAGCGCCGCCGCCGCTCCAGCTCGCGCTGCGCCGCCGCCGCGTGCTGCAGCCGCGCGATGAACTTCTCGATGTCGTCGAAGCAGCGGTTGAGGATGGCGATGTCCTGCTCGTACAGCCGCTCCGAGCCCGTGGACGACGCGTCGTCGCGCTCGCCGCCCGACCCGCCGCGCTCGCTGCGCCCCAGCTGCGCCGACATTTGCTGCGAACACAGAGCGCGTGAGAGTGGGACCGGCACCAGCAGCGTCACAGTGACTCGCGACACTCACGGTGAGCACGGCCTGCCACTGCTGCTGCGTGTACGTGTGGTAGAGGCGCGCCATGCTGCTGCCGCGACTCGGCGCCGACTGTTCGCGCGCTGCTCACTATCGCGCAGATAACACGCACTTATCTGCACCTTGCTCCACTCATTCATGAAGCTTTGAGTATCGCACAGGGGTAGGTACTACTGTACGTCAGGGGTCACAGATAGCGCTCAATGTTCTCCGGCTCCTCGCCCGGGTGTGCCGACAGTGCGGAATTGCAAGCGCGTTGCTGTCTACGGATGATGCCGACTACAATGCGCATGCACTGTGCTGCACGTCGCGAGATGTTACGAGAGATTGATAGATGTTAGTATTGTCTATCAAATGTACTACTTTATTAACACAGGAGTAATAATCTAATTTGTTTTTAACATTGAAGCTGATAAAACACTTCGATAAGATATTTTTTAATATTTCCTGTGATTCAACTACAAAATATGTACCTAAGTAAATATTTTAATCTGAGTGACGATTAGACGTTCTGCTGTCTTCCGGGATGTTTAACCTCTTACTGCTGAACACACTGCGACACACTATGTTGTGTTAATACATCGGATGCATCATAGTGCGTTATATGCGTGAAAGGAAAGTATTGCAGACTTATGTAAGGTTCTAGAAAAATAATAAAGTAATTATATGTATAGCGGCACGTCTCGGTGCAGGTTACTCATAAGTTCTCCCTCATGACGCAAACGCATTGTGGTATGGTACCTAATCCTAACACTTAATACTAATATTTATCTTCGACAAAAAATGGGGTTAGGGAGAATCTCGTCCCTGGATCGCGGCCCAGATTACACGGCTCTATACCAGTTGGGAAATTGGGCCCAATGCGCGGGCCAGCCAGATTACCACGAGAAATAACTAACGTATAGGTAAATCGACACATTGGTATTTAATTTCATGAAATCGAATATTTGTGAAATTTTTCACATCTCAAAATCGTCAGGAAGCAAAAAAAACTTAGATATTTATTTATTTTTTTGGGAATTTAATGAAAAACTTACGACATTTTTCATAACTTTCATAGACAATATTCACGTCAACATAATATGTTGCCAATGTCAATTCAAGTTGTGCAAGCATATCATTGTGTTGTAAAAATCTGATTCACATTGTTATCTACGGCAAAGAGCAATAGGAAAACAGGCAAGAACGTAGGATAAAAAAAAACTGAAGTACTACAATATTGCATAAAACATTTAAAGTTATTTACAATAGATATTTTATCTTTTAGACATGGAACATTTGCCTGCCACTAGTAAGGACAAGGGTTTTTAAAATGATGCCTTCACAGAGAGGCGAATCGATACTAATAAAGAATGGATACAGATACTAGGTATAACACGTATTAACTTAAACGGTCATGAGGTTTGACGTTGTGCTAATAGGAAGACAAGATAACCTGATAATGATGGAATAATTATTAAGGAAAAAGACCATAAATGCCATCAAAATGAAAAAACCATTGTCTGTAAAGTCGTTTTACTGACGATTGTTGAACGTGACAACGTGAGTAGCTGCCGATTGTGCCTCTTTGTCGCTCGCTGCGTGCTCTCGCTTGCACTTCAAGCCTTAAACGGAACGCCTCAGAGCGAGGTAACGCCTCAGAGCGAGGTAACGCCGCATGAGTCATGTTTTTTCGTGCGTGCAGCCGGCTCCATCGATTTATAAGACGTTGTCACGTCAAAAGGATATTAAATTAAAATACGAATTCGTGAAGCAATGGAAAAAGCAATGAGAACCTCCTCCTTTTTGGGAAGTCGGTGAAAAAGTCAAATTCCACCTGAATCATTTACTACAGATTATGACATAAGCGCTATGATTGCTAACAAAACTGTATTTCCCAATGTTACTTTACTCGGATCATTCGGATATTTGTTTCATTTTGTAAGCGCTTCCAACTGTTATAACGCCGTGTTATCTGGTCCGCGAGTCGCGACCCGGGGGCGAGTTCCCCCCTAACCCAACAGATGTACATAAACTGAATAATAAATAAATGGTGGCCTTAATTATCGAAATCCGTATCCGTTTATTATGTTGTTTGATAGGTATTGTTTGTTATTCCCCGGAGCAGTGAATGCAGCGGTATCGTGTGAGCGGCCGCCGCTCGCGGTGACGCGCTATCAGCGATCGATGCGATAGCGCGGCTTATCGCGCGCTTGTTCTAGAAGTGACATTGTTCCGCGGTGACGCACCCGACTGCGCCGAGTTGCCTCACTCCACACTACTCACGCATGTGTAGCCACCAGTCATATGCTCCTACCTAATTATAATATTCTCACTTGTTGAATCTCGTAACAGATAGTTTTTTTGTTATGTATAATAATGTAGGTGGTAGGCACAACATTTTATTATTTTAGTGCATGTATATATGTTTAATGTCTTTGTTTTACATGTTTGTTTACAAACACGAAACTCGACACTTTTAGCCCAGCGCCGATATGTCTCTCACTGGAACCGTTACAAACGTATTAGCAGGGTCAATATGCGTTGCTGTGCACAAATAGCAAGTATAAAATATTGGTAACGTTCTTAAAAAGTCGTGGTGGCCTACTTAGTGGGTAAAGCACCATTAGAGCACCAAAATACAGCAATAATAATAAATATTGCGACACCTGCACTCGCGGTAGGCTAGCCTCGTAAGCTATTTATTAGCTTGTGTTACGGGTGCTGACACGACTGATAAACTAGGTACATTTAGGTATTTTACTTAAAAATTAAATAAATTACATATACACATTTACACAATTACATATGTACACCCAGACCACAGCCAACAAGTAAGCTCATCACACAAATGTTCCGGGAATCGAGAATAGATCAATTCAATAAACCGTTTTACTTGAAGGAAAGTGTATGTCCTATTATATATTTCTAGACGAATATATTATTCTGAATGTCCTGGTCTCAGACCAGTAGAGTACATGTAAGGCTCGTACCTGTCTGCGCGGGCGCTCGGCGTCATTCTCCCGCTCGCGCTCCCGCTCGCGCTCGATGACGAAGTCGCGCGCCCCCTCCCCCGCGCCGCCGCCGCTCACCCCCCTGCGCACACAACACCACGTCAACACATGTCGCACAATGTCACTACATCATGTTAATACAAACAAACAGATTTCGTAGATCATCACTACTGCTACAATAAGCGAGACATCAAGGCAATTATTGTCTTGTGTTTGTGTGGTCAGGATAATCAGATCGCCCCTGGCCGCTGCAGCCTCCCGGCCGTGTTGAACTTAGCACTGAACACCTAAGCTGCCCACTGAACTTTGCACCACTATCTCATCTGCACTATCTAAAGCCTCGGCGGTGAAGCCCGTGCACGGCGAGGGTCAGAGCTCGCGTGCAGCACTCTACACAGTCAACAAGGCTGCGGGAACAGCTGCCAGTACCAGGAGTAGGCGGCCACGGGCAGCGCGATCTTGTGTTTGATGTAGATCATCCGCGGAGCGAGCTCGACTGAGCGCCCACAGATCTCGCGCGAGATAATCTCCCGATAAGGTGTCGCGCTCTCGACGAGCCACTCGACAGATAAACGCGCGCTATCGCGTCAGGCGGAGGCTGCGCGCGAGCAGTTCACGGCCGCGGGACTCACTTGAGTGCGTTGAGCTCCTCCACCAGCGCCTGCGCGCTCACGTCGTGGCACTGGAAGATGTGCAGCTCCCGGCGAGGCGCCGCGCCCCCCGCCCCGCCGCCACCCGCACCCCCGGCGCCACCCTCCGCCGCCGCGCCCACCACGAACGCGAGCACGTTGTTGTACAGCTCAGCGGGCTCCGGCGACGTGAAGGCGGTCGGCGAGTGCACCCACGACGCCGGGAACCGCTCCATGATCGACTGCAACCAGATACACAAGTGAGCACCAAGCATGCCCCCCCGCAACCCTCCCACCGCGCAGACATACTTACCCCTGTCTCGTAGTCCATTACCAGCACCCACTGGCCCTCCAAGCATAGTTGCATCTTTTGGCTCCATATTCCTGTTAACAAACAGTTTGGGTCAGTTCGACTGGAAGGAACCGAGAAGACTTCAGTGAGAAGCAATACGAACCGTTGGTTTTCTCTAGCTGTAGCAGCCTGCGCATGCCGTCTGCGGGGTAGACGATGCCGGTCTCCCTGGTGACGGTGAAGGTGGCGAGGTGCTCCAGCACGTAGACCGTGCGCGCGTCGCCCGCCTCCCCGCCGCCGCCCCGCAGCCCCGCCAGCTCGTCGAACTCGTCGAGCGCGCGCTGCGCGTCCTGCCGCGAGCGCGCCGTGCCGCCGCCGCGCGACCCCATGCCTCACGCGCGTCGCATCGCACTCGCACTCGCACTCGCACGCGTCCTGTCGCTGCTCCTGCAACTGCACCACACTACTGTTAGCAGCGCTACTGGTGATAGTGTCCTAGTCGGCAGATGTCACCGGCACGGTGTACAAACATGTCTTAAGAGGGATATTACTGTTCTTTGCTATTTAAATTCTGTATGATCTGTAACCACTACACAGGGCCAGATCCAGCCTTCAAAAAGGACACATCTATCCAAAGTATACGGGAGTGTCTACGAGAGGAGACTTAAGAGAGATTATTGAGGTAGTACATAAATATAGGAAAAGTACATAGTAAGAAGTAGTAAAATGTACACAGGACAGTACATGGGGCGTATGTAAGGGAATAATACCTATAAAGAAAAAATAAGTGTGACGTCAGCAATAAATTGAGCATCCTACAGTGGCCACTGCGGTGTATCCGTCACAGGCTGTATGGTCATTCTATGTGGTTTGGTACAACGCTAGAGATTTGTTTGAACGCAATCAATATATTATTCCTGACGACCTGGTCTCAACAGGAACAGGTCTGGAAAAGACTTCCCAATGAGGTTACATAATACAACTGACGCGGTTTCCAAGATCCGGGTCCATTCCCAGACGGGTTCAACATTGCTTCGTGGGTTATTATGACAATTTCAAAGAAGCCCTGAGCCCTGGTAGCTGATGGTGAGCCTCGAGAGGTCTGCTACTGCTCGTGAGTGCTCCTCGTCTCGCTGGACTATGAGCGAAAGGGAACAGAGAGTGCTCCTGTGTGTCTGTGCTCCGTTATTTTTTTATACATTTACGGAAATGATAATTGGTGCACTTTCCGAAATATGGCAGCAACGTCATCATGTTTGAAGTTGGTGTGTTTTAGTTTAAGTAAACAGTGTGTAATAGCAAAGAGGATGTGTTTGTAGCTGCGCGCGCAGGGAGGGCGATTTCTCCGAGTGAGAGCTGCGCCCGCGCCGGCGGGGCCGCGCGCGCCGCGCATCCCTAACGAGCTCACACCGACACATGAGGATGTGTCTCACGAGGGTCCAGTCAACAGTACACCTCTCTCCTCCTCCTTATGTATCGCGAGGTGGATGATACACACGTAAATATGCGTAGCTTAAGTGTACCGCGTCATCAGATGCTAGGCGAGGGCGCGGCTACCCTCGCTGTTACGAACGAGGGCTCGATTCTGCTAATTTTACTTAAGCAACATACGATTCACATCCGACTGAGATCCAATTACGATTGAAGCGTTTGCATTCCGCATTTTTTTATTTATTTAGGAAAACCAACAAATCTTACACTAGTTACAATGAATGTTATTACGAAATCTTAAATCTTATGCTAAGTGTAGACTTAATTATAGGTTGCCACAGCATGCATAATATGTTTTACCTTTTTTACAATGCAAGAATGATAATGTTAACTAAAATTAAGATTAAGAGAAAAAAAATGCTGACAAAGAAATAAAACTAAGGACGAGGCTCAACAATCAATGATCAGTGAATAAGGACAAGATGTGGCGGCGAACAGTGGGGTATCTGTCTCAAAAGATATCAATATTGTTGTTTTTCTTGACTAAGGGCTGATTTTTCAATCATCAGTTAACTTCTATCTGAGGAATAAATATGGCGGTTTGACATTTTTTTCAATACAAAAGCTGTCAAAACGTTAAAAATACTCCTCAGATAGGAGTTATCTGGCGATTGAAAAATCAGCCCTAAAACATTATATTGATCACATGACATTATATTAATCCTAAGTTGCTTTTTGACGATGTTTGACAGAACGGAACATAAGTGCGAGATCTGGGTAATCTATCTGAGGCATTGATTTTCATTTTATGCAAAAGATCGGAAGAATCAATATAACTGTTTATCAATTTGTATAGGAACATATGATTCAGATATAATGTACGGTCTTGCAGGCTGTTCATGTCGATATGTTTCAAACGCGCAGAATATGATTTCAAACGTTTGGCCTCATTGCATTGGCATCTTACTTGTAAGATGCCACATAAACCTTTTTTGTACAGATTCTAAAAAAAGGTTTATGTGGCATCTTACTTAAATAAACGTTTTTATCCTTTTCTGTGATTCAATAATAAAAGTTATTGACTGCAAATGATTTACGATTGTAGAGCAAACTACCGTACTACCAATCGCAAACCAATGAAATGTCGTTGGAATACGATTGGTCTTATGTTCGTAGCAGAATGCCTGCTAAGGCTAAAACTGCTATTGCGATTCAATTTTTATTCAGACATTATTAGCATAGCAGAATCGGGCCCCGGAACTAGCGACTAAGTTATTTATCTTCTAATCTTCTAAGTTTTAATATTCATGTGTTCGAGCAAATATTTTGTAAGAATAAATTAATAATAGAACAATATCGCTGAAAACCAGCTTCAACCAGCATTTTGCTGAGCGAGCCGTATTGCGCGTTTTAAGACGCACATTTTTCCGTGAATTTTTTTCTTGTTATGTTTATATTGTCCAAGTGCAAAAAAGCTCATTTTGTTTTTTTGTTGACGTTTACGTTCAATGAATAAATAGTTTCAGTAGATGAAATACACCGAAGACAGCGGAGTTTGTGCCGGGCGGGACCGGGAGCGCGCGCGTTGATGTCTTCAGTGGGCGCGCCGGGACCGGGAGCGATACCCGACACCCCTCACTCACGCGCCAAGCATCATACTTTTTTTCTATTTAAAACACCTATCATACGATTACTTAGACACCGGTACTCATTATTATTTGCTAAGTACGCATTTTGCAAGCTAGCAATTGACTCACTGATATCAGCATTTTTAACGCAACCTTATTTTAGGTAGTTCTAGTTAGAATGGCTTATGATTAACGTCATCATTATGTATTAGTACAAATAGAGTTTATGATCGTGGCACGGTATGGCGCGGGAGGCACATGCTGAGCCTCGCCACACCGACACTGAATACTGATGAGCTCGCCGGAGTACAGGGGGCAGGGGGGGGCAACTCGTTTGGAACTAATAGAAGCGTGAGAGTCGCCCCCAGCCCCTCTGACTCACGCGCATTCGCGTACTAATAGCGGCGTCGCATTCATAACATTAACTCAGTGGCTCCCGGAGCCGACTCAGTGGATCAGAAGCTGTCCACAGCATTACACACAGCTCATTGCTCGAGCATTGTTCCGTGTGTGTAGTAGCGCGCGCCGCCGCCAGAGGGCGCGAGCGTGCCCGTCGCGCAACTCGCATACTTCAAGCTTTACGTAATCGAATGTTTTTTGTTCGTAATCAAATATTTGAGTCGTAGCGGGCGAGATATCGCCGCTCACGCTCACGCTACTACTAGTAGTAGTGCTCACTGGCACTCCTGTGGGTACCAGCGCTGTTTCACTGCACTGCGGGAGTCCCGGTGTTCAAGTGTATGTGCTGACAGCAGGCAGGGGCGGGATAAACAGTGGTGACGTCACAGCCCCCCCCCCCCTCCCGCGGCCGCGTTGGAATGTCGCCTAATCACTCATTACACCGGCTCACAAACACAGACGCGCGCACGCACACTCGCGCACAGCAGCGCGTCGCTACGCACGACACGTCCGCGTGTAGCCGCCACTGCTGGCGCTGCTCGTGCCGGTGATCCGAGCGACTCGCACAGCTGAGCACGTGTTCACACATCATACTCAATACTTTATATTTATAGTTGTTGTATACAGTTAATGTATTTCACAATCATGGACCCTGTCGGGCACAGCATATATTGATGTCTGAAAGGGTTGCGCATGTGATAAGATAACCGTTGTACCGGGATGGACATGGCGTTGGTTCTTCTTCTGTCACTGTAATTCAGTTCCTACTGCTGTTGTGATACAGCACGTCATTCACACTTCAGCACATAGCTATTTGGGCTGCGGGATTGTTCGAGGCCTGCGGGATTGTTTGAAAGTAACTCTTTCGCGGCCCTGGTACATAAAAGGCCTACGAAGGAACACGACGGTTTTTTAGTCAGTAAAAGTCTAACACTCCCTCACCGTTGCTAACCCACAGTGAAAAAAGGGTAGAAAAAAGCACATAGCTATTTCAGGGCCCGATTCTCCTAATTTTCCTTAAGCGACGTACGATTCACGTTCGACTCGATTCGACTGAGATCCAATCCCGACTCGATTACGATTGAAGCGTATGTGGCATTCCGCTATTTTTTCTTTGAAATAAACGATTTTATCCTTTTCTGTCATTCAATAATGAATCATTTTGTCTGCAAATGATTTACGATTGCAAAATGATTGTACAGCAAACTACCGTATAGACCAAAATCACCAAAAAAGCAGACCAATCGCAAACCAATCGAATGTCATTGGAATACGATTGGTCTTATATTAGTAGCAGAATGCCTGATAAGGTTAAAACTGTTATTCCGATCATATTACGATTCAATTTCTATTCGATTTTGACAATATTCATCATCATCATCTCAGGCATAGGACGTCCACTGCTGAACATAGGTCTCCCTCTTTGATCTCCACAGATACCTGTTGGAAGCGACCTGTATCCAGCGTCTTCCGGCGACCTTTATAAGGTCGTCTGTCCACCTCGTTGGTGGACGTCCTACGCTGCGCTTGCTAGTCCGTGGTCTCCACTCCAGCACTTTTGACAATATTAACTTAGGAGAATCGGGCCCCTGTTCTTGTTACTGTGACTGACAATTGTAATGGAAATGTATGAAGACCGTCATGTCGCTGCACTCGTCATGAGTTACCTATTGGAGTCTGCAAAACTGTCAACAAATATACTGTCATCAATATATGTATTAAAGGTCAAGAGCTTGTTTGTTTTTGTTGCTTGAGCACTTTAATCGCAGAAATGACTGGTCCGATTTAAAAAATTGTTTCAGTGTCAGATAGGTGCATTTGTTAAGGAAGGTTACGGGAGACACACCTTTAAGTATTTATCAAGCCTGGTCCACGTCCGGAGCCTGCGTCCGTGAAGTACCCCGGGGTGTGTCCCTCGCCCACTGCACCCCTGTTCCGATGAATTCCCTTCAGAAGCCTGGCTCGCCACACTTCCGAGGGAAACTCATCATTACTGATGAACGAGGATAATGCATCCTATATTCTGTCCGAGTACAGTTGAGTTACACGGCTAAGCTGGACTCAGAGGATTTCCTCTAGATTCCTCACTATATTGTGTCTAGTCTGAGAGCCACTGTCTACTCAGTGTTATTATATTTATTGTGACCTTTCTTAACCATGGAAATAAAGTTCGTTATGATTTTTGCTTTTATCATGTTGTCCTTCATGTTTCAAAGCTCTAATGATAAGTAATCAATGTTGTTCGAGCATTCGACACTTTCGCCACCGGCGGCGGTGATGTGTTAGCTTTCACTTTGTTTGGGAGGTGCGCCCGCACATGTCGCCGCTTCATAACTACCAGTCATTAGCAACAGAAAGTAGTCTGATCACATTCATTAATACAATTAATATTATTGTTTCAGTAGTGTTTGTATTATTGCAAGTATCTGCAGGTCGCTCTGTGCGCGTGCGCGGGACACAATGCTCCGTCGCTCGGTCAGTGTTTATTGTTGCTCATGACAAGTTGTACGCCGCGATAAACTGTTGGCATGATATCAACCGGATTCAGCAGAACATTCGATTAATGCGCCATTTGCGCCTCGCACAGTGATAACGCACCGATGTCATCCGTGACACATCCATACGTGCCGATGCTCCAGCGCTCTACCAGGACATGCGAGGACTCGCAGCAGTGCCCACGGGCGCGGCTACCTGCACGCACTCGCACCTGCTTCCTCCAGGGTGTCAGCTCAAGTGGCCCGGCACTGGCGCGCGCACATTGCGAAGGTCAGATTGATCTTCGCGAAATTATTGGGCGATCACGTAGGTGCTCGTGTCGGTATTGGTTCATGTAAGAATTCGGAAGTACACGTACACACAGCTATGGGAAAGTTGCAGTGTACTTGTTATTAACTGTTCTAAAAACTGCTTGACTTGAGAACAGCAAGCGTCAAGCCCTTATTTATGCAAGATGCAAGGAACCAGAACTAGGTCAAGTACTCACAACTCTGCGATAACATACGTACTTATTAGATTTCCCAATTCTGTAAAGGTATCTTTCATGGGTTGTATGATCGAGCTATCTCTGTTCACAAGCATGCAGTGTCTCGCACGTCACATGCCGGCGATGTGAGCGACGTCACGGTGACGGGAGCGCTCAGTTCAGTCGGGAATGCAGAGATGGTGAGGGCAGCGAGTGACATGGCGGTGGTCGCGTACACTCGCGCCGGAACTCCATTCGCGAAGCTAACTGTACGGCGCCTTGTGCAGCCAGCGCACGTCCCGCCCTTCCGGACAGGCTGCGGCGCGGAGCCCGGTCGGCCGGGGCCCGGGCCGGCCGGGGCCCGAGCCGGGCCGGCGGGGACCCGCTGCGGCTGACCACGTTATCAGCGTGAGCAGCCGCCGGAGCAACGACCGCGGCAGATGCTCCCGCGCACCGCCATCTGTCGGACACGCTGCCTACTGTCGCACAACAACCGTTCACATTGTTTTCCTTGTGGCTATTTCTTCGCGTTGCAACCCGTCGGTATTAAAGGGGATCACCTGTTCACTGCCACCACATTCTTGTAATGCACAACTTTGACATACCTCAATGCCCGCAGTAAGGAAAGCTTGACTTTTGTAACAATGGTAATACCGTGGTATTGCCTTACAGGCACTCCCTTCCGTACACATAAGATGTTCTGCAAAACCCTTAGAATCATTGAATCTCAGCAATGTCGGGTATACTAGTAGCGGCATATGACACACACACACACACAGAGACGTCTGCGGGAAAGCGGCTCGGCCTCGATCCCGAGCGGTGTGCGCGGGCGCCGGCTGTGACGTGTCAGCCGCGCGGCGCAGTGTAACGCGCCTGCGCCTGCGCACCACGACTCACTGTACTCACCCCAGTGTCAGCCGCCCCGGAACACTCACTGCTGGGAATCAGTCCGTACGTGTCACTCGCGGCGATACTTGGCGCCTCAGCGGCGATTCGGTGTGTACTGGAGAGCGAGGCAGCGCGCGTACCCCGCCGCCCCCACTCTCGGCGGCGGGGCGGCGGGGCAGCGGGGTGCGGGGGCGCGGGGCGTGGGAGAGGCTTCGCGCAGGCAGCGCGGGGCGGCGGCAGTCTCCGGCTGAGCGCGACGCGGAGCGCGCGTCACTGCTACTGAAACATGTCCGCGAACGGGTCGGCGGCCACGGAGCCGCGGCTCTGCCACGTGCGGAAGACGCCCGACTTCGACGGCTACGGGTTCAACCTGCACGCCGAGAAGGGCAAGCCCGGCCAGTACATCGGTAAGGTGGACGAGGGCTCGCCGGCGGAGCGCGCGGGGCTGCGGCGCGGCGACCGCATCCTCGAGGTGAACGGGCACAGCATCGCGGGCGAGAGCCACAAGCAGGTGGTGGCGCGCATCAAGGAGCGGCCCGAGGATGCCGAGCTGCTGGTGGCGGCGCCGGCACCCGGCGAGCCCGTGCCCGCGCTGGACGCGCCCGCCGACGCGCCCGGCGCGCGCGACAGCCCGCCGCCCGCCGAGCCGCCGCGGCTCAACCTGCACATGACCGCGGCCGAGATGCGCGCGCACCTCGCCGCCAAGAAGAAGTTTGACCCCAAGAAAGTGCCGATGGACCTCAAGTCCAAGTTTGACATCGTCAAGAAACTGTGATGTGTGTGTGGAAGGTCGCGTGCCGGTGTTGTGGCGAGCGGCGCGCCGATGCCGCTCCGCGCGCTGTTGCCAGCTCGCGCTGAGCACATCAATTGGAACAATGACATCGATGGTGGCGCAGGCGCAGGTTGCTGTGCACGATCGCCCGTGTGTTGTACAATTAATGTAAAGTTATCACGTACATTATGTAATATAATTTAAAGCGTTTTATAGAAATTGCCATTGAATTGAATAAAGTGTTGTTGTATATATATTTACCTAGCCTAGGTACCTAGCCGCTATACGTTTTATAGTACATAGGAATGATACATTGTGTGTAATTTATTTTACGAATTCAAATATTTTTGATTTTAATAATTGATTATCTAAATGTGTATCTAGAGTTACTTAGGTACTCGAGTGTGAATATTATTTAATTGTATTATCAATAAAATGTATTGCAAAGCAAAGCCGAGTGTGTGCTAATGTCCCAGTAGGGCGCGTCACCTGCGCGCTATCTCGCGCGACACCTGCCTCGCACAGCGCCGCGCGGGGCCGCTATGCGCGCCAGATATACTACTCACTATGTTATAACTAATATTTATCTAAAAAGTCGTGACTTCCTGATATAAATGGCCTCCACTCAAATAATTTGCCAGGAATGAATCGTCGTCACAGCCTAAAATGTTCACGTCTGCTCAAAGGTTCAAGCTTTACGAATTTACCTTTAAAGGACTTTCGGGTCTGCAAACATACATTTTGAGTTAAACACTTGCTTTTTAATTAACAGCATTATCTTTAAATGAAAATCCTTGAAATATGTGAAAATATCTTTGTATAAAACGTAGTTTGGTTGATTTCTTCAAATGCTAATAGTAGGTAAATACAATTCGGATATCCTACTTGCCATGGCAGAACTACCTCGACTGACATGGATCAGCTGACTACAAACACATGACGAGGAGGCAGGTGTTCACGTCCACACACAACAGTTTATATTCAGCTTCTGGTTAAGTTGTGAGACCACTCTGTGGTAAGCCAATGATATTAGGATCAATAAGGTAATTGCCGCAGACGGTTGAGGAGTTCCGTCGTCCACCACCAAGTCAACTCGACGCCACGGACTTCCCTGCCTTGTAGTAAGTAATTTCACACATCCACGACATCAGGATGTCGAACCGTTTTGGAGCAAAGCGGGCCTACAAACTACAGTGGTCTTCGATTTCTGTGGGCTTCCATCATCACGTCCTGACTTGGTGGCAATAGGACTAAGGAGAATATTATTATTTTTTAAAAATAATACATAATATGCATTTTATGTCGTGTGGTTATTTTATGTGTGACCAGAGTGCATGCAGAGGCTTCAACTTTTTCATGTAATTATTTGATGATGATGTCCTCCTAGCCGATTATCGGCTACGGCGGCTGTTCTCATGTAAGGAGATTAGCCAACTGCGCAGGACATATTATAGTGCACAAGCATTTGCGAAGACACAGGTGCACTCCCTATTCCTTCACTCTCATAGCCCGATGGGACGGCAATCCGACACGACCGGAAAGAGATCAGGCGCAGGACCGACATTTACGTGCTCTCCGATGCACGGGTGAATCAATCACCAACTTCCAGGCTTCGGGCTGCTTTGTGAAAGTCTTCTAAAACCCACAAAGCGATTTCGGCCCGACTCGGGAATCGAACCCGAGACCTCGTGCTCAGCAGCCACACTTGCGACAACTAGACCAACAAGGCAGTTAATGTTAAACGAGATGTAATTATTTAATTGTGTTATTAGCATCACTTCCATTAATGACTACATAGTTTTAGCATTGTTCATGAATATTAGCAAAGTATTAATTAATTGCTCATTAGTGCATTGTGTCATTGTATGGCATTCACCAAACTGGGGCCCGATTCTCCTAATTTTACTTAAGCGTCATACGATTCACGTTCGACTCGATTCGACTGATATCCAATCCCGACTCGATTACGATTGAAGCGTATGTGGCATTCCGCTATTTTTTCTTTGAAATAAACGTTTTTATCCTTTTCTGTCATTCAATAATGAATAATTTTGTCTGCAAATGATTAACGATTGCAAAATGATTGTACAGCAAACTACCGTATAGACCAAAATCACCAAAATAGCAGACCAATCGCACACCAATCAAATGTCAATCGAATACGATTGGTCTTTTATTAGTAGCAGAATGCCCGATATGGTTAAAACTGCTATTATGATCATATTGCGATTCGATTTCTATTCGATTTTGACATTATTAACTTAGGAGAATCGGGCCCCTGGTCACTCGATGACAACTGACTCCCCCGGCGTCAAACTATAGCATCTCCTATCTCTTATTGTTATTTACTCTTAATGTATTTGCCATTGGGCTTATTTCTTCCAAACTTGACTTCCCAAAAAAGAGGAGGTTCTCAATTCGTCGGGATCTTTTTAAATATATTCACCGATTACTCGAAGACGCCTGGACCGATTTGCATTTTTTTTTTTGTTTGATGGGGTTTACCTCCCAGGTCCCATAATCATCAGGACATTATCTGATGATGGAAACCCTGAGAAATCGAGGACAACTTTTGAAAATTGTAGGCATACGTAGGGTAAAAACTTGACACTAAGGCGTATGTCTGATAGACAACACTACGCATGGTGTGTTTTATGTACCAGGGCCGCGGTAACTCTTTCGAACAACCCGCAGCCCCAGCAGGCCTTGGCCCTACTGGGCCCCGCTGGGGTTGCTGACATCTCTTTGAGGAGCGTTGTCTATCTAGACATGAGCGATGAGCCACCCGAACTCACCGCCCACAGACCCACGCCGACGGTGGCCGGGAGTCGTCTCGCGACACCCGGCGCCCGTGGTATCTACCTGCTTCAGCGCGGCGGCCGGGATGAGAGAGGTGCGAACTCTCTGACGGTCCGCCGCCTCCTTCCCGAGCATGACTGCAACGCAGAAGGACACCTAAGAGTAGTTTTGTTTTGCTTTTCGGTGTTTTTATACTACGAATCGGAACGTGGATCATGTACCAAAGTAACTTTTCTAAGCTGTAATATCTTGGACGCGAATGACTATACAAGTGAAGGAATTCACACACACACATTTCCGCACCACGCGCACCTTGACGTAACTTGAACTTTAAAGAAATCTTAAGTCGCCATCGCCTTGATGCTACTGCTCCACCTGCGTCTTAACGCGTAAAACTTTGGCGTTACGCAGATGTGGCCAACGTTTTAATGGCATTTTATACAAATGGCATTATTAATAGCATTACACGTTAAGCGATAACTCGGGTGTCGGTTTTTTGGACACATCAAAGGGTTTTAGTGCGTAGCTTAGCGCGCTTAGTGATGTTGGCTACATTAATGCCATCTCATTGCACGCATGCAAGGACGAGTGTAGATACTTTGTTTAAGTTGTAACTGCATTTTACGAGCACGATAATGGAATGGTCAAATGAGAAAGCTTTAGTTTTTAGAATTATTTTGTGTGTCTGAGTTTAACCTCTTTAATGTGTGTTAACGCGTTACTTCATGAGGGATTAACTCTTTGCGGAATCGTACCTAAGTGTAGCCAACACGCATTTTTAATGCAATAAGTAACGTGTAGTTGGCCATTAATTGACATTAACGTTAACGCTAACGCAGGTGGAGCAGGAGCATGAGCAAGCTTGGTGATTGACGCTAATTACTTTCTGTGTGAGAAGCCTGTACACTGCAAAGGAACTGTAAACATATCTAACAGAGTCAGAGATCTCTGCTGTTACTATGAGCTCGAACTATTTGATGAGAGCCCGAACGAACTATCGGCTGATAAACGTTCGCAGTGTGCGGGGCTGTGAAAACCTCATCCAAAACGGTTCAACTGATTTTTAAGACCTTACAGACAGACAATCTTAGTGGTCAAACTTATAGTAAATACCCCTCTTTTTGCATCGTGGGAAAACATTGTGTACCTATTGTGATTTATTTCCATTTGCCTGTAGCACATACATATGTATGTACACAGGCAGCTAATTTAACATGATGACGACAGCTCAGCTCGCAGCTCGCGTTGGACAGCCAGCAGAGCTGCTCAGCAGCACTCGGCCCCGGCGCCTCCCCGCACGCACACATGCGCACTCATTACGTGTCCATTTCGACCGCGCGGCCACCTCATAATTTTTGATGAAACTTTGCCAGGAATTAGTAGTAATTTGTTACTTTTCACTCCTCTTTTCGTGAATTTGTTACAAAAAAAACCAAGACGCTATGACAAAGAACAGTTGGCCGCTAGAACCGCCACTTGCCGTAGTCATCGCCCGTGATTACTCAGAAACTATACAATGCAGATAGACAAATGATACATCAAAAGAAAGGTCTTAATTTGTTAAATTTGTTACAAAAATAAAAAAAGGTCAAAACGTAGATAAACAAAAAGTTATGCAATGTTAAGTTTTCAGGTTATGAGTAGGTAAGTATATCACCGTAGGTACCAAATTAATAGAGGCTAATGTGTATAGAAAATTAGTCTTTAATTTGTTACAGCGAAAAAAGACAAAAAAATACTAGAAAGTAGGTTCAATAATATGTTAGAGTCGATTTTAGTTGGCCGCGCGGACGGCAATATGCCAAAAATACAAATTAGTTTTTCTCGTTATAAAAAGTAGGTTTAAGCTTAATTAGAGTACTAATCGATGGGTAACGTAACCTAGTTTGAATAAATATAGCGAATTTAACTGCAGCATTCATATTTTAGGAGATATTTACAAAAACACAGTGGTATGAAACTGTATGAGAGTAGGGTGTCCATGCATTTTCACATATTCGAAATTTTCGTTATTCACGTCTTATTTTTTTAGGGAGAGTGCATACTAGTAGAGTACCATGATTACATTCGTACAAAGGCATGTTGTTAATTTTGTATTCTGAACAAATATGCGGTTCGTTTTGCGGTCATATTGATGTCCATTGTTCATAATTCTTTAAAGTACCCATTTACTGATAAAAAAATAGTTTCATTGACTTTCCGCAGGTGTTTTATGATGGGAACGATTCCAGAAAAGTAATCTCTTTTGTTTTCAATCTATTGTTAAAAATATTTGTCGCAAGCGGTTTAAAAAACGATATTTTTTTGTTGCAAATAATATCATTCCTGTGCTGAATTTTGAAGTGTATAGGTACTCGTACGTATTTAATTCCCGTGATTTTCATACTACTAAGTTACTGAGACAATTATCATTATAAATCCAGAAGTGTCTAAAAGTGCTTAGTTATCAGTTGTGCCCACTGTATGTTGGAATTCACCACCAAAAAGTGTATTGCAGAGGGATCCAAATCGACTGCGGTAAGTTTATTTGTTTTCAATTTTATGATGACTTGTATAAAGTAATAAACTGTGTCCTTATAATTATTAAGTATATATAAAATGACATGAAATTCATGAAGTCTCTGCCACATTTTAATGTGATTTCATTTCACTTCAAAAGTGGTCATCTCTTAAAAATATTCTTAGCTTAATACCTTACATTAGCTTTCAATTTAGCTGCAAAATATAATTGCACACTTCTTTCATAGAAGTGCTGACCGTTAGTGACCGAAATCTGTTTGAAATAAGTCGCTGCATCTTTGTCTGTCAAATAACGACGACTTTTCTTCGTTATAAAATTATTAATTAAGAAAAGTTCTTGCCCTTAATATGTACTTACATACATAGCAATAATTTGTAGTACCTCAGTATGTATATTTTGTTTGTGATGCAGGCAACGGATGTTTAACCTTTGTATTATATTATCAATTGCTTTTATTGCAGCAAAAATGGGTAAAGCTGGACGAAAATCTATTGTTGAGAAATCAAAACAGAGATAAGTTTTTATGAAATATGCCGACAAAGTACTGGATGTTAAACTGAATGACTCTTTATTTGATAAAATTGCAAGTGATTTGGATAATCTTATGACACCAGCAGCTCTTTACATGTCACTGAAAAGAAATTTCAGGGAGTTTCTAAACACTGAATGCAAGCAGCGAACTGTATGTCCGTCCTCGTCATCCTCATCATCATCCTCAAGCAATAACCCGAGAACTGCATCCAAAATATCACATTCTCATGTCGAGTCTAATCAGCATCATAGTGAAAACGATACAAAAAAACTTCAAGTTCGAATTAGAAATCTATGACTGGAAAAAAATGCAACCATTAAATGTCTTGTATAAAAGAAATGACTTGAGAACATGCACTCCATTTAAAAAATATAAAATACTGCCTAAGTACAAATGGGTGGATATTTTAAGAGAAAAGATTTGGCTCATTACTAGATTACCTTGTACATGGAATTTCAAAAGTTACAAAGTGGAGTCTGAGCATCATATTTTCTATCTATTTGTGACTTTGATTTTTATAAAGTATGCACTCTCCCTAAAAAAATAAGACGTGAATAACGAAAATTTCGAATATGTGAAAATGCATGGACACCCTACTCTCATACAGTTTCATACCACTGTGTTTTTGTAAATATCTCCTAAAATATGAATGCTGCAGTTAAATTCGCTATATTTATTCAAACTAGGTTACGTTACCCATCGATTAGTACTCTAATTAAGCTTAAACCTACTTTTTATAACGAGAAAAACGAAATTGTATTTTAGGCATATTGCCATCCGCGCGGCCAACTAAAAACGACTCTAACATTTTATTGAACCTACTTTCTAGTATTTTTTTGTCTTTTTTCGCTGTAACAAATTAAAGACTAATTTTCTATACACATTAGCCTCTATTAATTTGGTACCTACGGTGATATACTTACCTACTCATAACCTGAAAACTTAACATTGCATAACTTTTTGTTTGTCTACGTTTTGACCTTTTTTTATTTTTGTAACAAATTTAACAAATTAAGACCTTTCTTTTGATGTATCATTCGTCTATCTGCATTGTATAGTTTCTGAGTAATCACGGGCGATGACTACGGCAAGTGGCGGTTCTAGCGGCCAACTGTTCTTTGTCATAGCGTCTTGGTTTTTTTTGTAACAAATTCAGGAAAAGAGGAGTGAAAAGTAACAAATTACTACTAATTCCTGGCAAAGTTTCATCAAAAATTATGAGGTGGCCGCGCGGTCGAAATGGACACCTCATTACAACACGTGTGAGCAAACAAAATCCTCGGAACGTTGAGTCGTGTTGCGGATAGAAACCCGGATATCCGAACCGGGGAAATTGATTATCGGTTCCAATCGCGGTTACGACATCACCGCCGCCTTGCTGTTCTGTGTTACTGCGGGTCCTGACCTAAGTAATCCGTGTCCGTAGGAACCACGACGACGCGGGCTCGAGTTCGCTCTGTGTCTCCAGTGCACATTGCCAACTGAGCAGAGATCATAACAACTCAGATGAAGATGAGTAATCGACACAAACTTACATAAGTATGAACATTACCCGGAGTAATGAAGTATTGTCCAAGTAATAAATAGTAGAGATGAGTGCTGCAGTGACCTCGTGCGCCGCCGCGACATTGTGCAGCACAAAGCGCCCCCCCCCCCCCCCTCTCCACACAACACAGCTGGACGCGGCTGTGCAGAACAGGCCGGTGCCAGTCCAACTGATCGTAGCAGCCAGGGCCGACCCAGCCCTTTTGTTAAAATGTTTGGCTTTCCAATAGGTACCATAACAACAGATGAATCGAACCGTTTTTAGTTCTATCAACAGACTTTAGTTCGGAGTACATCGGGGAGTGCATATAGGGAATATCAGTTAAAATACGGGACTCTATACATGATTTGTTTTGTTTAAATTAGTGTTATGGCAATGCTGCCTGTGCCTCTACTTACTGAAGTACGCAGAAACCTAGTCATGCATCCCAACATTATGATTTGAGAAGTGTCAACACGAGTATTAAGTAGGATCTCACCTGTAGAGGAACATGAATCATTCGAGTGTCGAGGCAGAGGCGCAGTGATGCGAGGCGGCCGGCGGCGCTCTTCATTGTTACACAGGTAGCTCCGGCGCATGAATGGCGGCGCGTCGTGCGCTCGCGCCTGTTCCCGCGCCGACTGCGTGTCACACGACCAAGCAGTTTGCATTTCATTAGCACATGCCAGGCGAGTTCGTCTTCTAATACCATGCACAACGCATGTATTACCTAATACTACCAATATCGACATATGCCAGATGCAAAACCGATTCTTAGCCCCTCGTAACTAAGTGGACCTAGCTCGAAAAATCCACTTGTGCGCTTAGTAACACAAGAGCGCAATGAAAATAGTGTCCTTCGCCCATTGAGTCACACAACAACTAACATACACAGGTCTCGTTGATAAGTTAGTCACCACTCGGCACATCTCCTCGGGTGCCTGCCACCTAACTGATGCTCATAGGGAGGACGTCGCGTCGCCGCGCAGGCGGTAAAATTATAAACACGCTGGCTGAGCTATATAGGTAGGTATATATATAGGTATTCACTCAGTATGCTAGGTTCCTAATGTAAAGCTCACCCACTCATAGACCGACCATATCAAAAACTATTGGCTAGGTACATACTTTATGGGCTATATATAGGTAGCTACATGTTCATAAGTACTTGCACTGTATCGAACCCGTACTTTCCTAACTAGGCAATATACAAACGCCTCACATCTAGGCCTTGGTTTTATTTGGCCAAATGTCACGCTCGCCTATTGCTCAAAAAAGTAGTTAAATAGGTACCTATACTCGAAGCCGTGCTCGTTTTTTACTAAACGCAAGGCATTAACGGCTCGTTATCAACGATATTGCCGGCAGATAGAGACTTTATCAGCAATTATGAAACTAATCAAGTTAGCGCAAAGTCTTTCCAACTGATTACAATAATGGTGGCGTATGGCGCGGTGTCGCTAGCCGCCGCTCACTGCGTCGCCAATAACAACCCGACGTCAGATAGCACTCGCCTGCTAATTCCGCGGAAACAACGCAGTTGCCACATGCGGCATACCGTCTACCTACTAGCAGTCAGGTGTCTAAATCACTCTATACGGATACGCAGTGCATTCAGTGATTTTAACTCAAAATTATGTATTACAGGTTGCAGTGAATTGATTTGCTTCCGAAACATCTAAAGGGGTCGAATTTCCCATGCAACTTGCATACTGTAAGTATCTCTAGGTACCTACGTCTACTTAGTCAATTAAAGAATATAAGGTAATTGTCGTCCATCGGTGCGAAAACTAATAACAGCGCATCAGATTTTTCTGGAACACTGAATTGCTTACCTTGTATAGGTACCTACAAGGCTTGTACTAGTGGAGGCGTAGTCGTAAAGCACAGATAAATACCTACAGTGTTATTGTGGTGTGTCATGTTCGCACGGTCGCGGCCGCCGACATCACCGCGCTTAATCATCATCACCTTGACACAGTGGAGCGTGGCGAGCGCCGCGGAGGCGAGCGCTGGGAGCACGTGCTGTGCTGCTGCGCTCACTACTCACTCACCTGTATGAGCTCCTGATCTCATGGAAGGAGATGACAAAAGGGAACACTAGCGATCAAGCTGCGCATTACTGCAATTTATCGATCTATTTGGTAGTACGAGGTAAGACTAGTTAGGGATTTACCTATTAGGTTTAAGAAGCCTCGAGCTAGGCGACAAAATAAAACGGTAGGTCTAGAGAACCCTTAACACAAACATTCGAATTGAGAACCTCCTCCTTTTTAGGGTTCCGTACCGAAAGGGTAAAACGGGACCCTATTGTTTTCGCTCCTCTGTCCGTCCGTCCGTCACCAGGCTGTATCTCATGAACCGTGATAGTTAGAGAGCTGAAATTTTCACAGATGATGTATTTCTATTGCCGCTATAACAACAAATGCTGAAAACTAGAATTAAATACATATTTTGGGGGACTCCCATACCGTTCCGTTTTACCCTTTGGGTACGGAACCCTTAAAACAGTTTCCATTAAAACGTATGTTGGAGTTGTAACTACTATATCATCTCATCATCTTTCGAGCCTTTTTCTCAACTATGTTGGTGGACGCTACGATAGCTCAATGTGATGATTGTATGATGATTCGGATGATAAATTAAACTTGGTGGACTGTATAAAATGGTATAATAAGACAAAGGACTGTTACAATGTTCAACGCGACGGAAAATAAGAAAGGCGTAAGCGCAGCCGTGCTCGGAGCGGTGCAACAGCTGACTGCTGTGAAGGGCGCGCGGGGCAGCCGGCGCTCGTCGCTCGTGCAGTCGCCGGTGGCTCCACCCGGCGCGATGGTATTGAGTATGTGACTCAACATCCTCCCCCCGTTGAAGAGTCTTCAACAGCGACAGGTAGAGGGCAGATGGTGTTAAAGGCGCGCCGAATGACACCCTTTCGTGTATGGATGTCGGCGACCCTTGCTATGCCGTCTCTGCCAAGAAGCACCCGAGTGATGCGCCCTAGAAGCCAGAGTAAAGGCGGTAAGCTTTTGTCTTTGATGACGACGAGTGTTCCTTCCTTCAGCTCTCCCGATGACCGATGCCATTTCGTTCTCTGTTGCAGCCACACTATGTATTCCTGAGAGAAACGATTCCAAAAATGCTGCTTCAGACATTCGACGCGTCGAAACCGTTGCAGATTGGAGATGTTGGTGTTCTCGATCTGTGGATGAGGCAACATAACGAGTGAGCGTCCAATCAAGAAATGTGCTGGAGTTAATGGAGTAAGGTCTGAAGAGTCGTTGGAGAGTGGAGTTAAGGACCTGGAGTTCAGGATGGCCTCCACTTGAATAAGACATGTTGCCATCTCTTCAAAGGTTAAATTAGTTAAACCTAGAACTCTCCTAAGGTGGTGTTTTGTAGATTTAACTGCGGACTCCCATAATCCGCCAAAGTGAGGAGTGTACGCAGGTATAAATGAAAAGTTAATGCCTGGATCAATTTTATAAGTTTAGGTTCATGTCCTGTGAAAGTAAGTTAGCCAGCTCATTGAAAGCCCCAACAAACGTTGTACCGTTGTCGGAGAAGATGTTACGTGGTTTCCCCCTGCGAGCAATAAACCGGTTTAAGGCAGCTAGGAAAGCCTCTTTTGTAAGGTCCGACACTAGTTCGAGGTGTACGGCTCTGGTAGCTAGACACACAAAAACACTGATGAAACATTTAATGAGCCTACACCCTCGTCCCTTACGGTCAGCTATCATGACAGGTCCAGCATAGTCGACGCCTGAATCCAAGAACGGAAACTCTAGGTGCAAGCGTTGCTCTGGAAGGTTTCCCATCATGGGCTGGATAGTGCTTGCCTTGATTCTACAGCATCTCACGCATTGATGTGTGACCTTTTTAGCAAAGTTCTTGCCCCCAATAGGGTAGAAGTGTTGACGTATCGTGGCAAGTAAGAGCTGGTTGTTCAAGTTCAATGAGCTGAGTCTCACTTAACTTTTCGCAAGACTTGACTACATTTAAATAATTTGTGAATTGCGTAAGCTTAGCCTTAAGCGCAGCTCGCTTTTTAATAAGGGTTTTAATGTCAGACATATTTAGTTACTATTAAATAAAGCTACAAAATAAACTTACAAGGCTACAGAAACCAGTGGACTATAGTCCAAATATATGCGCCAACAGAAGCAGCAGACGAAACAGTAAAAGATGAATTCTACTACCAACTTTCAACCACACTAGAGACTGCCCATAAGAATATTATTGTCATGGGAGACTTCAATGGTAAAATAGGCAAACGGCAACATGGTGAAGACTCAGTAGTGGGAAACTACGGCATAGGTAAAAGAAGCAAGAACGGGAAAAGACTCGTGAATATGGCCCTGGAAAATAATTTAACCATACTAAATAGCGTTTACAAGAAAAGACATGCCAGGAAGTGGACCTGGATGTCGCCCGATGGGACCTACCGTAACGAAATAGACTTCATAACCAGTAATCGACCCGATTCCTTTAAAGACACTAGCGTAATAAATAACTTTAACTTCAATAGTAACCATCGCATGGTCAGAGCTATATTATCTGACAAACAACAAAAGAAACAAAGGAAACACTTCCATCATAGGAAAAATGAGTGGACAGCCGATATAACGCCTCAAAACATCACGACACCCAAAGGAAAAGATAAAACACAAGAAATTTACAACAGAGAAATAAACAATATGTACTACAGAAAAACAACCAAGACAAAGATAAACGAATGTACACTAAGCTCTAAAACCAAGGATCTCATTCAAAAAAGAAAAGAACTACTTATAAACAGGAAAAGTAAAGCAACATTAACGGAAATTACTGAACTGAGCAAAGAAATAGGTCGCAATTTAAAACAAGACAAGTTGAATAAAAGAATCAAATGCATCCAAAATCACATAACCAAAACTGGGGGTATTAATAAAGCACTCAAAGAATTAAGAGAAGTGACGTCATGGGTCCCAAAACTAAAAAACAAAAACAACAAGGAAGAAACAAGAAGACAGCCAATTTTAAAGATAGCGACAGACTATTACCGAGAACTATACTCCACCAGAAACACCTTAAAATTCAACGTAAACCTCGTTGACGAAACGGAAGACATCCCTCCGATTCTCGAAAGAGAAGTCCAACATGCGATTGAAACTCAGAAAAATGATAAAGCACCCGGACCTGATCATATAACTAATGAGATGATGAAAGCAACATTGTCAGAAACAACACCAAAACTAACCAACTTGTTTAATCTTATCCTAAATACGGAATATATACCTTCGCAATGGACATTAAGCTCTATAATACTCATCTACAAGAAAGGAGACAGATTGGACATGGGAAATTATCGGCCAATAAGTCTCATGTCAAACTTATACAAGGTGTTCTCGAAAATAATACTAAAACGCATCACTACGAAACTAGATGAACAACAGCCAAGAGAACAAGCTGGATTTCGATCGGGGTTTGCAACTATAGACCATATACATGTTGTAAATCAGCTTATTGAAAAATGTCAGGAATATAATTATCCGGTATACATGGCGTTTGTGGACTATATGAAAGCATTCGACTGCCTAGAACATCATTTCATTTGGGAAGCCCTGAAAAACCAAGGAATAGAAAGCAAATATATAAGGTTAATAAAAAATGTATATGCAAACAGCAAAGCACGAATAAAATTGGAAACAGAAGGAGAAATATTCTCCATACACAGAGGAGTGAGGCAGGGAGATCCACTCTCTCCAAAACTTTTCTCCGCCGTGTTGGAAGAAGTCATCAGGAAGATGGAATGGGATAACTTAGGGATTAACATAAATGGAACACGTTTGAATCATTTGAGATTCGCGGACGATATTATACTTATATCAGATAATGCAGAGTGCCTTAACAACATGCTCCAAGATTTGGCAAATGAGAGCAAAAAGGTGGGCCTAATAATGAACAAAACAAAAACTAAAATAATAACAAATAGATCACAAAGAAGTATCTTTATAGATCAGGAAGAAATAGAATATGTAAATTCCTATATATATCTCGGCCAACTTATTGCTTTCAACAACCATATGGATGCAGAAATAGAAAGGCGGGTAGCCAATGCCTGGAAACGGTTCTGGTCTCTCAAGGAAGTGCTAAAAAGTAAACAATATACTACTGCAATGAAAAGGAAAGTATACAACACATGCATATTACCCATCCTCACTTATGGTTGCCAGACCTGGGCCAACACACAGAAACAAAACCAAAAACTGACCACGTGCCAGAGAGCTATGGAGAGGAGTATGCTGGGCTACACCATAAAGGACAGAAAGAGAGCTATAGATCTAAGACAAATCACGAGACTAGAAGATGTTGTAGTCAAAACTAAAAAACTTAAGTGGAGATGGGCAGGCCACATGATGAGAGAGAGTAGGAATAAATGGACAAAAGATATTACCGAATGGAATCCTAGATTTCAAACAAAAAGGAAACGAGGAAGGCAAAGAAAACGTTGGTCTGATGACATAAGAAAGAATGCAGGTACACTATGGCATAGATTAACTTACACAAGAGTAAAATGGAAAGAGCTGGAGGAGGCCTATGTGTCACAAGGACACGCTGACACCAAACCAGAAAGGAGAAATTAAGAATAGTAATAGGATTAGGAAATAAATACTTACAATGTAAATACATCTAGTTGCATGCTAAAACTTAATAGTGAATTGTACACATTTATGTTGGCAATAAAGGCTTAATAAAATAAAGCTACAACAGTAATCTAACTTTTATTTAAATGCCTGATGAAAATTTTAAACAAAGATTCAAAGCGAGATTTGCTATTAAAATATGTCCAGGCGCTTAACTGTAGCAAAGAGTCTAATAAAAAAGTAAAGGCAATATGTTGCTTAACGCAAAAAGCCTAGCAAAAAAAGTATAGCAATATGTTGCGGAAATAATTATTTGACCAAATTGCAGAGGCGTGTTTTGCTATGAAAATTTTTCAAGGAGCTTAAATGTGCATTAAATTGCTTTGTCACTCTAAACACAAATTGACATGTTATAAAACACAGTAAAAATAATTTAAATTGCATAAATGATAAATGTAAATGAATACAATGAGCACTAAAGGTGATAAAACTAAGCACTAATGATATGGAATGATGACGCAAGATGTAACAGTCTAAATTCAATGAGGGTGGAAGAAAAATAAATTTGCACTAATTCTAATGCGATGAAATTAAAGCAATATGGGATTGAAATTAAGGAAATATGATTACTATGATGATAATTAATATGAAAATGTGAATAAGGAATAATTGGAACGATCTCACGGTTTTGTTGACGCAAACCACTTATGTTGATTGTGACGAGGAGATTCTTCACGTTTCTCGATGCACGACGACAATCTTGTGAAGTAATTTGCAAACGCTGAGTTGATGCAGTCCCAATTATTGTTCGTCCGTTGACTTGACGTCGGCTAAGACGGTTTAAATGAAACCGTGCCGGTAATCTTAATGTACCAAATGCGAACGAATATGTAGCACCACACACGATCAATTATGCGATGCTGGCACGATGTATGAAGACCCTCGCTCGACGACCTCCTTTTGCGCCGCCGGTTGGTGGAACTTGATAAAGACGGCTGCCGTAGCCGTATCGACGTTCACGAGGACCCAAATGCAGACGATGACACGCAAAAATGATGATCTTCTGCGAAGCTTTAAGGCGAAGACGAAGTTCTTTGTTCTCCAACCGATGAACCGTTGGCTTTTTGAATTTGGAAATTCCGTTTTGGTTTCAACTTCACGGGAGAAGGACCAATGGACGCGACGATAGCTCAATGTGATGATTGTATGATGATTCGGATGATAAATTAAACTTGGTGGACTGTATAAAATGGTATCATAAGACAAAGGACTGTAACAATGTTCAACGCGACGGAAAATAAGAAAGGCGTAAGCGCAGCCGTGCTCGGAGCGGTGCAACAGCTGACTGCTGTGAAGGGCGCGCGAGGCAGCCGGCGGCGCTCGTCGCTCGTGCAGTCGCCGGTGGCTCCACCCGGCGCGATGGTATTGAGTATGTGACTCAACAGTTGGGGTCGGCTTCCAGTCTAACAGGGGCCCGATTCTCCTAATTTTACTTAAGCGCCATACGATTCTCCTGAGATTCGACTGAGATCCAATCCCGAATCAATTACGATTGAAGTGTATTTTTTCTATTGCTATTTTTTCTTTGAAATAAACGTTTTTATCCTTTTCCGTCATTCAATAATGAATCATTTTGTCTGCAAATGATTTACGATTGCAAAATGATTGTACAGCAAACTACCGTATGGACCATAATCACCAAAATAGCAGACCAATCGCACACCAATCAAATATCAATCGAATACGATTGGTCTTTTATTAGTATCAGAATGCCCGATATGCTTAAAACTGCTATTGTGATCATATTGCGATTCGATTTCTATTCGATTTTGACATTATTAACTTAGGAGAATCGGGCCCCTGGTGTGTAGTACAAAATGTCGTCGTATTATGATGTAATGTAAACTGTGGATAATATTGTCGTCACTGTGGCCAGTCCATTTTGCAAAAGTCAAAGATTTTTATTTCAAGTACCTAGGTCTATAACAGCTCTTTCGAAACATCAAGCTAGTTGCACGCTTAAAAAAAACCGCCGCAAGAAACTGCATAGAAACTTTTTTTTTTAAATGTAGGCGTAGGTACCTAGTGTACTGAGATGATAGACATACTAACCACGACGACGCCGACGTAATACCCAAATAGTTATCAAAGCAGTTTGGGTACTACGCATAGACGTAGTATACACTTGTAGTACATATATATCGATGTATACACTACATTTATTTTACGCGTTTGGGTCATAGAAGTAGTATATGGTTTGGGTACTACTATTCTATTCTATTTTTATTTATGGCAATCCATGTCGATGCATACGTCGACGATTCTGCCAATGACAAGTGGGATGAGAAGCAAGTAGTGCTTGTGATTGCTACGTACATAGATATAATATTACTAAACAAGATTGCGCACGCTCAAAATATATATTTACGAAAATGAACTCTATTCTAACGCAATAAGGTACTAAATTGGTTGCATAATACACAGAGTTCGAACGGAGGCTGTTTGTCTCTTTCTAACACCTTGCCAGCATAAAAAAATGTTGTGATCAAAAGTTTTGTCTTCCCAAAAAACAATTGAATCACTTATATTTTTATCTTATTTTAACAATTGTAAGTCAACAAATTAATAACAATCGCATTAATTTATTCGTATTTATTATTAAAACATAAACAACATAAATTTTTATTTTGCTTTTTTTTATTTTCTAGCGGTAACCCTGAACATTTTTGGCACGTAATCAGCATTTAAAATTTTGTTTATATTTTTTTGTATTAAATCAATTTAAACTATTAAAATGGTGAAAAAGTGTTGCGTTTCTACTTGCAAAAGTGAATCCTATGGTGGTTGCAATATATCGTTCCACAGGTTAGCTAATAATAACATTTTCGTAAATCAAACAACTAGGGTGCCCATGAATTCTTGTAATGAGTCAAAATAAGGGTGATGGATTTTAAAACTGTTGTACTATTGTTATAGCTTCCCAAAAAATGAAGAAAGGCGACATAAACGGCTCAGCAGTCTATGTGTGAAGCAAAAATACAAAATAAAACAGTCTTCACTTCGAATCTTCCTGCTTTTATACTGCTAATTCCCGCTAATTATTAAAAGCCTATATTAGTATTTTAAGGTCAAAAACTGCATAAGTTTAAATATCAATACCAATCTGTGTTTAATAATCTTAGCAAATTCGGATTTGTCTCACATAGCTTAATCTCATAGTCACCCTATTAGAAAGGGACAGACGGCCTCCGTACTAACTGTTTCACTCGGCTCGTTTTTTGGGTAAAGGTGCGCAGTCCTGTTTACTATATTATGTCTATGGCTACGTATGACTGAGATATATTTCGGAACACCGCCGTCAAACTGACAGACAACAGACACTGTCAATGTCAAATTTGACACTAGCTAGCACTTGTTGTGTTTATGTCTGTACGATACATTCAATTCGCATTCATGGTGATTTTATAGTCGCACATGTGACTTTATTCTATAATATATCTAGAAAACACAGAATATCTTCGGCGAAGAAATGAATCAGAAATCGATAATTGAGTGCTGTAAGGAGCTGGGCTGTTGCGACGCGTGCTGCCTTAGGTTTCTAGGACTGAAAAGCCCGGCAGCTTACGAAAATCCAAAACAATACGTCATTAACGCCGTAAGTTTACTTTCAACTATAACTATTGTAATTACTTTTAAATGCTCGTCGCAATACCTCAAACACATGCAGACGACGATCAGTTGCGCGCCGGCAGCCGGCCAGCATCGTAAATATAACCTCTCAACCGTACTCGCTTATCTGCCTAGCCGCTTTGCCCAATTAGCGGATTACAATAGCTTTACATGGGGCCCACTGACTGTCTCTACCTTAAGGTCTGAGCAACACTGCAACCCCTTTAATAAATAGATTATCTGAAACAACGTACAACTTAGGCCATGTTTCAATGCAAATAAGTATTTTTCTCTGCCTTCTGATGACGTGTGAATAACGGAACAACGGTCAATGGATGTCCTTACAATAATCTGGTTTCAGAACCACAGGAACGTAATATGACAACAGTAGAACACCCATCAACAAACACAACATCTCTGATCTAAGTTATCCAAATAATCAATACTCATGGACTGTGAATACTTAACTTCCAGCTAGGCAAGCAGGGGGCGTCTGTCAGCCCAGCCCTCGATAAGCAAGTGGAAACAGTGCCAGCCAGCGATCAGACAGAGCCAGCAGCCACCCCGCCTGGCGCTGTTAGTGACCCACCCCATGCTGCCAGTGAGCCATCTCCAGCTCCCAATGAGCCATCCCCAGCTCCCACTGAGCTATCCCCAGCTACCAGTGAACCAACCCCAGATGTCAGTGAGCCATCCCCAGCTGCCAGTGAACCAACCCCAGGTGCCAGTGAGCCACCGGATGATGCCAATGAGCCACCTAACAAGAAAATGAAGGTGGACTGTGTCTGCACAACCTGTCTGGGACTGCTGCAGCAAGAGAACTGGCCTCAGTGCAATGCCATGGTCAAAACAATGCTGGATAAGAAAAGGTTGGTCACAGTTGCTGAACAAACATACTGTAATACACTATTTATATAAAGAGGAAAGTTCTGCATGTGTGTTATACAACTAATAGAACAATTTCAAATATTCTTTTATCATTATTTTTAGTTGATAGTTGAGATGGAATTAGTATTAAACAATAATACCAATTCTTCTTACTACCAGACATACAAAACTAAAGTAGAATCCATTTATTATAACTTTGCCTATATTGATCAACCGTTTATTGTGACATAATTACACTACAAAGTTTGGTTTTCATATAAAATTCTCTAAAAAAGTCAGATACAATGTGTCCAAATAAGTATGTATATGTAGGTATGCAACCTTTAACAAATATAAAAAAGAATAATGACAGTTGTCACAAGAAAATGTTTTGTTAGAATTATTGATTTTTTCCATGTTTTTAATACAACTTTTATGTTTTAAATTTCTATTGCAATGTAAATACAAGTTAAAAAAGGCAAAGGAGTTTTTAATTCACAATCTTGAAGAACCTAAAGATACAATTTTCCACAATGACTTCCCTTACAGTGACATGTCACTTATTGTGTACAATAACATAATAACCGACTGACCTGCATCCTACATTCAACAATAATGATATCCAACGACTTGTTTTATTCAGAGCACTTACTTATTGCAATTATTATAAAATATACTTAACCTGCAGTGTTACTTGACAGTCGAGCGGACAAGCAGACAGGCTGACTTCTAGCTGTAGTACCCGCCTGCCGTGGCTAGTGGGATGTAACACGTGGGGAGCCAGGGTTGATGCTGTGCCGTGTGTCGCAGGTACGAGTGCGAGACGTTCGCGTGCGCGCTGTCCGCGCCCGTCGCCGCCCTGCTGCGCGAGCGCGTCGTGGCGCTGCGTCTGCGCGACGCCTGCGCCAACTACGACGACGGTGAGTCGCCCCTCCGCGCCCCCCACTCCCCGCCCGCTGCCACCCGCCGCCCTCAACCCGAGCGTGTTGTGCAGGTGCGCTGACGCCGCTGAAGGAGGCGTGGAAGTGGTCGTTCGGCGCGCAGCTGGCGCGGCACGTGGGGCTGGCGCTGGACTCGGGCGCCGTGTCGCCGCTGCTGGTGACGCTGCACATGGAGTACCTGGAGGAGGCGGGCGAGCTGGAGGCGCTGCGGCGCGTGGCGCCGGAGCTGTTCGCGCGGCGCTCGGCGTCGCAGCGCTTCGCGGTGGAGTTCACGCGGCGCGCGGTGGAGCAGGCGCTGGCGGGCGCGTCGCTGGCGGCGCTGCGCGCGGCGGGCTACGCGGCGCCGGCGGCCGCCTCGCGGGCCGTGTGCGCGGCCGTGTCGGCGCAGCACGCGCCGCTGTACCTGGGCGGGCGCTACGTCAAGCTGAGCCGCACGCTGCCGCAGACGCCGTGGCTGGTGAACGGGCGGCGCATGCTGCACTCGTCGGTGCAGGAGCTCATCTGCGCGCCCATCGCGGCGCTGTACCGGCTGGACGCGGAGGACGCCGAGCACCGCCTCAAGTTCATGTCGGCGGGCCGCGAGGACGTCGACGTGCGCTGCCTCGGCGACGGACGACCCTTCGCGATAGAGGTCTGCACCCCGACCCTCATTTCTACTTACACATCCCGCGAATCGCTCGGAATATAGTGATATTCCGGAAGCTACAATAATTCAGTGTAATTGAATATCATTTCGCGGCTGAGGGTACAGCAGGCGGCGTAGTGCTCGTGCTGCACGATGCGTCGTGTGTCGCGGTCGACACAGCTCGCGTTAACAATACTAACATCGCTGATGCCTAGTCATGTGTAATGTATCTTCAGTCTGAGAATTCCGTACATTGGTATATTATACTCGTAGCTCCTATGGATCTCCTCGTGGCAGACGGATACCCGGCCAGTTGTAGTGCGGAGGTTGCGAATATCACACCAAACCACTGCTAGGATAAATAGTTTTCTTAACATTAGGTACTTAGAAACCATGTATGACGGAAATGTTCTCCACTTATGTAAAAAATATCTCACGACAGCATACATATGTCTATCATTTATGGTTGACTCACAATAACACATGTAAGTCTCGATAGCTTAGCAGTTCGGAGTTTTCTGATTATTGACAATAATTGATTTGATGACTTATTTTTTAAATATTATTTTATATTTCTTTTGTCGTTATTTTATAAAATGTGTAAGTATTAGTTATTTTGGTATTGTTTAAATATTCGTTCAAATTACAAATTATTAATAGTTTACATTTTATTTCTTTCTATGTGAAGTAGTAGTAGGTATGTATACATTTAGATAATTTGATGGGCTGGTGTTTATTATTTCTTCCTCTCTTTGCACAAAGTCCGAATCTAACGCGGACGAAGTCGCTGGCAGAAGCTAGTAATATATAAAACGGTAAAATAGTGTTCCTCGTATCAGATCACGGACCCGACGCGGCAGCCGAGCGAGGCGGAGCTGCAGCAGCTGTGCGCGCAGATCTCCTCGGGCGGGCAGGTGCTGGTCCGCCGCCTCGTGCCCGTCTCCCGCGAGCACCTCGCGCTGCTCAAGAAGGGCGAGGAGACCAAGTGCAAGACGTACGAGGCGCTGTGCATCAAGCTGTCGCACGCGGCCGACGAGCAGCTGCCGGCCGCCGCGCCCGTGCGCGTCACCGAGCGCGACCTGCAGCGCGTCAACGCGTACAGCAACTGCGCCGGCGCCCGCGTGCTGCTGCAGCAGCGCACGCCCATCCGCGTGCTGCACCGCCGCCCGCTGCACGTGCGCCCGCGCCGCATCCTCGCGCTCAGCGCGCACGCCGTGCCCGCGCAGCCGCAGCTGCTGCTGCTGCGCCTGCGCACCGACGCCGGCCTCTACGTCAAGGAGTGGGCGCACGGCGAGCTGGGCCGCACGCGCCCCGCGCTGGCCGACGCGCTGCAAGCTCGCGTCGACATCCTGGCGCTCGACGTCGCCGAGGTGGACCTGGCCTGGCCCTAGCGCACAATAAACGCCTGCCTGACATCACGGCGTTTTATTTCTCCATCTGAAGCCCATGCCTATACTTCTTCCTTCGGATAATACAGGGGTAGGCGAACACCTCCCTACCCCGTGCAAGAGACGAGGGGAAGAACCTGGATTCCCGCGGCCCCGCGCATGCGTGCAAGGAGGACACAAGGGGGTTTTAGCCGGTAAGAGTCCGGCAACCGGTACTCCTCCGCCTCTCCCCATTAGGTTTGCTCAGGGTTAGGTTAGGTTTGCTCAGGGTTAGGTTAGGTTTGCTCAGGGTTAGGTTAGGTTTGCTCAGGGTTCGGTTTGCTCAGGGTTAGGTTTGCTCGGGGTGCCTGTCAGAAAACCTCCCCGTGTGCTCGGCAACTGCTGGTCCCTGTGGACACGTCCTAAGGGAAGAGCAGTCACCGGGCCGGTGCACCCTGGGCACGGACAATAATCTCTTCGCGGGGGGTGGGATAGAGGAGATTGTTGTCCGTGGCTAATTTCGACAGGAGCGGAGGAGTCGCTCCCGAGGGCTCCCTATCTTGCTATTCGTGCACTCTGCAGCAGCAGAGTGCACGACTAGGGAGCGAGGTGGGGTAGATCGCGGGCCGTTGTACAGTCCGCGGTCTACGGGTCTCCGCGGCGTGCTCGTCGTGGTGACCGAGGTGGGGAAGGCCGCAGGTTGCTCCTCAACCTGCGGTATTGGGGCATCCGTGGCGAGGTGCTGAGCCACGGTGCCAAGTAGGTTAAGTTAGTTTTAAGTTAGCCGCAAGTTAAAAAAAAAAAAAAAAAAAAAAAAAAAAAAAAAAAAAAAAAAAAAAAAAAAAAAAAAAAAAACCAAAGAGAAAATTACAAAATAACAAAAAATACAAAAATATATTAGGTTTAGTCTTAGGTTAGTGTCCTAGTTGTAGATACCGAGCAGCGGGCGGTGTATCCTGCACCGGAGGCATCCGCTGGCCTCGGGGGGACTAAATACCCTCCCAAAAAGAGTGGCCGCATCGCCTTGGGGAAGCGATGTGTGTACCACCCATATCGTAAATGGAAATGTCAGATATAGAGTGTGTCTTGTCTTGCGATCCGGCTGACGCCCGGCGCTCGCAGGTATCCGGGCCTGCGAGTGTTAAATTGGTTACCGAAGGACGCGCAGGGGTAGGCGACCAGGCCCCTGTAGCGGATGTGGCTACTGGAAGCACCGATTCTATGTCATGTGACCCGGCTGACAACCGGCGCTCACAGGTATCCGGGCCTGTGAGTGTGAAATTGGCGACCGACGGACGCGCAGGGGTAGGCGACCAGGCCCCTGCTGCTGATAGTGCTACTGGAAGCACCAATCTTGGCACGGTCTTGAGCCAGGGGGGCTGCAGACCGTGCAGTGTGGTCCTGTCCGACGGGGAGTCGCGCGGAACTGCCTCCAGATTTTGGAGGAAGCGTCCGCGCGATGAAGTCTCGGACCGAGATGGGTCGATGGGCCTATCCTCAAGCGAGGAGGACCTATCGGCCCCAAAAGTGCCGACAGCTCGGCGGGGCCGAAAACCGGCACCAACAGGAGGGGGGGCCTCTTTGCGGCCGCCGAGGGATTCGCGGGGGCGGTTTCTGCGCTCCGCTACTCCGGCGGCCAGCGAAGAGAGTGATGTTGGGGTCAGGAGCGAGGACCCTGGCGGCGTGAGCTGTGTTTCCCTAGGAAGCACGAAAGCAGAGCTCAACGCCGCCAAAAGAGAGCAGCGGAGGGCGGTCGCGGTCGATGAGGTGACAGAGATGGCCCGACGCGCCCGCGAGCGACGTGCCGCTTTGGCGGCTTCAGGGGAGATGTCGGCGGTGGCGTTAAGCCAACAAGTGTTGGGCGGCGTGGATGTCGTCCTGAAGGTTGCCACGCAGTCCGGCAACCTGAAGGGCACATTCACCGGGCCCTCAAGGAGGCAGCCGCCGACATCAAGGAGGCGGTTGGAGACCTCCTCAACCGAACGGCCTCAGACGAGGTCACTAAGTTGCAGGAGGAGAACAGCCGCCTCCGAAGAGATCTGGAGGATCTCCGGCGGCAAGTGGCTGCGCTGAGCGAGCAGCAGCAGCCACAATCTGCCGCCGTCGCCACTCCGCCCATGGCGACTCCCACTCCCGCACCGGGACCGACAAGCGCGCACACCGACGATGAGGTCGAGCGCATTGTTCGGCTCTGCATGCTCCAGTGCGGGAGCATGATGAACGCTCGCATCGAGGCCATCTCTCGGCGCCTTCCGCAGGAGCCAATCCTCCGGCCGACATTAGCGGCGGACAAACGGAGGACGGAGGAGCCGCCGAGACCTGCGCCTCAAAAGGGGAAGCCCGCGGAGGGTGTTGAAAAGCCCGTGGAGGGAACCCCGTCGAGTGTTCAGCCCACGACTGCCGGGTCCAAGGGTGAGACCTGGGCGAAAGTCGTGGGCCGCAAGAAGGCCCGCAAAGCCGCCAAAAAGGCCGCGGCACCAGCAGCAGCGCGCGCCGCAGTTGCGCAGCCTGCGCGACGGACTGCCAAAAAGACCGGCGGTCGCAATGCGCCGGCGATACGTGCGCCTCGTTCTGAGGCTGTTACGCTAACGCTCCAGCCCGGAGCTGCGGAGCGCGGCGTTACGTACCAGTCGGTGATTGCCGAGGCCAAGGCCAAGATAAAATTGGCAGATCTTGGCCTCCAGTCCGTCACCCTCAGGCAGGCTGCCACGGGTGCGCGGCTGTTTGAGGTGGCTGGTGCTGCGAGCGACAGCGTCGAGAAGGCGGACGCTCTGGCCGCCAAAATGAAGGAGGTCCTCAACCCAGAGGACGTCCGGGTCTCCAGGCCAATGAAAACCGCAGAAGTGCGGATTGCTGGCCTGGACGACTCCGTGACCTCTGAGGAGGTGGCGGCGGCCGTTGCTCGTGGCGGAGAGTGTCCGCCGGACAAGGTGCGGGCCGGCGACATACGCGTTGACGCTACCGGACTCGGCGTAGTCTGGGTTCGGTGCCCTGTAGCGTCGGCGAAAAAGATCGCCGATAGTGGCAGATTGCTGGTTGGCTGGGTTGCAGCGAGGGTGAAACTCCTGCAGCCCCGGGCTTTGCGGTGCTTCCGGTGCCTGGAGAAGGGGCACGTCCGGGCAAAATGCACCGCCGAGATTGACCGCAGCGACCTCTGTTATCGTTGCGGTCAGCCCGGCCACAAGGCGGCCCAGTGTTCCGCGGCGCCAAACTGCTGCTTGTGTTCGGCTGTGGGGAAGCCAGCGGGACACAAAGTGGGCGGAGGGGCCTGTGGCGCGCCTGCCGGCAAGGCCAAGAAAAAGAAGAGGAGCTCTAAGCCTGCCGGGGAAACCTCGCCACCCCCGCAGGCCAGTAGCTCCGCGGCCGACTCCCGGCCCAGGACCGTTGCCGAGGGAATGGAGTGTCAATAATAGGGCACCTCCATTTCCTCCAGGGCAACATCAACCACTGTGCCAGAGCTCAGGATCTTCTCCTCCAGAGCATGGCAGAGTGGTCGATTGACGTGGCTGTGGTCGCCGAGCCGTACTTCATCCCCGCCCGTGACAACTGGCTGGGGTGCGCTGACGGTTTGGTGGCCATTATTGGCGGGACTCTGACCGACCCGTCTCGGGGCCGTGGCTGGGTTGCTGCGGTCTCGGGCGGCATCGTCATTGTGGGGGCGTATTTCTCCCCCAACAAGAGTCTCGCCGACTTCGAGGGTTTCCTTGTCGAGTTGGGCGCCGTCGTAGGCCGCCATCACCCTCGCCCCGTTCTGGTGCTCGGGGATCTCAACGCCAAGTCATCGGCGTGGGGATCTCCGGTCACTGACCCTCGGGGCGAGGTGCTGGAAGAGTGGGCGGTGACGACCGGTCTGGTCGTCCTGAATCGGGGCTCGGAATACACGTGCGTGCGGCAGCGGGGCGGGTCGATAGTGGACGTCTCGTTCGCTAGCCCCTCTGTCGCCAGCCGAGTCCGCGACTGGCGTGTCGCCGTGGAGGTGGAGACGCTGTCGGACCACAGGTATATCCGGTTCGACGTCTCTGCCCAGACCGCGAGCGGCCGCCATCCAACAGCCCCGATCAACGACGGCCCGCGCTGGGCGCTTAAGTGCATCGACAAGGAACTGCTCGAGGAAGCTGCCTTAGTCCAGTCCTGGATTTGGGAGTCGGCGACGGACGGCCCCGTCGACGTCGAAGCGGTGGCGCTGCGGTTTCGCGGGGCGATGACGCAGATCTGCGACGCGTCCATGCCCCGCGTCCGCCAACAGTCCGCAAGGCGCCAGGTGTACTGGTGGACCGCCGAGATTGCGCAGTTGCGCATCGCGTGCGTTGCGGCTCGCCGCCAGTACACACGATACCGGAGACGACGTCGACGGGTTTCCGCCGAGGAGGACGCGCTGTATGAGGTGTACAGCGCGTCCAAGGAGACTCTGTGGCTGGCCATCGGCGATTCTAAGTCGCGTGCCAGGGAGGAGCTGCTGGGGTCCCTGGATCGGGATCCGTGGGGCCGCCCCTACCGTTGGGTACGGGGCAAGCTGCGTGCATGGGCGCCTCCACTGGTGCAGAGCATGCAGCCCCAGCTGCTAGGGGCGGTCGTATTGGCGCTCTTCCCTGAGCGAGCGGGACACGTTCCCCCGACGATGGCTTCACCCTCGGCCACAGACTCTCCCGAAGAGGAGAGCACCGATGTCCCCGAGGTGACGCAAGCAGAGACGAGAGCGGCCGTGTCGCGGCTCCGGGCTAAGAACACGGCGCCCGGACCCGACGGAGTTCCTGGCCGAGCTCTCGTCCTGGCTCTGAAGGAGCTAGAGCCCCAGCTGAGAGGGCTCTTCACGGCATGTCTCGAGCAGGGTCAGTTTCCCAGTGTGTGGAAGGAGGGGAGGCTGGTCCTGCTCAGGAAGGAGGGGCGCCCCGCGGACTCGCCGTCCGCGTACCGGCCCATAGTGCTGCTCGACGAGGCGGGCAAACTCTTTGAGCGTGTCATCGCAGATCGCCTCGTCAGCCACTTGTGCAGAGAGGGGCCGGACCTGGACGACAACCAGTTTGGTTTTCGTCGCGGGCGCTCCACCGTAGACGCCATAATGCGCGTGAGAGCCCTGGCGGAGGAGACGGTGTCCCAGGGTGGGGTGGTGTTGGCGGTGTCTTTAGACATCTCCAACGCGTTCAACACCCTGCCCTGGAGCTGTATTCGGGAGGCACTGAGATATCACCGCGTGCCTCCCTACCTCCGTCGCACAGTAGGGGCCTACCTAGAAGGTAGATGCGTCACATATCGGGGACATGACGGTGCCGGTCGGCACCTCATGACGTGCGGTGTTCCACAGGGATCGGTGCTGGGGCCGCTCCTGTGGAACATCGGTTACGATTGGGTGCTGAGAGGCGAACTCCCGTCGGGCGCCGACTTGACGTGTTATGCGGACGACACGCTTGTCACTGCCCGGGGGAGCTCGCACAGGGAAGCAGCGTTGATAGCCACGGCTGCGGTGTCACAGGTGGTGAACCGCATCCGGCGCCTGGGCCTGGAGGTGGCCCTCAACAAGTCGGAGGCCATGGTGTTTCATGGCCCCCGACGCGCGCCGCCGTCGGGATCACACATCGTGGTCGGTGGAGCCCGGATAGCTGTCGAGTCCACCATGAAGTATCTGGGATTGGTGCTCGACAGCCGATGGGAATTCGGCCCCCACTTCCGGCGGCTGGTGCCCAAGCTGATGGGTGCAGCGGGCGCGCTGTCAACGTTGCTTCCTAACATGGGGGGCCCGAGCGCCGCCTGTAGGCGGTTGTACGTGGGAATCGTGCGGTCCATGGCCCTATATGGGGCCCCTGTGTGGGCGATGGACCTGGCGGCCAGCACTCTAGCCATTCTGCGCAGACCGCAGAGGGCGATGGCCGTCAGAGTCGTCCGCGGGTATCGCACGATTTCCTACGAGGCGGCTTGCGTCCTGGCCGGATCCCCGCCCTGGGACCTAGAGGCTAAAGTACTCGCGTCGCTGTATCGGTGGCGCGAGGAAGAGCGGGCACGGGACTCGAGGCCGGTGCAGCGGCAGATAGCGCAGCGCCGAGCAGAGCTCCGTCAGGTCTTGGTGGCGGAATGGCGGCAGAGGCTTCTGCGCCCTACCGCCGGCCTCGCCACCGTCGAGGCGATCCGGCCAGTGCTCGACGACTGGCTCGGGAGAAGGCACGGCTCCCTGTCGTTCAGGGTGACGCAGGTGCTGTCGGGGCACGGCTGCTTCGGCAAGTACCTGTGTCGCATAGGCAGGGAGCCGGACGCTCGGTGCCACCACTGCGTCCATGGCGGGGAGGACACGGCGCAACACACGTTCGTTCAGTGTGTTGCTTGGGAGGAGCAGCGCCGTGTCCTCACAAATGAAGTAGGAGGCGATCTGTCGCTGCCGGCCGTGGTACGGAAGATGGTCGGCAGCGCAGAGTCGTGGGACGCAGTGGTGTCCTTCTGCGAGGACGTGATGTCGCAGAAGGAAGCTGCGGAACGGGAGAGGGAGATTTCAACTGCCGATCCCGCCCGCAGCAGGCGCTCCGGGCGCCGGAGGAGGGCAGACAACGCCCTCTTCCGCCCCCCATGAACGGGTCCAGGGGCGAAGGACTTGGGGAAGTCCCCGCCCCCTATTCAACGGACCCGAGGCGGAGGCGCGCGCGGGTGTCGACGCGCGCCTCTGAGGCGTTGCACGGGGGAGTTTAACACCTCACTCCCCCGTGCCCGAGGCGAGGCCCGCAAGGCGGGCCAGCACCAGTGCGGGGCTGCGGAAGAATTTGGATTCCCGCGGCCCCGCGCCCACGTGTAAGGAGGACACAGGGGGGTTTTAGCCGGTAAGAGTCCGGCACACCCCTCCGCCTCTCCCCAGGCGGAGGAAGTCCATGAGGATTTCCCCCCGAGAAAAAAAAAAAAAAAAAAAGGTTAGGTTAGGTTAGGTTTTTTTTTTTTTTTTTTTTTTTTTTGTGGCAGGAGTGGGAAATCCTCATGGACACCCCGAGGGGTAGTGCCGGACTCTTACCGGCTAAAACCCACTCCTGCCGTCAAGTGTACCCCTGACATAGTCAGAGACCTTATTTGCTCTGTTTTTAATTTTTAAAATTTTTAGCAATTAATTTTCTGGTGGAATAATATGTAGTTGAGTATAATATACAGCCTTGGCCAAAAGTATTGAGCACCCATGACATCTTTCAGTTTTATGCGGAGTATCAAACAGAAATAAAACAAAACTTTTTTTTTATTTGTAATTTACTATTTATTCATTGAAAATTAATATTTTGTGGGTCCACCCTTTGCCTTAATTACAGCAGAATTTTTTTTGGTAAACAGCTAACAAGATTTTTACAGTCTTCAGCAGTAATCGCGTTCCATTCTAGGCGCAGGTAGCGTTTCAATTCTTCTCTGTTGTTAATTGTGTGGCGCCTAACTCGACGCTTTAATAAACCCCATAAATGTTCTATGGGGTTCAGATCTGGCGACTGGGCAGGCCAGTCAAGAAGCTCTATGCTATTTTCCTGAAACCAAGTCATAGTGCGGGCAGATTTGTGGCAAGGCGCGTTATCCTGCTGGCATTTATCACTATCCATGTTCGTGTCACCGAAAAGTTTCGTGAATGAAGGCAGCAACGCAGTTTCTAGCACATTTATGTACTTAGAAGAGTCCATGCGGCCCTCACACACGAACAATTCGCCAACTCCAGAATCTGTCATGCAACCCCAGGCCATTATACTGCCGCCGCCGTGTTTTACGGTTGGGACCACACACTCTGGCTTAAATTCTTCGCCCACCCGGCGACGCACAAAGGTCACACCAGGTGTACCAAAAATCTGCAATAAAGAGAAAAATATTGAGTTCCGGAAATAAAAAGAACTTCCTCTGTGCGTTTAGAATTTAAACCATTTCATATTATTTTGTGAGGGCATTAAATTGACTTACTCACCTCAAAGTTTCATTCGTCTGACCACACAACATTTGACCAATCTTCAGCGGTGAAAGTTCGGTGTTGTAGGGCCCATTTGTACCGAGGTTTTTTGTTGCTCTCGGAGAGCCATGGCTTCTTCCTAGCTTTACAGCCTTTCAGACCAGCTTTCTGAAGCCTTCTACGAGTAGTTCGAGCAGAAATTGTTTTCTTCATTTGTTCTGAAAACTCAGCAGCGAGCTCTGAAGATGTTTTTTTCCTATTTCTTAATGACTCTCTCAGTAACTGACGATCCTGACGGCCTATGGTGATGCGTTTGCGCCCGGTTCTCGGTGTATTTTGATGTGATCCGGTATCAGAGAATCGCTGAATAGCATAATGCACGGATCGGCGCGAACATTTCACAGTTTTGGAAATCTCTACTTGTGCTTTCCCTTGCCCGTACAGAAGCTGTATCTGCACTCGTTATTCTAAATAAAGTTCGTTTCATTTTGGCTTATCGCAACTATAACACTTAAAACTTTGAAATAAAATACCAAAGGCGCACTAGATCACTGGATGTTGTCTCAACGAGCGATGGTAGCGAACTAGAAAATAAATTCAAAAATTGTAAAAGACACATTTTCTTGCACCCAGGTATTTTATTGTCAACTGCGGCATAAGTCATTGTTTTAAAATCTTTATAGATAACCGATAAAAGAATACTTCAACGATAGATTCGGGTTTCTCCCATAATTACCGTGATCTAGCGAAATTTGTAAGGTGCTCAATACTTTTGGCCAAGGCTGTATATATATATATTTAAATAAATAATATAATTTGTATAATACCTTATAAGGGTTTTCTATTTAGCTTATAAATAATTATATCTAATACGTTATAAACATTTATGTATAATAATTTTTGATAGATATTAAGATATAATAAATATGTTTATATAATAAATTCAATACTTTTAATAATTAACAATTTTTAATAAATAATTACTCTCAACTCGTTTATAATTCCCCATGCTTGCCAGGCCATATTATTGCTAATAAGGTGGAAGCATGGGTCGGGCTTCTTTATTCCTACCTATTATCTCTTGTTTTATTTTTATTTATTACTATTAAAGCCAATTTTATTGCGTATTCTAGAAATTTTGATCTTGTCTTTTTGCTTCTTATTAGGCCAGCTAAAGTGTTTTTACTAAGTTCGACCCCCAGCTGTTGTTCCAGGTCATAGCGCTCGCGAGCAAAGATGGGACACTCCAGCAGTATATGTGGCACAGATTCTTCTGCGAGTGGATCGCATGTGCACGACGAGCTCTCCTTACACTTGAAACGTTTCAAGTATGCAGAGAACCCGCCGTGTCCCGTTAGTATTTGGGTGGTAATGCTGGAGTGTTCCATCCCCCTTACTATCCTATAAGCGTCTGGTGCATTCGGGAAGAATAATTTTGTCCCAGAGGCAGTCTCCCCCGACCCGTATCTCCGGTCCCATTCGCCAAGCGTTTCCATACGGATTTGTCGCCTGACGAATGATATCGGACACAGGTCGTAGTCCGGTTTCCTCTTTGACCGTAGAGCAGCTTCTTTTGCTAGTTGGTCGGCTCTTTCGTTCCCCTCCAGCCCTGCGTGGGCCTTGATCCAGAACAAGGAGACGCTCTTGTTCTGGAGCGTGCAGAGTCGGATGGCGTCTCTCGTTTCCACAGCTAAGGGGTGAGGGGAGGTGACGTTTGTTACGGTCTGAAGAGCCGACTTTGAGTCACTGAAGATGCCAAACGTGGTACCAGTGTGTTTCAGCGCTTCTCCTACGGCTCGTTGTATAGCCAGGAGCTCCGCCTGATAGACGGTACAAAAGGACGGCAGTGCGAGCTTAAGGGCTTTGGTTTCGGACGTGTTATTCCACAATGATAGCGCCGCCCCAACCTTACCCTCGATCTTGCTGCCATCCGTAAAGATCCGCACGTCGAAATTACTGTGGGTTTGATATTGTTCCTCGTCTATCAGGCTGTCGAACTCCAGGCTAGTTTGCTCTGCAGGGTGTGGCGCCTCTATTGCTGGAGCCATACGTTCCACTTCCCTGTCTCCCAGTACCGGCTGCGGTATACCTCGCTTGGCACCATACAGTGAGGCCGCTTCCTGTATACGGAGGTCGAGCGGAAGCAACCCAGCCAGCACTAGGGCAGAGTTTAGGGATACGGTCCGGTAGGCCCTGCACAACTTTTGAGCGAAACCTCTCTGGACCACGTTTAGCTGCTTCCGGACTCCTAGCTTGGTCGTGGCTGGTGCCCACGCGCTCGCCGCGTACATTATGATGGGTTCGACGGCTGCGGTGTAAATCGATCTGATCACCTCTGGGTGGAGACCCCAACTCACACGTGCTGTCCTGGCCAGTTGTTTATAAATTCCTATCGCCTTTTTGCAGACGTCAGTCACGTGTGTGTTGAAGGTGAGTTTGGCGTCGACCGTAAGCCCCAGTATTTTAATTTCTTGGGACAGACCAATCTCGATCCCCCCCATGCTGAGGCGTGGGTTGTCATACTTGAGCCTCCGCGTGAGGACCATTGCGTTGGTTTTGTGCGGCGCGAATTTGAGCTTATTTTTGACACCCCACGCCTGAACACGTTCGAGTGCGGCATTGGCCCGTCCTTCGATTTCTAGGGCTGTTTCGCCGTCGAAGACCATCACAACATCGTCGGCAAACGCCTGGACGTATTCGCCACGACTTTCCTGCTCTTTGAGGAGCGGGTCCAGCAGCAAATTCCAGAGAATTGGGCCACCTATAGAGCCCTGGACGCAACCTTTATTTGTGTCTTTTCTGCACTCTTCCCCGCCATATCTAACCCTGACTACTCTATTGCTCAGGTAGCTGTCCATTACCCGCCTCAAATCAGCCGGACACCTTTCCTCAGCCAATCGCACTCTAATAGCTGGCCACCATGCACTGTCAAAGGCGCCCTCAATGTCCAGCGACACCAGGACAACGATCTTCTTCCTTGTGAGCCTTTCCCGAATGTGCTGTGTCAGACTGTAGAGGGCGTCCTCGGTGCTTTTTTGGGGCATAAAGCCGTATTGGCGAGTACTTATCGTCGGTAGTATGAAGTATTTGAGGCGAGCAACCAACATCTTTTCGTACACCTTCCCCAGGACAGGCAAAAGCCCAATCGGCCTGTAAGACTTTGGGACGGTGTACGAGGTTTTCCCAGGCTTCCTGAGCACCACCACGGTCGCCTCCTTCCAGATGTTTGGGAAGTAGTGGAGCGTGAGGCATTTGTTGATGAGGGCCAGAAAGAAGGCGGGGTCGCAGCAAACTGCGTGAGTGCAGATGTCAGCCGTGAGGCCATCAGCTCCCGGGGCCTTTTTCGGGTTAAAGGACTTTACGGACCGATCCAGCTCGCTTTGAGTAAACGGTGGTTCATGCTGCTCATCATGACTGCACTCGTTTACTTTGTTTGCCAGTTCTCTCGTGTGGCGATGGTCCGTATTGTCTTGCTCCTCGAGGTCCACCGGATAAAAAGTTTCAGCCAGCAGCCTCACGGAGCCTACGGCGTCCAAGGTGCGGCCATCCTTTTGTAAAGGTAGGTCCTCTTCCCTTTTGGCAGTTCTCCCCAAGACCCGATATATCCCTTCCCAGACTCCTTCCCTATCCTGTTTGCTGCAGAACTCTTTCCAGCCTGCTGTTTGTGCCTGTATCGCTGCTGCTTCATATTTTTCTTTTTCTTCCAGGTAAAGGCCAACAACCATCGCTCTTCGAGTCGGCGCTGCGCTCCTGATTCTACGTCTTTTGGTGGCGACTAGCTTCTTCATCTCCTCGAGCTCCTCAGACCACCACGGCAAGGTAAGTGTTACGGTATTCTTTTTTGTAGGTATAGTGTCTGTACTTGTATCTATTATTGCTTGTATGTATGATTTGACTGTTGTTTCTAGTTGGTCTGTGTTTTGTATGTATGTTATTTCCAATGTTGTAAGATTTCTCTCAAGCATAATTTGAGACAGTTTCTCATGAAACTGCCTCCAATTTGCCTTCCTTGTATTGTATAATCTGGTAGTTCTTTGTATGTGCGTTCCTTTCGATTTTGTTAAATTTATTCCAAAAATTATGCCGTTGTGGTCTGAGCTCGTGAGACCTTCCTCTACACGCCAGCCGTCCACCAAGTCAAGCACGTCTGCTGAACACGCCGTCACGTCGACATGGCTGCTGTACCTTTTGCCTCCTCGGATCGTGTCGTAGGTAGGGATATCTCCGGTGTTGAGGATCTCTAGGCCCAGTTCTCCGAGGGTGTCGCATATTTGCTCTCCTCTTTGGTCCGTATTTGGGCTGCCCCACCATGCGCTTTTGGCATTGCAGTCGCCCCCGATGATTAGTTTGCCTTGGCCGGTCTCCCTGTGGACTCGCCTTAAATGCTCCAGGTATGGCCCCATGTCTTGGTCCGGTTCGAAATAGTACGATACCAGTGTGACCGTCCAGGCTCTGGTTCGGACTCCTAGCACGACGATGTTATTTGTGGTAAGTTGCGGGTACTGTATGATGTCGAGTTCAGGCTGGTATATTGCGATTGCAGCTTTAACAGTCCCGTCTCCTACTTCAGAGCTCTGGAAGATTCTGGCCCCCCGGTAGTTCCTTAACTTTCTTACCGCCCCCACATAGGGCTCCTGGAGCAGAGTTCCCACGAGTTTCCGGTTTCCAGCTTCCAGCATAATTTCATCGGTGGCGAGTTTTGAGCGCTGCAGGTTAGCCTGGGCGAATTTGTACGTAATTGTCGCAGACAGGCCTTTAGCAGTATGCTACGGAAGCTCGTGCCAATGCATCCCATTTTCTGCGCTCTGGACAGTCGTTGCTAAACGCATTGTGCCCCGTGCTGCTATTTTTAGCCAGGCGACAGTTTCGGCATTGCGGTGTTTCTCCCGTCAGTGACAAGGGACAGTCGGCCCGAAGATGTGGATCGCCGCAGTGACTGCACAATGGGACAGTGTCCTTGCAATACTTTTTGCCGTGTCCGTACCCCAAGCATACCGAGCATTGGACCAGCGGCGATTGATCGGATACACGTATCCGTTGCAGGTCAACGTGTACCCGACCCGCCGCCGTCAGTCTCTGCCACACCCCAGGGGACACTTGCAGAATGACGTGTCCCATGTGCGGGTTTCGGGTCCTGCGGCGATATTTGACGGACATCCTGGTTTGTTCCGCAGCTAAATCTCCCAGTAGATGGGAATTTTGGTTCACCAGCGCTTTGACGACCTCTTCGTCCGTGTGAAAGGACAGGACGTCTTTTAAGATGATCAGGGGGTCTTTGTTTATCATGTCTTGGACCATTAGTGCCTCCCCTGATTTTCGGATCCTGTCCTTTACTCTGGTCAGCTCTTCTTTACTGGTGAACCCCACAATCACCTTCTGGTCCCTCGCTTTCCGCAGTCTTTCCACCTTAATGCCTTCATTTTTAGCGTCGACAGCCACCCGCAGCTTTTGTATGACCTCTTCACTGGTGTGCTTCTCGTCAGCTGACGACACTACTATAGAGTGAAGAGGCCTTTGGACTGTGGCATGTTGTCTCGGGGTGGCCGCGATCTCGGCAAAGGATGGTCCGTTTCCTGCTACATAACGAGGGGCTCGTTCCAACTGCTCCGACAGAGCCTGCGTGTGCTGCTTGCATTCCTCCAGTGACGCATGGTGTTGCTTTAGGTCTGCCATCAGCTGTTTGACCAGCTCCGTCGGCGCTTCCGGGTTTGGTGGTAGTCTTTCCGGAGCATCGGCTTGGGTGGCCATGCTGCGGGTTTCTGTCCGGGTCGGAGCTGCCTGTATTTTACCGCTCTCGGCCTCCTTCACCAACTGGTATAGTCTGTCGATTGCTCTAAAGACCTCCTCCTTTATTTCCCGTTTCAGGTTTTTTGAGATTTCGAGCTGTGCCTTACTTTTCATAAGGCAGGCTTTTGCCTCGGCGGTTTTACTCGAGAATCTCGGCGGATTTGGACGAGGAGGGCTGTCTCTGTCAGCTACGGTTTGTTTCCGCAATTCGACTTTTGTCTCCTGAGCAACCGAGGTTTTAGATTTAGGCCTAGGAGGAAGTGTATGTGAGACTGATTTTGATGGTGATGGTGTTGTTTTAGGCCTTTGTTGCTCCTTTTCAGTTGTAGGAGGCCAGTCGCCAATACTGCGTCTCACAGACGGGCCTGGCATCGCTGCTTGGGTACTTTCTGCTCCGGTTTTCTCTTCACTGGAGCTCGGCTTTTTTATTGGTGTCCTAATGCCGAACATAGTGACTGTGGAGATGTGAGAGACAAAAGAGGAGGGGGGGGGGGGTTAAATACGAGGACAAACTGGTACCTAAATCCCTGTAAAGAGGGGATTGTGAAATCGAATCAAAATATCAATTAAAGTCAGGGGTACAAGTATGTGTATAGTGTATATTGCTATACACAGTCTAATAAGGGAAAGCTGCGTTGCCTCAAGGGCTTGTCAATATATAGCCTAAGCTGCCGAATTTTTTACCTAGGCTGTCCTTGTAATAAAAATCAAATCAGGTCAAATCTGTGCGATAACTTTTTCTTTTCAAGAATTTGCACTTAAACCCACGCTAAAAGCCTCTTAATTCGGGTAAAAGCGTCCGGGTTACAGCGAAATTGGTATTTTTCTAGCCAGGAGACCACTGGGATGCCAAATCCGTCAAAAAATATTTTTCAACAATTTGGTCCCAGAGTCACACCCTTTCCTATAGTAAATGTTAAATTTCTACTAATGCGTCTAAAGGGCGGGTGGGTGGGGCATTTTTTGACGTTTGGTGCGGCGTAGAGGGACGTGCGATACGTCAAAAGACGCGTCTCGGCGAGCCCTAGCCAGCTGTCCAGAAACTAGAATAGGCTTTCCTAGAAATTTTGAAAATTTTGGTCGAAAAACTGTAAAATTTAGTGTTTTTTAATAGAAAATATTTAATTTCGACGTCCAAACCTACCCAAAATCGTGCAAAATGCAGTCAGGAAGACAGGTCGGAGTGGTAAGTATTTAATAAAATTTTTACAATGAAAAAATCTAGTCAGAATTTTGATAAATAATTAATTTTGTGTTTTTTACAGGTCGAGAAGGGTGGGGGTGTCAAAAAATCGGGTCACACCGCTTCGATGTCGCGTTTGAAGGGTTATCGCGTGCTTACAAGCCTGTTGTAGCTATTATACGCAAAAAACCGCATCAAAATCGGTCTCCTTTTGAAAAAGTTATCAGGAGTACTAGTGTTTTTATAGGGCCTTAGGTGGATTTCGGGCGTCTACTATTTGTATGGAAGCGGATGTTTCGCGAATTTTTTGACGTTTGGTGCGGCGTAGAGGGACGTGCGATACGTCAAAAGACGCGTCTCGGCGAGCCCTAGCCAGCTGTCCAGAAACTAGAATAGGCTTTCCTAGAAATTTTGAAAATTTTGGTCGAAAAACTGTAAAATTTAGTGTTTTTTAATAGAAAATATTTAATTTCGACGTCCAAACCTACCCAAAATCGTGCAAAATGCAGTCAGGAAGACAGGTCGGAGTGGTAAGTATTTAATAAAATTTTTACAATGAAAAAATCTAGTCAGAATTTTGATAAATAATTAATTTTGTGTTTTTTACAGGTCGAGAAGGGTGGGGGTGTCAAAAAATCGGGTCACACCGCTTCGATGTCGCGTTTGAAGGGTTATCGCGTGCTTACAAGCCTGTTGTAGCTATTATACGCAAAAAACCGCATCAAAATCGGTCTCCTTTTGAAAAAGTTATCAGGAGTACTAGTGTTTTTATAGGGCCTTAGGTGGATTTCGGCCGTCTACTATTTGTATGGAAGCGGATGTTTCGCGAATTTTTTGACGTTTGGTGCGGCGTAGAGGGACGTGCGATACGTCAAAAGACGCGTCTCGGCGAGCCCTAGCCAGCTGTCCAGAAACTAGAATAGGCTTTCCTAGAAATTTTGAAAATTTTGGTCGAAAAACTGTAAAATTTAGTGTTTTTTAATAGAAAATATTTAATTTCGACGTCCAAACCTACCCAAAATCGTGCAAAATGCAGTCAGGAAGACAGGTCGGAGTGGTAAGTATTTAATAAAATTTTTACAATGAAAAAATCTAGTCAGAATTTTGATAAATAATTAATTTTGTGTTTTTTACAGGTCGAGAAGGGTGGGGGTGTCAAAAAATCGGGTCACACCGCTTCGATGTCGCGTTTGAAGGGTTATCGCGTGCTTACAAGCCTGTTGTAGCTATTATACGCAAAAAACCGCATCAAAATCGGTCTCCTTTTGAAAAAGTTATCAGGAGTACTAGTGTTTTTATAGGGCCTTAGGTGGATTTCGGCCGTCTACTATTTGTATGGAAACGGATGTTTCGCGAATTTTTTGACGTTTGGTGCGGCGTAGAGGGACGTGCGATACGTCAAAAGACGCGTCTCGGCGAGCCCTAGCCAGCTGTCCAGAAACTAGAATAGGCTTTCCTAGAAATTTTGAAAATTTTGGTCGAAAAACTGTAAAATTTAGTGTTTTTTAATAGAAAATATTTAATTTCGACGTCCAAACCTACCCAAAATCGTGCAAAATGCAGTCAGGAAGACAGGTCGGAGTGGTAAGTATTTAATAAAATTTTTACAATGAAAAAATCTAGTCAGAATTTTGATAAATAATTAATTTTGTGTTTTTTACAGGTCGAGAAGGGTGGGGGTGTCAAAAAATCGGGTCACACCGCTTCGATGTCGCGTTTGAAGGGTTATCGCGTGCTTACAAGCCTGTTGTAGCTATTATACGCAAAAAACCGCATCAAAATCGGTCTCCTTTTGAAAAAGTTATCAGGAGTACTAGTGTTTTTATAGGGCCTTAGGTGGATTTCGGGCGTCTACTATTTGTATGGAAGCGGATGTTTCGCGAATTTTTTGACGTTTGGTGCGGCGTAGAGGGACGTGCGATACGTCAAAAGACGCGTCTCGGCGAGCCCTAGCCAGCTGTCCAGAAACTAGAATAGGCTTTCCTAGAAATTTTGAAAATTTTGGTCGAAAAACTGTAAAATTTAGTGTTTTTTAATAGAAAATATTTAATTTCGACGTCCAAACCTACCCAAAATCGTGCAAAATGCAGTCAGGAAGACAGGTCGGAGTGGTAAGTATTTAATAAAATTTTTACAATGAAAAAATCTAGTCAGAATTTTGATAAATAATTAATTTTGTGTTTTTTACAGGTCGAGAAGGGTGGGGGTGTCAAAAAATCGGGTCACACCGCTTCGATGTCGCGTTTGAAGGGTTATCGCGTGCTTACAAGCCTGTTGTAGCTATTATACGCAAAAAACCGCATCAAAATCGGTCTCCTTTTGAAAAAGTTATCAGGAGTACTAGTGTTTTTATAGGGCCTTAGGTGGATTTCGGGCGTCTACTATTTGTATGGAAACGGATGTTTCGCGAATTTTTTGACGTTTGGTGCGGCGTAGAGGGACGTGCGATACGTCAAAAGACGCGTCTCGGCGAGCCCTAGCCAGCTGTCCAGAAACTAGAATAGGCTTTCCTAGAAATTTTGAAAATTTTGGTCGAAAAACTGTAAAATTTAGTGTTTTTTAATAGAAAATATTTAATTTCGACGTCCAAACCTACCCAAAATCGTGCAAAATGCAGTCAGGAAGACAGGTCGGAGTGGTAAGTATTTAATAAAATTTTTACAATGAAAAAATCTAGTCAGAATTTTGATAAATAATTAATTTTGTGTTTTTTACAGGTCGAGAAGGGTGGGGGTGTCAAAAAATCGGGTCACACCGCTTCGATGTCGCGTTTGAAGGGTTATCGCGTGCTTACAAGCCTGTTGTAGCTATTATACGCAAAAAACCGCATCAAAATCGGTCTCCTTTTGAAAAAGTTATCAGGAGTACTAGTGTTTTTATAGGGCCTTAGGTGGATTTCGGGCGTCTACTATTTGTATGGAAACGGATGTTTCGCGAATTTTTTGACGTTTGGTGCGGCGTAGAGGGACGTGCGATACGTCAAAAGACGCGTCTCGGCGAGCCCTAGCCAGCTGTCCAGAAACTAGAATAGGCTTTCCTAGAAATTTTGAAAATTTTGGTCGAAAAACTGTAAAATTTAGTGTTTTTTAATAGAAAATATTTAATTTCGACGTCCAAACCTACCCAAAATCGTGCAAAATGCAGTCAGGAAGACAGGTCGGAGTGGTAAGTATTTAATAAAATTTTTACAATGAAAAAATCTAGTCAGAATTTTGATAAATAATTAATTTTGTGTTTTTTACAGGTCGAGAAGGGTGGGGGTGTCAAAAAATCGGGTCACACCGCTTCGATGTCGCGTTTGAAGGGTTATCGCGTGCTTACAAGCCTGTTGTAGCTATTATACGCAAAAAACCGCATCAAAATCGGTCTCCTTTTGAAAAAGTTATCAGGAGTACTAGTGTTTTTATAGGGCCTTAGGTGGATTTCGGGCGTCTACTATTTGTATGGAAACGGATGTTTCGCGAATTTTTTGACGTTTGGTGCGGCGTAGAGGGACGTGCGATACGTCAAAAGACGCGTCTCGGCGAGCCCTAGCCAGCTGTCCAGAAACTAGAATAGGCTTTCCTAGAAATTTTGAAAATTTTGGTCGAAAAACTGTAAAATTTAGTGTTTTTTAATAGAAAATATTTAATTTCGACGTCCAAACCTACCCAAAATCGTGCAAAATGCAGTCAGGAAGACAGGTCGGAGTGGTAAGTATTTAATAAAATTTTTACAATGAAAAAATCTAGTCAGAATTTTGATAAATAATTAATTTTGTGTTTTTTACAGGTCGAGAAGGGTGGGGGTGTCAAAAAATCGGGTCACACCGCTTCGATGTCGCGTTTGAAGGGTTATCGCGTGCTTACAAGCCTGTTGTAGCTATTATACGCAAAAAACCGCATCAAAATCGGTCTCCTTTTGAAAAAGTTATCAGGAGTACTAGTGTTTTTATAGGGCCTTAGGTGGATTTTGGGCGTCTACTATTTGTATGGAAACGGATAAAGTCGCGAATTTTTTGACGTTTGGTGCGGCGTAGAGGGACGTGCGATACGTCAAAAGACGCGTCTCGGCGAGCCCTAGCCAGCTGTCCAGAAACTAGAATAGGCTTTCCTAGAAATTTTGAAAATTTTGGTCGAAAAACTGTAAAATTTAGTGTTTTTTAATAGAAAATATTTAATTTCGACGTCCAAACCTACCCAAAATCGTGCAAAATGCAGTCAGGAAGACAGGTCGGAGTGGTAAGTATTTAATAAAATTTTTACAATGAAAAAATCTAGTCAGAATTTTGATAAATAATTAATTTTGTGTTTTTTACAGGTCGAGAAGGGTGGGGGTGTCAAAAAATCGGGTCACACCGCTTCGATGTCGCGTTTGAAGGGTTATCGCGTGCTTACAAGCCTGTTGTAGCTATTATACGCAAAAAACCGCATCAAAATCGGTCTCCTTTTGAAAAAGTTATCAGGAGTACTAGTGTTTTTATAGGGCCTTAGGTGGATTTCGGGCGTCTACTATTTGTATGGAAACGGATGTTTCGCGAATTTTTTGACGTTTGGTGCGGCGTAGAGGGACGTGCGATACGTCAAAAGACGCGTCTCGGCGAGCCCTAGCCAGCTGTCCAGAAACTAGAATAGGCTTTCCTAGAAATTTTGAAAATTTTGGTCGAAAAACTGTAAAATTTAGTGTTTTTTAATAGAAAATATTTAATTTCGACGTCCAAACCTACCCAAAATCGTGCAAAATGCAGTCAGGAAGACAGGTCGGAGTGGTAAGTATTTAATAAAATTTTTACAATGAAAAAATCTAGTCAGAATTTTGATAAATAATTAATTTTGTGTTTTTTACAGGTCGAGAAGGGTGGGGGTGTCAAAAAATCGGGTCACACCGCTTCGATGTCGCGTTTGAAGGGTTATCGCGTGCTTACAAGCCTGTTGTAGCTATTATACGCAAAAAACCGCATCAAAATCGGTCTCCTTTTGAAAAAGTTATCAGGAGTACTAGTGTTTTTATAGGGCCTTAGGTGGATTTCGGGCGTCTACTATTTGTATGGAAACGGATGTTTCGCGAATTTTTTGACGTTTGGTGCGGCGTAGAGGGACGTGCGATACGTCAAAAGACGCGTCTCGGCGAGCCCTAGCCAGCTGTCCAGAAACTAGAATAGGCTTTCCTAGAAATTTTGAAAATTTTGGTCGAAAAACTGTAAAATTTAGTGTTTTTTAATAGAAAATATTTAATTTCGACGTCCAAACCTACCCAAAATCGTGCAAAATGCAGTCAGGAAGACAGGTCGGAGTGGTAAGTATTTAATAAAATTTTTACAATGAAAAAATCTAGTCAGAATTTTGATAAATAATTAATTTTGTGTTTTTTACAGGTCGAGAAGGGTGGGGGTGTCAAAAAATCGGGTCACACCGCTTCGATGTCGCGTTTGAAGGGTTATCGCGTGCTTACAAGCCTGTTGTAGCTATTATACGCAAAAAACCGCATCAAAATCGGTCTCCTTTTGAAAAAGTTATCAGGAGTACTAGTGTTTTTATAGGGCCTTTTTTTTTTTTTTTTTTTTTTTATCGACGTAAAATCATCAAATGACCCCTCCCGCTGTGGGTTAGCAGCGGTGAGGGAGTGTCAGACTCTTACTGACTAAAATCGTCGTGTTCCGTCATAGGCCTTTTATGTACCAGGGCCGCGGTATCTCTTTCGAACAACCCGCAGCCCCGGCAGGCCTTGGCCCTGCTGGGCCCCGCTGGGGTTGCTGACGTCTCTTTGAGGAGCGCGTGGAACAACGCGCGCCGTCGACACGGGTCTGTCGTCTAGGAAGACAGAGGGACGATGAGCCACCCGAACTCACCGCCCACAGACCCACGCCTACGGTGGCCGGGAGTCATCTCGCGACACCCGGCGCCCATGGTGTCTACCTGGTCCAGCGCGGCGGCCGGGATGAGAGGTGCGGACTCTCTGGCGTTCCGCCTCCTCCTTCTCGAGCATGACCGCTTCGCAGAAGGAGGCGACGGCATCCCATTCCCTCTCGCCCCGGACCATGGCCTGAACCAGGGCCGGACGCGAGAGGTCGCCGCCGCCCAAAGCCTCGACGAGGACCCGGCGGTGCCCTTCCCATGCGGGGCACACCTGGACTGTGTGGTCCACCGTGTCCTCGGGGCTGTCCGCACAATGGTGACACCCGGGCGCCTCCTCACGACCGATGCGGTGCAGGTACCTCCCGAAACAACCGTGTCCGGTGAGGACCTGCGTCATGCGGTACGTGAGGGCGCCGTGACTCCTCCCGAGCCACTCCTCAAAGAGGGGACTTACCGCCACGATGGTGGCGTGCCCTGCACTGGGTTGCGATAGTCGCTCCCTCCAGGCCACCATGAGATCGCGCCGGAGCTCCGCCCGCTGCGCGACAACTTGCCGCGGCAACGGGGTTTCTCCCCGGCGCTGAGCCTCCTCGCGCCAGTCGTACAGGCGCAAGAAGACCCTCGCCTCCAGATCCCACGGTGGCAGTCCAGCGAGTAGGCCAGCTGCTTCGCGGGAGATCGTGCGGTACCCCCGGATTAGCCTAATGGCTATCACCCTTTGGGGCACGTTCAGGTAGTGCACAGCCCGCGGCCGTGCCGAACGTGCCCATACCGGGGCCCCGTAAAGGGCCATGGACCGCATGACCCCCGCGTAGAGTTTACGGCAGGGGGCGTTTGGGCCTCCCAGGTTGGGCAGGAGCCGCTTGAATGCAGCACCTGCCTTCTCCAGTTTGGGGCCCAAACGTCGGAAGTGCTCGACGAAGCTCCACCGGCCGTCGAGGACGAGTCCCAGGTACTTCATCGCCCTCTCGACGCCGATGGTAGCCCCCCCCACCGTGACTTGGGAGCCTGAAGGTGGCGCGTTCCGAAGCCCATGAAAGCACATGGCCTCGGATTTGTGCAAGGCCACCTCCAGTCCCAGCAGCTGGATCCTCTCGATGACTATCGCAACCCCGCGCGTCATTATGTCGGCCGCCTCCTGGTGCGACCTCCCTTGTGCCAGAACCAGCGTGTCGTCAGCGTAGCAGACCACGCTGACGCCGCTAGGGAGGTCGGCGCGCAGCACCCAGTCGTAGCCGATGTTCCACAAGAGCGGCCCCAGTACCGACCCCTGCGGAACACCGCACGACATCTCTCGCCGGTTCCATTCCCCGTTGTGACCAGGGTAAATGATGGACCTATCCGACAGATAGGCCTCGACCACGCGACGAAGGTAGGTCGGCACCCGGTGATACCGGAGTGCCTCCCTGATGCAACTCCAGGGAAGGGTGTTGAAGGCGTTGGCGATGTCAAGAGACACCGCCAAGACGACCCCCCCCCGGGACACAGCATCCCCCGTCGTGAGAGCTCTCACGCGCATGATGGCGTCCACCGTTGAGCGCCCCTTGCGGAAACCGAACTGGTGGTCCGCAAGGTCCGGCCCTATCCCCCCAAGGTGCGCGACGAGGCGGTGTGCGACAACTCGCTCAAAGAGCTTGCCCACCTCGTCGAGCAACACGATAGGCCGGTATGCGGACGGAGAGTCCGCAGGGCGCCCCGGCTTCCGTATGAGGACCAGTTTCCCTGTCTTCCAACGAAGTGGGAACTGGCCCCTCTCCAAACATGCGCTGAGAAGCCCCCTAAGTCGAGGCCCGAGAGCCTCAAGGGCCAGGACCCAGGCCTTGCCAGGCAGGCCATCAGGCCCTGGGGCGGTGTTTTTGGCTTTCAGCCTAGCCACCGCCACTCTCAGGTCCACCCCAGTCACCTCGGGGACATCGTCGTCGTCGGAAGTGTGGTCCGTACTTGACACCGCGGGTTGCAGAGACATGGGCGGGGGAGAGTGTTCCCCGCGCGAAGGGAACAGAGCGCTCACCACCTCCTCCACCAGCTGAGGCCGAAGACTCTGGGTCAGCGGGGGGGCCCATGGGCGGAGCTTGCCCCGCACCATTTTGTACGGGCGCCCCCACGGGTCCCTGTCCAGAGACCCCAGCAGCTCCGCATTGGCCACCTCCTTGGCCTGGACGATGGCCAATTGGAGGGCGGTCTTCGCAGCTCTGTAACCCTCGTACAGCTCTGCTTCCCTGGCTTCTGCATCCGGAGGGCGGATGCGCAGCCTGCGGTGTCTGGTGTACAGGTGCCTCGCAGCGACGCACGCCTCTCGAAGGGCGGCGATCTCGCGAGACCACCAGTACACCTGGCGTCGGGCGCGTCCTGGCGGGACTCGGGGCATGGCCACGTCACAAATCTCGGACATGGTCTCCCGGAACCACTCCGCCTCGTCGTTGATGTCGGCGGGCCTGTCCGGTGATGACACCCAGGCCTGCACGACTGAGGCTTCCAGGAGAAGCTCCCGGTCAAGGTGCCTCAGCGCCCAACGTGGACCACTCGGGGTCTGCAGGACCGGCGCGCTAGGGTTCTGGGCGGAGACGTCAAACCGGATGTACCGGTGATCGGAGTAGGTCTCCACCCCCTCCTCCACGCGCCAGTCAAAGACACGCGGTAGCAGAGCGGGGCTGGCGAACGAGATATCCACCACTGACTCGCCCCGCATCCGTACACACGTGGGGACAGAACCCCGATTGAGGACGACCAGGCCTGCTTCCAGCGCCCAGTCCTCCACCATCCTACCCCGTGCATCTGTGCGTCGGGAACCCCAGGCCAAGTTCTTGGCGTTGAAGTCCCCTAACACTATCACGGGGAGGGAATAACTTCCGACGACGACGGACAACTCCAGGAGGGAGTTGTGGAACTCGGCGAGAGTTCGGCTCGGGGAGAAGTACACCCCCACGACGACTATCTCCCCGAACCGTGCTGCGACGCAACCCCTTCCACTCTTCACCCCTTCGAGGGAAGGAGTACCAGCGGCGGCCGACGATATGATGGTCACTGAGCCGCTAAGGTCCTTAACCCAGTCATCCCTGGGAAGGACAAAGTACGGCTCAGCGACCACGGCGATGTTGATCGACCACTGCGCCATGCTTTGGAGCAGCAGATCCTGGGCACGGGCGCAGTGGTTGATGTTCGCCTGGAGGAAGCGCAATGGAGCCAGACTAGCACTCCATCACGTCTTCCTCCTCTTGAGACGCAGACACGGGCGCCGCGACAGCAGCAGTGGCGACGGCGTTGACAGCGGCGGCAGCGTTGGGGGCGGCGGCGGCCGCAGGAGCTGCGGTTGTGGCCACTGCGGAGGTGGTGGTGGTGGCGGCGACGGACGGCCGGCCCTTGCCCTTACTCTTGGTCTTGGCGGGTGGGGCACAGGACTTGCTCCCCGCCCGGTGTTCGGCCGGCTTGCCAGCCGCCGCGCACGCAGTGCAGTGCGGCGCGGCGCTACAAGCCACGGCCTTGTGTCCGGGCTGACCGCAGCGGAAGCAGAGGGCGCTGCGGTCGACCTCCGAGGTGCAACGAACACCCACATGATGCCCGACGTGGCATCGGAAGCACCTCAGCGGTCGGGGGTCAAGCAGCTTGACCTGCGCCGACACCCAGCCAACCAGCAATCTTCGGCCGTCTACGATGCGCTTGGCCGCCGTCACGGGGCAGCTCACCGTGATGGTGCACGTGCCCCTGAAGTCGGGACGTATGGTGCCCGCCTTCACTTCGTCGGCAGAGCACCCACCCGTCCTAGCGACGGCGGCCACCACCTCCTCCGCAGTAACTGAGTCGTCCAGGCCCATGATGCGCAGATCCGCACACTTGTGGGGCCTGGAGACTCGGGCATCGTCCGCACTTATGGACGCCCTAAGCCTCTCGGCTAGAGCGTCTGCGGCGGGCCCACTGGCCGCTCCTGGGACCTCCAGCATACGGGCGCCCGTTGCGGTCACCCTGAGCCGGAGGCCGGAGGCGATACCCAGCTCCTGCAGGTTCACCGCCTCCTTTGCTTGGGCGAGCACGTCGCGGTACGACACGCCCCTTTTGACCGCGTCCGGCTGTAGTGTGACTACTACAGCCGCGGTTTTGGGGGCGCGGAGTTTCGCCGCGGCGGCTCGCTCCCTGCGCCGCTGTTTCTGGGCCTTCTTTTTGGCCGCTTTGGCCGCCCTCCGCCTCTTTTTCTTTTCCCCCACCACCTGCCACTCAGACTCAGTGGCAGAAGAGGTAGGGGCCGCAGACGGTGTCGGCTTTGGAGGGCGTTTCGCCACTGGTGCCGACGACGGAGCCGGTGCTGACGGTGGCACCGGGGGCCTCTGCGCCTGGACCGCCCTTGCGGTCTTGGGCTTTGGCTGAGCGGGCGCCCTCCTGGTCGGTCCGTTCGGCGCCGCGACAGGGGGCTTGCTCGGCGGTCCCCTTCTGGGTGGGGGTGCCGCTGCAATCGCGGCCGCATAGGAGGCCCTTTGGGCCGCTGGGGGCTTCGACGCCGCGAGGGGGGGGCGCAGGACCCTGCCCTCCAGGACTGAGAAGCGAGCCTGGAAGGCCGCCATCTCCTGACGGACTAGGGCCAGGATCTGGCTCTCAGCCGGCGCAGTCTGCGCCTGTTGCCTGGCCCCACCGCGCTCCGCCCCCTGCTCGCGCATCTTAGCGAGCTCCGCCCGGAGACTCCTGTTCTCCTCCACAAGAGACTCCAGGGCGGCCGTCAGACGACCCACCTCCTGCTGCAGTTTGGCCAGCTCGCTCACGGGAGCCCGGCCAAAGTTGCTCACCGCTGCGGCGGTGATGGAGGCGGTGGCGGCCTCAATGGCGCCGTCTTTGCTGGCCTTTTTTCTCTTTAAGGCCACCTGCCTGATGGCGGACTCCACCGTCTTCTCGAAGTCCGCCCTGCGCTCCCGGTCGGAGCCGATGGCCGACTCCTCCTCGGAGGAGGAGCTCCGATGAGCCGCTCCTCCGCCACCCCCAGAAGCCCTAGCGGACCCTTCGCTGACGGGCCTCCTGGCGACCTTTTTGGCCGAGGCCCCGCGACCACCAGAGGAGGACCCGGGGTCTTCCCTCCTCCTCTTGAGGAAGGCGTCGGCCCGGTGGTCCTTCTTGTTGCGGGGGAGCTTAAAACCCCCCGCATCCCCCTCGCTGGACACGGACTCGGAGTCCGAGTCCTCATCCCACTCCCTTAGTTCTTCGTTGTTGTTTTTTTGTTGTTTTTATTTGTGTCAGAATCCATACAGTTCCCACGATCATGAGAGCAATTGTTCGTCCACCCCGGCAGTGGCCTCATACCGGGGCAAGCCTACATACTGTTGGGGGCGGCTGGCCCCAACAGGGGGGAGCGCTAACGACCGTGTCCCCCACGGCCATTCATCCCCTCGCCGCGCTCCCGAAACTTGGGATTGGGTGGTTTTTTATCAAGAGGTGTCCTTCCTCTGGGCCGGGCGATTAAGCCAAGCCCTCGGCGGCGGCATTATGCATGCCTCCGTCTGCTGTCCGGCCAACCCGGCTCAGCAAACCCGCCGAAAGGTTTGCTCTTCGTTGTACGAAGAGCAAACGACCACCGCTTTGGTGCGCCTGCACCTCCGCGGGTATGGCCGCATCCTTGCCATGTCCACTAGCGTGGACTGGTCAGGAGCGGCCCCTCCCTGGGTCCCTCTTTGTCTGGCCTCTCCCCTGAACCTTTCCGGCATGAGTATCTCTACCGGCAGAGCTTCAGGATCATTGAGGCACGCAAGCCCCACCACGACGACAACGTGGGGACCCCCTCGGTGGGGTTTTTATAGGGCCTTAGGTGGATTTTGGGCGTCTACTATTTGTATGGAAACGGATAAAGTGCGAATTTTTTGACGTTTGGTGCGGCGTAGAGGGACGTGCGATACGTCAAAAGACGCGTCTCGGCGAGCCCTAGCCAGCTGTCCAGAAACTAGAATAGGCTTTCCTAGAAATTTTGAAAATTTTGGTCGAAAAACTGTAAAATTTAGTGTTTTTTAATAGAAAATATTTAATTTCGACGTCCAAACCTACCCAAAATCGTGCAAAATGCAGTCAGGAAGACAGGTCGGAGTGGTAAGTATTTAATAAAATTTTTACAATGAAAAAATCTAGTCAGAATTTTGATAAATAATTAATTTTGTGTTTTTTACAGGTCGAGAAGGGTGGGGGTGTCAAAAAATCGGGTCACACCGCTTCGATGTCGCGTTTGAAGGGTTATCGCGTGCTTACAAGCCTGTTGTAGCTATTATACGCAAAAAACCGCATCAAAATCGGTCTCCTTTTGAAAAAGTTATCAGGAGTACTAGTGTTTTTATAGGGCCTTAGGTGGATTTTGGGCGTCTACTATTTGTATGGAAACGGATGTTTGCGAATTTTTTGACGTTTGGTGCGGCGTAGAGGGACGTGCGATACGTCAAAAGACGCGTCTCGGCGAGCCCTAGCCAGCTGTCCAGAAACTAGAATAGGCTTTCCTAGAAATTTTGAAAATTTTGGTCGAAAAACTGTAAAATTTAGTGTTTTTTAATAGAAAATATTTAATTTCGACGTCCAAACCTACCCAAAATCGTGCAAAATGCAGTCAGGAAGACAGGTCGGAGTGGTAAGTATTTAATAAAATTTTTACAATGAAAAAATCTAGTCAGAATTTTGATAAATAATTAATTTTGTGTTTTTTACAGGTCGAGAAGGGTGGGGGTGTCAAAAAATCGGGTCACACCGCTTCGATGTCGCGTTTGAAGGGTTATCGCGTGCTTACAAGCCTGTTGTAGCTATTATACGCAAAAAACCGCATCAAAATCGGTCTCCTTTTGAAAAAGTTATCAGGAGTACTAGTGTTTTTATAGGGCCTTAGGTGGATTTTGGCCGTCTACTGTTTGTATGGAAACGGGTAAAGTGCGAATTTTTTGACGTTTGGTGCGGCGTAGAGGGACGTGCGATACGTCAAAAGACGCGTCTCGGCGAGCCCTAGCCAGCTGTCCAGAAACTAGAATAGGCTTTCCTAGAAATTTTGAAAATTTTGGTCGAAAAACTGTAAAATTTAGTGTTTTTTAATAGAAAATATTTAATTTCGACGTCCAAACCTACCCAAAATCGTGCAAAATGCAGTCAGGAAGACAGGTCGGAGTGGTAAGTATTTAATAAAATTTTTACAATGAAAAAATCTAGTCAGAATTTTGATAAATAATTAATTTTGTGTTTTTTACAGGTCGAGAAGGGTGGGGGTGTCAAAAAATCGGGTCACACCGCTTCGATGTCGCGTTTGAAGGGTTATCGCGTGCTTACAAGCCTGTTGTAGCTATTATACGCAAAAAACCGCATCAAAATCGGTCTCCTTTTGAAAAAGTTATCAGGAGTACTAGTGTTTTTATAGGGGCTTAGGTGGATTTTGGCCGTCTACTGTTTGTATGGAAACGGGTAAAGTGCGAATTTTTTGACGTTTGGTGCGGCGTAGAGGGACGTGCGATACGTCAAAAGACGCGTCTCGGCGAGCCCTAGCCAGCTGTCCAGAAACTAGAATAGGCTTTCCTAGAAATTTTGAAAATTTTGGTCGAAAAACTGTAAAATTTAGTGTTTTTTAATAGAAAATATTTAATTTCGACGTCCAAACCTACCCAAAATCGTGCAAAATGCAGTCAGGAAGACAGGTCGGAGTGGTAAGTATTTAATAAAATTTTTACAATGAAAAAATCTAGTCAGAATTTTGAGAATTAATTAATTTTGTGTTTTTTACAGGTCGAGAAGGGTGGGGGTGTCAAAAAATCGAGTCACACCGCTTCGATGTCGCGTTTGAAGGGTTATTGCGTGCTTACAAGCCTGTTGTAGCTATTATACGCAAAAAACCGCATCAAAATCGGTCTCCTTTTGAAAAAGTTATCCGGTTAGGTTAGGTTAGGTTTTTTTTTTTTTTTTTTTTTTTTTTTTTTTGTGGCAGGAGTGGGAAATCCTCATGGACACCCCGAGGGGTAGTGCCGGACTCTTACCGGCTAAAACCCACTCCTGCCGTCAAGTGTACCCCTGACATAGTCAGAGACCTTATTTGCTCTGTTTTTAATTTTTAAACTTTTAGCAATTAATTTTCTGGTGGAATAATATGTAGTTGAGTATAATATATATATATATATTTAAATAAATAATATAATTTGTATAATACCTTATAAGGGTTTTCTGTTTAGCTTATAAATAATTATATCTAATACGTTATAAACATTTATGTATTATAATTTTTGATAGATATTAAAATATAATAAATATGTTAATATAATAAATTCAATACTTTTAATAATTAACAATTTTTTTTTTTAATAAATAATAACTCTCAACTCGTTTATAATTCCCCATGCTTGCCAGGCCATATTATTGCTAATAAGGTGGAAGCATGGGTCGGGCATCTTTATTCCTACCTCTTTTCTCTTGTTTTATTTTTATTTATTACTATTAAAGCCAATTTTATGGCGTATTCTAGAAATTTTGATCTTTTCTTTTTGCTTCTTATTAGGCTAGCTAAAGTGTGTTTACTAAGTTCGACCCCCAGCTGTTGTTCCAGGTCATAGCGCTCACGAGCAAAGATGGGACACTCCAGCAGTATATGTGTGACAGATTCTTCTGCGAGTGGATCGCATGTGCACGACGAGCTTTCCTTACACTTGAAGCGTTTCAAGTATGCGGAGAACCCGCCGTGACCCGTTAATATTTGGGTGGTAATGCTGGAGTGTTCCATCCCCCTTACTATCCTATAAGCGTCTGGTGCATTCGGGAAGAATAATTTTGTCCCAGAGGCAGTCTCCCCCGACCCGTATCTCCGGTCCCATTCGCCAAGCGTTTCCATACGGATTTGTCGCCTGACGAATGATATCGGACACAGGTCGTAGTCCGGTTTCCTCTTTGACCGTAGAGCAGCTTCTTTTGCTAGTTGGTCGGCTCTTTCGTTCCCCTCCAGCCCTGCGTGGGCCTTGATCCAGAACAAGGAGACGCTCTTGTTCTGGAGCGTGCAGAGTCGGATGGCGTCTCTCGTTTCCACAGCTAAGGGGTGAGGGGAGGTGACGTTTGTTACGGTCTGAAGAGCCGACTTTGAGTCACTGAAGATGCCAAACGTGGTACCAGTGTGTTTCAGCGCTTCTCCTACGGCTCGTTGTATAGCCAGGAGCTCCGCCTGATAGACGGTACAAAAGGACGGCAGTGCGAGCTTAAGGGCTTTGGTTTCGGACGTGTTATTCCACAATGATAGCGCCGCCCCAACCTTACCCTCGATCTTGCTGCCATCCGTAAAGATCCGCACGTCAAAATTACTGTGGGTTTGATATTGTTCCTCGTCTATCAGGCTGTCGAACTCCAGGCTAGTTTGCTCTGCAGGGTGTGGCGCCTCTATTGCTGGAGCCATACGTTCCACTTCCCTGTCTCCCAGTACCGGCTGCGGTATACCTCGCTTGGCACCATACAGTGAGGCCGCTTCCTGTATACGGAGGTCGAGCGGAAGCAACCCAGCCAGCACTAGGGCAGAGTTTAGGGATACGGTCCGGTAGGCCCTGCACAACTTTTGAGCGAAACCTCTCTGGACCACGTTTAGCTGCTTCCGGACTCCTAGCTTGGTCGTGGCTGGTGCCCACGCGCTCGCCGCGTACATTATGATGGGTTCGACGGCTGCGGTGTAAATCGATCTGATCACCTCTGGGTGGAGACCCCAACTCACACGTGCTGTCCTGGCCAGTTGTTTATAAATTCCTATCGCCTTTTTGCAGACGTCAGTCACGTGTGTGTTGAAGGTGAGTTTGGCGTCGACCGTAAGCCCCAGTATTTTAATTTCTTGGGACAGACCAATCTCGATCCCCCCCATGCTGAGGCGTGGGTTGTCATACTTGAGCCTCCGCGTGAGGACCATTGCGTTGGTTTTGTGCGGCGCGAATTTGAGCTTATTTTTGACACCCCACGCCTGAACACGTTCGAGTGCGGCATTGGCCCGTCCTTCGATTTCTAGGGCTGTTTCGCCGTCGAAGACCATCACAACATCGTCGGCAAACGCCTGGACGTATTCGCCACGACTTTCCTGCTCTTTGAGGAGCGGGTCCAGCAGCAAATTCCAGAGAATTGGGCCACCTATAGAGCCCTGGACGCAACCTTTATTTGTGTCTTTTCTGCACTCTTCCCCGCCATATCTAACCCTGACTACTCTATTGCTCAGGTAGCTGTCCATTACCCGCCTCAAATCAGCCGGACACCTTTCCTCAGCCAATCGCACTCTAATAGCTGGCCACCATGCACTGTCAAAGGCGCCCTCAATGTCCAGCGACACCAGGACAACGATCTTCTTCCTTGTGAGCCTTTCCCGAATGTGCTGTGTCAGACTGTAGAGGGCGTCCTCGGTGCTTTTTTGGGGCATAAAGCCGTATTGGCGAGTACTTATCGTCGGTAGTATGTAGTATTTGAGGCGAGCAACCAACATCTTTTCGTACACCTTCCCCAGGACAGGCAAAAGCCCAATCGGCCTGTAAGACTTTGGGACGGTGTACGAGGTTTTCCCAGGCTTCCTGAGCACCACCACGGTCGCCTCCTTCCAGATGTTTGGGAAGTAGTGGAGCGTGAGGCATTTGTTGATGAGGGCCAGAAAGAAGGCGGGGTCGCAGCAAACTGCGTGAGTGCAGATGTCAGCCGTGAGGCCATCAGCTCCCGGGGCCTTTTTCGGGTTAAAGGACTTTACGGACCGATCCAGCTCGCTTTGAGTAAACGGTGGTTCATGCTGCTCATCATGACTGCACTCGTTTACTTTGTTTGCCAGTTCTCTCGTGTGGCGATGGTCCGTATTGTCTTGCTCCTCGAGGTCCACCGGATAAAAAGTTTCAGCCAGCAGCCTCACGGAGCCTACGGCGTCCAAGGTGCGGCCATCCTTTTGTAAAGGTAGGTCCTCTTCCCTTTTGGCAGTTCTCCCCAAGACCCGATATATCCCTTCCCAGACTCCTTCCCTATCCTGTTTGCTGCAGAACTCTTTCCAGCCTGCTGTTTGTGCCTGTATCGCTGCTGCTTCATATTTTTCTTTTTCTTCCAGGTAAAGGCCAACAACCATCGCTCTTCGAGTCGGCGCTGCGCTCCTGATTCTACGTCTTTTGGTGGCGACTAGCTTCTTCATCTCCTCGAGCTCCTCAGACCACCACGGCAAGGTAAGTGTTACGGTATTCTTTTTTGTAGGTATAGTGTCTGTACTTGTATCTATTATTGCTTGTGTGTATGATTTGACTGTTGTTTCTAGTTGGTCTGTGTTTTGTATGTATGTTATTTCCAATGTTGTAAGATTTCTCTCAAGCATAATTTGAGACAGTTTCTCATGAAACTGCCTCCAATTTGCCTTCCTTGTATTGTATAATCTGGTAGTTCTTTGTATGTGCGTTCCTTTCGATTTTGTTAAATTTATTCCAAAAATTATGCCGTTGTGGTCTGAGCTCGTGAGACCTTCCTCTACACGCCAGCCGTCCACCAAGTCAAGCACGTCTGCTGAACACGCCGTCACGTCGACATGGCTGCTGTACCTTTTGCCTCCTCGGATCGTGTCGTAGGTAGGGATATCTCCGGTGTTGAGGATCTCTAGGCCCAGTTCTCCGAGGGTGTCGCATATTTGCTCTCCTCTTTGGTCCGTATTTGGGCTGCCCCACCATGCGCTTTTGGCATTGCAGTCGCCCCCGATGATTAGTTTGCCTTGGCCGGTCTCCCTGTGGACTCGCCTTAAATGCTCCAGGTATGGCCCCATGTCTTGGTCCGGTTCGAAATAGTACGATACCAGTGTGACCGTCCAGGCTCTGGTTCGGACTCCTAGCACGACGATGTTATTTGTGGTAAGTTGCGGGTACTGTATGATGTCGAGTTCAGGCTGGTATATTGCGATTGCAGCTTTAACAGTCCCGTCTCCTACTTCAGAGCTCTGGAAGATTCTGGCCCCCCGGTAGTTCCTTAACTTTCTTACCGCCCCCACATAGGGCTCCTGGAGCAGAGTTCCCACGAGTTTCCGGTTTCCAGCTTCCAGCATAATTTCATCGGTGGCGAGTTTTGAGCGCTGCAGGTTAGCCTGGGCGAATTTGTACGTAATTGTCGCAGACAGGCCTTTAGCAGTATGCTACGGAAGCTCGTGCCAATGCATCCCATTTTCTGCGCTCTGGACAGTCGTTGCTAAACGCATTGTGCCCCGTGCTGCTATTTTTAGCCAGGCGACAGTTTCGGCATTGCGGTGTTTCTCCCGTCAGTGACAAGGGACAGTCGGCCCGAAGATGTGGATCGCCGCAGTGACTGCACAATGGGACAGTGTCCTTGCAATACTTTTTGCCGTGTCCGTACCCCAAGCATACCGAGCATTGGACCAGCGGCGATTGATCGGATACACGTATCCGTTGCAGGTCAACGTGTACCCGACCCGCCGCCGTCAGTCTCTGCCACACCCCAGGGGACACTTGCAGAATGACGTGTCCCATGTGCGGGTTTCGGGTCCTGCGGCGATATTTGACGGACATCCTGGTTTGTTCCGCAGCTAAATCTCCCAGTAGATGGGAATTTTGGTTCACCAGCGCTTTGACGACCTCTTCGTCCGTGTGAAAGGACAGGACGTCTTTTAAGATGATCAGGGGGTCTTTGTTTATCATGTCTTGGACCATTAGTGCCTCCCCTGATTTTCGGATCCTGTCCTTTACTCTGGTCAGCTCTTCTTTACTGGTGAACCCCACAATCACCTTCTGGTCCCTCGCTTTCCGCAGTCTTTCCACCTTAATGCCTTCATTTTTAGCGTCGACAGCCACCCGCAGCTTTTGTATGACCTCTTCACTGGTGTGCTTCTCGTCAGCTGACGACACTACTATAGAGTGAAGAGGCCTTTGGACTGTGGCATGTTGTCTCGGGGTGGCCGCGATCTCGGCAAAGGATGGTCCGTTTCCTGCTACATAACGAGGGGCTCGTTCCAATTTCTCCGACAGAGCCTGCGTGTGCTGCTTGCATTCCTCCAGTGACGCATGGTGTTGCTTTAGGTCTGCCATCAGCTGTTTGACCAGCTCCGTCGGCGCTTCCGGGTTTGGTGGTAGTCTTTCCGGAGCATCGGCTTGGGTGGCCATGCTGCGGGTTTCTGTCCGGGTCGGAGCTGCCTGTATTTTACCGCTCTCGGCCTCCTTCACCAACTGGTATAGTCTGTCGATTGCTCTAAAGACCTCCTCCTTTATTTCCCGTTTCAGGTTTTTTGAGATTTCGAGCTGTGCCTTACTTTTCATAAGGCAGGCTTTTGCCTCGGCGGTTTTACTCGAGAATCTCGGCGGATTTGGACGAGGAGGGCTGTCTCTGTCAGCTACGGTTTGTTTCCGCAATTCGACTTTTGTCTCCTGAGCAACCGAGGTTTTAGATTTAGGCCTAGGAGGAAGTGTATGTGAGACTGATTTTGATGGTGATGGTGTTGTTTTAGGCCTTTGTTGCTCCTTTTCAGTTGTAGGAGGCCAGTCGCCAATACTGCGTCTCACAGACGGGCCTGGCATCGCTGCTTGGGTACTTTCTGCTCCGGTTTTCTCTTCACTGGAGCTCGGCTTTTTTATTGGTGTCCTAATGCCGAACATAGTGACTGTGGAGATGTGAGAGACAAAAGAGGAGGGGGGGGGGGTTAAATACGAGGACAAACTGGTACCTAAATCCCTGTAAAGAGGGGATTGTGAAATCGAATCAAAATATCAATTAAAGTCAGGGGTACAAGTATGTGTATAGTGTATATTGCTATACACAGTCTAATAAGGGAAAGCTGCGTTGCCTCAAGGGCTTGTCAATATATAGCCTAAGCTGCCGAATTTTTTACCTAGGCTGTCCTTGTAATAAAAATCAAATCAGGTCAAATCTGTGCGATAACTTTTTCTTTTCAAGAATTTGCACTTAAACCCACGCTAAAAGCCTCTTAATTCGGGTAAAAGCGTCCGGGTTACAGCGAAATTGGTATTTTTCTAGCCAGGAGACCACTGGGATGCCAAATCCGTCAAAAAATATTTTTCAACAATTTGGTCCCAGAGTCACACCCTTTCCTATAGTAAATTTTAAATTTCTACTAATGCGTCTAAAGGGCGGGTGGGTGGGGCATTTTTTGACGTTTGGTGCGGCGTAGAGGGACGTGCGATACGTCAAAAGACGCGTCTCGGCGAGCCCTAGCCAGCTGTCCAGAAACTAGAATAGGCTTTCCTAGAAATTTTGAAAATTTTGGTCGAAAAACTGTAAAATTTAGTGTTTTTTAATAGAAAATATTTAATTTCGACGTCCAAACCTACCCAAAATCGTGCAAAATGCAGTCAGGAAGACAGGCCGGAGTGGTAAGTATTTAATAAAATTTTTACAATGAAAAAATCTAGTCAGAATTTTGATAAATAATTAATTTTGTGTTTTTTACAGGTCGAGAAGGGTGGGGGTGTCAAAAAATCGGGTCACACCGCTTCGATGTCGCGTTTGAAGGGTTATCGCGTGCTTACAAGCCTGTTGTAGCTATTATACGCAAAAAACCGCATCAAAATCGGTCTCCTTTTGAAAAAGTTATCAGGAGTACTAGTGTTTTTATAGGGGCTTAGGTGGATTTTGGCCGTCTACTGTTTGTATGGAAACGGGTAAAGTGCGAATTTTTTGACGTTTGGTGCGGCGTAGAGGGACGTGCGATACGTCAAAAGACGCGTCTCGGCGAGCCCTAGCCAGCTGTCCAGAAACTAGAATAGGCTTTCCTAGAAATTTTGAAAATTTTGGTCGAAAAACTGTAAAATTTAGTGTTTTTTAATAGAAAATATTTAATTTCGACGTCCAAACCTACCCAAAATCGTGCAAAATGCAGTCAGGAAGACAGGTCGGAGTGGTAAGTATTTAATAAAATTTTTACAATGAAAAAATCTAGTCAGAATTTTGATAAATAATTAATTTTGTGTTTTTTACAGGTCGAGAAGGGTGGGGGTGTCAAAAAATCGGGTCACACCGCTTCGATGTCGCGTTTGAAGGGTTATCGCGTGCTTACAAGCCTGTTGTAGCTATTATACGCAAAAAACCGCATCAAAATCGGTCTCCTTTTGAAAAAGTTATCAGGAGTACTAGTGTTTTTATAGGGGCTTAGGTGGATTTTGGCCGTCTACTGTTTGTATGGAAACGGGTAAAGTGCGAATTTTTTGACGTTTGGTGCGGCGTAGAGGGACGTGCGATACGTCAAAAGACGCGTCTCGGCGAGCCCTAGCCAGCTGTCCAGAAACTAGAATAGGCTTTCCTAGAAATTTTGAAAATTTTGGTCGAAAAACTGTAAAATTTAGTGTTTTTTAATAGAAAATATTTAATTTCGACGTCCAAACCTACCCAAAATCGTGCAAAATGCAGTCAGGAAGACAGGTCGGAGTGGTAAGTATTTAATAAAATTTTTACAATGAAAAAATCTAGTCAGAATTTTGATAAATAATTAATTTTGTGTTTTTTACAGGTCGAGAAGGGTGGGGGTGTCAAAAAATCGGGTCACACCGCTTCGATGTCGCGTTTGAAGGGTTATCGCGTGCTTACAAGCCTGTTGTAGCTATTATACGCAAAAAACCGCATCAAAATCGGTCTCCTTTTGAAAAAGTTATCAGGAGTACTAGTGTTTTTATAGGGGCTTAGGTGGATTTTGGCCGTCTACTGTTTGTATGGAAACGGGTAAAGTGCGAATTTTTTGACGTTTGGTGCGGCGTAGAGGGACGTGCGATACGTCAAAAGACGCGTCTCGGCGAGCCCTAGCCAGCTGTCCAGAAACTAGAATAGGCTTTCCTAGAAATTTTGAAAATTTTGGTCGAAAAACTGTAAAATTTAGTGTTTTTTAATAGAAAATATTTAATTTCGACGTCCAAACCTACCCAAAATCGTGCAAAATGCAGTCAGGAAGACAGGTCGGAGTGGTAAGTATTTAATAAAATTTTTACAATGAAAAAATCTAGTCAGAATTTTGATAAATAATTAATTTTGTGTTTTTTACAGGTCGAGAAGGGTGGGGGTGTCAAAAAATCGGGTCACACCGCTTCGATGTCGCGTTTGAAGGGTTATCGCGTGCTTACAAGCCTGTTGTAGCTATTATACGCAAAAAACCGCATCAAAATCGGTCTCCTTTTGAAAAAGTTATCAGGAGTACTAGTGTTTTTATAGGGGCTTAGGTGGATTTTGGCCGTCTACTGTTTGTATGGAAACGGGTAAAGTGCGAATTTTTTGACGTTTGGTGCGGCGTAGAGGGACGTGCGATACGTCAAAAGACGCGTCTCGGCGAGCCCTAGCCAGCTGTCCAGAAACTAGAATAGGCTTTCCTAGAAATTTTGAAAATTTTGGTCGAAAAACTGTAAAATTTAGTGTTTTTTAATAGAAAATATTTAATTTCGACGTCCAAACCTACCCAAAATCGTGCAAAATGCAGTCAGGAAGACAGGTCGGAGTGGTAAGTATTTAATAAAATTTTTACAATGAAAAAATCTAGTCAGAATTTTGATAAATAATTAATTTTGTGTTTTTTACAGGTCGAGAAGGGTGGGGGTGTCAAAAAATCGGGTCACACCGCTTCGATGTCGCGTTTGAAGGGTTATCGCGTGCTTACAAGCCTGTTGTAGCTATTATACGCAAAAAACCGCATCAAAATCGGTCTCCTTTTGAAAAAGTTATCAGGAGTACTAGTGTTTTTATAGGGGCTTAGGTGGATTTTGGCCGTCTACTGTTTGTATGGAAACGGGTAAAGTGCGAATTTTTTGACGTTTGGTGCGGCGTAGAGGGACGTGCGATACGTCAAAAGACGCGTCTCGGCGAGCCCTAGCCAGCTGTCCAGAAACTAGAATAGGCTTTCCTAGAAATTTTGAAAATTTTGGTCGAAAAACTGTAAAATTTAGTGTTTTTTAATAGAAAATATTTAATTTCGACGTCCAAACCTACCCAAAATCGTGCAAAATGCAGTCAGGAAGACAGGTCGGAGTGGTAAGTATTTAATAAAATTTTTACAATGAAAAAATCTAGTCAGAATTTTGATAAATAATTAATTTTGTGTTTTTTACAGGTCGAGAAGGGTGGGGGTGTCAAAAAATCGGGTCACACCGCTTCGATGTCGCGTTTGAAGGGTTATCGCGTGCTTACAAGCCTGTTGTAGCTATTATACGCAAAAAACCGCATCAAAATCGGTCTCCTTTTGAAAAAGTTATCAGGAGTACTAGTGTTTTTATAGGGGCTTAGGTGGATTTTGGCCGTCTACTGTTTGTATGGAAACGGGTAAAGTGCGAATTTTTTGACGTTTGGTGCGGCGTAGAGGGACGTGCGATACGTCAAAAGACGCGTCTCGGCGAGCCCTAGCCAGCTGTCCAGAAACTAGAATAGGCTTTCCTAGAAATTTTGAAAATTTTGGTCGAAAAACTGTAAAATTTAGTGTTTTTTAATAGAAAATATTTAATTTCGACGTCCAAACCTACCCAAAATCGTGCAAAATGCAGTCAGGAAGACAGGTCGGAGTGGTAAGTATTTAATAAAATTTTTACAATGAAAAAATCTAGTCAGAATTTTGATAAATAATTAATTTTGTGTTTTTTACAGGTCGAGAAGGGTGGGGGTGTCAAAAAATCGGGTCACACCGCTTCGATGTCGCGTTTGAAGGGTTATCGCGTGCTTACAAGCCTGTTGTAGCTATTATACGCAAAAAACCGCATCAAAATCGGTCTCCTTTTGAAAAAGTTATCAGGAGTACTAGTGTTTTTATAGGGGCTTAGGTGGATTTTGGCCGTCTACTGTTTGTATGGAAACGGGTAAAGTGCGAATTTTTTGACGTTTGGTGCGGCGTAGAGGGACGTGCGATACGTCAAAAGACGCGTCTCGGCGAGCCCTAGCCAGCTGTCCAGAAACTAGAATAGGCTTTCCTAGAAATTTTGAAAATTTTGGTCGAAAAACTGTAAAATTTAGTGTTTTTTAATAGAAAATATTTAATTTCGACGTCCAAACCTACCCAAAATCGTGCAAAATGCAGTCAGGAAGACAGGTCGGAGTGGTAAGTATTTAATAAAATTTTTACAATGAAAAAATCTAGTCAGAATTTTGATAAATAATTAATTTTGTGTTTTTTACAGGTCGAGAAGGGTGGGGGTGTCAAAAAATCGGGTCACACCGCTTCGATGTCGCGTTTGAAGGGTTATCGCGTGCTTACAAGCCTGTTGTAGCTATTATACGCAAAAAACCGCATCAAAATCGGTCTCCTTTTGAAAAAGTTATCAGGAGTACTAGTGTTTTTATAGGGGCTTAGGTGGATTTTGGCCGTCTACTGTTTGTATGGAAACGGATGTTTCGCGAATTTTTTGACGTTTGGTGCGGCGTAGAGGGACGTGCGATACGTCAAAAGACGCGTCTCGGCGAGCCCTAGCCAGCTGTCCAGAAACTAGAATAGGCTTTCCTAGAAATTTTGAAAATTTTGGTCGAAAAACTGTAAAATTTAGTGTTTTTTAATAGAAAATATTTAATTTCGACGTCCAAACCTACCCAAAATCGTGCAAAATGCAGTCAGGAAGACAGGTCGGAGTGGTAAGTATTTAATAAAATTTTTACAATGAAAAAATCTAGTCAGAATTTTGATAAATAATTAATTTTGTGTTTTTTACAGGTCGAGAAGGGTGGGGGTGTCAAAAAATCGGGTCACACCGCTTCGATGTCGCGTTTGAAGGGTTATCGCGTGCTTACAAGCCTGTTGTAGCTATTATACGCAAAAAACCGCATCAAAATCGGTCTCCTTTTGAAAAAGTTATCAGGAGTACTAGTGTTTTTATAGGGGCTTAGGTGGATTTTGGCCGTCTACTATTTGTATGGAAACGGATGTTTCGCGAATTTTTTGACGTTTGGTGCGGCGTAGAGGGACGTGCGATACGTCAAAAGACGCGTCTCGGCGAGCCCTAGCCAGCTGTCCAGAAACTAGAATAGGCTTTCCTAGAAATTTTGAAAATTTTGGTCGAAAAACTGTAAAATTTAGTGTTTTTTAATAGAAAATATTTAATTTCGACGTCCAAACCTACCCAAAATCGTGCAAAATGCAGTCAGGAAGACAGGTCGGAGTGGTAAGTATTTAATAAAATTTTTACAATGAAAAAATCTAGTCAGAATTTTGATAAATAATTAATTTGTGTTTTTTACAGGTCGAGAAGGGTGGGGGTGTCAAAAATCGGGTCACACCGCTTCGATGTCGCGTTTGAAGGGTTATCGCGTGCTTACAAGCCTGTTGTAGCTATTATACGCAAAAAACCGCATCAAAATCGGTCTCCTTTTGAAAAAAAAGTTATCAGGAGTACTAGTGTTTTTATAGGGCCTTAGGTGGATTTTGGGCGTCTACTATTTGTATGGAAACGGATGTTTCGCGAAGTTTTTGACGTTTGGTGCGGCGTAGAGGGACGTGCGATACGTCAAAAGACGCGTCTCGGCGAGCCCTAGCCAGCTGTCCAGAAACTAGAATAGGCTTTCCTAGAAATTTTGAAAATTTTGGTCGAAAAACTGTAAAATTTAGTGTTTTTTAATAGAAAATAATTAATTTCGACGTCCAAACCTACCCAAAATCGTGCAAAATGCAGTCAGGAAGACAGGTCGGAGTGGTAAGTATTTAATAAAATTTTTACAATGAAAAAATCTAGTCAGAATTTTGATAAATAATTAATTTTGTGTTTTTTACAGGTCGAGAAGGGTGGGGTGTCAAAAAATCGGGTCACACCGCTTCGATGTCGCGTTTGAAGGGTTATCGCGTGCTTACAAGCCTGTTGTAGCTATTATACGCAAAAAACCGCATCAAAATCGGTCTCCTTTTGAAAAAAAGTTATCAGGAGTACTAGTGTTTTTATAGGGCCTTAGGTGGATTTTGGGCGTCTACAATTTGTATGGAAACGGATGTTTCGCGAATTTTTTGACGTTTGGTGCGGCGTAGAGGGACGTGCGATACGTCAAAAGACGCGTCTCGGCGAGCCCTAGCCAGCTGTCCAGAAACTAGAATAGGCTTTCCTAGAAATTTTGAAAATTTTGGTCGAAAAACTGTAAAATTTAGTGTTTTTTAATAGAAAAAATTTAATTTCGACGTCCAAACCTACCCAAAATCGTGCAAAATGCAGTCAGGAAGACAGGTCGGAGTGGTAAGTATTTAATAAAATTTTTACAATGAAAAAATCTAGTCAGAATTTTGATAAATAATTAATTTTGTGATTTTTTACAGGTCGAGAAGGGTGGGGGTGTCAAAAAATCGGGTCACACCGCTTCGATGTCGCGTTTGAAGGGTTATCGCGTGCTTACAAGCCTGTTGTAGCTATTATACGCAAAAAACCGCATCAAAATCGGTCTCCTTTTGAAAAAAAAGTTATCAGGAGTACTAGTGTTTTTATAGGGCCTTAGGTGGATTTTGGGCGTCTACTATTTGTATGTAAACGGATGTTTCGCGAATTTTTTGACGTTTGGTGCGGCGTAGAGGGACGTGCGATACGTCAAAAGACGCGTCTCGGCGAGCCCTAGCCAGCTGTCCAGAAACTAGAATAGGCTTTCCTAGAAATTTTGAAAATTTTGGTCGAAAAACTGTAAAATTTAGTGTTTTTTAATAGAAAATATTTAATTTCGACGTCCAAACCTACCCAAAATCGTGCAAAATGCAGTCAGGAAGACAGGTCGGAGTGGTAAGTATTTAATAAAATTTTTACAATGAAAAAATCTAGTCAGAATTTTGATAAATAATTAATTTTGTGTTTTTTACAGGTCGAGAAGGGTGGGGGTGTCAAAAAATCGGGTCACACCGCTTCGATGTCGCGTTTGAAGGGTTATCGCGTGCTTACAAGCCTGTTGTAGCTATTATACGCAAAAAACCGCATCAAAATCGGTCTCCTTTTGAAAAAGTTATCAGGAGTACTAGTGTTTTTATAGGGGCTTAGGTGGATTTTGGCCGTCTACTGTTTGTATGGAAACGGGTAAAGTGCGAATTTTTTGACGTTTGGTGCGGCGTAGAGGGACGTGCGATACGTCAAAAGACGCGTCTCGGCGAGCCCTAGCCAGCTGTCCAGAAACTAGAATAGGCTTTCCTAGAAATTTTGAAAATTTTGGTCGAAAAACTGTAAAATTTAGTGTTTTTTAATAGAAAATATTTAATTTCGACGTCCAAACCTACCCAAAATCGTGCAAAATGCAGTCAGGAAGACAGGTCGGAGTGGTAAGTATTTAATAAAATTTTTACAATGAAAAAATCTAGTCAGAATTTTGATAAATAATTAATTTTGTGTTTTTTACAGGTCGAGAAGGGTGGGGGTGTCAAAAAATCGGGTCACACCGCTTCGATGTCGCGTTTGAAGGGTTATCGCGTGCTTACAAGCCTGTTGTAGCTATTATACGCAAAAAACCGCATCAAAATCGGTCTCCTTTTGAAAAAGTTATCAGGAGTACTAGTGTTTTTATAGGGGCTTAGGTGGATTTTGGCCGTCTACTATTTGTATGGAAACGGGATGTTTCGCGAATTTTTTGACGTTTGGTGCGGCGTAGAGGGACGTGCGATACGTCAAAAGACGCGTCTCGGCGAGCCCTAGCCAGCTGTCCAGAAACTAGAATAGGCTTTCCTAGAAATTTTGAAAATTTTGGTCGAAAAACTGTAAAATTTAGTGTTTTTTAATAGAAAATATTTAATTTCGACGTCCAAACCTACCCAAAATCGTGCAAAATGCAGTCAGGAAGACAGGTCGGAGTGGTAAGTATTTAATAAAATTTTTACAATGAAAAAATCTAGTCAGAATTTTGATAAATAATTAATTTTGTGTTTTTTACAGGTCGAGAAGGGTGGGGGTGTCAAAAAATCGGGTCACACCGCTTCGATGTCGCGTTTGAAGGGTTATCGCGTGCTTACAAGCCTGTTGTAGCTATTATACGCAAAAAACCGCATCAAAATCGGTCTCCTTTTGAAAAAGTTATCAGGAGTACTAGTGTTTTTATAGGGGCTTAGGTGGATTTTGGCCGTCTACTATTTGTATGGAAACGGGTAAAGTGCGAATTTTTTGACGTTTGGTGCGGCGTAGAGGGACGTGCGATACGTCAAAAGACGCGTCTCGGCGAGCCCTAGCCAGCTGTCCAGAAACTAGAATAGGCTTTCCTAGAAATTTTGAAAATTTTGGTCGAAAAACTGTAAAATTTAGTGTTTTTTAATAGAAAATATTTAATTTCGACGTCCAAACCTACCCAAAATCGTGCAAAATGCAGTCAGGAAGACAGGTCGGAGTGGTAAGTATTTAATAAAATTTTTACAATGAAAAAATCTAGTCAGAATTTTGATAAATAATTAATTTTGTGTTTTTTACAGGTCGAGAAGGGTGGGGGTGTCAAAAAATCGGGTCACACCGCTTCGATGTCGCGTTTGAAGGGTTATCGCGTGCTTACAAGCCTGTTGTAGCTATTATACGCAAAAAACCGCATCAAAATCGGTCTCCTTTTGAAAAAGTTATCAGGAGTACTAGTGTTTTTATAGGGGCTTAGGTGGATTTTGGCCGTCTACTATTTGTATGGAAACGGGTAAAGTTCGCGAATTTTTTGACGTTTGGTGCGGCGTAGAGGGACGTGCGATACGTCAAAAGACGCGTCTCGGCGAGCCCTAGCCAGCTGTCCAGAAACTAGAATAGGCTTTCCTAGAAATTTTGAAAATTTTGGTCGAAAAACTGTAAAATTTAGTGTTTTTTAATAGAAAATATTTAATTTCGACGTCCAAACCTACCCAAAATCGTGCAAAATGCAGTCAGGAAGACAGGTCGGAGTGGTAAGTATTTAATAAAATTTTTACAATGAAAAAATCTAGTCAGAATTTTGATAAATAATTAATTTTGTGTTTTTTACAGGTCGAGAAGGGTGGGGGTGTCAAAAAATCGGGTCACACCGCTTCGATGTCGCGTTTGAAGGGTTATCGCGTGCTTACAAGCCTGTTGTAGCTATTATACGCAAAAAACCGCATCAAAATCGGTCTCCTTTTGAAAAAGTTATCAGGAGTACTAGTGTTTTTATAGGGGCTTAGGTGGATTTTGGCCGTCTACTGTTTGTATGGAAACGGGTAAAGTGCGAATTTTTTGACGTTTGGTGCGGCGTAGAGGGACGTGCGATACGTCAAAAGACGCGTCTCGGCGAGCCCTAGCCAGCTGTCCAGAAACTAGAATAGGCTTTCCTAGAAATTTTGAAAATTTTGGTCGAAAAACTGTAAAATTTAGTGTTTTTTAATAGAAAATATTTAATTTCGACGTCCAAACCTACCCAAAATCGTGCAAAATGCAGTCAGGAAGACAGGTCGGAGTGGTAAGTATTTAATAAAATTTTTACAATGAAAAAATCTAGTCAGAATTTTGATAAATAATTAATTTTGTGTTTTTTACAGGTCGAGAAGGGTGGGGGTGTCAAAAAATCGGGTCACACCGCTTCGATGTCGCGTTTGAAGGGTTATCGCGTGCTTACAAGCCTGTTGTAGCTATTATACGCAAAAAACCGCATCAAAATCGGTCTCCTTTTGAAAAAGTTATCAGGAGTACTAGTGTTTTTATAGGGGCTTAGGTGGATTTTGGCCGTCTACTGTTTGTATGGAAACGGGTAAAGTGCGAATTTTTTGACGTTTGGTGCGGCGTAGAGGGACGTGCGATACGTCAAAAGACGCGTCTCGGCGAGCCCTAGCCAGCTGTCCAGAAACTAGAATAGGCTTTCCTAGAAATTTTGAAAATTTTGGTCGAAAAACTGTAAAATTTAGTGTTTTTTAATAGAAAATATTTAATTTCGACGTCCAAACCTACCCAAAATCGTGCAAAATGCAGTCAGGAAGACAGGTCGGAGTGGTAAGTATTTAATAAAATTTTTACAATGAAAAAATCTAGTCAGAATTTTGATAAATAATTAATTTTGTGTTTTTTACAGGTCGAGAAGGGTGGGGGTGTCAAAAAATCGGGTCACACCGCTTCGATGTCGCGTTTGAAGGGTTATCGCGTGCTTACAAGCCTGTTGTAGCTATTATACGCAAAAAACCGCATCAAAATCGGTCTCCTTTTGAAAAAGTTATCAGGAGTACTAGTGTTTTTATAGGGGCTTAGGTGGATTTTGGCCGTCTACTGTTTGTATGGAAACGGGTAAAGTGCGAATTTTTTGACGTTTGGTGCGGCGTAGAGGGACGTGCGATACGTCAAAAGACGCGTCTCGGCGAGCCCTAGCCAGCTGTCCAGAAACTAGAATAGGCTTTCCTAGAAATTTTGAAAATTTTGGTCGAAAAACTGTAAAATTTAGTGTTTTTTAATAGAAAATATTTAATTTCGACGTCCAAACCTACCCAAAATCGTGCAAAATGCAGTCAGGAAGACAGGTCGGAGTGGTAAGTATTTAATAAAATTTTTACAATGAAAAAATCTAGTCAGAATTTTGATAAATAATTAATTTTGTGTTTTTTACAGGTCGAGAAGGGTGGGGGTGTCAAAAAATCGGGTCACACCGCTTCGATGTCGCGTTTGAAGGGTTATCGCGTGCTTACAAGCCTGTTGTAGCTATTATACGCAAAAAACCGCATCAAAATCGGTCTCCTTTTGAAAAAGTTATCAGGAGTACTAGTGTTTTTATAGGGCTTAGGTGGATTTTGGCCGTCTACTGTTTGTATGGAAACGGGTAAAGTGCGAATTTTTTGACGTTTGGTGCGGCGTAGAGGGACGTGCGATACGTCAAAAGACGCGTCTCGGCGAGCCCTAGCCAGCTGTCCAGAAACTAGAATAGGCTTTCCTAGAAATTTTGAAAATTTTGGTCGAAAAACTGTAAAATTTAGTGTTTTTTAATAGAAAATATTTAATTTCGACGTCCAAACCTACCCAAAATCGTGCAAAATGCAGTCAGGAAGACAGGTCGGAGTGGTAAGTATTTAATAAAATTTTTACAATGAAAAAATCTAGTCAGAATTTTGATAAATAATTAATTTTGTGTTTTTTACAGGTCGAGAAGGGTGGGGGTGTCAAAAAATCGGGTCACACCGCTTCGATGTCGCGTTTGAAGGGTTATCGCGTGCTTACAAGCCTGTTGTAGCTATTATACGCAAAAAACCGCATCAAAATCGGTCTCCTTTTGAAAAAGTTATCAGGAGTACTAGTGTTTTTATAGGGGCTTAGGTGGATTTTGGCCGTCTACTGTTTGTATGGAAACGGGTAAAGTGCGAATTTTTTGACGTTTGGTGCGGCGTAGAGGGACGTGCGATACGTCAAAAGACGCGTCTCGGCGAGCCCTAGCCAGCTGTCCAGAAACTAGAATAGGCTTTCCTAGAAATTTTGAAAATTTTGGTCGAAAAACTGTAAAATTTAGTGTTTTTTAATAGAAAATATTTAATTTCGACGTCCAAACCTACCCAAAATCGTGCAAAATGCAGTCAGGAAGACAGGTCGGAGTGGTAAGTATTTAATAAAATTTTTACAATGAAAAAATCTAGTCAGAATTTTGATAAATAATTAATTTTGTGTTTTTTACAGGTCGAGAAGGGTGGGGGTGTCAAAAAATCGGGTCACACCGCTTCGATGTCGCGTTTGAAGGGTTATCGCGTGCTTACAAGCCTGTTGTAGCTATTATACGCAAAAAACCGCATCAAAATCGGTCTCCTTTTGAAAAAGTTATCAGGAGTACTAGTGTTTTTATAGGGCCTTAGGTGGATTTTGGCCGTCTACTGTTTGTATGGAAACGGGTAAAGTGCGAATTTTTTGACGTTTGGTGCGGCGTAGAGGGACGTGCGATACGTCAAAAGACGCGTCTCGGCGAGCCCTAGCCAGCTGTCCAGAAACTAGAATAGGCTTTCCTAGAAATTTTGAAAATTTTGGTCGAAAAACTGTAAAATTTAGTGTTTTTTAATAGAAAATATTTAATTTCGACGTCCAAACCTACCCAAAATCGTGCAAAATGCAGTCAGGAAGACAGGTCGGAGTGGTAAGTATTTAATAAAATTTTTACAATGAAAAAATCTAGTCAGAATTTTGATAAATAATTAATTTTGTGTTTTTTACAGGTCGAGAAGGGTGGGGGTGTCAAAAAATCGGGTCACACCGCTTCGATGTCGCGTTTGAAGGGTTATCGCGTGCTTACAAGCCTGTTGTAGCTATTATACGCAAAAAACCGCATCAAAATCGGTCTCCTTTTGAAAAAGTTATCAGGAGTACTAGTGTTTTTATAGGGCTTAGGTGGATTTTGGCCGTCTACTGTTTGTATGGAAACGGGTAAAGTGCGAATTTTTTGACGTTTGGTGCGGCGTAGAGGGACGTGCGATACGTCAAAAGACGCGTCTCGGCGAGCCCTAGCCAGCTGTCCAGAAACTAGAATAGGCTTTCCTAGAAATTTTGAAAATTTTGGTCGAAAAACTGTAAAATTTAGTGTTTTTTAATAGAAAATATTTAATTTCGACGTCCAAACCTACCCAAAATCGTGCAAAATGCAGTCAGGAAGACAGGTCGGAGTGGTAAGTATTTAATAAAATTTTTACAATGAAAAAATCTAGTCAGAATTTTGATAAATAATTAATTTTGTGTTTTTTACAGGTCGAGAAGGGTGGGGGTGTCAAAAAATCGGGTCACACCGCTTCGATGTCGCGTTTGAAGGGTTATCGCGTGCTTACAAGCCTGTTGTAGCTATTATACGCAAAAAACCGCATCAAAATCGGTCTCCTTTTGAAAAAGTTATCAGGAGTACTAGTGTTTTTATAGGGGCTTAGGTGGATTTTGGCCGTCTACTGTTTGTATGGAAACGGGTAAAGTGCGAATTTTTTGACGTTTGGTGCGGCGTAGAGGGACGTGCGATACGTCAAAAGACGCGTCTCGGCGAGCCCTAGCCAGCTGTCCAGAAACTAGAATAGGCTTTCCTAGAAATTTTGAAAATTTTGGTCGAAAAACTGTAAAATTTAGTGTTTTTTAATAGAAAATATTTAATTTCGACGTCCAAACCTACCCAAAATCGTGCAAAATGCAGTCAGGAAGACAGGTCGGAGTGGTAAGTATTTAATAAAATTTTTACAATGAAAAAATCTAGTCAGAATTTTGATAAATAATTAATTTTGTGTTTTTTACAGGTCGAGAAGGGTGGGGGTGTCAAAAAATCGGGTCACACCGCTTCGATGTCGCGTTTGAAGGGTTATCGCGTGCTTACAAGCCTGTTGTAGCTATTATACGCAAAAAACCGCATCAAAATCGGTCTCCTTTTGAAAAAGTTATCAGGAGTACTAGTGTTTTTATAGGGGCTTAGGTGGATTTTGGCCGTCTACTGTTTGTATGGAAACGGGTAAAGTGCGAATTTTTTGACGTTTGGTGCGGCGTAGAGGGACGTGCGATACGTCAAAAGACGCGTCTCGGCGAGCCCTAGCCAGCTGTCCAGAAACTAGAATAGGCTTTCCTAGAAATTTTGAAAATTTTGGTCGAAAAACTGTAAAATTTAGTGTTTTTTAATAGAAAATATTTAATTTCGACGTCCAAACCTACCCAAAATCGTGCAAAATGCAGTCAGGAAGACAGGTCGGAGTGGTAAGTATTTAATAAAATTTTTACAATGAAAAAATCTAGTCAGAATTTTGATAAATAATTAATTTTGTGTTTTTTACAGGTCGAGAAGGGTGGGGGTGTCAAAAAATCGGGTCACACCGCTTCGATGTCGCGTTTGAAGGGTTATCGCGTGCTTACAAGCCTGTTGTAGCTATTATACGCAAAAAACCGCATCAAAATCGGTCTCCTTTTGAAAAAGTTATCAGGAGTACTAGTGTTTTTATAGGGGCTTAGGTGGATTTTGGCCGTCTACTGTTTGTATGGAAACGGGTAAAGTGCGAATTTTTTGACGTTTGGTGCGGCGTAGAGGGACGTGCGATACGTCAAAAGACGCGTCTCGGCGAGCCCTAGCCAGCTGTCCAGAAACTAGAATAGGCTTTCCTAGAAATTTTGAAAATTTTGGTCGAAAAACTGTAAAATTTAGTGTTTTTTAATAGAAAATATTTAATTTCGACGTCCAAACCTACCCAAAATCGTGCAAAATGCAGTCAGGAAGACAGGTCGGAGTGGTAAGTATTTAATAAAATTTTTACAATGAAAAAATCTAGTCAGAATTTTGATAAATAATTAATTTTGTGTTTTTTACAGGTCGAGAAGGGTGGGGGTGTCAAAAAATCGGGTCACACCGCTTCGATGTCGCGTTTGAAGGGTTATCGCGTGCTTACAAGCCTGTTGTAGCTATTATACGCAAAAAACCGCATCAAAATCGGTCTCCTTTTGAAAAAGTTATCAGGAGTACTAGTGTTTTTATAGGGGCTTAGGTGGATTTTGGCCGTCTACTGTTTGTATGGAAACGGGTAAAGTGCGAATTTTTTGACGTTTGGTGCGGCGTAGAGGGACGTGCGATACGTCAAAAGACGCGTCTCGGCGAGCCCTAGCCAGCTGTCCAGAAACTAGAATAGGCTTTCCTAGAAATTTTGAAAATTTTGGTCGAAAAACTGTAAAATTTAGTGTTTTTTAATAGAAAATATTTAATTTCGACGTCCAAACCTACCCAAAATCGTGCAAAATGCAGTCAGGAAGACAGGTCGGAGTGGTAAGTATTTAATAAAATTTTTACAATGAAAAAATCTAGTCAGAATTTTGATAAATAATTAATTTTGTGTTTTTTACAGGTCGAGAAGGGTGGGGGTGTCAAAAAATCGGGTCACACCGCTTCGATGTCGCGTTTGAAGGGTTATCGCGTGCTTACAAGCCTGTTGTAGCTATTATACGCAAAAAACCGCATCAAAATCGGTCTCCTTTTGAAAAAGTTATCAGGAGTACTAGTGTTTTTATAGGGGCTTAGGTGGATTTTGGCCGTCTACTGTTTGTATGGAAACGGGTAAAGTGCGAATTTTTTGACGTTTGGTGCGGCGTAGAGGGACGTGCGATACGTCAAAAGACGCGTCTCGGCGAGCCCTAGCCAGCTGTCCAGAAACTAGAATAGGCTTTCCTAGAAATTTTGAAAATTTTGGTCGAAAAACTGTAAAATTTAGTGTTTTTTAATAGAAAATATTTAATTTCGACGTCCAAACCTACCCAAAATCGTGCAAAATGCAGTCAGGAAGACAGGTCGGAGTGGTAAGTATTTAATAAAATTTTTACAATGAAAAAATCTAGTCAGAATTTTGATAAATAATTAATTTTGTGTTTTTTACAGGTCGAGAAGGGTGGGGGTGTCAAAAAATCGGGTCACACCGCTTCGATGTCGCGTTTGAAGGGTTATCGCGTGCTTACAAGCCTGTTGTAGCTATTATACGCAAAAAACCGCATCAAAATCGGTCTCCTTTTGAAAAAGTTATCAGGAGTACTAGTGTTTTTATAGGGGCTTAGGTGGATTTTGGCCGTCTACTGTTTGTATGGAAACGGGTAAAGTGCGAATTTTTTGACGTTTGGTGCGGCGTAGAGGGACGTGCGATACGTCAAAAGACGCGTCTCGGCGAGCCCTAGCCAGCTGTCCAGAAACTAGAATAGGCTTTCCTAGAAATTTTGAAAATTTTGGTCGAAAAACTGTAAAATTTAGTGTTTTTTAATAGAAAATATTTAATTTCGACGTCCAAACCTACCCAAAATCGTGCAAAATGCAGTCAGGAAGACAGGTCGGAGTGGTAAGTATTTAATAAAATTTTTACAATGAAAAAATCTAGTCAGAATTTTGATAAATAATTAATTTTGTGTTTTTTACAGGTCGAGAAGGGTGGGGGTGTCAAAAAATCGGGTCACACCGCTTCGATGTCGCGTTTGAAGGGTTATCGCGTGCTTACAAGCCTGTTGTAGCTATTATACGCAAAAAACCGCATCAAAATCGGTCTCCTTTTGAAAAAGTTATCGGTTAGGTTAGGTTAGGTTAGGTTAGGTTAGGTTAGGTTAGGTTAGGTTAGGTTCCACCGTCGAGGCGATCCGGCCAGTGCTCGACGACTGGCTCGGGAGAAGGCACGGCTCCCTGTCGTTCAGGGTGACGCAGGTGCTGTCGGGGCACGGCTGCTTCGGCAAGTACCTGTGTCGCATAGGCAGGGAGCCGGACGCTCGGTGCCACCACTGCGTCCATGGCGGGGAGGACACGGCGCAACACACGTTCGTTCAGTGTGTTGCTTGGGAGGAGCAGCGCCGTGTCCTCACAAATGAAGTAGGAGGCGATCTGTCGCTGCCGGCCGTGGTACGGAAGATGGTCGGCAGCGCAGAGTCGTGGGACGCAGTGGTGTCCTTCTGCGAGGACGTGATGTCGCAGAAGGAAGCTGCGGAACGGGAGAGGGAGATTTCAACTGCCGATCCCGCCCGCAGCAGGCGCTCCGGGCGCCGGAGGAGGGCAGACAACGCCCTCTTCCGCCCCCCATGAACGGGTCCAGGGGCGAAGGACTTGGGGAAGTCCCCGCCCCCTATTCAACGGACCCGAGGCGGAGGCGCGCGCGGGGTGTCGACGCGCGCCTCTGTGGCGTTGCACGGGGGAGTTTAACACCTCACTCCCCCGTGCCCGAGGCGAGGCCCGCAAGGCGGGCCAGCACCAGTGCGGGGCTGCGGAAGAATTTGGATTCCCGCGGCCCCGCGCCCACGTGTAAGGAGGACACAGGGGGGTTTTAGCCGGTAAGAGTCCGGCACACCCCTCCGCCTCTCCCCAGGCGGAGGAAGTCCATGAGGATTTCCCCCGAGAAAAAAAAAAAAAAAAAAAAAAAAAAAAGGTTAGGTTAGGTTAGGTTAGGTTGGGGTGCCTGTCAGAAAACCTCCCCGTGTGCTCGGCAACTGCTGGTCCCTGTGGACACGTCCTAAGGGAAGAGCAGTCACCGGGCCGGTGCACCCTGGGCACGGACAATATCTCTTCGCGGGGGGTGGGATAGAGGGAGATTGTTGTCCGTGCTAATTTCGACAGGAGCGGAGGAGTCGCTCCCGAGGGCTCCCATATCTGCACTCTGCAGCAGCAGAGTGCACGACTAGGGAGCGAGGTGGGGTAGATCGCGGCCGTTGTACAGTCCGCGGTCTACGGGTCTCCGCGGCGTGCTCGTCGTGGTGACCGAGGTGGGGAAGGCCGCAGGTTGCTTCTCAACCTGCGGTATTGGGGCATCCGTGGCGAGGTGCTGAGCCACGGTGCCAAGGTAGGTTAAGTTAGTTCTAAGTTAGCCGTAAGTTAAAAAAAAAAAAAAAAAAAAAAAAAAAAAAAAAAAAAAAAAAAAAAAAAAAAAAAAAAAAAAAAAAAAAAAAAAAAAAAAAAAAAAAAAACCAAAGAGAAAATTACAAAATAACAAAAAATACAAAAATATATTAGGTTTAGTCCTTAGGTTAGTGTCCTAGTTGTAGATACCGAGCAGCGGGCGGTGTATTCCTGCACCGGAGGCATCCGCTGGCCTCGGGGGGGACTAAATACCCTCCCAAAAAGAGTGGCCGCATCGCCTTGGGGAAGCGATGTGTGTACCACCCATATCGTAAATGGAAAATGTCAGATATAGAGTGTGTCTTGTCTTGCGATCCGGCTGACGCCCGGCGCTCGCAGGTATCGGGCCTGCGAGTGTTAAATTGGTTACCGAAGGACGCGCAGGGGTAGGCGACCAGGCCCCTGTTAGCGGATGTGGCTACTGGAAGCACCGATTCTATGTCATGTGACCCGGCTGACAACCGGCGCTCACAGGTATCCGGGCCTGTGAGTGTGAAATTGGCGACCGACGGACGCGCAGGGGTAGGCGACCAGGCCCCTGCTGCTGATAGTGCTACTGGAAGCACCAATCTTGGCACGGTCTTGAGCCAGGGGGGCTGCAGACCGTGCAGTGTGGTCCTGTCCGACGGGGAGTCGCGCGGAACTGCCTCCAGATTTTGGAGGAAGCGTCCGCGCGATGAAGTCTCGGACCGAGATGGGTCGATAGGCCTATCCTCAAGCGAGGAGGACCTATCGGCCCCAAAAGTGCCGACAGCTCGGCGG